>NC_044324.1:186133412-186805412 GCF_007399415.2 Gopherus evgoodei | reverse complement strand
CAGGCCACCTAATCAGGTGGAAGAGGTGGATGAGGCTTTTTTCAAACAACTAACAAAATCATCCAAAGCCCAAGATTTGGTGGTGATGGGGGACTTCAACTATCCAGATATATGTTGGGAAAATAACACCGCAGGGCACAGACTATCTAATAAGTTCCTGGACTGCATTGCAGACAACTTTTTCTTTCAGAAAGTTGAAAAAGCTACTAGGGGGAAGCTGTTCTAGACTTGATTTTAACAAATAGGGAGGAACTTGTTGAGAATTTGAAAGTAGAAGGAAGCTTGGGTGAAAGTGATCATGAAATCATAGAATTTGCAATTCTAAGGAAGGGTAGAAGGGAGTACGGCAAAATAGAGACAATGGATTTCAGGAAGGTGGATTTTGGTAAGCTCAGAGAGCTGATAGGTAAGGTCCCATGGGAATCAAGACTGAGGGGAAAAACAACTGAGGAGAGTTGGCAGTTTTTCAAAGGGACGCTATTAAGGGCCCAAAAGCAAGTTATTCCGATGGTTAGGAAAGATAGAAAATGTGACAAAAGACCACCTTGGCTTAACCACGAGATCTTGCGTGACCTACAAAATAAAAAGGCGTCATATAAAAAATGGAAGCTAGGTCAGATTACAAAGGATGAATATAGGCAAATAACACAGGAATGCAGAGGCAAGATTAGAAAGGCAAAGGCACAAAATGAACTCAAACTAGCTATGGGAATAAAGGGAAACAAGAAGACTTTTTATCAATACATTAGAAGCAAGAGGAAGACCAAGGACAGGGTAGGCCCACTGCTCAGTGAGGAGGGGGAAACAGTAACGGGAGACTTGGAAATGGCAGAGATGCTTAATGACTTCTTTGTTTCGGTCTTCACTGAGAAGTCTGAAGGGATGTCTAATATAGTGAATGCTTACGGGAAGAGGGTAGGTTTAGAAGATAAAATAAAAAAAGAGCAAGTAAAAAATCACTTAGAAAAGTTAGATGCCTGCAAGTCACCAGGGCCTGATGAAATGCATCCTAGAATACTCAAGGAGTTAATAGAAGAGGTATCTGAGCCTCTAGCTATTATCTTTGGGAAATCATGGGGCTACTATAAGGTGGGTGCATAACTGGCTGGATAACCGTACTCAGAGAGTAGTTGTTAATGGCTCCCAATCCTGCTGGAAAGGTATAACAAGTGGGGTTCCGCAGGGGTCTGTTTTGGGACCGGTTCTGTTCAATATCTTCATCAACGATTTAGATGTTGGCATAGAAAGTACACTTATTAAGTTTGCGGACGATACCAAACTGGGAGGGATTGCAACTGCTTTGGAGGACAGGGTCAAAATTCAAAATGATCTGGACAAATTGGAGAAATGGTCTGAGGTAAACAGGATGAAGTTCAATAAAGATAAATGCAAAGTACTCCACTTAGGAAGGAACAATCAGTTTCACACATACAGAATGGGAAGAGACTGTCTAGGAAGGAGTATGGCAGAAAGAGATCTAGGGGTCATAGTAGACGACAAGCTTAATATGAGTCAACAGTGTGATACTGTTGCAAAAAAAGCAAACGTGATTCTGGGATGCATTAACAGGTGTGTTGTAAACAAGACACGAGAAGTCATTCTTCCGCTTTACTCTGCGCTGGTCAGGCCTCAGCTGGAGTATTGTGTCCAGTTCTGGGCACCGCATTTCAAGAAAGATGTGGAAAAATTGGAGAGGGTCCAGAAAAGAGCAACAAGAATGATTAAAGGTCTTGAGAACATGACCTATAAAGGAAGGCTGAAGGAATTGGGTTTGTTTAGTTTGGAAAAGAGAAGACTCAGAGGGGACATGATAGCAGTTTTCAGGTATCTAAAAGGGTGTCATCAGGAGGAGGGAGAAAACTTGTTCACCTTAGCCTCCAATGATAGAACAAGAAGCAATGGGTTTAAACTGCAGCAAGGGAGATTTAGGTTGGATATTAGGAAAAAGTTCCTAACAGTCAGGATAGTTAAACACTGGAATAGATTGCCTAGGGAAGTTGTGGAATCTCTATCTTTGGAGATATTTAAGAGTAGGTTAGATAAATGTCTCTCTGGGATGATCTAGACAGTATTTGGTCCTGCCATGAGGGCAGGGGACTGGACTCGATGACCTCTCGAGGTCCCTTCCAGTCCTATGAGTGTCTGAGTCCATGAGTCTAATAATAAATTTCATCTTCAACAGAACCTACCAAATTGTAGAACATCTGTATGATATGATGCAACAGTGGTCACTCTTAATGTTTGTCAATTGCTGTACATAACTCAATACCATTACTTCAGTATTTGCAGTGTGTTCCCTAAATTTTCTCTAGACAACATGCAAAGCCTGAATTAACACTAATTGCCAAAGGAAAAATTGGACGCTTTTCACATTGACCACTATAACACTATATTTTACTATTACACTATAAATACATTTTTCTTTCTAGTTTGGGAATGCAGTCTAGTGACTAGAGGGCTTAGTCTGCCCTCCCATGCCCCATTTGTCACATACAGGGCTGTGAGTGTCCCCTACAGCTCCCTCCCGCTCTACCACTGTGCCCTCTTCTTCCCCATCCCAAGGGCTCTGTGTGCCTCCCTTCTTCCCATATAAAGGTCCCCCATTCTCTCCTCCAGCAGGATTCTGTGTGTGCCCCTTTTTCCCCTGCCCTCCTATACTCCCCCTCCCCATAACCATTCTCATGTGTTTATTTACCTGTCTGGGAGCTGAGTCAACATTTTAAACTGAGATGGGGAGATACTGTTATGTTGGAATATGTTATTGGCTGCCATCAACAGGTTCTTTGCTCTATAGACAATTACAAGGTTGAAGGGGACAAGTCTGCTAACCAGGTATTGGGGCTCTGTGTGTCCCCATTTTCTCCTTCCAGTTTTCCAATTTTCACCCAAATCAATAGGGTTCTGCCCATTGATACCTAGAACATTTTGCTAAAATTTTGGAATTGATTAGATGCAGTGTTCAAAAATTATCACATCCAAATGCCCAAACAATCATAGTTCAACAGTCAAGTTCAGCACACACAGGGGCATATAAGCTTGGCCAGCTATGGTTTACAGAATGATAAATCAGACTGCATAAACAGCTGATCAAGGCTCAGTGCAAGGAGCGGATAAGCTGCTAATTTGACCATGATTGTTCCATTAGTCCATAGGCAGTTTAAACAGATTATTCCATGAATGAAGACACAATACATTACATGTCCCCCCCCCGCTCTCTCACTTTTGGATATGATCAGCTAATTTACAGTCTTCAGATTTTGAGACAAGTAGCACAAAATACCTCCAGTGCTTCCCGTATGCATGACAGGATGAAAGACAAGTTTTTGAAAATCTCAACTAACAAACACTATTTTTTTTCTCTGTTATAGCACCATTTTTCTGCAAGTAGATGGGTTGGAATCCTTCATGTGCCCATACCCATTAAGGCAGAAGGATCAGAAATCTGGAGAATTTAAGCAAATATACAGACCCTTATTTGTATATTAATTAATATGCAACCCATTATTTAAATAATTGGCAGTAAATATCCTGGTGTAAGGCTAATAAGGTCATCGCATGGAATGAGCTGATGGAATAGAGGAATTGTTATGCTCCTGATTAGCTCTGGCAACTCCCTGCTTGGTAGCCAGGTAAGTCTGGCTACTCCTTGTCCTGGACTAGGTGGAGGGTTCTAATTGGTCTTCCAGCTAGGGTTCCAATTTTGGTTGGCCATATTCCTGGAGATTTCATCAAATTACATAATCTTTAATTAATGATTCATCTTCAATTCCTGGAGACCCCAGGACAATCCTGGAGGCTTGGCAACCCTAATTCCAGCCCCTGTTACTGACCCTGAGCTGGGGAATCTGGCTGCTACCAGCTGGACAACACTTTGGGTGCCCAGCTAGGGAGGCTGCCCCAGGCTGGTGGGAGGGGGGTTCTGGCTGCTGCTGTTTGGCTGCTACTCACAGGCCCTTGTGGCCAAGGAGAGAGGAGTAGAGACCTGTCCAGTGACACCTTAGCCTTAGCTCTGCATGTGTGAACACCAGTGTGTTTGGGAGGTGACACTCAAGGTAGTGTCTCTGTGGTCAGCATCCTGAAGGCCACTAACCATAGAGATCTTGCCTAGAGAAGGCCAAATGACAGAGATTTCCCAGAGTGCCTCTGAGGCAGCCTCCCCAGGTGGAGGTCCTGTACACCCTGGGTGCGGCCCTGGGGTGGGGAGAGCCTCAATGTGCTCCAAGCCCAGGCCTCCACCAGTGACCACAGATTTCCTGCCCTGAGTGCTGGAGCTGGCTCCCCCAGCACAACTCCAGACACACCCAAAGGGATCACCCTACAGCAAGGCGGCCTGAGCCCACTGGGCCCCAGCTGACTGGGGACCACAGGACTGAGCATCTCTCTGAGTTCTGCAGGGTAAGAACTTCTCTGAGCTGCACATAGCCCTCTGAGCCACTGGGGCATGGGCCAGGCACAGCCAGGAGTGACATCTCCAAGATACCGGCAACTCCAGGGAGGAACCTGGGACAGTGACTTCAGATTTCTTTGCCAAGAGGAACAGAGTACCAGCTGTTCGGGTCCCCCCACCCCTTCTCCAGTATTCCACAACAGGGAAAACAAGGAACTCCTATAGTCACCATAATGCTCCCCCACCTAGGAAGTGGTGAAGTTACTTACCTTAGGAAACCAGTTTCCCACCCGGGAAACCAGAAGGTAAAGAGATCTCTGTAGAAAAGCAACTGATTGGCTCCCTTATTTTGTACTAGGTACAGAAAGCTCCAGAGCATGTAAAATGTGGGACTAACCATGTGTGAAACAAAGCAAGTGCAAACATTAGCCATACTTTGCAGGGGTGGATGGATTGTCACATACACAGTCACTTAAGGTTGGTTTTGCCATACAGTTCCACTTATTTTTAAACTGTTACTCTAGCAAAGAGTAACAAAAGCTCTGATACAGCATTGATTTATAAGTCACCTATCAGCAGGGCCGGTGCAAGGATGTTTCGTGCCCTAGGCGAAACTTCCACTTTGTGCCCCCCCATACCTCTGCCGTGAGGCGCCCCCTCCCGTCCCTGCGGCAGCTCCCCCCCTCCACCCTGAGGCGCCCCCTTGTGGCAGCTCCCCACCCCCACCCTCCACCCTGAGGCACCCCTCCCACCCCAGCTCACCACTGCTCTGCGCACGAGCACCCCAGCACGCCGTCGCTGCTTCACTTCTCCCACCTCTCAGGCTTGCGGTGCCTAAGCTGATTGGCACCGCAAGCCTGGGAGGCAGGAGAAGTGAAGCAGTGAAGCAGCTCACCTTTGCCCTGCCTCCTCCCCGAGCATGCCGTGGCTGCTTCACTTCTCCTGCCTCCCAGGCTTGCGGTGCCAATCAGCTTAGGTACCGCAAGCCTGGGAGGTGGGAGAAGTGAAGCAGCCATGGCCTCCTTGGGGAGGAGGCGGGGCAGAGGTGAGCTGGGGCAGGAGTTCCCCTGCGTGCTGCCCCTCCCCCTTACTTGCTGCAGGCGGTCCTCCCCACATTCTCCTGCCCCAGCTCCCTCCACCTAAATGCCAGCAGTGGCTGGGGCGGCCAAAGATCCGGCCACCACAGTTGCTGCTGAAGAAAATGGATCCCCCCAAATCCCAGCACCCTAGGCAACCCCCTAAGTCGCCTAAATGGTTGCACCGGCCCTGCCTATCGAGCAAATGGAATTCAATAAAAATCAGTGCATTACATAAGCTTATGAAAATAAATGATTTCATGCACCCAATTTTTATTTGTTTGATCACATTTGATACTAACCATAGAAATCTGCAGGATTGCTGTATTTTGGGCAGGGATAGCCGATTTCTGTGAAATATTGGACCATGTCCCGGGCTGTTCCAGAATAGATGGTAGTTCCAGAGGTCATCAGAAGAACTAAATCAAAGAGTTGGAATATATCTGATCGGGGCTGGTGAACTGAAAGGAGAACTAATCTGTTTCCTCTGGCAAGCCTGGATAGTGTTATCACAAGGTTGTGTGCAGTAAAACTGTCTAGTCCAGATGTGGGTTCATCAAGTATCAGTATTCCTGTCAAAGAGAAAAGTTGATGATGGGAAGCTTTGTTTGATTTTGTGTTGCATGTGAAATGGCACCAGTACGTAAAATCTTATTGATACATTTTTAAAGATTTTTTTCAAAGAAGCAAGATCAAATATTATGTAACAAGGAGAAAATTCCCTTCCCTAAAGTTCTTTCTCCACATTACCAAACCATTTCCTGTAGTTCCAATCCTGCTCCTACACAAATTAATAAAAATTGACATTGACTTTCAATGGGAGTAGATTCAGGCCCCATGTTTTAATTTCCAGTGTTTTTCTCCTAACTTTCAGCTTTATGTAATAGATACAAGACTGTAACAGTAGTCAGTTCTGTATCTTTCCATGTACAGTAACTCCTCACTTAAAATCATCCCAATTAACATTGTTTCGTTGCTGATCAATTAGAGAACATGCTTGTTTAAAGTTGTGCAATGCTCCCTTATAATGTAGTTTGGCAGCTGCCTGCTTTGTCCACTGCTTGCAGAAAGAGCAGCCCATTGGAGCTAGCTGATGGGGGCTTGGAACCAGGGTGGACCGGCAGCCCCCTTATCAGCTCCTCGCTCCCCTAAGTTCCCTGTGCAGTAGCAGCCCAGCAGGCTATCAATTGCTGGACAGTTCAGCTGTCCCTCCCCCGACTGTCATGTGCTGCTCCTGCCCTATGCCTTGGAGCTGCTCCTGGGCGCCTTCTGCTTGCTGTGCAGGGAGGGGGGAAGAAGGGGGCTAATGTCAAGGTGTCCCCCTCCCCCCTACTCCTGCACCCTGCTTACCCCATCTCCACAGAGCGGGGGGACACACGACAGGGCTCAGGATGGAGGGACCTTGCTGGTAGCAGCTGCTATCTCAACTTCCTAATCTACTTAAAAAGGCAATGTACTAAGGGTGCAATCAGCATATTTAAAGGGGCAATGCACATCTCTCTCTCTCCCATATACAGGGTGTGTATCTCTGTCCACCCTCTGACTCCACCACCTAACTCAACCAAGCTTCACAATCACCATTGCTGTGTACAGTATTAAACTGTTAAAAACTTATATTGTACATATATATATATCTGGTGAAAAAAAAATTCCCTGGAATCTAACACACACACATCAGTTTATATTAATTCTTATGGGGAAATTGGATTTGCTTAACATTGTTTCACTTAAAGTTGCATTTTTCAGGAACGTAACTACAAGGTTAAGCGAGGAATTACATGAGATGTAGATTCAGTGTGGTTAGAGTTTAGTGCAATACTTCCACTCATATTCTGTGTTCAGACTACTTGCATCATTCAGTTGAAAAGAGTCACATGGGGTGTGCAAACTCCTCAAAACCAGAAAGTTAAAGTTATCCCCCCCCCAAAAAAAAATAGGAGCATGAAAGTGAAGAGAGGAGAAATAAGTTCTACATTAATATTTTCTATCTGAAGGTTTCTTTGCAATTGGTTGTTGAAAACTCAAGTGGGATAATGTCAAACATTTTGAGACCTAGTATTCACTGTTTATATTGAGGCCCCAAGTAGTATCAAGTGCTGTACAGGCACACACAAAATCGTGGGCCTAGATCCTAAAAGATATTTAGGCATGTAGCTCTCACCTAAATCCCTTTGAGGATCTGAACCATGAAGAGCTTATTATGAGTAAATATAGAGTTTGAAGTGCTATAAAGGAGAAATTTGTATTTAATTTATCTTTTCCTGGAAACAGAAAGTGTTTTGCATCAATACATATCTCTTTTCCTGAGCAGCACTTACTGAAAAACATTTTTTTTGCCTCCCCTGTAATTGTGGAAAAAGTAGCCTTATCTACACTGGGAATTTTCACACCCATGTTTCCTAAAGAAGGCAAGTGTACTGATAGAAACTACAATATAGACATGGATTAGGCTTTATTACCACCATGTTGGCAGGTGAGAACAGGGGTAAAAACAGCTGAGCCTCCCTGAGTTTTCACTGCATGAGGCTCACCCTGTCGGTAATTTACAAATCTGAAAAATCCTAGTGTAGCCACAGGCACTGATATTACCATCTAGTACCCTAGTCCTACAAATTCTAATTAACATAATCTTTACTCTCACAAATAGCCCAACTGAAGTCAACAGGACTAATAGTGTGCATAACAGTTTGAAAGACTGGGCACATAACACTGGAAAAGTGATTACAAGATATAGGGTCTGATTCTGATTCTACTGAAGTTAACAGAAATTCTTATGGTGACTTAAATGGGAGATTAGGTCAATAAACTGCATAATAAAGCCACTAATGTCCAAGTAAATAATCTTCCCTGCTTGTATTTAAAATGTAAATAGGTACAATTGCTGCAGCCAGTGGGGAAAAAAAAATATTTCCCTTACTAATGTAACCTCTCCCCCTCACCCCCCCACCAATCTGGTTTTGTGGTTTAATTAAGACGGATGACTTTATTGCTCACCAGGGTTCCACAGCAGCTGCACTCCAATGCTTACTCTTCGCCTTTCTCCCCCCGACACACCTCGGATGTATTCATTCCCTACTCTTGTGTTTGCACACTGTCGTAACCGCAGTTCCGCTATAACATTTTCCACCTGGAGGGTCCAGGATAAAGCAAGGGATGGTTGTTTAATCATTAAGTACAATGCACAGTGCACACCCAAAATTACATTTGGCTTTCCTCATGGTTCAAATATTTCTGTGCTATCTGATCAATAGCTAGCTTAAAAGAAACTTTGACGTTCTCAGAGGTAACATTTTCTAAAAATTCAGCAATTCATTTCTTAAATTAAATTCATTTCCCTAAAGCTTTCCCTAATTGCCATTTGGAACAACTGCAGCTTTCTATCTGAGAGCAAAAAAAATTAAAACCTATTTATAAGCAAAAATAGACAAATCAAGCTTTAGATTTTACAGCTTACACAACAAATGCCCAGTTCAATTTAACTGTTCTTACCCCAAACATACTTGGGTAATTATGTCAAATACATTTTTGACAACTTTTTTTTCTCAGCAGCTTTAATTACCCTTTTTTCCCTTTGTGAGTCTGAAAAAGTCTTCGGGAGACGCAGTTTTGCAATGAATAATAAAGTTTCTTTGACTGTTAGGTTGGGTAGTAGTTGATCATCCTGACGCACATGTGCAATGCATTTCTTAACAAGCTGGTGAGTACTGGGTTTTCCATTGATTATGATTTGGCCAGATTTAATTTTCCCACCATGATCTCGACAGGTTATCACGTCAAGTAAGGATGTTTTTCCACAGGCTAGAAAAATCATAATTTAAAAAGTTAAAAATCTCTCTGAGTCAAATTCTAGAGCTGTTCCATTTGGTCACAAAAATGAGGCAAAAGTTTTTGCCACATTCATGTGGCTCCATATTCACCCCCATCCTAAGTCTCGCTGTAGCTTATTTCAGAACCCCTGAAGGAGAACAGCCTGTGAAGGAAGGGATGGTCTCTAGCTGATTAGCTCTTCCCAGAGGGCTCCTCCTGGACTACATTTGCAGAGGTCCTGCCTGAATGTGGAGTGAGAACTGCAGCAGAGAGCTTCTAAGACATGCTTCTCCTTCTGGCTGCCCATATCATAATGATGAGTATGGTATAACATATAGGAAGAAAGAGAGATCAGACAGACAAAACCAGTAGGTATGTAGGTCGAGGCATGTTCTTATGCAAACCAACCAGACAGAATTTGCCCCTGTATTTTTAAAACTAGCATAATTCATCTGTGTTGCAAACATTTTCTGAAACTGAAACGTGCATTTGAAACCAATTGGAGGATCTAAACCCAGGGTTTTTAGGTAATGTAGTGGGCACCAATAAGTAGGAGACCTGAGTTCAGGGTTTGACTTTGTTTTGAGCCAAAGGTTTAGGACATCTCTAGAAGTTATAATGCGAACTCTTAGGCTAGACCAGTGATTCTCAACCAGGGCTACACTTTCCCCTGGGGGTGCACAGAAGTCGTCCAGAGAGTACATCAACTCATCTAGATATTTACATAGTTTTACAACAGGCTACATAAAAGGCACTAGAAAAGTCAGTACAAACTAACATTTCATATGGACAATGACTTGTTTATACTGCTCTATATATTATATGTTGAATATTCCAATTGATTAATTTTATAATTATATGGAAAAAAATAAAAATGAAGCAATTTTTCAGTAATAGTGTGTGTGATACCTTTGTATTTTTATGACTGATTTTATAAGCAAGTGGTTTTTAATTGAAATGAAACTTGGGGGCTACACAAGACAAACCAGACTCCTGAAAACGGTACTGCATAGTAGTCTGGAAAGGTTGAGATCCACTGAGCTAGAGGACTACCAGCGAGACTGCTGCCTTATATAGAATGGCTCTAATTGAGCTCCAAAGATGCCTGAAATCTTCAAAACCCAACTCCTCCCACTCCATAACAAAGTTATGGACTGAAGTTAACCGTATCTGTAATTATACACATTTTTGCCTCACCCTGGTCTTGATCATGTGGTGTCTTGAGAATTCTGTCCTTGGTCCAGCAAACACCTTTTACACAGGCTTAACATTAGGCACAGGGGGTTCTGCATGGACACAGGGTCCACACTACTGGATATGATTGCAGGACTTGGCCTAAATTTGTATTATAAACTTGCTTTGTGGAATTATTGGTGAACATGAATAAATATGGTGTTTTTAAAACATGCAATATTGGCTCACACTTAGGGGAACAAGACTAAAATAATGGAAACAAAATATTTGGAAATAAATAACAAATGTCTTGTTCTCTCATGTTGTGTGATATAGCTTGTAAACATGCACACAGTTCCTTCATTATTAATTATTATTATTTATTTATTATTTAATTTATTACTGGTCTTCACTTTAGAAGATGAATTCCCTGCTTGATTATTTGAGGGTTATTTTTATGTAGAATTTTTTTAAAAAAGAAATCCATCCATTTGCAAACCATATATCAATCCATTTGTGACTGACACAGTGATTGCTAACAATAAAGTGAAACTCCTCAGCAATTTTGACCAACTTCACTAAAGTATTTAATAAAGTAGTTAATAAACTTTTTTTAAACTGTTTCAGACCAGTTAGCTGAATGGGGTTTGTGCTTACTGTAAGCTACTTAACAAATACATAGCAATATAATGTTGTTCCATCCAAAGCTCTTTTATCACAGAGGATTCCCGAAGTACAACTTTATTTTGCAAGCAAATCTCTGACCCAGACAACCCCAGAAAGCAGGTAAATTATGGAGGAAATTCCACTGGCCTCTGCAATGAGGACACAAGGTGGACATAAGGTGGTAGTACTGCCACTGCACACTCTTGGCGCTGGCTGAAGTCAGGACAGCTACGCATTCTGGTCAGAGCTGTTGATCACTCACTTTTGGAGGTGGCTCAGCCAGTGCAAGGCCCCTTCACGCCCAGCAGTGCAGGGACTGCAGGCATTTTGCATTGTTCCAGGCAGACCCAGGAAATCTGGCCCATAAAATGAAATGATGGAAAAAACATCCTTTAAGAAACTTCGTGGCAAGCAAATCTACAAATTGTAACAAAAATTCTTTTCACAACAAAATCTAACTGTCTTCTGCTGGGGGCCCACCTTATATTTTTTATGAGCATACTGCAGTGATGTATAACATCTATTTCTAGGGAGTGTTTCTCTGTTGGATGGTTACATATCCTTTGGCATTCAAGGGCTTCAATAGTACCGTTGTTATCTATTGTACATTTTATTGTAAAGGCTTGGTCAATGCAGTAAAGCTTTCAGTCCTACCAGAGCTTCCTATCATAGCTAGCATCTGGCCACTTTGAACTTTAAAGTTCAGATTCTGGATTGCTGGCACATGGGAATCTGGGCCTTTGTTCCACATCCAAGGCATTTTCAGCTCTGCTAGGTTCTCATACCAGGGAATCTGAGATGCCATGTTAACCTAATATAAATAAATAGAAAAAAAAGCCCTCCATTCAGAAAGTCAATACTGTAGCAATAAATACTTTAAAAGTTAAGATATATTACAAAGCTGAAAATGCATGAAAACACCTGCAACCAACCTCGGGCAAATTCTCTAAATTATGTTTTGACTAATTCCATTTGCCAGACATGCATTGTTTCTATATATTCTTTCTTATCATTGATTGATTGCCAAACTGGTTGATTACCAAATATCTGTCTGCCTCTCTAAAATAAAAGGTACTGTGTATATGTCTGTTTGAAAATGCAAATACTGCCCTGCCCTTTACCAAATATACACAAAGCATTAAGCCTTTGCAAGCTGAATTTCTCCTTGTTAAATCAATGGGCATGATTTGTGGGGTCTCCAGCAGCTACTTAGTATTTTGCAGCTCTCTGTCCAGCCTAGGGTATGTTCCTGACAGAAAGGAGACATAACTTTTCACCCTGGTGATTCCAGCTGCCAGAGTAGCCCCTTGGATTTTGGTTATTTAGGTGTAACTTCATGCTGCCCTGAGCCTGCCCCAATCAGGAGAACACTAAGGTGGCTGTCTCACCCCTTAGCAGTGTGAAGTATATCTCAGCTGCAACTGAGGATCTTTCTAGACCACTATTTAAAATGCAGCCAAAGACCCGATCCTGTATTCACCGTGCACCCAAAACTTCCATGGCTTCAGTGATGTTTGTGTGTACAACAACTGTAAAATAGGGTCCCAGTTGCTACATGTAATTTAATTCCACATTACTTTTTACAGTGCCTAAATGTTACGAGAAGGAAATTGTTGTATACATTAGCAAGATAAAGTAGACCTTGTACCTGGTAGTTGAGCTCTCTGACTTCTAGGAAATTTGATTTGCCACTGTATGTAAAATACAGGCTGTTATCCTCTTCAGAGCAAAAAATACTATCTCTGAATCTCCTGATTGCCTATAGGAATTATTAAAAGATTAATTACAACTCACTTCTTTCTCTAAACAGCATTTTAAAAATGAGAGAAAGCAAGGGAAATGCTTTCAATGTGTAATAATAGCCCAATTGATTTAGTTACTGTAGCACAAAATGTAAATAGTTTAAATGAGTTACCTCTCTCTAGTACCTGGAAAATTACTCTGTAGAGGTGCGTGAAAATTCAAAAAGAATATGTGGTGGGTTTTTTGTTCATTTGTTTGCTTGCTTGGCTTTTGTCTGGACCTGAACATGTCCACTTTCAAAACAAAAATGGACCCAATTTCATTCAACCTTGGTCCTATTTCTGAGCAAGATTTGAAACTTTGATTTTTAGCTTCTCCTTACATAGTTAAGCAGGCCCTGTTTAGCCCAGGCAGTCTTCAGCTTTACGTGGGGAGAGCCTGCATGCCTGAAGATTCTACTTCTAACTCCAGGTCCTGGACCAGAGTCTTCCTCTTTCCTTTGAGCCACCACCCCAGCTTTCATCCAGTCTTTATTCCTGATTTTCCCCTCACCCTCCAAGACTATCCTCTCCAAGTCCCTTAATTTGCCATGATCTGGACAGACAAGTTTATTCCTCTCCAGTCTAGCCCTGTTGTAAGCCAGACATTGGCTGGAGGTGAAGCATCAAAGGAATCCACACACATATTGTCTTTGGCATGTGCTGATTGGGCTTATCTAAAGTAACTGTCTGCACTTCCTGCATACAGCCAAACTACAGCTCAGGTCTGACTCAACCCTTTGAGTCCAGGTAGATAGCAGTGCAAAACTGAGCAGATAAACCAAGGCACCTACTATTCATAGAAACAATACAGAAGCCTCCCATAATTGCTGAAACAATTTCAAACAAACAGAAAAGTACATTAAAGTCACTTTCTATATAGTAATACACCCCAGCAAATGCATTTAGTTAATTTTAGTATGTATATGGCCCCTAATACTGATATCTGAGTGCCTTTTGCATGTTAATGCATTTATCCTCCCAGCACTACTTTGTGCAGTGTGGAAGTTCTATTATCCCTTCTTTACAGACGGGAGGACTAAAGCACAGGTTTACACAGGAAGTCTGTGGCAAAACCCAGAAGAGAACCCAGATTTCATGTGTCCCAATCAAGCACCTTGATTACCAGCCCATGTTGCTTCTCTAAGGGCTATATATTGCCTTCATTCCACATTCCCATGCAGATGGAGGACACTATATGTCAAATCCAATTTGCTGTTTAATACAGCTAGTGCTAAATGCTGTCTGCAGGAGTTTCCCCTTCAGTTCTGTATGAACTCCACTCACCGACAAATCCAGATTTGTAGCCTGGCTCCCAATGGCATGCTCCGGAGGGACTGTTTCAGTCATTTCTTTCATATTTGGGATGGAGCTTTCTCTCCGTATTGCCATTTTCTTTTCTGTTTTTAAATACTGTGCTTACTGTGGAAATCCTTCTCCTCTTGGTTTTGAGCTTGACCCCCTTCCAAGCCCCCTACAAAAATATAGCTGGTGTTTCTCCTGACACTCTGGGTCTCTCTGTTCTACATGTCTCTGTAGATGGGGCAATGTTCTCCTTTTCTGGGATAGGCTAAAGGTTAATCAGATATAGTTATGACTAATCTGTCAACTGTGCTTGGAAAGGAAAAGAGAGAAAAAGTGAACTGACAACTACACAGCTTTCTGTTGAATAATTTCATGAGTTTAGAAATAAGGCTGAGTCCATGACTGATCCTGTGGACTATTGGCAGAGTGAAGCTACATCTATTAATTTGGTAGCGACTTGGTGCTGAGTGTTTACCTGAATTAACTGATTTACCAGCTGGTTGAGAGGGTGATTTAAGTAAAGCGTCCATTCTGCCTGAAGATGATGCAGCCTACTGAGATGGAAAGGAGTGACTGCGGTTCCAGAGCTGAAGAAAGGATGTCTGTTATGATTCCACATAACAGTGTCAGCGTCCATGGGATCTCCTACACAGTCAGGTAAAGCTAGTAAGGACCAGCAATGTAAGCTGGGACTCTGCAACAGCACCAATCCTCAGACCACGGGGATAAGACTTCCCTTAATTTATAGCATAACAGTAACAGGGATTTAGTTTGAAGATGATGGACCTTAGTCTTAGTCCAGTGAAGGGAGACACCAAGATGAATTTGGCCCTATCTGTCTTGTAGTTAAGACTATATTTTCCTGAGAGTAAGGAGTGATTCTGCTTTCTGAAGATTTAATAAGTGATTCTTTAAAGGAGATCTCCAAAGGAGAATAAAACCAGGCCTGTACCTTTCATGCATATTTATGATATATAAAGAAAGCCTGGAAGAGTTGTGGTTTCATTTCTTTTGCTTGTTTTAAGACATTTAAGCGTCTGTCTTGGCTGGAAGACTCTGATATGACTGGGGAGCTAGTGAGCTGGTGATGCCAACAGAGCTAATACAGAATAAGATGAGCTATTAAAAGGGGAAGGGATTTTTAGTCAAATCTGTTTAAAACTTTGGTTTTTTTTGTTAATTGCTATTTAATTTCAGTGGTTTTGTTAAAGTCTAAAATCCTCATCCTTACATTTAAAGCGCTCACAATAAATATTACTTATACCTCCCTTTGGTCATCCACCAAAACCAGGTTAGATCAGGAAGGTTAAGTCTGGTTCTACTAAGGTAAAAAACAAGCAGAAAAAAACCTTTTAGAAATTTTTTTTTTTCTGATTCTCTTTATACATCAAAGCAGCAAAAAAGGGCACAAGCCCAATTTTTGAAATGTTTTTTACATGTTAATTTAAATTCTTCCAAATGCCACATTTCATCCTTTTCAATCTTTTTTTTTTTTAAAAGAGAACGTGTTGGACTTTGGTGGGATATCCCATCATATCATAAAAAATACACACGGCAGATCCTCAAAGATGTCTCATTTCACATAGAGAGTGGCCAGATTATGGCAATTTTGGGAAATTCTGGTAAGTAGTTTGAAATTCCAAATCCAAAATACTACTACTATAAAAAAGTCATGCTACATGAATGTGGGTACTTCTGTAATAAGGTCACAATGTGGATAAGCACTGGTTTACTTAGATTTGTATTTTTAAATAATGGAACTCTTGCAGACTATCAAAGACTTTCTGAAAAGGAAAAGTTGTATCATTGCATACATAGCCACCGTCAACCTGTACTCTTTAAAAACATGGCATTTTTAGTTGCACTCTCAGTAGAATATATGTGTGGTTGTTCATGGGGTACCAGGGACAGTGAGTCACCTTGTTACTTCCTGCCTCTAGTGAGAGAGGGTCTTGCCCATTGTAACTTTAAGCTAGTGCCCTGACACCACCAGCCTTTCAGCCACTTAAGCACTCTCCTCCAAGCTATGCCAGCCCGGTCTTTGCCTTGCAGGTTGACAATAGAGGCATTCTGGTCCCCAAGTGCTTTTGATATCCCCTGTGATATCTAGCCCCTAAACTGGCTACTCACAGAAATTCCAGATCCTCTGCCCCCACAGATTTATTTAAGAAACAATGAAGAGTCAATTAGAAGCAAGATAGTGATGGAAACGGTTACAATATGAAACAAAATCATGAAATGCAAACTAGCACCTATGCTTATGAATAGTTATCTTTCCTGTCTAATAAAGTAGGTTTTCCCTTGAAAGTTCAGTCTGTTGTAGAGCTGGCTGGCTTTGCAGGAACCAAGTTCCAAACTTTCATGAAAACATCCCCATGTCACAAGATGTTCCTCAGTGAATGGATTCAGAGTGCTTTTCCCCACTCTGTATTATGCTGAAAAAGTCTTTTGTCTTTATTCACTTATAGGGTGATCCCTCTGACTGTTATAATGGTACTTTTTCACCTCCAAGTTATTTAAGTTGTTTGCAGTTGTCTCTGATGGTTTTCCATTGATAATCTTGGGAAGCAAGGCTAGACAACTGAGCCTCACCTCACCTCACTGGCTAATCAGGGAGCGTTGACAATTCTGCCTGAATGATCCATCCCTGAGATGGATCATTCTCTGGTGTCTAAGTTTTACTCCAAGACCAAAAAAGCATCCTTTCAATATAGTTATATTATTTCTTCAATATTACCCATAAGTGCATTTCACAATGATTACGAGTCTTAATAAGTTACGAGCTTTCAGTAGATACCTTACATGTTATCTGTTATGAATAAATACCTTGTAAGATGTGTTTGGTGTGGTGAGTTTCAGACCTGAGATGAGAGTTGTTTGCAGAGAACAGGGGATCTTTTCCAAAGGGGCCTCTGTGTCACAATATGGTTTCTTCCAAACTTGCCAGAGTTTTTCAGGTCTGTGTATGTGATTGTTATTTGGTTTCCCGGGCTAACAATTTTCATCCTTTTTTTTCATTTTGGATTAAATTAAACCCTGTGCAAAAAGCCAGCACAGGGCCTATTAATCACTTAAGTTCTACTTAAGCTGTTTTTTGAGCTTCCAGTGGTACTTAAATGGTGCATAGGCCTTGTGCTGCAGAGGAGTTAGGCCCTCTCAAATCCTCCATTATCTTCCTCTTGCATTCCAAATGTAGTGCAAGCTACCTGCCCCTGCCTACAGTGCTGCTCTTGACTCTTACTACTGCTGCTCTTCCTCACTATTCTGCTCAACCTTCCTGTCTCCCTGCTACCTTCATGGCCTTCTCCCACTCTCATCTTCATAACTTCTCCCATGTTGCCCCTTATTCCTGGAATTCCCTCTTGCCCCTGGAACCAAAGATGAAATTTCTTCATTTACATTTCTCTTCAGAACTTATTTCTCCCATGAAACCTACTAGTCTCCTATGAAAATGCTCCAAAAAGTGCTCTCAATGTTTTGAAGCAGAAGCAGCCCTGGTCCTCCATCCTTTCTGATCTGTTTTGTCTTTCTCTTTAGATTGTAAAAGATAGGACAGGAACTGTAGTCCTCAATGTTTTGTATAGCATCAAGCATAACGAGAGTGCTTACCAAATGATGAGAAAACAATAGAAATTTACACAGACTCTAACACTCCATTTAACTTTCACAGGCTGCCTTTTCACACTGATCTATTTTTTCATTAGACATGTGTACAGTGTCTAGCACAATGGAGTCATGGCCTCTGATTGGGGCCCATAGGTGCTGCTATAATAAAAGTAAGAATTAATATGAATAAGATTTTTTAAAAAACTGTCTAACAGGCTCTGGAAAAACAACTCTGCTGGATGCAATATCAGGAAGACTGAGACAAAAAGAAAATTTCTTTGGTAATGTGTACATGAATGGGCAAAAGCTGAAGAAAGAACAATTTCAGGACTGCTTCTCATATGTTCAACAGGTTGTTTTTTAATTTCTTATGCATGGAACTTTTTGTTATCACAAAGTTGTCATAATAATAGAATCATATGACTTAATTGTGATTTCACTAATCTTGCTGTAAATCAGGAGAATCTATAGAAGTCAATGGAACTATGCTGTTATGAAATGTGTGTCAAAGCAGAACCATGCACAGAGTTACTACAATACTGTTGTTCTTTTCATGTTTTAGAATGATACTTTGTTAGGTTATCTCACCATACAAGAATCTTTGACTTACACTGCTTTACTCGCACTTCAGAAGCACTCCAGCGACTTCATTAAAAAGAAGGTCAGTATGTTTTATTCTTTCGAGACAAACAAGACAATCTTTTCAGATATGTCCAGCTGATCAGCTACCCTAATTTTATAGACACTACTTTTTAGCAGATTTGGATTCCCAAGTTCAATTCATGCTCTCACATTATCCTGCTTTAAAAAGGAAGCCAAGTATCATTGTTCCTATTTTACATGTGAGGAAACAGGCATGTACAAGTGAAGTGACCTGTTCAGGATCACAAAGGAATTCAGCAACTGAGGCAGGAATAAAACTCTCTGGGCTCCCGACTGCCAGTTCTGTGGCATGCTGCCATCTGGGGAAATAATGAACATGTTGGAATGAAATTAGTGTTGCTGTTGCTGTGTCAGTCACAGAATATTAGAGAGACAAGGTGGGTGAGAACATCTTTTATTGGACCAACTTCTGTTGGTGAGAGAGACAAGCTTTTGAGCTTACACAGAAGAAGATGACCTGAAGAAGAGCTCTGTGTGAGCTCAACAGCTTCTCTGTCACCACAGAAGTTGGTCTAGTAAAAGATGTTCTCACCCACCTTGTCTCTTTGGAATGAAATGAATGAATGAATGTACCACGAAGCAGTACCAATTTCTACCACATGGGAGAATGAATTTGATACCAAATTCAGAACTCCTGAAGTGGCCATTCCCACAGTATCTTGGCACCATTACATACATTTAGAACTCCATCATTTCCCTCCTTGAAGAAGAACAAAGCTTTTATATCCTCCCCACTTACTGCTGCTTTACTGTGAGGAATTGAAGATATTATTTATTTGTTAACCCCTGACAGCATGATCAGCCCTGCACCATGCACAGCAGAAACACAGCCCCTGCCCACTGAATTAACAATCTGAATGGAGACAACAAAAATAAACACCAAATGGACGGGGAGACCCAGAAGGAGGGGTCTATCTAGGTCATTAACATTCTAGCAAGAGGGAAAATGGCTGCTGCTAGGCGGCCTGTGGGGTATGGAAGTCTATGAAGCTGTTTGTGAGAAGTTGCCTAGGAATCGGATAGTGGCCTCTAGACAAAGATTCTTACTCATCAAGTGTGGAGTTGCATCTCCTGGGAGGTGCCATCTATTTAGGGCCTAGCCTGCAGTCTTCACTCAAGCAAACATGAGTTGTGCTTGAGTAAGGTCACAGAACCTGTCCCTTGGTCAGTGAAACACGGCTTTCCTGGTTCTTTAGAGCCCTACACCCTGATTCTCATTTATACTAAGGCCCCTATACACTGCTCTGGCCTTGCTCACTTTAAGGCCCCTTTACATGACCAGAGAGAGCTGTACAGACAGCCAAGAAAATCGTGCAGCAGGAAGGTCCATTCCTTGCTCTTCTGAGCTACAGATCTGTTGCAAATTATGCCTGTAAGCCACACACCATTTGTTTCTAGGCTGAGGCACAAAGACCAAATTTTTACAGTGTCTCCAAACAACAAAGTTTTATTGCGCAAGGTTCAAACAATGTTCGAATGGGGTGTCCCCCTGCTAATCGGAGAGACAAAAGCTGCAGGTTACATAGGGGCTATATACCTTTTAGCAATGCAAATTACCCTCCTGGGTTGTGAGCCTTAGCCAATAAACAAGCCTTTTTCTTATCATTAGCCTATTACAGCTAATTATGATCCTTATGTTGGCTATTGCGTAGTCCAGCTGTTATCTTTCATACTAGAATTTCCGTTATTTGTGCTGTTGCTAACTGTTTTCCTGTCCTTTTTTCTGTTTATGGTTTTACCTTGTTTTAACACTGCCCTAAGGACCCTGGTCGTGATGTGCTCGCTTTTAGTTAATGGTGGATCTGGGCCTTACAGAATAGGGGAACTTACAAAATGGAATTGCTCATGCTAACTGCCCTTAACAGATCAGCACCAATAGCCTGTACTGGATATAGTCCAGCACAATTCCTGATGGGAAGACAATTCAAATACTGTTCTGCTTTTGGAAAAGATGATCTCTCCAAAGTGGCCAAACATGAAGAGAACAGCCAAAACAGATAAAAAGGCAAAAAGAGATTAAGAACAATTTTACAAGAGATGTCACTCAGTTAGAGAACTGCTGGATCTAGAATCTGATTAACCAAACTGGATGGAGAAAAAGGATGGACAACTCCAGCTGTTGTAAAGAAAAAGAATTAATTGCTCAGATCATATGTGATTGAAACTGACAATGGAGAGTTCAACAGAAACCATAGACTTCTACAAAAAGCGCATTCCTCAGAAAGAACACTCAATAGAGAAAACTCTGTAGATGGCAGATGCAGAACAATATTCAAGAGATTTCAAACTGACCACTGCCAGTCATTTAAACTAATGGACAGACAGATGGCTAAGATGCTATGCATTCAGGTGATGTAATTAGAAAACTAGCGTCAGAGACATTTGACTGACTGATTTGTGTTGAACTTCAAAGATAGCATGATACTGCATATTTTGTAAATAGTCAACTGCAAATGAAATTCTACCTTCCCATCCAAGAATGAAATAAAAATAAGTCCAGATTATTGTAAATAATTCCCACTAACACAGAGCGTGGGCAGCATATTGGGGGCAATTTAGAATGATATGAGCTGCTTCTCACAGTTTTTAATGTAGTGTGCAACTGTCTGAGTTGGGCAGTGAACATTACTTCACGTTCTTTTTAAATTGTAATTATTTTTCAGGTAGGTGCTGTTATGGCTGAGCTGAGTCTCAGCCATGTTGCTACTAATGTAATTGGAAGCAGTATTTTTAGGGGAATTTCTGGTGCTGAGAGGCGTCGCGTTTCAATTGCAGCCCAGCTATTACAAGATCCTAGTGAGTACTGAACAGCTTTTCAGAATAAAACAAATACCTTGTCCTTTTCATTATGCTGTCACTTTGCACACACTCCCACCACCCACCTCTAAATAACATTTTAAAATATAAGAGCACTTTTCTTCTATCATAGATCCACACTCCAAACTGCCATTGATTTCAACATGCAGGCTCATTGCACAATCAACTCTGCAGAGAGGCAGAAATGTCTAGTGACTAGAGCATAGGCTGAGACTCCTGTTTTGTCACTAACCGATGCTGTGGCCTTGGCAAGTCCCGTAGACCCTGATAGTTAAGTTTAAGCACATGCACAGATCTTAGGGATTTCAGCATGTGTTTAACCATGTGCTTAAATTAAGTCCTTTACAACTGTGCTTCTATTTCCCATCTGTGAAACAGAGCTAATAAAACTTATTTGTTTTAGAGGGGAGTTGTAAGGATTCATTTTGTAATGTTTGTTCAGCACTTTGTGTTTTCAAAGTGCTATGTAAGTGCTAAATATTATTATTTATTATTATTACTTAGTCCTTCATATTTATTTATTTGGATATAAAACAGAGCCAAAAAAGTAGCCTATACCCAAGCTCTACTTGCCTTGACAATTACTTACATTTGCAATTCAATTGGAATAACCATTTAGCAGTGCTCGTACAAAAGTTAATGCAACCAGCCAGTGAATGAAGCATATCCCGTACCTCAGCTAATGCAGCTTTTAGAGCATTGATATGCTGTATCCATTACTTTCTTGAACATTTTTTGTCAAGAAATTTATGATTTCTGTTGGGAACTTAAAAGGGGCAGTATAATACCTGTGTTGCAATAATTCAAAGAATCAATATTTGTAGTTTGCTACATTAATTCAGCCAGTGATGAAATGAGATTTGAAATTCCCTTGATGAATGATATACACTACATTATACACTGTATGAACTCTGGTTCAGTGACAGCAGTCATAGATACTAATAAAATTGGTGGACTGATCAGGGTGAGAATTTTGTGGAAAAAATAAAATCATTCATTTTCCAGAACTGTCTCTCTCTTCCTCCACCTCCACCCCCCGAATTCTTATGTATAATAAAATACACATTAAAATTACAAAGAAAATATTACACTAATAAGACTGGTTCACATACCGAACTATATACTGTACTACTGGATAATTTTAAATAGTTTATTATACAAAGCACAGTTATGTATACTGTGTGCATGCAGAATACACACTTCTAGCTAATTTTATGTACCATCCTATCCTTATAAGCATCATTTTATAATGCTAATTCTAAAAGCTGACAAACACACTGAATCTATTTTGGTAGCTTCACTAAGAAAAAGTCAACATAAAAAAATGATCAAGTTCTAATTCTGAGTATCAAAGAGAGGACCTGATCTTGCACTCTGTATTCACTGTGGTTGAAAATGGACCTCTGAAGCAAGTAAAGGCTGAAGGATCAGGCCAGAGAAATAAATGTGTTGTAGTTTTGCATACACAGGTTTGCATGGCTGTGACACTTTAGAGATAATTCTACAGTGTGCATTGAATGACCTATAAAGGACAGAAACTATAAATTTGCTTACCATTTAACTGAGTTTTCAGAAATTATCCTGGTTATTCACAGAGGTCATGTTTCTCGATGAACCAACTACAGGACTGGACTGCATGACTGCAAATCAGATTGTCTTGTTGCTTTCGGAACTTGCACGCAAAGACAGAATTGTGATTATTACAATTCATCAACCACGGTCAGAACTTTTCAGGGTAAGGAATATCAAAATGATAATAGCTTCTTACTGAGCAACACTCCATGCAGTTTTTCTTGCAGATGAGAGCTATTTAGCACAAAATTAAATACAGTCTATCTTCAAGTCCCAGCACTAGTTCCCATTTTCTACTGCATCAAATTCAAGCTGCTTGGCCTCACCTTCTGGGCCCTTACAGCTCTGCCCCTTTCCACTTCTCTGTTCTTGTCTCTATTCATACTTCCCATTGATCCCTCTGCTGTACCACTGATGCTAACCTCAACTGCTCATTTGTCCGCAACTGCCTTCATGCTTTTCTCGTCCCTGCCTTTCTGAACTGTAACAAATTCCTCTCCAGATTCCTTCAAATTCCTCTCCAACCCCCTTTTTTTTTCTGCGATGTAAGAAATGGACCAACTGGTAACAGAGAGGCCGAGGCACAGCTGGGTATAGTTTGTGTTCTATTTTTTTTAAAAAAGACAATTTACATAATGGCCAATATTTTCAAAAGTGGCTAGTGATTTTGTGTACCCAACCTGAGACACCCTTAAAAGGACCTGGCTTTCAGGAAGTGGTAAGCCTGCATGTCTGACCCTCCTGAGGCAGGTTAGCATATTTGCACCTATTTTACAGATCGGGGTTACTAAGAAACAGAGAGGGTCAGTGACATGACCAAGGTCACAAAGCGAGTCTGTGTCAAAACTGAGAAGTCAAGAGTTCATGGTTCCCATTTCTGTGCTCGGCCTGCACCTTTCTCTTCATAGCCGGTAGGATCCAATACCTTTAAGAAGGGTCAGTTCTAATAGTTTATGATTAAAAAGACATTTGGCAGTTCAGAAGTACAATAAGGAAATTTAATGACGGGTCAAATCTACGCTTCCTGTTAAAGAGCCTTTATTTACCAAATTGCAAAGTACTATTCTAGTATTAATGTTTTCCTTGTTAGTAGTAAGTTGATCTCATTACTATATATTGTGTTGTCCAACCAGTTATTTGACAAAATCGCCATCATGAGTTTTGGAGAATTGGTTTTCTGTGGGGCTCCTCCAGAAATGATCACATTTTTTAGTGATTGCAACTACGCCTGCCCTGAACAATCAAATCCTTTTGACTTTTATGGTAAGTTTATCAAACTCAGATTAGCAAAGATGTTGGCATTTTATTCTAGGCAAGCAGGTTGGAATTTTTGCCAACATAACTTATTCTAATTCTTCCTGTTCTTTGTAATTGTGCTAAGCAAGTTTGTTCCATTGCTTCTAAGTGGGGATCAATGCTATAAAATTATGTAATGTATTCAACAGAACAACTGTTCTTAAATATGAGAATAAAAGCAACTGTGGGATCAGCAACAACATAGTTTAGATCAGTTTTGAAAACATGCTGCTTTTATCTGGTATGATACTTATTTTAAACCTGTAGACTATAGAACATTCAGATGCCCTAGTGATAGGCAAACTATACAGAAAAGAACGAGCAAACAGATGTGAACTTTACTTTGGATCAGTAAACAGTACAAATACACAATAGCACTGCAATAGAGCAATATGAAACAATAGGGCAAACTAACAACACAGCTAGTGTTCCAGGTTCAGGGATCCTCTGGATTCCTTTGCTCCTAGGAATTTAGACTTGATTTTCCAAAGTATGTAGTGCCTTCAATTCCTATTGACTTTAATGGAAGTTGAAGATGCTCAGAGACTCCACAGCGTTATGCAGTATTTGGCTCTTATTGTTGATTTAAAACAAAACATTTACTTACCTTACGTAGTTATGGTTCTTCAAAACATTTTGTCCATGTGGATCCCACATGTGCCCCCTGCACATGAGACTAGAAGCTTTGATTTGCAGTGTTTCTGTGGCTGCTGCTGCGCCCTGCATGTCCTTGTGTCCCACCCAAGCCAACAGCATATAAAGAACAGAGAAGTCACAAACATCCCTCAGTTCTAGTGCTAATTCAGAAAATCAATTTAAGGAAGACTCACCAGAAAAAAGGTGGAGATGGAGGGCAGGTCATGAGATCCACACTGATGAACAGCATCTTGAAGAACCAGTTATTGCAAAGTAAGTTGCTGTTTTTTTCCTTTGAGAAATTGTCCAGAGATCACCATCTGGGAAGAAGCACTGGTTCAGGAAGTTGTTGTGGCTGGACACTGGAAAAAAGATGTTTTTTGTGGACATTGCAAAGCAGATGTCAATGAGGGATCATTACCAGGACATCAAGCAGTGCTAGATATAGCTGCAAACCTTCTGGACTTTACATATCATCAGAACTTGATTCTATGGTATGAGAAAAGTGTCTTGCATGCAGGGCCGTACTTACCCATACACAAAGTATGCAGCAGCATAGGGCACCAGGAAATTTGGGGCACCACATTTCCTGGTGCCCTGCACAGCTGCGTGCTGCTCCAGCCCCTGCCCCCCTTTCCCCAGGGTCCCTGCCCCTGCTCTGCCGCAGCCCTGCCCCCACTTCTCCCCTGCCCCACCTCCACTCCATCCCTTCCACAAAGCCCCAGCCCTGGTCTACCCCTGCTCCACCCCAACCCCGCCTCTTCCCACCCCTGAGGACTGCTTCAGGGCCAGGCCTGCACTCACCAGTGGCGGGAAATACAGTGGCCCTGCCCCAACTGCGCCATTGGTGAGTGCTGGGGGGCGGTTCCCCCTGTCCTCAAGCCGTCCACCAGTGGAGGCCTGGGGCCAGTCCCCCCCCGAGCAGGTCTGCCCCTCCCTCCCATGGGGGGGCTGTGTAGGGCCCCAGAATAGCTAGGGACAGCCCTGCTTGCATGGATCCTGGGCTCAGGCTCCACCTGGAGCAAAACCTGGGCATTTTGTGTTCTCTTCAATGGAAAATGAGTCTATAATGGGATTTCCTAATGTTGAAATATCAGGCTGAGTATGGAGCTCTTCAGAGACTTGGTGACAGATTGTCTGCTATGTTGTTGTTGACTCCTGGAAGATGAAGAGCAACTGGGGTTATCCATGGAGTTGACCATGTCCATAATCTGATTTTCTCTTGGCACAGACATGATGAACAGATACCACCCTGCTTCTTTATATAATAAAATGCAGATGTGTTGTCTGTGAAGATCTATACAGTGGAATTCTTTAAAACTATAAGGAATGGCTTGCAGATAATCTGATTGTCCAGAGTTCTAGGATGTTTATGGGGAGGCTCATCTCCTTCTGGGACCATATCCCATGTATCAGAAGTTAGTCCAGGTGAAGACCTCAACCAATTCCTGATGTGTCTATGGTCAGTGCCTTTGTAGGTGGAGGGGTGGAGAAGGTTATGCCTTTCCCAACGTTCTGAGCATCCCTCCACCAATATAGTGATAACAAGCTATAACAGTAATAATAACTACACTAGCTCTTATATAACACTTTTCATGCATAGGTCTCAAAGTGCTTTACAAAGAAGGTCAGTATCATTATCCCCATTTTGTAGATGGGGAAATTGAGGCACAGAGAGGTAAAAGTTACTTACTCAAGGTCACCCAGCAGGTCAGTGGCAAAGCTGGGAATAGAAGGTAGGTCCCTGAGTGTCAGTCCAGTGCCACTAGGCTACATTGCCTCTCATTGGCCTTTGATGCTTCCCTGATTTTTGGAGGTAGCTTGTTCACAAAGGGAAATACTTTGTCCCACATCAAAAAATCATACTTGATGAATAATGCTTGGTAATTCAATATGTGTAGAATGCAGGAGTAAGCTTTCCTCCCAAAGAGATACAGCTTTTTGGGGTCTTTATCTTCAGGAGTTAACTGTTGGTAGACCATGCACGCTCGCTTTCTCATGAACCACAGAGACATACCCGAGATTCAAGAATTGGAGGTATATAGAATTGTTCTAAGCCTCTCTGTGGAACTTTTTTATCTTTTTTCTGTTGGTTTTGCAGTGATGCAAGGGTAGTAGTGGTCTTCCAGAGGTCTGCAGCTGGCTCCAAGATGCCTTCATTTATAGGCATTGGTAACCTGTCCACAGTGGAGGACTGGAAGATATCAAATAACGTATGGGCCTTTCATCAGTCACTGATGTCTCAGTTTTCAGTGTGACAGTAATTTGCCACAGCAGCTCTTGAAAAGTCCTGAAATAATCCAGAGCCAAAACAGGCTCCTTGTCAGAGGGAGGCGATGATGACTATGAGTTTTTGGGAGAAACTAGTGGCTCAGTTGCGAGTGCTGGTTCAAATATCAGTACTGAGATGATTGGTGTTGAGGAATTGGTATCGGTATCGGCAGGGACCAGGGTAGTTGAGTTACAGCTGAAACCATTGTTGTTTGCCCTGAAGCATAAGAGCATGTTGTGCTCAGTCCCTGGGAGGAGAGTGGAGGTGAACAGCTCTTAGGCCTTTCAACTTTCCTCTTCTTAGGGGAGAAAGACTAGTGCCAGGATGTCATAAACAGAGAGCTAAGGGTTAACGTCTCTTTCACCTGGAAAGAAGTAATCTGAACCACCTGACCAGAGGACCAATCAGGAAACAAGACTTTTTCAAATCTGAGGGAGGGAACTTTGTGTGTGAGTCCTTTGTTTTTTTTTTTTTTTCTGCCTGTATGCTCTCTCGGCTATGAGAAGTGATTTCTGTTTCCTGCTTTCTAATCTTCTGTTTTCAAGTTGTGAGTACAAAAGATCAGATAGTGATTTATATGTTTTTTTGTATTTACATGTCTATAGTTGCTGAAGTGCTTTGAATTGTATTCTTTTTGAATAAGGTTGTTTATTCATATTTCTTTTAAGCAATTGACCCTGTATGTGTCACCTTAATACAGAGAGACCATTTTTATGTATTTTTCTTTCTTTTTATATAAAGCTTTCTTTTTAAGACCTGTTGGAGTTTTTCTTTAGTGGGGAACTCCAGGGAATTGAGTCTGTACTCACCAGGGAATTGGTGGGAGGAAGAAGTCAGGGGGAAATCTGTGTGTGTTAGATTTACTAGCCTGACTTTGCATTCCCTCTGGGTGAGGGGGGAAGAGAGATTAGCTCTTGGTAATTTTGTTCTCCAGGACTGGGAACGGGGAGGGTGGAGTCCCTCTGTTTAGATTCACGGAGTTTGCTTCTGTCTCTCTCACCAGGAACACCTGGAGGGGGGAAGGGAAAAGGTTTATTTCCCTTTGTTGTGAGACTCGAGGGATTTGGGTCTTGGGGTCCCCAGGGAAGGTTTTTTGGGGGGACCAGAGTGCCCCAAAACACTCTAATTTTTTGGGTGGTGGCAGCTTTACCAGGTCCAAGCTGGTAACTAAGCTTGGAGGTTTTCATGCTAACCCCCATATTTTGGATGCTAAGGTCCAAATCTGGGACTAGGTTTATGACACAGGAACTGTGCTTAGTCTGGGGCTCTCATCTACCTTGCCTCAGCATGGAGGAGACAGTACCAGTCTTTGGTGCTGGAGCAGCCATTGGTGCCAAGCTGATCTTTGGATTCTATCTGGCTTGTGAGTGCTGGGCCAAAGTCCTTACCAGTTCCAGCTTAGGGAGTCAGATTCCAATTGATGGGGGTGCTGGCAGTGTAGGACTTAGAGATGGACGGTTCCATCTTGAAGCTTGATGCCTGTTCTTCTGGATCCAAAGTGCCTCTGATAAACTCCTCCAGATGATATAATTTTAGATGGGTATCTCTAGATGTTCTCATTCCTGAAGAGAATGACCATCAAAGCAATGGTCAGGCACATGGCTCTTGTTGAGATGGAATAAAGAGCTATAGCAAGGAGAATGAGTCTGTAACAAGACAGGCAGAATGAAGCCCAAAGGCTTTGAATTTGCTATTTAAGTGGTTGTGGCACAAAGTGCTGAGAGAAAATGTTTGTTTAAAAAAAAAGCCAAAACAAAATAAGTTCAAGTAAATTTTTAAAGAGGAAAAAAAAGGATGGATTTCTATGGAAATAACCCTTAGGTAGCCAGGTAAGGATAGGCTTGGAGAATGCGGTACGGGGTAAGAAGCAGACACAGCCTGGTTTCATTTTGCTTCCACTAGTGATAAGAAAGAACCGAGGAATGGTTTCAGCCATTCTGCCCTTGGATTTAGAGGCAGAGCATGAGGACGTGCAGGCTGTAAATCAGTAAGGAATTCACAGATTCCAATTCTAGTGTGTTTGGGGTATATGGCACCTAGAGTAGGATGTACTTGCACAAATACTCAAAGAAGCCATATTTTAAATCTAGTATATTTGAGTGGCTGATTGCTGACAGCCGTTTGAACGCTAACTAGTGAATCCAGAAATGTCCAAAACGTTGTATGAAGAAGCGTGGCACATTCAGAGGGAAGAAGTATTTTTCTATTGTTTTGGTGGCATTCTGCCTTCAGTTAGGGGAGAGAATGATTGTAGACATGAAGCTGGAATTGAAAAAAGCTAATATGACAGTAAGGATAATTTTGTCATCATGAATTTGAATAGTCTCAAAGTCTCAAGTTTGAGATTTAGACTCACATTTTAAAACATTCTGTAAACACGAAGTGCTACATTCTTCAAGTGTTAACCTTTGAATGTGAAGATAAAGAAAAAAGTTTAGATCAAAGAATTATAAGTGTTCTGAAAATTGGTAGCTTCTGTGCATTTTGACTATATAAACAGGGGGTCTGAATCTGTTATTCCTGAGGTCTCTTTTCATTATTGTTATTCCTAATTTACACTAGTGTCAGAGGAAAATAAAGCACAATGTTTCTTAGACTGGATTGTATTAATTATGGACTCGAAGTACAATGTTTGGTATTTGTCAAACATGACAGTAAATGAAGAACAGAATGTTAACTACAGCAGTGGTTCTCAAAATAGGGCCGCCGCTTGTTCAGGGAAAGCTCCTGGCAGGCCAGGCTGGTTTATTTACGTGCCGCGTCCGCAGGTTCAACTGATTCCGGCTCCCATTGGCCACGGTTCACTGCTCCGGGCCAATGGGGGCTGCAGGAAGGGTGGCCAGCATATCCCTCAGCCCGTGCTGCTTCCTGCAGCCCCCATAGACCTGGAACGGTGAACTGCAGCCAGTGGGAGCAGTGATTGGCCGAACCTGCAGATGCAGCAGGTAAACAAACCAGACTGACCCGTCAGGGGCTTTCCCGGAACAAGCGGCAGCCCTAGTTTGAGAACCACTGAACTACAATGCCTAGTGGTTAGTGCAGGGATTAACTTTTAAAACTCTCACACTGCATTCTTGGCTCTGCCATTGACTTGCTGTGTGACCTTGAGCAAGTCACTTAGAGTCAAATTTTCCAGAGTTACTTCTGGGTTTGGTTGACTGTTGGATCCCCATCTTTAAAGACATAAGACCTGATTTTTGGAAGTACTGACCACTATAGCTGAGGACAATATTGCTTATTTGAGTTACCTCACAGAGGTGCTCTGAAGCTTAATTAATCTTTTGTAAAGTATTTAAACTCCTTGGACAAAGGTGTTAAAGGAGCTATTGTTACGGTTTAACTCCCATCTGACAACAATTTAGGGTATACCTACACTGCAATTAAAAACCCACAGCTGGCCCATGTCAGCTGACTCAGGCTCCCAGGGCCACGCGGGGAGGGGGGGGAAGTGGGGCAATTTGCTCCTGGCCCTGGGCTCCGCAGGGACCCCACGAGCCCTGGGCCAGCCAGTAGTCTGGGTCTTCGGAGGCATTTTGGCGGCGGGGGGCCCTTCAGTTGCTCCAGGTCTTCGGTGGCATTTCGGAATGCCAAAATGCCACCGAAGACCCGGACCGCCGGTGGGTGAGTACAAGCGCACAGCTCCTTCACTTTGCCCCAGGCCCCCTGAATCCTCTGGGCCGCACTGCAGGCTCCTGGGACTTGGGCTACAGGGCTGTTTAATTGCAGTGTAGACTACCAGGCTTGGGCTGCAATCTGAGCTCTGAGTCCCTCTAACATTTCACGGTCCTAGAGAGTCTGGGCTCCAGCCTGAGCCTGAAAGTCTATGCTGCAATTAAACAGCCCCATAGGCTGAGTCCCACGAGCCTGAGTCAGCTCACATGGGTCAGCTACAAGTGTCAAATTGCAGTATAACATACTCTTAGAGTTTAAGCATACACAGCACTGAAAAAACAAAACTTATGAAGAGAAGGTATAATATGAATACTTTATGTAGCCAGCTTAGCAGGTTTAGAGAAGTAAGTTATCTGTTAGAACATATGCTCCTGAGAACTTTAATCTAGGTTCTGATGCTATTGGTCAAGTTAAATAATTATTTGGTTCAAAAGAAATGTGATTTTCCAAAACTCCACAGCATTAGCATTTGATCATACAAGTAAGACAACTAGAACACACACGGTTCTCATCTGCTAAAAATAAGAAACATCTGCGGGTGGCAAGACCAGTTTATAGGTGATTTTATTAATACAGAGCATCAAGCTATGCAGAATTATTATCTTCTGTAAGTTCCACTGCAGTAAATAATTTTTGCTTTACATGGGCTTTGGGCCAGTAATGGGTGATTTGAGCAGCCCAGCATCTTCTATTTAACATTTTTTAAATGGGTGAGAGAGGGGTTGTTGAGATTGGAAGTTCCCCTCCACCGGAGGAGGGAACATAAACCAGTGCAACAGGGCAACGCTGCATTGGAGAGAGAAGAGAAGTAACTCTGTTAGCATGTTATCCCCTGAGACCAATATTTCACAAAATGGAGTTCCATGGGTTAGGTTGGAGTGTCTCATAGTAGAGAAGGGGAAGGAGTCAGGGAGAAGTTGTTCTGTATGGTGGGCATTCCTCAAAGCCTGGTAGATTTCTGAGTGGAAATCTGATCATCCATCCATCCATCGCAGCATTAGCACCTCCTTTGCACCTTCTTTTCCCTGAACAGGAGTTAGGACATAGGCAATGGCAATATGGTTCTTTTCCAGTGGGGAACAAAGTTAGAGGCCCTACCAGTGAAAGACAAGTCCATTCATTTCAGGATCTAGGGCTTCACTGAGTCAGGGTTCCACAGAAATGACATTCCCAGAGACTGAATTCCCCATATTGAGAGAATGGAGAGGAACCTCCACAAGGTGAAAAGTTTCCAGTTTCCAGCAGACTTTTCCTCCTCTGCAGATTTTTCTACAAAGACTTTGGCAAAGGGAGAGTAAGAAGGGGAAATGATCAGGCCTTTGATAATGTCTGTAGTTTAACACTTGGGTAAATTTGCAGTGGATCTGACATCTGTGGACGCTCAAAGCAAAGAACGTGAACTGGAAACCTACAGAAGAGTTCACATAATTACATCTGCCTACAAAAATTCAGAGATCTTTCGCAAGACTTTGGAGGCCATTGAAAGAACAAAACGCATGAAAGACCTGCCAGCAATACCATTTAAAAGCAAAGACTCACCCAGTGCTGTCTCCAAACTATGGATTCTCTTACGGTAAGAACTCACTCTAAAAAAAAAATAATGAATTTTGAAGCTCTCTAATAACATCATTTGGATAATCTTATTCATCTTGCACATATGCACATACATTATTTCTTCCTCTGGGCTTTCCACTGCATCCCATTTTCCTTATGCTGTCTTTTTTTACGTTGTAACCTCTTTGGGGCAAAGTACCTTTGTTTCTTTTTCAAAGATGGACACGTTATCAGTACTTCATCAGTCATAACAAGCAAAAATAGTACAATGATTTTGTTTCAATTTCAGGAGGACAACAAGAAACTTCTCCAGAGATAAGACTGGCATCATTATGCGTCTTTCTCAGAATCTGTTCTTTGGCCTGTTTTTAGCACTTTTTCTTCTCAGACTGAAGAATGATCTTCTAAAAGGAGCACTGCAAGATCGCATAGGGCTCATTTACCAGTGTGTGAGTGCTCTACCTTATACAGGAATGCTCAATGCTGTTGCCCTGTGTAAGTTATTTGTTCCTCCATGTGATGCACAGCAAGTACTGTATATACTATGAAAAAGGCCTTTAAGGATGCTAATTTTAAGAGCTACATCATGGTTTTAGCAGATAGCCCATAATAAGAGGTGGTACATAAGCACAATGTCCCACAGGAAAGCAATGGAAGGTATAGTGCCACACACAAAGACCATATAACTCAAAGCAACCTGATTGTGTTCAGTGAAGTAAGTTATTACACTTATTTAAAGAGTATAGCATGCTCCCCTGGCATGGGCATGGAACTGTGGCTCCACCTAATCCCTGTCCTTCCTTGTTCACTTTCGGCCTCTGTGCTGGGGCTGCATTTTTGTCTAGCTCTTACATGAATTATGCAAGTAGAGAATAGTCCTTACTTCCTCCTATGCCCCTGTCTGGCTGTGTAAAGGCAGGACAAAGTCTAGCTGCAAATTTGCACTCTGTTAATTGAGATCACAGGTATGCGCATGGAAAGGTTGAAAGGGCATATGACATGGCTGGCTTCAACAGTGACTAAGGACAGAAGTCTTGATTAGACTTTTTTATCCTTGAAAGTATTATGTTGTGGTATCTTATGAGTATTGTTATTTTCACATGCTTTTTCTTTTGCAAGTGCCATATGTTGGCCTCCCATGTATTAACAATACATCTGTTTGAAGGGTGAAAACTGTCTTTTCTGTCAAGGGCACATATGTGGCCCTCCTCATCATAGAAGATGGACATCTCCGTAACCATCAAGGACACTTCTTATGAGTAATGTCAGATTCTTACCTGCTAGAGATGAAGCTTGTATCTCCCATGATGCATCTGGCTGCCTCTGGTTAAGTGTATAGACTATCTGATCTACTAGTGAACATGGTTTTCACATGCACTGGCACTAGGCCACCCAGATGGGTTCGAACAAAGTGCTTCTGAAATATTCTAAGAGTTGTCATGTTGCCTTGTCTAAGCTTTGCGAGCATCAACTTCTGCATTGTAATTTTGGTCAATAATGGTTTAATTTCTATTGTACTTTCCACTCCAGTTCCTCCATTACGTGCTGTCAGTGACCATGAAAGCAAAGATGGCTTATATCAGAAGTGGCAAATATTGTTAGCATACATACTACATTTCCTTCCCTTCAGTATCATCAGTGTGGCGATTTTCAGCACCTTTATATACTGGTAAGCATTGAGACAGTTCTACCTTCTTAAAACTATATTCTCATTACGGTGCTCTTAAATTCCTCTGTCAGGAATAGGCCTTCAGGAAATAGCTTTATGATAGTGCCTTTCAGAGAGATCAGAAAAGCAAAGAAAAGGCATAGGGATGATATAGTACTTGCCCTACCTCTAGCTCTTGTCTACACTTAAAACTTATGCCAGCATAGCTACGCTGGTCTGGAGTGAGAAAAACCTACACCCTGGACTGACATAGCTATACCGACAAAACTCCCAGTGCAGCCATAAGAGCACTTCTATTGACAGAGAATCTGTCACTTCTCCTGTCAGTGTATGCTGCATCCACACGAGGGATCTATGACAGCATAGCTATGCTGACATGGGCTACGTAGTGTAGACATAGCCTCAGTGAGTTAGAATTTTGGTGAAAATGTTCTAATAAACAACACAAAAATGAGACAAAATGCTTGTTTTGGCTCTTAAAAACGTGTGAATCTAAGACAAATAGATTATCTCAGTATTTGCAGTACTGCTTTGTAGTTCTAATAGGAAATACCTTGAACAGTCCAAATATAGACGTTAGGCTAACTTCATATACTTATTTAAGGTCTAATTCTGTCAGCCTAAGTCATATTGAATAGTTTCTTACTCCACAAGTTAATCAAGGATTAAGGTAATGCTCAGCCTAAGTAAGGCTGTCAGAATTTGGCCCTTCATTATTTAAGGGATTTGGCAGGTTCTGAAGGGTCAGGTCTTATATCATTTTCATGGCATGCACAAGGGTAGAGGGGCCCACAGCCTCCAATCCTGTGGAAGCCTGTCTGTGCAAACAGTTTGAAGCTGGCATTCTGAGAGTTTTTGGGAAGAGTGGCTTCTTACTGTGGCATAGTCTCACTTCAGTTCTCCAGAGTTTCTTGCAGAAGTTAATGCAGAGTACAGCTAATAATTGAATCTTTTTATGATGTGATCATAACTGTCTCCATTAATTGCTTTCCATTTTCCCAAAAGTTTATTAAATCCTTAAATCCCAGGATGTATTTTTTTTAAACTATAATCAATCTCACAAAAAGATCTGAAGTTCAAAAAACAGGCAAGCAATTTCCAGTTTTAAGCAACACAAAAAGCTCTTAAATGTCTGTAGATGATCTTTAAAAAGCTAGTGATAGCTCCTAAGAAAGTAACTTGAGGAGGAGGGCAAATGGTTATACAGTGGATGCAGCGGCAGTTTGTGCTCTTGTTGGCTTTCCTGCAGCTCCACCAGATGCCTCATCATGTCCATTTGTTCCCCCCATTAGCCTCAGCATTGCCTCCTGGCTCTTCTCATCGTGCTCACTTAATGTTTTCCTTGCCACTGCCACTGAATGCTTCCACGCATTTAGCTGTGCCCTCTCAGTGTGGGAGGACTACATGAGCTCAGAAAACATGTCACCGCGAGTGCATTTTTTTCGCCTTCTAATCTGCGATAACCTCAGGGACGGAGATGCTAGGGGAAGCATAGAAACGTTTGCACCTGCGGGGAGATAAAAAGGGAGAGTAAAATTAGAGATGATACATTTCTGAGAACAAAAGGGAGACTCTTTCACAGTGAATCAAGCAATTCACAACAGACAGCACATGTGCTTTAGGTACAAGCTCGCATTTTGCCTTTTATATTGAGTGCCTGCTGGTATGGTGACACATCACATATGGCTGGGAAATAGAATTCGGTTTCCATGCAGCCATGGTAAGCCAAAAGGGTACATACGGTTGGTGTCTTCCACCTTCATAACATGTGGGAATGGTTTCAAACTGCAGCACCCTCCTTTTCCATAGCAAGCAATGCCGGATGGGTTTGCCATTTAAAAGGAGGGGCTGTGGTTTTCGGGTGGATGTGCAGCACACACCTACCCCCACCCCACTGCATGGCTATTCTCTGGGATGATTCCTTCTCCCCTCCCCGTGCTGCGTGGCTATTCTCTGGGATGATCCCTTCACCCCTGCTCATTGCCATGTGGCTATTCTCTGGGATGATCCCTTTTAGCCAAGCGCAAACAGCCCAGCATGAACGGGGTCCTTTTACTGATCCCTTACAAAAATTCCCCTATTTCAACCAGATGACCATGAACGATATCACTCTCCTGAGGCTAATACAGAAAGATATAGACGGAATGTTGCTTGAATGCGATCAAAACCCAGGTCCATTCGCTGCCATGGTTTGTGCTTCAGTGATTCCAGATTACTTGCTGCTGGCTTGGCTTGGTAAAGTGTCCTACTGTGGAGGACAAAATAAGGCAGCCCTCCCCAGAAACTTTCTGCAAAGGCTTTCAGAGTACCTCCAGGAGAGCATCATGGTTTTACAAAAGGGTAGATCATGCCAAACCAACCTGATCTCCTTCTTTGAGAAGGTAACAGATTTTTTAGACAAAGGAAACATAGTGGACCTAATTTACCTCGATTTCAGTAAGGCATTTGATACAGTTCCACATGGGGAATTATTAGTTAAATTGGGAAAGATGGGGATGAATATGAAAATTGAAAGCTGGATAAGGAACTGGTTAAAGGGGAGACTACAACGGGTCGTACTGAAAGGTGAACTGTCAGGCTGGAAGGAGGTTACTAGTGGAGTTCCTCAGGGATCAGTTTTGGTACCAATCTTATTTAATCTTTTTATTACTGACCTTGGCACAAAAAGTGGGAGTGTGCTAATAAAGTTTGCAGATGACACAAAGCTGGGAGGTATTGCTAACACAGAGAAGGACCAGGATATCATACAAAAAGACCTAGATGACCTTGTAAACTGGAGAAATAGTAACAGGATGAAATTTAATAGTGAAAGGTCATGCAGTTAGGGATTAATAACAAGAATTTTAGTTATAAATTGGGGACACATCAGTTGAAAGTAACAGAGGAAGAGAAGGACATCGGAGTATTGGTTGATCACTGGATGACTATGAGCTGCCATCTGATATGGCTGTTAAAAAAGCTAATGCAGTTTTAGGATGCATTAGGCGAGGTATGTCTAGCAAAAATAAGGAGGTGTTAGTACCATTATACAAGGCACTGATGAGACCTCATCTGGAATAGTGTGTGTAGTTCTGGTCTCCCATGTTTAAGAAGGATGAATTCAAACTGGAACAGGTACAGAGAAGGGCTACTAGGATGATCCGAGGAATGGAAAACCTATCGTATGAAAGGAGACTCAAAGAGCTTGGCTTGTTTAGCCTAACCAAAAGAAGGTTGAGGGGGGATATGATTGCTCTTTACAAATATATCAGAAGGATAAATATTAGGGAGGGAGAGGAATTATTTAAGCTTAGTACCAATGTGGACACAAGAACAAATGGATATAAACTGGACACTAGGAAGTTTAGACTTGAAATTAGACGAAGGTTTCTAACCATTAGAGGAGTGAAGTTCTGGAACAGCCTTCCAAGGGGAGTAGTGGGGGCAAAAGACATATCTGGTTTTAAGACTAAGCTTGATAAATTTATGGAGGGGATGGTATGATGGGATAGCCTAATTTTGGCAATTAATTTGGCAACTGAGCTTTGATTATCAGCAGGTAAGTATGCCCAGTGGTCTGTGATGGTATGTTAGATGGGGTGGGATCTGAGTTACTACAGAGAATTCTTTCCTGGGTGCTGGCTGGTGAGTCTTGCCCACATGCTCAGGGTTTAACTGATCGCCATATTTGGGGTTGGGAAGGAATTTTCCTCCAGGGCAGATTGGCAGAGGCCCTGGAGGTTTTTCGCCTTCCTCTGCAGCATGGGGCACGGGTCACTTGCTGGAGGATTCTCTGCACCTTGAGGTCTTCAAACTACAATTTGAGCACTTCAATAACTCAGACATAGGTTAGGGGTTTGTTACAGGAGTGGGTGGGTGAGATTCTGTGGCCTGCATTGTGCAGGAGGTCAGACTAGATGATCATAATGGTCTCTTCTGACCTTAAAGTCTATGAGTCTATGTCCCTGGAGGATTCTCGCTCCATTCCCAGACACGTTAACAGACTTTTCCAGTAGCTGTACTGTCTGCGAATGCATTCCAAGTCCTCAGGGCAAATCAAACATTAAACACAATTGTTGTACGTAGTTACAAATGTGCACTGACCAGAGATGCCTTCTCTGGCTTTTCGGTCCAGGATCCCACCTTGGGACGTTATTGGCTCCTGGATGATGAAAAGTTCCTGGCTGTCAGGGAGAACGGATTCACCACTTGCCTGCTGTGCATTCTCCTCCTCCTCCTCCTCCACAAAATCCTCCTCCCTGTTGCATGAGCCTCCTCCCTTGCAGGTGTCCATAGACTGTGGTGGGGTAGTGGTAGGGTCCCCCCCTAGAATGCCATGCAGCTGATCATAGAAGCGGCATGTATGGGGCTCTGACCCAGAGTGACCTCCTTCGTCTTTTGGTAGGCTTGCCTGAGCTCCTTAACTTTCACGTAGCACTGCTCTGTGTACCTGTTGTAGCCTCTGTCCACCATGCCCTGTGCAATTTTGGCATATATATTAGTATTTCTTCTTTTTGCTCGAAGTTTGACCTGCACAGATTCTTCTCCCCATACAGCAATCAGATCAAGTGTCTCTCGTTCAGTCCATGCTGGAGCTCGTTAGCAATTCTGGGCGGACTGCATGGTCACCTGTGCTGCTGAGCTTGTCACACTGACCAAACAGGAAATGAAATTCAAAATTTTCCGGGGCTTTTCCTGTGTACCTGGCTAGTGCATCGGAGTTGAAACCGCTGTCCACAGCGGTCACATTGGAGCATGTCAAATTGCATCTGCACTATCCCAAATTTGACCCAGCAAAGTTGATTTTAGCACTACTCCCCTCGCCAGGGAGGAGTACAGAAGTCGATTTTAAGAACTCTTTAGGTTGATGGAACAGGGTTGGTTGTGTAGATGCATTGCTTATAAAATTGACCTAACGTGGCTAAATTCGACCTAACCTCGTAGTGCAGACAAGGACTGAGATTTTTGTCCCCTATTGCAATTCCCATTACACCCACCCAGTGAATTGATTGCCTGAGAAGGGGAGTATAGAAAACATTCTGTGACCACTGCTGAGGTAGACTTCTTTTTCAGGAACAATGGCAGGCAACTTACAGAGCTTGAGAGCCAGCAACTACACAGACTCACTCTGTCTTCTCTACAGCGTGTCTGCTTTGTAGACTGTAAACTCTTTCAGGCCGAGACTGTCTTTATCTTCTGTGTACAGCTTCAAGCACATTGTCAGTGTTAAATAAATAATAAAGAATATTAATTCAGGCTAAAGAGGGCGCTTTAAACTAGGTTAAAGCTAATTCAAAATGCTATTACATCAGAGTCTATTCTAATATTTTACTGTATCTCACAGAACAGGTAATACTCATATAGATTAGCCTCCTACATACCTTTTCTTTTTCATGATTGCTTGAAAACCAGTGATGTGACATAAAGCAGTATGTACTATACCCCATAAAATGACACATACACATACACACAAAAGGAACAAACAGCTCCCACACATTAACCACTGGGAAGATCCCTGATGTTGATGGCCTTCCAGCACACTATTACAAAGAATGTTGATCTATTTGGGGGTACGATTTGCTGATAATTTTATATAAAAGCATCAGAACAAGCTATCTCTCAACTGCCATTAAGCCATCATCACAGTATTGCCTTAAAAAGGGAGACTTGGGTGAGCTGAAGCCTTTTGACTCTGTTCTGATTGTAAGAATATGTCTAAGGCCCTAGCCAAAAGAATGGAAAATGTTATTGTGCATCCTGATCAGATCTTTGCATCCCCAACAGGTCTGTTTTGGATCATTTTATTTCTTTTTTTTGTCATATAAACTTAGTTGGTAAATTCATTTTGATACAGTGATTATTCCTCTTGACCAGGAAAAGGTATTTGACTGAATAGATCATAATTAGTTTTTTGAGACCCTGAGCTGTTCTCATCTGCACATATGGTCTAATTAAAGTAAGTGGTGGTGGAATTCCCCTTTTTGATACAAAGGGATTAGGCAAGGAGGCTCCCCTTCAGGGTTGTTGTATTCTCTCTCTCTCTTAATGAGAAGTTACTTCTTGGGCCTTTTCCTTCCCATCCCAGATCTCAGTGTTTGTTGCTCATTGGCACAATGTAGATCTTTAGAGCATTTCTGAGACAGCATCTCTCCTGAGATAAAGTAGGGAAGAATGTGATACCCTACTACGTGGGTTTTGGACAGCTTTCCTTCCCCACAGGGTGTCAGCTGTTGTTTGTTAAACCTTGACAGAATGTATTTGTGAAGGTCTGATGTCCGAAGTAGCTATATCCAGCCATTTCTGGATGCAAGAAATTATTTTAAATGTTTTTAACCTGTCCTAGATTGGTGTCCCTTTGACCTGATTAAGAATGTTTTTATTAAGTATTCATCAGTTCTATTTTGTTTTGGGATAAGTGCCAGTATAGCAAGAGACTTCCCGTATATATTGCGGATTTTATACTGGATCAGGCAAAGTTGGCTTTCATAAAAGGCAGGACATACAGCATTTTAGGTTCAGGTAATATTTTTAATTTCTTCCAAGTTTTAGTGGTTTTGAATTTATAATTTTTACTACTATATATCTTATTAATTTGCTAATTAAAAAAAATGTGTCTAGGTTTTTTTCCTTTCTCTCTTCTCTCTCTGGTATCACAAGATTATTAAAATCTCCTTGTGTATATTGAAGAGTTCTTTCTCCTGCCACACTTAGGCAGTGCTTCTAAATCTGATAGTTTTTGTTCAGTTTCTCCTTTAAAATGGTTTGTTTGGGGCAGTCTGAGAGAAAGGAAAATATTTTGCTACTGGAGCCCTAAATAATGTAAAACAGTGAATATTTCAGTTTGGGAAAAATAATATAGCCAGCGCAAAAATTATTTCCTGAATGTTGAGTTATTTTGTAAATATCTAATGGCCAGCAGCATTACATTGGATACTATCTGATCAATGTGAAATTAATTATGTCTTGAATTAATGAACCATGTAATTTCTGATTATGTACTCCCAGTAGAAACATCCACAAGGCAATGTTTTCATTTACAGGTATTTTGCTCCTCGAGGCTTCATATATTTCTGAGCTCTTTTTCATAAATTATAGAACCATTGGAGTGCTGTTTTAGGAAGTAGAGAAGAAATCTTGCTATTATGATCTTGGAAGGAACCAGTCTAACTCACTTTTTGTTGTAAGCCTCTTTTCTATACCTAGAGATATGCTCCATGTCTTGCTGCTTATCCTGACCACTCCCTCATGCCAGCCGCACACGAAAGCCATGGAGGCCTTATTGAGAAGTCAAGTTAGGGAAGAACCAGGATGGAGCTGGTAGTATGAGGAGATCAGATTTATTAACAGGGGTGAGAGAAATAAGGATATGTTTTGTTTGGTGGAGGAGAAGTAGGAGCAAGAAGGGGGTTAAGACTCCTTCTGTGGAGTGAGGAAATTGATTTAGCTGTCCTTTTAATAGAGGATACTAAGGACTGTTCTTTAGGACTATAATAGCCTGATTTTAAGCAGGGTCCCAATCCAACATCCTTTTTTGCACCCAGAATGTGCCAGTATAAAATATTGTGGGTACAAAATTCCATCTGTACTTATCTGCAGACAGTACTGATGTTATTTTAGACATGACTGCACCTCCAAGACTAAATGACTAAACATTAGTGCACCTGTGGGTACAAAAAGGGAGGATGTTTTTTAAAAGTCTGATGCCATGTTTATGTTTAAATTTTAAAATGCTCTCTTGACTGTATTTGCACAGGACTGTGGGAATGAACCCTGATGTTTCCAGATTTGGATGTTTCTTTGCTGTTGTGTTAGTACCTCATATAATTGGTGAGCTACTAACACTTGTTTTGCTTGGTGTGGTTCAAAACCCAAATGTAGTCAACAGTGCAGTGATGCTACTTAATGTAGCAGGAGTGCTAGTTGGAAGTGGGCTTGTAAGGTAAGAAAAAGTATTATTAAATAATTGTGGTTTTAGTGATAAAATAATGTAACTATACAATAGTCTCAAGAATCTCTGTTGCTAAAGGTGAGTCTATGAGTGTGTTACACAAGAAGGTGGTAACTAGATAACATGCACCTGTAATCTTTGGCAAGGCACCTATCTAATCATTGATCTTTTAAACCTTGTACTAAATACAAGCAATCCCAACTTTTCCTACAGAACTGAAATAACTCTAACGATAGTTAATGCCAAAGCCGTATCCTCACTGAAATGGCTACACCTCATAAAGTGATTCTCAAAAAAAAGTATCAGACTGCGTCATATTTGACAATGCTTTTTCTCCCGTAAACAGATTTCAGCTAAAATTGGTTCTGCAAAGTAAAATTATGTTAACACCCTCTTCAGTGCCCTATTAGCCACTGCTAAATTTAGTGAAGGGTTGTAGTTTTGTTGTGAAAGTATTTCCCACCACCTTAATTCAGTGCTCTACTATCTCTTTGAGTGAGAATGTGGGGTTTTTTTTAACCATGTTTTTTAGTACACACAGTGCTAATTAAGACTGTGAATCTCTTCATTAAAACAACAAGGAGTCCAGTGGCACCTTGAAGACTAATAGATTGGGTGTAAGCTTTCCAGACTCCTTGTTGTTTTTTGTGGATACAGACTAACATGGCTACCCCCTGATACTTAATCTCTTCATTGTCTGTGAAGAGAATCAATACTGCCAGTGGGTCCTGGATTGCTGGACATTTCTGCAGCATTTGCTGTGTTGGATCATATGGAGTTGTTTGGAATCTTTCTATGAAAGACAGGAAGTGCACTTGCTGAGTACAGTTACACTGAGCTGATCACAGACTCTGTTTTGATTCACATTATTAATTCTTTGTTTTGCAAGTATCTTTAGTAGCCCTCCAGGGCTTAATATTCACTCTGTCTCTACTTTAGAGGAAATGAAGTGAAGACACATGGTAGACTTTTGTTATGCGGATAACACTCATCACTCCTAGTAGTTCTTCCATTGTCATTTTATTAGCTTTTTTTGATGACACGGCAACATGAATATAAATAGGTTGTAAAATTAATTGCTACTTTACCTAAACAATGCATTACTGCATATCCTGACACTCTTAATGGTCAACGGTCTCCTTAATAGATCCTTCAACATTTGTCACAAATACAGTTTGTACTTGAAAATTGTGCAGGCAAATTAAGGAGGCTCCCTAAAATGTGGTTGTAAGGTGCTGAAAGGAGCTGAGCAGTTATTGTAAGTTTGGGTAGTACTGGTTCTTGAAATAACAGAAGCCCAATTTAACTAGTTTTTGTTTGTTCAAGGCGCACAGATGACATGTCTACACCTTTTAAAGTTCTAAGTTACCTTACGTTCCAAAAATACAGCAGTGAGGTTCTTGCAGTCAATGAATTTTATGGATTAAACTTCACATGTGGTAAGTATTCACTGAGCCCCCTTAAACCTTTATAAATCAATTTAATGAAATATATGATTAAATTTATACACATGGTAAAAAAGAGTACTTGCCATACCTTTCTAAGCACCCCATACAACTTACAAATACAACATAATTAATAACTAAGCATAACAATTCATTATAAGGCAGTAAAACTTTTATAACCCACTACTAGCAAACCATGCCACTCAAAAGCTTGAATCTCCCTCTCCTTCCAATAGTTCCCCACTCTTCAACTTCTACCACTTCCTCACACCCACAGGCTGTTTTCTTCCCCATGCATTTTAAAATATGAGCTTTGCAGCAGGTCTTGAAGGTCATAAGATTTGTCCTATTTTGGATCATGTAGAGGAACCGAATCCAAAATTGGGGGCCTTTGGAGAGAATGCCCTGTCAGCCGCAATTTCTTGTTTATATCCACGGGGCATCAGCTTGCGCACCTCTGCTGATTTCAAATGCAGTGGTAAGGCACTATGAGAGAGGTATTTAAGTTAGGGAATAATCTATTTAGGGTTCTATAGGAAGGACTATGGCTCATAGTTGAAAATAACTGATGTCAAGTTAATTATTAATATTTGATAGTGATCATTTTCAATTACGGATTTTTTCAGTATGTTCTCCAGGCAGCCTGGCTCCACTGCCCAGGCCTCAGATTCTTCCCAAAGAAGGAAAGCACACCTAACTTCAGCAACTTATCTCCTTAGACCTTGGTTATTGCACTATTATCTAGGCACCCAAGAGCATCAGCCTACATTTCTGGTTTTCCTTGCTTCCTGACTGCAAGTTCTGGTTCCCCAAAGCATTGCTGCCTGGCTTCATAGAACAGTGGCGACAGTATCACCCTTCAGTTAATTCCCCCTTGTGGGGTAAGGTAGAGTGCAAGAGGCAAGTGCAGGCAGGTTCTGGCAGGAAATGAAGACAAAATAAAAGGCTGGGCACCTGGCTCTTGCAAAATAGTGAATTCTGTGCAAAAAATGTCAGCTTCTGCTATTGTGGAGTTCACAAGACCGTGAGCAAGATTAGTGGGGCAACTAACACCTCCGAGCTATTGTTTTAGACTTGCAGCCAATTGAGGAAGAGAACAGTGCAGCAGTTTGCACAGTTCACATTTCCACTGTTATCTCCAACTAGACTGTCTAGAAACAATTTTTGAAAACAAAATCTGAGATTCTGGAGCAGTGTTGTGACAGGGGTGTGTGATAGGATGTACAAACCCCACACTGGGCAACAAGGGGTTAAGGAATTATTTTGGGCTCAGCCAGCCCTACCCTGCCACACTTGCAGCAAATACTCCATCTGCTGGAGGAATTAAAAGATAGGGAATAAGATCACCTGGGTAGCAGAGCTGGAAGAGGGCAGACTTGCAGCCCACAGCTCCAGCAGAGAAGAGGGAAGCCTAAGCACTCTGACACAGTTGTCCAAAGGGACCCACCTCAGAGACAACCAGAGAAGGAAGTTTCCTGTGGACTGTGGTCACTCCCTCTTACTTATTTTGGTTTGGATTTCCCCACCAGGGGAAAATCTTGACTAAGTTTACAAGGGTGGGAGGTGATGAAGAAGGGAGGACAAGAGGAAGAGATCCAGGGAGGACAGCCTTAAGCAGTCAAAAGAGGTAGCCAGAAGGGCCCTGGGTTGGAGCCCTGTTGAGTGGGAAGGCCTGGGCTCCCCTCCTCACAACTCCCTGGGCAGTCAGGGGTTGTGGCCATGACCACTAGGCCACGCTTCCCAACCAGACCCAAGTGAGGCACATTACAAGGGGTGAAATTCTCCAACTATGGAACACATGGGACCTTCTTTACAAGTGAAAATCAACACCTTTAACATCTCCTTGATGTTAGTGGAGATCATAACAAGATACTACATGCTCTAAGCGGACTGACACATTTTATGCTAGCTTCAGTTTTGGATGGTTTTAAAATGTAGTCCCATATAGAGCATATTGCAGTAAGTAACCCTGAAGACGACAAAGGCATTCGTCACAGCAATGATAATAATACCTTGCACTTTTCTGTAAGGATCTCAAAGTACTTCATAAATATTAATAAGCCTAAGTCAAACAACTTCCCAGTGCTTATGGGTCCTTGCAGACAGCATATTTGATGGGCCATAAATCTTCCATTTCGTGTGAGTGAAACTAGTGATACTTCATTCCTCTCTTTAGAAAATGCAAAGCAGGTTAGACACAGAAACATGCAGAATGCCCCAATTTCCCGTACACAGCAGATTGGCTGTGATGGGCACCGAGGAGCTCCTGGGAAGCCTGTCAGGGAAGGAAATCTACCTGCTCAGCCACTCTGTGGGTGTTACTCCAGTTTCAGGACCACATCCATTCAGCAGCTGTATGACCTGTGGTATTTGCATAGCAAGAGATCTGCCAATATGCTCTCAAGTTTTTGCTGTGAAGCAGTAAGTCATTGCAGAGCTGAGTTCTGAGCATACAATGATTGTACAGCCTCTGCCCAGACTCTCCTGGAACAACACTGGCTCCACTATCGACAGTACCTTCCATCCCCACAGTGAACACATATGTTATATTAAAATAAATTGTAAGGCTAGGTGTATTAAATAAAATTGAGGTGAGTAGAACGTGGGATCCAGGTGTTTAAATCAGTGCACCGTTTGCAGTGGCATTGCATGGCATGCTCTATAATATCATACAAAACTTTTTTTTTTTTTTTTTTTTTTTTTTTGCAGGTGGCTCCAATGTTTCTCCTGGAGTTAGTGCATCATGTGTTTTCCCTCAGGGCATTCAATTCATTGAGACAACCTTTCCTGATGCAATGTCCAGGTTCACAACAGACTTCTTAATGCTATATGCTTTCCTACCCGCACTTGTCATTCTAGCAATTGTGAGTTTTAAAATAAGGGATATAATTATTGTCAGGCAATAAAAACATTAGGAATTCTAAACTGGCTGTACAGTACTATATACCAAACCTTACAGTATTTGAAAACATTATTTGGGCAAAGTAGTGTCCATTATTTTGTTGTCTTTCTAAATTATAGTACGTGAGGAGTGAATTACATTCACACTATTCATATCTTTTTCCTTTCAGTTAACAGTTTTTACTCAGTTGGAAGCAATATGTTAAATACTATGAACAAAACAGTAAACACTTAAAACTAAAAATTTCAGTTTATGAAGTACACATTTGGGTATTTTTTTAATTCACAAAAATGTTTTTAACATATTTGTAAGTGCACTTAATAAAGAGATGCAGACACTGGAACAAATGTCATTTGCTTCGTTAGGAATTATTCTTGCAAGTTTGATGACCAAGGGGCACAGCAATATTTCCTCTAACAGCTGCACCTCACCTCCCCCACCCCAATAAATAATGTTAAAATATCAGATGATAATGTAATAGACATGGTAACTCAGCTGTGTGACAGGACTTCACTTCGGTCTTCCAGTTATTAATTCAAAAGGTGGAACTAAGATATTACAAAATTTGCACTGTCGAGTGTGAATTAAAAGTGAAAGTCTGTGAATCTGTATATAAATTTGAGCTCAGAAATTGCTCAGCACCTGTGACCAAATATGTAACATATAATAAACTATAACTTCAGAGAAGGAAAAATTCATGTTAGATCATTCTGCCCAGCCCCTTCCCAGTTCAGAATAGTTCACCAAGGAATTATCTTATGTGCTCTAGCCCAGTGGTTGTTCAACTGTCCATTTTTGTGGTAAGATGACATACCTCTCATGGGCCACCGCTTGTCTCAGTACCTCAATCCTCTATTCCTTGGTTCTCAAAATATTTCATCCTGCTGCTGGACAAAGGCTGAGCTTTACTGGTTTATGTTAAGTTGGGCTGTCTCCAGACAGATGTTTCCATCTTTTCAAATTGCACTAGAAGACTATGATATTGAACATTAGGAATAATTTCCTACCATTAATCTAAATGTTCTTTTATTAATGCACACAAATATCCCACAATCTGTGTATGGAGAGGGAGGGACTTATATTTACTGATAGTTAACACCTTTATTAAATTAAAGCATTAAATTTGACAAACTATCACTTCCAGGATGGGTAGCAGAATGGTTCTCATTGTCCAGAAATCATAACAGTACTCAATCATATTGGTGAACAGGAGCCATAACATAGTTCTATGCAGAATGGGTATAGTCTTTGGGAATGTTCTCCTATACAAGATTAACAGAACCTTGTTTTTAACTATATTATATCAGGCAGCTTGTATGGAAGTCTCTCTCTTATAGCACTTCTCAATTAATGGGTTACTTAGTACCTAAAATATGTATCTGCAAACTGGGAAACATCTGACTTCATACACATTATATTTTGCGTACAGAGGTACAGCTCTGGGCTTGTAATAATCTGTTTGTGCCCTTAAATGCATATTTTATGTAGGAACTTAAAAAAACCAACAAAACATATGGCCTTAAGAGTCTCATTCTTCATATTTAAACCCAGCGATGGGAATAATCTTTTTTAAATGTTCCAAAATCTACTTGAGGCTGATGATCCAGGTTTGTTTTCTCACTGGAAAATATTTTCAGTTCACATGATAGTATATGAATTTAACTATAATTTATAACAAGTTTTTTATAATTTAATAATAGATGCAATCATGTTATATTAACTGTTTGTTTATTGTATGTTTGTTATTTGGTATGACATATTTTTCCAACTGTATAAAACACCAGTTTCAATTACTTTGTATAATACTCAAAAATGATGATTGATCGTAACATGTACAAAACATAAAATTAAAATCAGTGTGAGAGTTAAGCACTTATCTCAATCAAGGTTCAAACTCCATTTCTTTCCAGGATTTAGAGGCATTTCTCTTATATTGTTCTAGCTCCTAAAACACAAACACATTTCAAAACACTTAGCATAAGATCCCCAGTAAAATAATAATAAAATGCATACATCTGAAACTTTCCAATCTACATGCAGTTTAAGGTTTCTAGCTATGTTTCTAAATCATATGTTATCACATTTTGAAATAGTACAAGAAGAAATTTTGATCACATCTTACTTAAATTAAAAATGTTTAGCTTTAGAGGCTGACTAAGTTGCTGTCAGGCGAGAGAGCAAGATGGGATTTCCTCTCCTAGCTATTCACTTGCCAGGCCAGGGAAGGCCAAGCCCCAAGTTGGAAGCACTGCGGAGACATGGAAATTTGCCACTATCTGTTGAATATACTTTAACTTTATTGCTTTATTTGTCACAGAGCCCTAGATTACAATGGCAAAAATAGTTTATGTACGGTGGGCCAAATTCAGGACTTTGTCCATTGCAAGCAGTGACCTGGGTACAGGGTACTGTCCATGAGACTCCTATAGGGGAAGGAAGCCATTTCACAGAGATTACTTTTACATATGACTGAAGTAATCCCTCCACAGCCCCAAAGCACTTCAGTTGGTGGGGGTGGGGGGAGGTTGTGCACATGTGTGCAGAAAACCAGCTGAGTCACAGAACAGTGGATCCACTCTGCTACCCATGCTAATTCATCAGGATCCTTTACAAAACTGAAGCTTCACAGAGGTGTGTGCATTCCCTCCAAATCAAGCCCATGGCCCTCTTGTACGAGTTGTTCTGCTAGCGCAGGGGTTAGCAACCTTTCAGAACTGGTGTGCCGAGTCTTCATTTATTCACTCTAAGTTAAGGTTTCGCGTTCCAGTAATACATTTTAAAGTTTTTAGAAGGTCTCTTTCTATAAGTCTATAATATATAACTAAACTATTGTTGTATGTAAAGTAAATAAGGTTTTTAAAAAGTTTAAGTAGCTTCATTTAAAATTAAATTAAAATGCTGAGCCCCCCGGGCCAGTGGCCAGGACTCTAGCAGTGTGAGTGCCACTGAAAATCAGCTCGCGTGCTGCCTTTGGCACGCATGCCATAGGTTGCCTACCCCTGTGCTAGCGATAACTCTGTGGCCAGGGAAATGTAGCTAGATTTCCCTCTCCATTAGTATGCTCTATTTCGGCCAGAAAGTAGTAGCCTGAAACATTTCTTAAAAGATCACAAAGGATTTATTTGACATGTGTACAGGAAGATTCTTCTCTCTACATTAATGTGTTTTTTAATCAGCTATTCTGAATAATCCCTTTATGGGCTACATTTTAGTTGAATGAGATGTATACACTTGAATGTAAAAATAAGCAAAAACTAAAGAGGAAGCATTTCAGGAAGAAGTAAATCCAGTCAGTACTGGGAAATTTTTAGGAAAAAAGCATTGAGGAACAGATTATTAAGAGCAGCAGTAAAAGTTGTTACTGTGAAGATATTAAAAAGGCAGGCACTTAAAAGCAATCACAACTACAGCATAAAGAACAATAGCTGGGAAGACAGATGGACCTACATGACCTTATTCTATCCAAAAATGTTACTATGAATTTTGATGCCTATAAAAAGCTTTAGAAACATTAGCAAACAGCACTTTTATCTTTTAGTTTCATGCACTGATATGTACTGTATGGCATCATAGTTCTTAAAGATTTATGAGCCGAGATATTTAAAAGTCACTGTCTTCTTTACATACACGACTCCAAGTTAGCTAGAGGACTGTATTATTGTACTTACAGCCATATAATTTTAGATCTATGATTATCTACTGTTTGCAATTTCAAAGATCAGTTATCCACCTGCTACTGCATTAGAGTGGCATGTTTGGCTACACCATACAGAAAAAATTCATTATGCTGGAAATTCCCATTTGCGTTCAATTAGTTTACATGAAATTTTGATATAGCACAGTTATAACCCACCAAACCACTGTAGTGTTAGTTTTTAGATAGCAAAAAGACCTTCCTGCTATGTTTTCAAGGAAATACACACTGTATCTGTGTTTTATATTACAACTCTAATGTGAGGCTAGCTGCTTGGAGTCTGAAGCAGAAAAGTCAGTGTAATGGCTTCCCTTTCTTGACTAGGATCTCTTCTGAACCTAAATGCCCAAGCCACAAGGAACCAAAAATCTACTGAGCCTTACCTCCCATGCAATCCTACTGCACTCAACGGGGTTGAAAGGGCTGCAAGTCAAAACAGATTTTTGTGCAAGCTCTCCTCATAGCTTAAGAATTCATGCAGAGGCATTTGGTATGACAATCTATTAAAGGCAGCCATCAAGTAAGATCCTCAGATGATTTAAACTGGCATAGCTCCATAAACTTCAAGAAATAGATGCTGATTTGCAAGAGCTAAAGAGACAGCCCTTCTATTTAAGTGAATAAGGGAACTTATTTTAAGTCTAGCAGGCCTGTTAATAACCAGGACTCACTAGTTTAACATGTTTTAAGAAGAAAAACAAAATAAGGCAGAGAGAGACAGAGAGTGCACTGGATTTCAGGCATCCTTTCTAAAACAAGATAAAGAGGATAGAACAACAGTGCTAGAAACCTTTGCAAATTCCAGAGCTAGTCTGCAAGAACCACAGTTCAGTAACTTGTAAATGTGACTGGGGGCGAGGAAGTGCCAGTAGCTTGTGAAGATGGTGGGAAATCAGAGGAAAAAAAGGTGAACACAAACCAGTAATTAGTATGAGTACTGAGCAAGTGTCATATGATTGCTATCCTGATTTTAATGGAATGGACTAGATAAAACAATAGATGTTTCACAGGAGTTATTCAGGCAAATTGACATGAAAGCCACACTTGTTTGTGTTTAATAGAAATGATGGTCATGAGGCTTGTGGAGAATAATGGGAGACATAAGCTAAAACAATATAGGAATGGAGAAAATTTCTTCTAAAAAGGGAATATGGAAATAAAATATGAAGTAAACACATGCCCCTTTTGAGGAAAATGTACAACCTCAAAGTCTTGAATTTTCTTTTAATATAGATCTTGAAAGCTACTTTTTAGTGGTTAAATCAAATGTTATTTCAGTACAACCTTACTAATCTGTACACGTGACAAAGTCACACAACCAAAAATTCTCTCTCCATACTTACACCAAAGTTAGCATCTTTCATTATCAAGGGAGCCAGCATGCTGGCTGATGCAGATTCTTCAAACCCTTCGTTTTCCTGAAGGTTTCAGGCATTTTCCAATATCTTCAGGAAAATAGGTTTGTAGTAGTATTTTATAGTGTTTTGTAAGAAGGGGTGCTGCCATTTGCTTACCCCAAAAAGTTTTTGAAGATAGCGTCTGATTTTCAGGGAGGTGTTCTTGTGTGTCTGATATTGGTTAAGCCACTTGATCTCCTTTTTCTTCAGTTAACCACTGCAATGTTTTAAAAATCATATTCTTCTAAGAATCAATGGTTCAGATCTATTTATCATTTAGCCACTTTGGCCCTGATCCTTAAAAGGTATTTAGGTGCCATCATCCCTCTTTAGGCACCAAGGTCTATAATTTGTGTGTCACTGACATTTTCAAATCTATTGCTCAGCTGCTGTCTTAACCCTGTACCTTGGCTGAAAATTCTACTGGGCAGCAGGCTGCTTATGGGCTAAGGGTCAATGTTAAGAGGAGCTACACCTAAGTATCTTTAAGGCACTGGGCCTCCCTGGGTTCTATTGGTTTAGTCATCAGGCCAAGGTAAATAGTAAAGTGATGTTAATTGTAAAATATTATTTATGCAGATATATCAAAATACAGCTTGCTAAAAAATTAAAAATACATGATTAAGGAATCTCAGAGTCAAGTGTTAAGTATTAAGGTGCTTGTAATAAGCTATTTCATGATAAGCTAAGCACATTTCCAAATAAATTAATGTGAGTCATCAAAATGCACATTTGGAAGTCCCTTGAATACAAGCAAACATTACAATATAAACCTAAAAGCTATTGGCATTTTATGCTCAAATTGCTAATTTCTAGGTACAGCTAACATACGTACACAAGTCTGCATTATGATGGCACAACACTAGTATTTAAACATTCACTACCTATTCAGGAATTACAGCAACAGAAAATTCAGGGTACTCCATGACCTTCAAAGAGATCAATCCTATACCCCACACCTGGGGTAACTTGAATAACTATACTGAGGTAAAAATTATAGTGCTTTTCTGCACTAGGATTTTACAGAGATGGCTATCTCAAGTTCCCTATCTTGATGTAAAAAAACACAACACTTTTGCCGTGAAGAAAAAGTCTTAGAGCTTCAGGTGTTGTTAGGTAATGCATGCCTCTTCTATTGGGAAGAATTAAGAACCCATGGAATATTATAACAAAACTAATGCAACAGAACCTTGCTAATTTGAACTAGTGACTAAGAGAGCCATTGGAAATGTAAGTCAGTTTTGAAAACTAGCAAGTGAACAAATTTTAAAGTACTCTGTTACGATATTTTTGTCAACAGATATTTAGCTTTACCTAATTATAACTACAATTAACAGTAAACTTAATAAATGTAAAGAATATTTTGTAAAACTAATGAAATACCTCAGTGCAAAATCTGCTACTAAATCGTTGCTGAGTTGTGAGAAGATTCCACCAATGGCTCTGTGGATATGGGGAAAGCGGAGGACATGATATACCTTGACTTTTGCAAAGCTTTTGATATGGTCTCCCACAGTATTCTTGCCAGCAAATTCAAGTAGTATGGATTGGATGAATGGACTATAAGGTGGACAGAAAGCTGGCTAGATCGTCAAGCTCAATGGCTCGTGATCAATGGCTCAATGTCTAATTGGCAGCCGGTATCAAGCAGAGTGTCCCAGGGGTCGGTTCTGGGGCTAGTTTTGTTCAACAACATGATCTGGATGATGGGATGGATTGCACCCTCAGCAAGTTCGCAGATGACACTAAGCTGAGGGGAGAGGTAGATATGCTGGAGGGTAGGTCTAGGGTCCAGAGTGACCTGGACAAATTGGAGGATTGGGCAAAAAGAAATCTGATGATATTCAACAAGGTCAAGTACAGAGTCCCGCACTTACAACAGAAGAATCCCATGCACTGCTACAGGCTGGGGACTGACTGGCTAAGTGGTAGTTCTGCAGAAAAGGGCGTGGGGGTTATAGTGGATGAGAAGCTGGATGAGAATCAACAGTGTGCCCTTGTTGCCAAGCAGATTAATGGCATATTGGGCTGTGGGAGCACTGCAGATCGAGGGAAGTGATTATTCCCCTCTATTTGGCACTGGTGAGGCCACATCTGGAGTATTGGAGAGAGTCCAGCAGATAGCAATGAAAATGATTAGGGGGCTGGGGCACATGACTTATGAGAAGTGGCTGAGGGAACTGGGCTTTAGTCTGCAGAAGAGAAGAGTGAGGGGGGATTTGATTGCAGCCTTCAACTACCTGAAGGGGTGTTCCAAAGAGGATGGAGCTAGGCTGTTCTCAGTGGTGGCAGATGACAGAACAATGAGCAATGGTCTCAAGTGAGGTGGGGGAGGTCCAAGTTGGATATTAGGAAAAAATATGTCACTAGGAGAAGGATGAAGCACTGGAATGGGTTACTTAAGAGGTGGTGGAATCTCCATCCTTAGAGGTTTTTAAGACCTGGCTTGACAAAGCCCTGATTTAGTTGGGGATTAGTCCTGCTTTGGGCAGGGGGTTGGACTAGATGACTTCCTGAGGTCTCTTCCAACCCTAATCTTCTATGATTTTTTGTGCAGATTAGTGATGTTCCAATCTATTTTACAAAATCAACATTAGAAAAGGAAGAATCTGATTATCTGATGAAAGTTTCAAGCATATGGTTATCTGGTATAGTAACCTAGATTGGAGCATACTTGGCAAGTTACTCTCCATCATATCTTTACACCAATGGACAGGCAGAAAAAATATTAGGAAAGATATCTAAATTATTGTTTGCTCACCACTTTACAGTTTGCGTGCTAAATGCTGGGATCCTGGAGCCTGTCAATGCAGTTAGCACAGAGGCAGCTCAAACAAAGTCTGCCTCTCTCTACTTCCGTGTGCCTTCTCACCATTCCATCCTGCTGCCTGATGCTACCACGGAAACAGAGATCATTTTTGTCAAAAGGGTTCTAGTAGTTTAAATTCAATCTTTGTAAATAGAACTGTTACTTACACTATTGTAACTGGATCTTTAAGATGTGTTGTCCACATGTATTCCACTTTTAGTGCATATGTGCCCCATGCACACGAGACTGGAAACTTTCTAAAAAGTGGTGTCTGTTGGAGCTGCACCTTCTAGCACCCCATAGCCATAGGCTTAAAGGGGCAGGTCAGCCACAGCCATCCTCTAGTTCCTATACCAAGGGTGGGCAAACTACGGCCTGCAGGCCATGTCTGGCCCATCAGACCTTTTAAGCAGGGTCTCGAGCTCCCTTCCAGGAGTGGGGTCAGGGGCTTGTCTTGTCTGCGTGTGCTGTGCCTTCGCATGGCTCCTGGAAGCAGTAGCATGTCCCACTTCCTACGTGTACGGGCAGACGTGGGCTCCGCATGCTCTTCCCACACCAAGCGCCAGATCTGTAGCTCTCATTGGTCGGGAAACATGGCCAATGGGAGCTGCAGGGGCAGCACCTGCAGATGGGACATCGCACCGAGCTGCCTCGCCAGCATCACGCCTCCACATATGAGCTGGAGGGGGGATATACTGCTGCTTCCGGGAACTGCAGGGGTGGTGCAGATGGGGCAGCGTGCTGAGCCACCTGGCTGCGCTGCCGTGCCTCTGCATAGGAGCTGGAGAGGGGACATGCCGCTGCTTCTGGGAACTGATTGAGGTAAGCGCCTCCTGTAGCCTGCACCCCTGCCCTCTCCCGCGCCCCAACCCCCTGCCCTGATCTTGATTCCCCTCTCGCCCTTCAAACGCTTTGGGTCCCAGCACCCCAGAGCCCACAGCCCCTCGTGCACCCCAACCCCCAATTTCGTGAGCATTCATGGCCCACTATACAATTTCCATACCCAGATGTGGCTTTCAGGCCAAAAAGTTTGCCCATCCCGTCCTACTCTTGAAGAATACAAATTGACAATGACTTAATAGTAGCAGGAAGGAGGGTGGGTTGGGGAATACATGTGGACAAAACATCTCAAAGAACCATAGTTATTGTAGGGTAAGTAACTGATAGTTCTTACAATAACTGTTCATATGTATTCCACGTCTGGTGACTCACAAGCACTAACTTATGTCCTAGAGGTAAGTCTACCAGAATAATTACTTCAGGACAATTCGACCAAAGCAGGCATTTGACCTGGAGCCCCTTATCAAGGAGTAATGCTGTGTGAATGTGTGAACTGAACTCCAGATAGCAACTTTATAAATCTGTGAAATTGGGATCCCTTGCAGTGATGCACCAGAGGTTGCCTAGCTTCTGGTGAAATCAGTCCTAATCTGCCCAGGCAGATCTAAAAGGCCCACCTAGGAGTGCCTCAACATGTCCCAAAACTCATTTTGACAATCCTTGAATAGAGATAGGTTGCTCCTTCATTCTGCCAGCAAAGGACAGGAAGTCTAGAAGAATTCCCAAACTGCTTCTTTCTGTCCAGGTAATATGAGAGACATCTAACAATGTCCAAGGTATGAAATTTGGTTTCTCTTCCAATAGTCTGACACTTGGGAAAGAAGACATGTAGGTGAATCATGTCATTAAGATGAAAGTCAGAAACCACTTTAGGTAAGTGAAGTCTGAGCCACTTTGTCCTTGTGGAATACTATGTATGGAGGCACCATAAGGGCTTGAATCTCTCCTATTCTGGTTGAGGTAATGGTCACTTACAAAGACTGTCTTCACAGACAGACTGTACAAAGAATAGGACACCAGGGGTGTGAAGGGAGGATCCATCAAATTTGTTAAAACAATGTCGAGGTACCAGGAGCATGGGGTGTGTGCATGTCTCTCTCATTATCAGGAAGTCTTGATCAAGCTGATTGAGAAACCTAGCCATGGTTGGATGGGAGAAGACAATATGGTCTTCTACAAACAGGTGATAAGTGGAGACAGCCAACAGTGTACTCTACTGAAGTGATCTGAATGCTCTAAAGTGAGCAGATAGTCAAGGATGGCAGCAAATGGAGCTCCTAAAGGGGTTTGCTGCTTCTCTATAACCCAGATAGGGAATCTCTTCCATTTAGCAACACAGGAGCTGAATCTGTGATGCTTCTTGTTCTGGTCAGATGTGAACAAGTGTATTCTCAGGTCCCCCTGCTGTCACAGACCAGGGTGTAGGAGGGTCATGTCTAGTAGTCGGAACAAGGCAGGCAGAGGAACAATCAGAGCTGTGTGCATATGCATGGAGCAGCCACTGGCCAATTGCCACTGCTGGGCTTAAGAGCAGTTGTGGCAATGCCCCCCAGTCAATCAGGTGATCTGGCCAGTTAGGGTTTCAGCTGCAGTTAGGTAGCTAATCCTGGGCCCAGCTGCAACCCGTCATTCCTGACACTATCTCTCCTCTCATCAAGGGTGCCTCTTAGCAGGCCTAGGGCCTGATTTCTCAGGATGAGCCCAGTGGAAGTCCTGAAGCAGCTCCAGGGTGTGAATGTTTTCAACCAGTTCCCAAGATTAGTCGTTTACACTGCAGCTCTCCCAGTCCATCAGGTACAGGAATTTTCCCCTAACTCACCTGGAGTCCAGGCACTGTCGGTTTAAATATTCTTCTTGCCCCCTACCGGTTATGGATGCTGGTGGTGGGCTGGAACATATTCTTAGTATTGTGCTTAGGGAGGGAAATGTGAAATACCAGATGGATCTTGAACTAAGCGGGTATTTGCAGCTTGAAGGCTATAGGACCAACTTATTCCAAGATTATGAATGGACCCAGGTACTGGTGAGCGAGTTGGGCTGACAGGCAGGCCACCGTGAGGTTTCAGGTAGACAGCCAGACATTGTCCCCCATGGCTAGGCTGGAGGCAGTCCAGCGACCCTTGTCAGCATGATGTTTGTAAGCTTCCTTTGTGTATTTCAATTACTCCTTGAGTTCTTGGTGTATTTGGCCCAAGTGGACAGCCCAGTCTGCAGCTGCATGTATTGAGGCATTTGTGGGTACATCAGGATCAAACCCAGGAAAGAAACTGTAGCTTGCCAAGAATGGACTTTTTTGGGTTGAGGCATGGGTTGCACTGTTATAGGTGAATTCCACATAGTGGAGCACAGAAAAACAGGCATCCCTTTGGAAATTCAAGAAATAACATAGGTACTGTTCTAGAATCTGGTTGACTCATTCTGTTTGCCCATTAGTCTGCAGGTGGTAGGCAGATGAGGTGAAGGACTCTCTTCGACCAAAAATGGGAGACAAACTGAGGGCATCAGTCTGACACTATGCCAATTGGTAGCCCAGAGTTGTGGAAGATATTCTTCAGAAAAAGGTGTGCTGTTTCTGGGGCAGTAGGGATGCAGCAGCATGGAACAAAATGTGCTGTTTGGCTTGTGAGATTGACCACAACTAGAATCATCGTGCACTCGTGATAGAGAGGCATCTTCAAAATAAAATCTATAGATTCATTAGGCCAGGCTAAAGGGGGAATGAGCAAAGGCTGGAGATGGCCAAGCAGTTTTGAGCATGGGCTCTTGGTTCACGACGAAAGATCACAAGCCCTTACACACTCCTTGATACATACCTGTAGAGCAGGCCACCAGAAATTCTGCAATATCAGGTCCCACATCTTGGATTTGCCAAAGTAACAAGTGAGTGGCATGTCATGACATAGTTGCAGGAACTGGCGTCTAGGCTGACCCTCTGGAATATAAATACAATCCTTGTGGTAGAGGCGATCCTGCAGTCTGAGTTCAGAGCCAGACTGGGCATCTGTGTTAGCCAGCTCTGGCAGATCATACTCATGAAGGGGTCATGGAGCAGCTGAGAATGTATGGATGATATTAGATTTCTGTCAACTGAGCCGTTGACAAAGTTGGACCCTTTAAAGATTGTAGAGGGAAGTTCCTCGCCAGGCTCAAGGTATTCCTCTTTGAAGAACAGGGGGATCTACTTTCTCATTTCTAGCCCCTGAGTGATAGATTACAACAAAAAGACTAACTGGGCGAAAAAGAGATACCAGTGGATCTGGCATTGATTGGGGCAACTGCCTGACTGGAGACACTTTAGGTTCATGTGATCCTTGAGAATTTGGGCTGGAAATCAAGCTCCTTCCAGTATGTGATGCCATTTTTCCAGTGCCACCTGGACTGTCAATAACTCCTTGTCCCAGATGTTAATTTTTTTCCACTGCGGTCTTTTCCATGGAAGTAAAAGGCACGGGGTGAAGTTGACTGTGGGAGCCCACTAGCTGATACAACACCATGCTTATAGCAAAGTTTGGGATGTTGCCTTCCACAGTAGATGGTGCGGTGGAGTCTGGGTGGATAAGAATGAACACCCTCTTCAGCTGATCAAAAGCAAATCAAGGAGCAGATGAACTGTACTCCTTTTCACAGGAGCGCCATCATAGGGACAACCAGGCTAAAAAATCCTTTTATGAAACACTCGGAGAAACTGGCGAAACCCAAGAACTGCTGTACCCAGCATATGTCCTTTGGAGCCTGCCAGTCAGATCTGCCTGTCACTTTGCAAGGGTCAATAGTTAGTCCCTTTGGAGAAGCAATATACCCGAGGAATTCAACTGCTTCCCAGTTGAACTCGCATTTCTCAAGCTTCACGTACAGATGGTTTTGCTGGAACCTTTCTAAGACATGGAGCACATGTTGATCATGAAGATCCTCATCCTTGGAAAAAATAAGGATATCATCACAATAAATGACCACAAACTGGTTCAACATGTGTCTGCAGGTATCATTAATGAAGTGCTGAAAGGTCGCTGAGGGTTGCACAGGCCAAAAGGCATAATTAGGTATCCAAAATGCCTATACCTGGTATGGAAAGTGATTCATCACTAGTCTCCTTCTTGGATCTTAACTAGATTATGGGCTCCATGAAAGTCCAGCCTGAAGATGATCCTGGGTGAGTGCACTCTTTTAAAGAGCTCACTAATATGGGATTTGAGGTACCAGTTCCAGATTGTAACCTTATTTTAATGCCTGGAAGTCCACACAAGGAAGCTGAGAGCCTTCCTTATTCACAAAGAAGATAGGAGCCCCAGCCAGAGACATGGAGGGGCATATAAACCCCTTTTGAAAGTTCTCCTTGAGATAGCTCTGGAGAGCTTGCAGCTCTGGCTCCAGGAGGGAATAACATTTGCCCAAAATAGACCCCCTCTCCAGGCTGGAGGTCAGTCGAGTAGATGTAGCTGCGTTGTGGTCACAATATGTCAGCCATTTTTTACTTAACACATCTGTGAAACCCTGATACTTACTGGGTGTTCCCAAGGCAGTTGGGAGAGTAGTCAAGGCTGCCAGGTTTCTGTCCAGACTAACTCTTTTGGTATTGAGATCTCTTGGGGGACAGGTAGAGCTGTAAAGGACCTCTGGCCAGGTTCTGGAAGACAAGACTGCCAGCAGTATGGTGAATTAAAATGAACCATTCCAGTCGACCAGTGGATACCTAGGTCAAAGGTGATAAGCCATGGAATGTCAAGAACAACTGGAGAGTGTGAGGTCCACAGATCAAACTGAACTGGAGGACTTCTCATAGACTCATAGGTCAGAAGGGACCAATATGATCATCTAGTCTGACCTCCTGCACAAGGCAGGCCACAGAACCCTATCCATTCACTTTTATAACAACCCCTAACCCAGGACTGAGTTATTGAAATCCTCAAAATTGGTTTGAAGACCTCAAGCTGCAGAGAATCCACCAGCAAGCGACCCATGCCCCACGCTGCAGGGGAAGGCGAAAAACCTCCAGGGCCCTTGCCAATCCGCCCTGGAGGAAAATTCCTTCCTGACCCCAAATATGGCGATCAGCTAAACCCTGAGCATGTGGGCAAGACTCGCCAGCCAGCACCCAAGAAAGGAATTCTCTGCAGTAACTCAGTTCCCATCCCATCCAACATCTCCCCGCAGACCATTGAGCAGACTTATCTAGTGATAATCCAAGATCAATTGCCCAAATTAAACTATCCTATCATAACATCCCCTCCATATACTTATCAAGCTTAGTCTTAAAGCCAGATAAGTCTTTTGCCCCCACTACTTCCCTCGGAAGGCTGTTCCAGACTTCATGGTGATCGTTACAGTTGATGTCTTCTAAGGAGGTCATTTGGTGGGTGACCGGGCTCAAAGAAGAGCAATCTATCAATAGCCTCCGTGAAGCTGGGAAGAGCTTGCAGGATATTACGTGCCTGGGCAAACTCCAGATCCATGAAATTATTTGAAGCACCTGTCCCCAGAATTAGAAACTGAGCAGGGGAGAAGGGCTGAGAACTGGAGCAGGGCAGGAGAAAGGCCTAGTACAAGGATAGGAACAGGCTTGGAACAAGGCAGGCAGAGGAGAGATCGCAGCTGCGGGCATAAGCATTGAGCAGCCACTTGCCAAGTGCTACTGCTGGGCTTAAGAGCAGTCCTGGCAATGCCTCTCAGTCAGTCAGGCGATCTGGCCACGCAGGGTTTTCTGCTGCAGTTAGTTAGCTGTTTCCAGGCACAGCTACAGGCCTTCACTCCTTACACCTACTTGCAGATGATATTTTGAAGAATGGAGTCCTTGAGCTACCATGTGTGGTGCTCCAGGAATTATTGGCTGACGGTATGCTAGCATTTTCTTTAGACTGGAAAGAAGAAGGGCTACTGATGTGACTTGGAGATCAATGCACCAGTCCCAAAGGTGAATTGCCACTTGGCACAGTGGCGATGAGCAGGCCCTTCCTTGTTTGATTATATAGTACATTGACATAATGTGTACCGTGGTACCTTGAAGTACCCACAGAAAAGCTATGTATGCCAACTGAACACCTCTCAAACCTACAATGTTTATGTGGAGTGTCAGCCCTTGGGAAGACCAAAGGCCCTGGGTCTGAAGGTGGTCCAGATGGGCTCCTCATCCTATGTCTATGGGATATGTTTGTTAACATTGTCATGCAGGAAAGAGATGAGATGGGTACTCTGGTGCAGACATGTTGAGGGTCCTTCCACCAGTCTAATGAGTAGAAGATGTCATCTGCAAACTGGCAAACAAGTATGATTCCCTCCTGAAGAGGCCAGGTTTTTAGGGTCCTTATCCCTGGGAATTACTTAGGTGATTCCTGCTACTTTGACCTCTCCTGAATGGCAACCATGAGCAACGAGCCAAGTGTCAGATGGTTATAAAAATACTCCAAGCCCTTGGAAGGTATCTGATAGCAGTGGTCCACTTCCTTGGAGGTAGGGTCTACAAAGGCAGGAGTTTGTCAAAGGTCCTTTCCAACGAGACTCAATTTACTGGCATTACAAATCTACTGGGGACTGAGGAGTGCAGGATGTCAAGAAGTTTGTAAGGATTCTCCTGCACTTTTTCCACTGTGATCTCAAGGTGTCAGCCATCCTTCTTAGAAGTTCCTTAAAGACACATCAGTAAACACGCCATCAGTAAACACGCGCATTGGAGTCATGCTGGGAGGTCACAGCCTTGTTGGGAGAAGATGATGAGATAATCTTTAGGCCTGGCAGGGCATCTGGCTCCTGTAAATCCTTTGGTCACTCCCAGGGTCAGCCACTTAATGTGCCTGATGAATCAGTTGGCCTCTCCTGGGGTCTAGAGGGAGAGATCACTGTCTGGACAATTGAGTGGATAGAATCTTGTGACCAAAGTGCATCTCTAAAGGAGCCTAGAAAGGCCAAGTTTGCATGGGATTCTGAAAGGGTCAAGAAGGGTACCAGACAGGATATAGTTTTGTAAATGTCCCTGCCCTCCCCCATGAGGATTGTCTCTGTAACTTCTCTCTGAGTTTCCATGCTCAAGGTCATGGGGAGATGGACAGTAAGGTAGATAATTTGGTGTCTCTCGTTTCCTGGCATGGGCTTTCAAATTATGGCTGTGGGAGCACTTTTGAGATATGTGTGTCTCACCTAGGCAGCGGACACATTGTAAGTGCCTGTCAGACACCAGGATTGAGGAGCGGCAAGTGAGGCAATGTTTAAAACCTGGGGACCTGGGCATGCCCCTCAGAGTGTGGTTCCTCCAGTGAGAGAGGGTAACTATACTACACTAAGGGATATCCTAATAACTGAAACTTAAATTTCTAAGATAAGAAAAAAGTTTTTTAAAAAAGAAAAATAAATGAGAAAGAGAAAGTAGACTACTGACTAACTAAACTAGTATTTTAAAGTAAAAAAGCAGAGAAAAGATAAAGTACAGAGGCACTGCTAAGTGCTCTGTCTCAAGCTGATGGCGGTAGAGAAGGAACTGAGGGGGGTTGGTCACACAGTGCTATGTAATAGCCACAGGCGGCACGAGATGGGGACAGCAGATGCGCAACACAAGCAGGCACTGCTACTAAAAATCTGTGATTACATGCACAGGGGCACTGATTCACTTAAAGCGGAGCACCCAGAGAAACACTCCTTGAAGAACAATGTATTTTCCCCTAATATTATTGCAGGAAATGGCTGAACCATTTTTGCTGAAACTTTCCCAAAAAACCCTCAGACTGAGGCAGGCATGAAGCACAGCAAATTTCAGCCAGACTGGCTAAAATTTGGCAAAGTTGTAAATAGCTGAAAACAGCATCTTATAATTGGAAGTGTTGGACAATTGTAACTACAGGCTTTGCTACATGTCACCTGTAATTTATATTACAATAGTACCAGGAAGCGCTGACCAGGAATGGGGTTTCATTATGCTAGGTGCTGTACCAACACAAGGGTAGACATGGTCCTGGCTAAATTTTGTTGTAATGGCTTAATACAAAGCTTTAAAGGAAAAAAAGTAAATGGACTGTCACCCTAAGTCCAAAACTGCACATGAAATAATTTGAAATAAATGTGTTTAAATGAAATTGTATATTTAAATGGAAAACAAACGTATTCTACAGTATCTGAATGACTCTCTGAGAAACACAAAGCACTGTTTTATGGTATAAATTTTTCTATAAATGTTCCTCTCTGTATTTAAAAATATATACCGTAACAATTTATTGAATATAAGAATCTAAAAAGAAAGAAAATTAGACTTTTACAGCATGTAATATTTTGCTGTTAAGATAGGAATGGTTTCAGTACCCATATTCACATAGTTATGGGAAATTTTCAGACATTTAAAAATTGAATGTAGCCAGAGCACTGTTTTCTTTTAGATGTATACTGCTATCTTACTGCATTTAACATCAAATGAAATTCAAAGATCAGAAAAGGTTATTTTCATAAAAACAGTGTAAATATAGCAATAATCTTATAATAATTGAATATATAGACAGAAAATTTTAGTAAACAGCTGCAGATAACTAAAGTAATTTTCTTTTGAATGAAACTTCTCATTTAATGTCTAGATTTTTTTTGTAGCAGTACCACTAAAAGAAGCTGCATTGGCTTCCAATGCCCTTATAAAACAGACGGAAGTCTTTAAAAAAACAGTCTTTTTTCCGCTTAAAACCAGAAAATTAATTTTCAATATGATTTAATCAACACCTACCAGTATCTTCTTTTACTAGATAAAAAACACTATCTATAATAACAAGTTTAATACAATTGTAAGCTAAAGATATTTAGTAAGAAATTACCCTATAAATTCCATATTAGCATATAGATTAAAAATTTCTTTAATATGCAATGATCTCTAAGACAACTGTTAACATAACAGATATATATAATCACTGTATTGGGTTAACAATTAAATACAGATATGTAAGTTCACAGTTCATAAGGAATTCTTTACACTCATTTATTTTTGATATCATACAGTATGCTTTATATGTATACATTCTTGGACAGGTAACTGCAGGTTAATTGCTTTAAGTAACCTAGCATACCTGAGGCACTCTGCAGTGTGCATATTCACTTACGGGTTATTCCCTGGCAATAAGTAAACACTATATGACTATGATAGCAGTATTAATATAATAATTAGGCTCATCTTTACTGGTATGCTAAAAGATTAAATTAGCTACAATAAATGTGGGATTACTTTAGATTAGTTGCAGTGCATTTCTGTAAACGTGCCTTTCATCTTAGGAGCGGTTGCTTGAAAAACTATGATATCTGCGCTTTTATAATCATAGCTTTTCAAAGGTCTTCCACGTCTACCATCTTAGATGACTGTTATAAAACTTTGTTTAAACCAAAGTAACCTACTTTAAACCAAATAACCTAATCTAGTTTTGTGAAAAGAAGGTATCAAAGCTGCGTGAAACAGTCTTCACCCCTCTAAACAAGAAAGTGTCCTTGTAGTAAACAGAACAGCATGAAACACATTATTTTCACAATCAAAATGTGAAATTGTACTAAATAAAAAAATGACAATGACAAGTCACATGCTCCCATCCCCAAGTAGAAAATATTATGTAAGGCCTGAGCTAATGAGTAGGATTGGATGGCTCAGGACATTGGTAATAGGATACAAAGCTAGCCCATGTTAATGGTAACCAAAATTTGTTACCACTGTTGGGCTGTTTGGTGTCCTATAGGCAGAGTCCCACATGTTTAACAAATGTCAAAGAACACAATATAAAATGAAAAAGAATGTAACCAATGACATCAAATGAAAAAACTCACCTGGCAGCTCCTACGGCTCCTGCCTTGCAGGACTGGACCTGGCTTCCTAAGCATTGTGACTTGGCAAATGCGGTCAGCGCACCACTAAGGTAGGCAGGTGCCAGAGCACAGCGTCCAAAGAGGGGAGCTGGGGCCAGTCCTGTGGGACAGGTGTCTCTGCTGTGGGATGAGTGCAGGGTAGGCTCACTTTCCAGGTCCCCTTCCAAACAGGATTTTTTCAGGAAATATGTTTTATCACCCCAGCAGTAATAAAACAAAATTCCCAAAAAATAAAAAGGAAAGTTATAAAAAATAAAGAGCATTCCATGGGGCTCTACCTACAGGAAGAGAGCCTCATAGTCTCAGGCCAGTTTCCATTGGACAGGTTTCTACATCATCAAATCCAAATGGCAAACTTGTTGGTATACAGAGCAGAGATGCTAAGGAATAAATGGGAAACAGACTGACCTATCCTTTCACACTTACAGAGGGTTCCTGTAATTCAAGGCTTATGCATGTAAGCAGAGTCTAGATGAGCTCTCCTCTGACATCTAGTGGGGAGCTGTGGAAAAAGACTTCAGAAGCTGATCTTGTTTGCACGGACACACCCATCCTGCCTAGGTGCTCAGCATGATACGATTGCTTGCCCAAATGATCACTTGTGGCTGGTGTTGGATTCCCCAGTCTCCTTGTTATTGGGGCAGGAGTAATAAAGTGTTGTTATCTTTGTTGTGTGAATCGAGGGCAGAACTGTACCTGGTATACCCCAATGAAGGGACTCACCCTCAACTGAACAGCACTTGCTAGGCAGGGGACATGGATTCCAAAGCCCAATCAGCTGAGAAAAGGTGGGGATAGGTACTTGTACCCAGTGGGACCCATTTGACCCTTCCTCTCTCCCTGATATAATGAAAGAGCTAATTTAGACTCAACTGAGAGTCTTGTTACATTCTGCAGAGCTGAAATCACTGATACCTAGGTCTAAGTATCAGACCTACTTTGGGACAGTGTCTCTAGTGCAAGAGACTGTCCAGTGTGCACCAGCAGTGAGGCTCCCCCACTAACAGCTGAAATCACTGAAAGCTGTCTTAAGTGTGTGTGTGGGGACCCTGAAGACATCTTGGTGAGTGGGCAGCTGGCAGAGAGGCGTGGCAAGCGGCCAGCAAGGTGGCTGGCAGAGAGGCATGGCAAATGGCCAGCAGGGCGGCTGGCAGAGAGTCATGGCAAGCGGCCAGAAGAGAAGCTGGTGGAGAGGGCCACAGCAGAACCCTGCAGAAGCCTAGCAATCGGCTGTAGGGGCGATGACCAAGTGCCTGAGCAGTGCAGCATGTAAGATGCCTCTTCTACCACCACCCCTGCCTTCCACACAGAGTGGGAGGTGAACTCTGTGGATGAACCTCTGAACTCTGGGGCAGCACTGGCCAAGGACAGCAAGTGTGAGTGGGGTACAGAGAAGGGACAGGCACATTGAAGGGACCTTTGGATTGCTGGACTTAAGACCTTGAGCAGTAAAGGACATTGATCATCTTACTTGGGGGTGGATGTTTTGCCAATGGTTTGTGTTTATGAACCCTAGATGTGGTGTTTTCCCAAATTAATGCTGACTGAATTTCCTCCTTTTATTAAAAGTTTTTGCTACACTCAGACTATGTTCTTGTGAGAGGGGAAGTATTGCCTCTTAGAGGCGCCCAGAGGGTGGTGTGTAATTGTCTCCACTGGGTGGGGGCTCAAGCCAGTTTTGTGTTGTACTGTTGAAAAGGAACCCCTAGATACTGAACCCAGCCCTTATTGCTGCTGGCTCCACCTGGCAGAAGGGTTACATGCAACATGTCAGGATAGATTCCCTTTGCTGTTAAGGAAGAACTTCAGTCACCAAAACCATCAATCCAGTACCCTTCACAAACACCAACTTAAAATAAAAAATGTAGACGAAAAAATGTAAAACTTCCACAACCCAACACCATTTCCTCGGTTGTTTTGCCTGAGTTCTATAACTAACACCTCATTGGGCTTGGGTGGACCAAAGGAGGAACTATTTCCACAATCAAGGGTCCCTCATAGAAAATGCCAAGTTTTTCAATGTCGCTAGACCCCTCCTTTTAAACTCAGAGTACAGTCAGCTTGGTTAAACATGCACAATCAGAAGGATGAGCAAGGCTCGTCTTTAATCATAGTGTGGATGGAGATAACTTTATTAGCCCCTGATCGTGTACTAAAAAGCATAAAGTGAAAGCAGATGGGAATCCTGCCCTACATCTATCCCCTCCTAAGAATCACTGCAAGGCAAACCAACATAAATGAGACTGAACATCTCAGTCTTGATTTACAACCAGAATGAAATTTTTGCACAAATTTATTTTCCTGCCTTATTCCCAGCAAAAAAGGATCAGTGAACCCAAATGTTTACAACCAATCTCTCCATTTCTCCAAAACATGGCAGAACTGAAGCCCAGGTATCGGGGAACAGACTCTACTGGCTCTTATGCTGAAAGAATTTTTTTTTTAATAACAATACTGTTAGAAGCATACTTGAAGAGGGTTCATGGAAGGTAGCCAATGAACTGTTCATGTCTGACCCAACAACAAAACACAGAACTTTTAGACAACATCTAAGTGCTGGTCACAATCACATTCCAAGAGTGAGAAGAGAGGAGAAAGATCAACCAACTAGGGTCAGATGGTTTCAGTTTGGTTCTCAAAAGCCAAACGTAGATTCTATGGATATACATACTAACTGCCTTAGAAATGCTAATGAGTATTAGGGGCAGCTGATTACAGTAACATGAGCAGCAACACAATAATGTACCTGATTCTTCTGAGTTCGCATTGCATCAACTTCATACTCAGCATACTGTGGATCCTGGGCAGGATCACTGACATCTTTTAAGTCCCCAGTACTCTGAAATTTGAAGAAGAAAAAAAAAAGGATAAAAAAGACCAAATCATAAAGTTTAACTTTCAGTGCTTTAACAGAATACTTAGTAACGAGTCTGAGGAACATAATACAGTCTTGCAAATTCATGCAAGAAAATAAGCATTTGTCATCCATCACTCAGACAATTCAATGCAATATATTCATTTGTGAAGCAGCAAACTTAGTATTCATGCCACAAGATTCATCCCCAGCAGTTTGGTCTTTTCTGCAGATGCACTGGAGGTTCCTTAGTGGTCTATCAAGTTAAAAAAGTTGATTTTTACACACTCTCTCATTAACAATACTAATTACTTCTTTATTCATAGATTCTGAGGCCAGAAGGTACCACTGTGATGATCTAGTCTGACCCCCTGTATAACACAAACCACAGAATTTCCCCCACAAAATTCCTAGAGCAGATCTTTTAGAAAACAATCCAAACTTGATTTACAAAGGGACCACTTATGAAAGGAATTCTTGTTTTCTCTTTTTAGGACCTGAAGTCTCTGCAGTTTGCCAGACTTACCCCATAGCAGCCTGCAAGGGGTTCGTATCTCCTTGGGAATCCTCATGCTCCTGGTCAATGCTTGCCACAGTGGAATAGCTGCTTTGGGCTAGGAGTAAAGCCCTAGCATGCCGATCCAACTCAAAGCCCCACACAGTGGCAGAGGAAGGGCTTGTGGCAGCAGGGCATAGTTCAAGCTGAGAGGCTCCAGAAAAGCTACCTATAGCATGTCTTGAATTTGAGTCACTGCTTGCAGGGCTTCTCTACTTCTGGGGGATGGGGGAGACGGAAGCCCACTTGAGGGGTGCTATTTCAGATAAACCAGAGGATTAAAGCCTCAGTGTTCCACTGATTCTTCAGCTGAGAAGAGGGAACGAGGACTTAGATGTTGAAATTAAGTCACTACTACACAAAAGCAAATAAAAATTAAGTTACAAAATAAAGTGGTCAGGAGAAATCGAAATGCAAACTGGCTCTGCCACTAGCAGCAGAAATTCTGATGCCTAAGCTAAAGGGCAGACCTTTAGTCCTGCAGTTTCCAGCAACAGTACTGAACTGCCTCTGAATTCCACAGATGGGAGGCACTACTCACCTGTTCTGAATGAAGAAAGGAGCTGTCCAGCAAAAATAAAAATACATACCTTAGGTGGAAATGTTTTTTCATATATTTTTTTCCACAAATCCACAGGTGTATGTGCATGCAGTTTTCCAATATCACTGTCAGAGGCAGGTGGTGGTCCTAAAGATCACAGCATGATATAGAAGGACATCAGCATGTTGTCCCAACAATACTGAAATTACCATATCATGTCAAGCCAATGATCCTTCTAGTATAGTATTCTGTCTTCAACAGTGACAGATGAGCTTGAAGAAGGTATAAGTCCCCCATTATGAAACTAACTCTGTAAGACTTAACGCAAACCAGTTATCAGCTCACAACTAGAATTATGAAGCCCAAAAACCCTTACAATTTTTATCTTAACCAGTGTAACCACAGAAGCTATTCTTAGGAATATAAAATTCTAATCCTTCTTTTAAATTTACTAAACTATTTGCCTCAATAATATAATGTAACACTGAGTTCCACAGGTTAAATCAATTTTGTATAAATTAGTATTTTTGTTTTAAACTTGTTTCCTATCATTTTAATAAGCTATTTGAGCAATAAAAATGTTGGACAAGAAGTTCACCAACCTATTTGATTTAGAGAATCCAATCCTGCTGGGATAAACAATGGTTTATTCTGATCCACTGATATGGATTTGCTAAACAGATTAAAAAAAGAAACCAAGTTCATATTAGTAATCAAATACCTGTCAAATACAGCTAAAAAACATGATCAAGGGTAGCTGGTTGTGGCCTGTGGTCCTCTCCACTACTATTCTCTTTAGGGTCCAAAAATCCTTAAGAACGTAGGGAGTTCCATCTGCCTTGTTCTAAGCTGCCAAGACTCAAGAGTAAGAATTCAAGAGTGAGAATCTTTTACAGATGGCATCTTTGGATAAAATATATTTTGATGACTTTTGGGCTGAAAACCTAGCTTTGAAAAGATACTTATTAACAGCCAACAATAAACTCTGTGCAAAACTGTCAATAGTAGGGCAGAGTAGTTGTTACCTTCTGTCAAAGCCAAATGCCAAATGATTAATAAGAACACGGGCTTTTAGCAGGAGGGCCTCAGATTTGCTGGTAAACTAAAAGAAATCAAAGAATAAAGCACATGTTATGCTCTTTCATCACAGAAATTAGTAATGTAAATTAGGTTTTGTGCATGTGAGGATTACAGCTAGAGAAACTGGGCCACAGTCTAACATCAAGGCTTTTCTACACTTAAAATGCTACAGCAGCACAGCTTCACCACTGTAGTACTTCAGTGTAGATGCTACCTACACCAATGAGAGGGATTCTCCTATCAATTTAGGTAATCCACCTCCCTGAGAGGCCGTAGCTAGGTTGATGGAAAACTACTTCCATCAACCTAGCACTGTCTACACCAGGGGTTAGGTCAATATAGCTATGTCTCTTGGGTGTGGATTTTTCACACACCTTAGAGATGTAAGTATACCAACGTAAATTCCTAGTGTGGATCAGGCCTCAGTTACAGTAGTGCAAATTAATTGGCTTCATTACAGTTACTCCTAATTTACACTGGTATTTGGCATCCAACTCTGCCCCACTCTGTTTAAAGGACTAATGTATTTGTCGGTGACTACAGATACCAAGACAAAATAAAAACCTACATTCAAGAAAGAACAGAAGACAAAATTCTGCAATATTGTATGGGTTCACATTTTTTATTTATACTGTTTAAACTAAGAGAGACAGACCTTTTGCAAAAGATTAATGAATTATTAAACCTTTCAACTACAGTGAAAATTGTCCAGAATACCATGAACACTCAGAGGTGTAATGTAACAAACAATTATAAACATGTTCTTGGGACTTAAATCATATGATAAAAAGCATTTTTATAGTCAGTGGCAGGATAAGGATTGATAGTACAAATTACTCGAAAGAGGGCTCCTAAAACACTTTTTCAAGCAGCATCTTCTCTCAGCTTCTGACTTGTTTTTCAACAGCAAACCTATATCTTCCAGGGCCAAATCCTATTCTAATGAAGAAAGAAACTGTTACCTACGTCCCTGTAACTGTTGTTTTTCAAGATGTTTGCATTCAACTGTAGGTGTGCACGTTCCTCATGTACAGATTTGGGAGAACTTTTTCCCTCAGCAATACCCACTGGGACAACTTGAGAGCCCTTCTGTCACCATATGCCACCGCATGCTGGTATAAGAGGATGGAACCACTTCCGCCCCTTGAAGTTCCTTCATACCAGATAGATTCCAATAGAAAGGGAAAGGAAGTGGTGCCATAGAATGCACATGTACAACACATATCCAGGAACAACAGTTACAGAAAGCTATATAACCATTTTTTCTTCGTTTGAACATGTGCATTCCACTGTAGGTGATTCATAAGCAGACAAACATGGAAGTGGCTTGGAGTGTCTCTGAACAGTGACTGTAGGACAACCCATCTGAAATTGGCTTCATCCCTGAACTGATGGGAAACGGCATAATGAGAAGCAAAAATGTGGGCTAATGGCCAAGTCGCTGCTTTACAATGTCTATGATCAGCACTTGTACCAAAAAAGCAGCTGAAGTTGCCTGTGCTCTAGTAGAATGAGCCAATACTCTAGCTGGTGGGGCTATATTAGCCAACTGGTAGCATACATGAATTCACAAGGAGATCCAGGATGAGATTTTCTGAGTGAAAACTGACTGGCCCTTAGCCTTGCCCTATACTGCAATGAACAACTGCATGGAAGATCTAAAGGAGTTAGTATGCTCCAGGGAGAAAGTTAAGGCCCCTCTCACATCCAGTCAATTAAGTCTCTCCTCATCTCTATGGACATGGGGTTTTGGGAATGATGTTGGCAAACAGATTGCCTGTTTAACATGAAAATTAGAAAGTACCTTCGTGAAAAAATTTAGGTGAGGGAAGAGATAAACTTTATGGAAAACTGTATAGGGAAGCTCTGACATCTGTACCACTCTTCTCAATAGATCTTGATGAGCCTTGGGGTTTTTTTGGTGGTAGTGATTTGCCTCAACAGCCTCATCTGGAGATGAAAAAGAGGACACCACAAGATTCTGAGTTGGTGGCTGCTCCTTGACTTGTGGTGAGGAAGCCACCTGAGTGACTTCTGGCTGCTTGGTACTGATTTTTATACTGGGAACCAGCTAATGATGCTCTTCGTTCCAATGCCCCCATAGCAGTCTTGATGACAAAGGATGAGAAAGTTGCAGAAAGGTCCAAGCCAGAAGAAGGATGCCCCACAGTGTCCAGAATAGAAACTCACATGGGCCTCGGTCCCAACTTTGACCAGCCCATCATCCCTTAAGAGGACGTGGCTAGTGTTTGACTGTTGCATGATTGGCAGTCCCCAATTCTAAGATGGACAATATGCCCTCTGTCTTGGATGGAACACAGAGGAATGCACCTCTGAGTCCGAAGAGGAAGAATATGAAATGTCTGACATTAGAAGGTAGAACCAACTGGGCCTGGGGATAGGTAGCCTGAGCCTATGGATGGTGGTACCGGAGATATCATTGGAGGCTTGCCCTTTGACTGCAGTGGCCTTTGTGGAAGCTTGGAAGGGAATAGTACTGTGAGTTCTGACATGGAAAGGTAGGTGCTGCAAGTATCAGTACTGACTGTAAACCTTCTTGTACTGCCGGGGATACTGGTAGTGAGAGACATAGCTTGACCCTTGGGGCTGCATACGACTCTGGGGTGAATCGGAGAGGCAATGACTGATGGTCTGCCACAGAGATCTTTCAGGAGATGCCCTCAACAGACCTGGAACAGGCTCTGGAGGTGGCAATCCCTTCTTCTTAGCTGAAGATTGCTCCAGCAACAGACTCTCCCCTGAACGTCTTAGAGTCTCTGTCTCTACTAGGATTCGGCACCGACATCCCGATTGAGGTATTGAGCCTGAGAAGGATCTAAGCCTTTTCTGCAATATCACTGAATGGGACTGAGGCGCTGCGGACAACTCCGCTGCACTGTGCACTAAGGCTGATGTACTTGGGGCACTCTTTGCATGAAACAAGTCCGATGGGGGACAAAGTGCTGCGTCCACGAGCAAACATTTGAGCCTTGCTACTCTACCTTTCTTTCACTGGGGTTTAAATCCCTTATGAACCTCGACATTTGTCACATATGTAGGATTCTGCCAAACATTTCAAATGGTCGGATGTGGGTCACTGATCAGCACAGGCTTAGCTTAAGTGCGGCAGAACTTAAAACCTGGTGAGTGTAGCATCATTGTGGTATCAATACCAAAAGATGAAAACTAGTCCAAAGTGACCTAAGACTAAAATCTATCACTAAAGCTAGCTAAAATTAATTTAAACTTAACTAACTAACTAACTAACTACCTCCTAACAATAACAGGGTATATATGCAAAAGAATGAGGGAAGCTTACGCCAACAAGTCTGAGATCACTCCAACAACTGTCACTGGCAGTCAGAAAGTACTGAGGGGGGTCAGGGCAGCTCTGCTCCCTTATACCAGCATGCCATTGCCACCCTGACAAGTACCACTGAAGGAAAAATTTCTCTGACAACATGCACAAAGTATACACACACCTACAATGGAACAGACATGTGCAATCACCTGAAAAAGAATGGAATTTCTGCCACTTATTTCAGTAGGATCAGGATTTGGTCCTCAGACAGCAGTTTAGGGGTCATGTATTTTTAACTGACCTAGGCCACATAGAGGCCACATAAAGGACACTTTAACATTCTTCTAAATTTAGTGAAATCTAATCCTAAGGATCAAATTCTGGTTAGGAGTTCACAAATGCACACGCCACAAACCAGAACAAAAACTTACCCTCTAGCTCTGGTACACAGTGGAGGATGGCTGCTGCAATGATGGCCTTTCTGAGAACTCCCCCATGCTTCACTGAAACTTCAGTTGTTGAGGACCTAAAGTACAGCTCTCAAGCCTTGGCTACATGAGAAAGTTTGCACTGCCTTACCTTAAGGTGTGATGCTAAATCAATCCAAAGGGCTATACTGACATTTTTATATCAGTTTAAACCAAGTTTATTTCATTATATGTTAAGTCAATTAGGAATCACTTCAAGCTAAACCAAAATAAGTCACTGGTAAAATGAAATAAGAGTGAGTGTCCACTAGCTTTTTGTACCAGTTTAACTAAATCAATATAAAATCACATCTTAAGCTAAACTAGCACAAACTTTCTCAGGTAGACAGGGCCTAAGAGGTGCTCTCTGGAGCTCTCAACCTGCAGTATCAAAGTGAATGGGAATTTTGCCATTGGCTTCAATAGGATCAAGCCGTAGGTCCTCCATAGGAGAGGCTGAAGGGAGGCATGTTTATGCCTATATTGAGATATGACCTCCCAGATCAATCCTAATTCATGCATACACACAAGTACATTTTAGCCTAACACTTGCCATGTGCCGATTATACAAAAACATATTGTCACAAAGTCCCTGAAAGGATAAACTAAGTTGGAGTGCCCACACATGTGGAGCTCTGGAAAGGGCATGCTTAAGTTGCTGGGGAGACCCACTCTAGTCTTGGGACCACAGGGTTCCAAATTCCAAGAAGGGATACCAGCATTGGAGTCTGTACCACAAAAGTGTGCCTGAAAGGCCAGATTCAGAGACAATGTCTGGATGATGTCAGACTCCGTAGACGTAAAAAGGTGGGATCCAAAGCTTGGGTCTAATATAACAGCCTGATGACTGTCCACAAGGGGAGCTCAGATAGAGCTGTAACTACTGTGACTATTACTTTTGAAGCATGTATGCACACTCATTTAAGCCAATTTTCCTGCAGTAGCTAGCATGTAGCCTATCTATTTACTTAATAAATACCACAGAATATTTACAGTATATGGCATAATAAAATAGTGAAACTCATCAAAATTAATTAGGAGATTTGTTAATTTGGTTGTCACTACCTTTAACCAGAATTATTTTATTCACTATGAGGAATTTTATCCAGAGTTTATACAAGAAATTTGTAACAATTCCAGTAGCAAGATAAAGTTTTCCATTTATGCTAAGAAAATATTATTTTACCTGGATGGAAGAGTGATCTATGCCTTTTACCTGTATCACCTCTTAAAATAATCTAGAGTTGTGGGTGTAAGAAGTGTAATACTCTAACATATCTGGTAGCGAAGATAAGATATGAAGGTGTCATCCTAATATAAAGCTTCAGTAAATGGACCTTGCACAGAAAAGCTATGGGGAAAGACATCTTCTTTTGGAGTACTGCAGCAAGACACAGGACACCAATGTTGTTGTGGGTGGCTTACACCATGTTCTGTGATGGGGGGCATAGCCCCTGTGTGTCCCCTGCAGAGATTCTGACTGGTGGACCCTCAAGAGTTGGTTTACTCACTGGATATACCCCACACTTCCTCTGCAGACCCCAATATCCCTACTCAACAGGTTCACTCATGGAGAAAGCCATCATGAGCCTTACTGATTTGTCCCAATCATATCATGTTTATCTAGATGTTTTATATATCTATTTTAATTATTGTTTCATCTCACAAATACTGCCCATCCCTCTTCTCCCCCAACAAAAAAGAATATACAAACCACTAGTGATGCTCCATAATAATGCGAAACAAATCTAAGTGTCTTGCACATTATTTTCCTCATCTCAGAGTCAAACTCCTGAAGAAGGACATATAAAAAAACATGTTTACACTGAGGATATAATTTTTTAAAATATAAACTGCATTACATGGTTATGCTACAACAGAGTTTAGCTATCATTTTATTTTTAAGTGAAAAGTTGTATGATATAATTACATCTCAATACAGAATTCAATAACTATCTATTGTGACTTAAAAGACTAATTACAATTTTTCTTTCTTTTCTACAGAGGGCTCTGTAGGTTACAGGCAATGTGTTACTCCAGGCTTAAGTTTAATTATTGCCTGAAGGAGTCTCTTAACTGGGGATGTGTATTCAATTTCCAATGAGTCACTTTTCTCTGCTGCTTTAAAATTTAAAAAGTAACAACATTGCCATAATATAAAGTAATCTTTTCTTTTTATGTCACAATATTTGACAGTCTTTGGACCTATGGCTATATACCCTCTAAACTCCACCAGTCATACCAATTAAGGTGTGTGTATACAAATACACATACACCTTTTAATCAGTAACTGTGCCTGTTCAGTATATGTACAAAATCATACGATGACCCTTCTTGGAAAAACTGTGGGTAACACCTGGACTTCAAAGGGACTGGGATTTCATCCTGTGTCTATTATGTTCTGAATCATTTACTGAGTCAAGAAAGTCTTTTGACTCTATTAAAAAAAGAAAAAGAAAAAGAAAAACAAAACCCTGGTTATGAAAGAACGCATAGTACACTGCTAGTAAGAATTAAATACAGTGACTCAAATAGTTGGCCAGACAGCAATATATTATACTGCCAGCTAAAGGACTCAGTATGGAAGCTGTCACAATGTGTCTGTCCAGGCCCATGAAGATCAACTGCTTCATATAAATGAACAGTGCATTTCTTGAATTCTTTTTTATAGCACAGAGAACCAACTGCACTGCTCTTTGACATTGCTTATCAGTTAATTTACTGAGAGACATTAGAAGATCAGACCACTCACTTATTTGTCCTTTCTAAATCAGATGATAAATGACTGTGTAAACAAGCGTTTAAAACTAAAATTCCAGAATTAAGAACTGAGCACAACACATTTTGCTGCCTAGGCTGCCCCTGCTCCCCAAACCGTCCCAACCTACCGGAGGGATCACCTCTCTCTCTCTCTGCCATACTGCCACAACTGCAGTCAGCATGGACATCAAAGCTGGAGTCCCCTTATTATAAAAAAGAGGTTGTGTCAGGCAGGGCATTCTTTGAGAGTACTCTGGAACTTGCTCCCCTCCTTTGTCAGAAACATACCAAATCTGGTGATCTTCCAGACATGCTGGAAAAGATAAGTGTTTGCAAAGGTTTTTGGAGAAGGATGAGGGTATGCCTCCCATAATGATGAACGGATGAAAAGGATTTACTGTAAGTAGCTGAGTTCCTGTTCCAGTGATCACTTTACTGGGATTTTATTGCATTATTAATCATGTGTTAGGGTTCATAGAGCTTTGGCTAGATGTCTTATTAATTATTTTTAAATCTAAATAAATAAAACCAAATGGAAAAATATATATAAAATATCACTTACATGAAAAATATCATATTTGCTTCCAATTATCACCAGAGGGATTGGAAAAGGGTCAATTAGTTCATGATCCTGTTAAACAACATAATATATTTAAATGCTCATAAACAAGTCATAAGAGCGCAATAAAATAGCTAAACATCAGAAAACAAGATGAGAATGATTTTTAAAAGATATCAAAATCTGAGAAACAAAACTTTATGCAGTATAATTACACAGGGCCATATTTTCTAATACAATCTCTCCACAAATGTCCAGGAGGAAAACAAACCAAAAAAAAAACCCCAAAAAAAACTCTCTTGAGGAAGTGAATTCCTTTCTGGCATATACCTGGTGGAAACGGCTCCTGCACCAGGCATTCCCACCCCAACACAAGGGGCATGTAAATGAATGAAAGGAAGGAAAGGAATGCGTTAGAGGTTATAAGTTAGAGAAGCACCAGGGCTGGGCCCGCATGGGATCAAGGAACCATAACTGGCTGCCTAATGTGGCCCCCTCAATACCAAGCAGAGTGTTGGGGACAACTTCCTGGTGCAAGTGCTGGAGGAACCAACTAGAGGCTGTGCTCCTCTTGACCTGCTGCTCACTAACAGGGAGAACTTGGGAGGGGAAGTAGAAGTGGGTGGCAACCTGGGCTTAAAACACAACTTTTCAGTGAGCGTAAACACAAAAAGGAAGCTTACAAGAAGTGGAAACTTGGACAGATGACTAGGGAAGAGTATAAATATATTGCTCAAGAATGCAAGGGTGTAATCAGGAAGGCCAAAGCACAATTGGAGTTGCAGCTAGCAAGAGATGTGAAGGGTAACAAGAAGGGTTTCTACAGGTATGTTAGCAAAAAGAAGGTGGTCAGGGAAAGTGCAGGACCCTTTCTGAATGGGGGAGGCAACCTAGTGATGGATGATGTGGAGAAAGCTGAAGTACTTAATGCTTTTTTTGCCTCAGTCTTCACAGACAAGTCACATTATTGAATCTAATCCTGCAACCTTTACATCCACTGAGGTGATGGGATTGCTCACATGAGTAAGGGCTACAGTATTGGGACCATACACTGTAAACAAATCTGCTAAGCATCGTATGCATTTGCTTTCTTACTTAATACATCTTTGCTTTTCAGTTTTTGGAGCCTTATTAGCATTTTCTTTATCATATTGTGTTACATAAATTACTGTAGCAGAATTTATATTCAGAGTCTGTGAACTGTAAAATATTTGTTTAGGAATTGCATACACATAACATTTGTACAACTTGAATGCACAGTGCCATATACGTTTTCAGCTGTATTTCCCACAATCTATTTTAGCTTTTTCAAGAGATTACATTAGCAATTGCATTTAAGGGTCTGGTGTTAACATTTCTGAAACTTTATAATTTAATTAGTTGTCAGATTATCAAAAGGCATTGAGTTTGTGATAGACACTTGAATAAATGCAAAGTATATAGTCGTGTTGAAGGCTGTTATAACTATACTCTGCTTAAATTTGTACCTTCATCAAGTCTCTTGCCAGATGACTTCGTCTGTACATTCTAGTTTTCATCTTCATTTTAAAAAAGATTATAAAATCAATATCAAACTGCTACTCTAAAACTCTGTTTCTTGTGACTGGTGTAACATGCCATAACAATCACATTAGATGTCTATGAAGAAGATATAAGAAACTGTCTTTCCTTGTTTCTGCTCTTACTGAATTTTTATTAAATTGCTATAATTTTCCAGTGAACAGGTTCATCTACATAAAATGAATTTTCAGTCATGCATAAAAATCTAAAAGAGTTATTTATGATTTTCACAAATATTATCCTTAACTATATAAAGGCCTATGACATCTGGAGAAAATACTAGAAGAACCTTACTGGGTGATCCTTCGGCATATTGTTCCACATCCTCTGTTTAATTTCAGTAGCTACTTTAGGATTTGTTTTTCCCAGTTTAGTTATAATTTTATCCACATGGTTCCTGGTGACCTGTAGGAGACTCTCCATGGTTGGCCACAGTTCATTAGGTTTGGAAAGGTCCAAAACAAGAATTATAGCAAAAGTCCTATTTAAAAAAGGGGGCGGGGGAAGGGAACAGAAGAGTTCTTATTCCATCTAATCATTAGTACATAAGACAATTACATTTTTCATAAACAATATTTTTTCCTCAGTACAACTGCTGAAAACAAATGTGAAAAAAACAACCAGAGAGGAAGCTTGTATTAAAGGTTGCAGAACAAACGATGGCCCTTAAGCATACTCTGAACTCTGCTGAAACCTTTTAAATTGTCTTTGTAGCTGAATTTCTGAACCTTTGACTCTTCCATTCCTCACCACTGATTTGTGGGTGTTTTATTGTTGAACTTTATTTCTGGAAATTTTGTTCGAATACAAGTAGTACCTGCAAGTGTCAGGGACTCATTTTGCTCCCTCCTGTTGTATGATAAGGCATTTCAACATAACCCTTCATGCACCGCAGTAATCCCTTGCCTACCTGAAATCCCTATTTAAGTTATGGCAAACTTCTGCTTCTGAAAGTTCCTGACTTTTCGTGATCACTTACATGGCCCAGAAAATCAGAAGAGTAACCAAAGTGCAACCTTGCAATCAGGAAGTAGAAGAAGGTAGTATGGAAATGTATTCTGTGCCATGGCTTGTTTTGCCAGTTAGAAGGGACCTCAGATGACAAACGGAGGATGATGCTCTAGGTGGCAGATCAGGAGATGTGAGATTAATGATCTTTGGAAGAATGGGACCCTATACATACTAAAAGGTTGCATTGGTTTAAGGTTGGCCCTGAGAATAATAAAATCCAATCAAACACAGAACACTTGAAACACATGTCTGAAACAGAATGCCACTAATAGCAGAGGACTGACTGCTGGTTTCAACCAGGCTCTATAGGAACACCATGTTTTACTATGTGGATTCCAGACTGGAGGGAATCAGAAGAGCTACAGAGCAAGATAAATCTCTAATTTCACCAAGTCATGCCATGAAAAAATCTAATGGAAAAAAAAATCTAATGTCTTGGCTAAACTAGATACAGTTCAAAGTAGTTTAAAATAAACAAGCTTCTTTATTGCAGGTAGGCACGAAAACCACTGAAAAGGTATTAGTGCTGGTGAAACAAAATGAAAATATTGTCTTTGCAAACATGACAACTGTCCTGTAATGTTGTCTTATTGACAGGGCCAATCTTAGGAGGGGAAGAGAGAAGATTCTTTAGGCCCTGTCTTTATGGTAAATAAAAGATTTATTTACCATAAAGACAGGGGAGAGGATCTTCAGGCAGCTACCAGCCTCCTCCATTCCAGAAGAAGTGGAGTTCAGCAGTTAATGCTGGAGTCCATGCATTGGGGGCAATGTTTGCAAAAAAAAAATTCAAATGATGATTCTCCAAAGTAGCCAAAGATCATCAGGAGCAACTTGGCTCCCAGAGGCCACAGCAATATGTTTTAAATATTTTTTCTCATTATGCAATGACAGAAGCCAGAGTAGCCAGTACAATAATATTCAGACAGTATGTGCTCAAATACCAAGCCATCCCGTTGCTTTCTACAAAACCTGAAGATATGGGACATCTGCCAGTGGAATAAAGCAACAAAATATCGGAACATAAAAAACACTAAATAAAACTTACTAACCCAAAAAATCATTTCTCTCTTTCCTTCTCCAAATCATTCTATTCCTCTTTTTTTTTCTCCTATTATTTTCTCTCTTATTATCCTTTCTCCTTACTCTCCTCGTGTTCTTTATATGAAAAGCTGTATCTGTTTTCTCCTCATTTACTCATTATTCTCTTCCACACTACATTGCCTCCTCTTGCTGCCCTTACTCCATTCTTTCTGATCCATTTCCACCACATTCGCGTCCCTTTGTTCTCTCCTGTATTGCGGTATCTGTCCCCTGCCTCTCTCAGAAACTTCATCTCTCATCCTCTTTCAAGCTGCAAAGGGACCTCATATCTTTTTTCCTCTTCCTCTCCCTTAGCTCCATGAGGTCCACAACACTCCATCTTCTCCTTCATTAAGGTCAGGTTTTTCTCTCCCCATGATTGATTTCTCTCTCTTCCCTCAGTATGGTCCACCTTTCTCTCCCACTCCAACATGTTGCTCTCGTGGGCCTAGTCTACACTAAAAAGTTAGGTCAACCTCTGAGCAGTTTAGTTAAGCTGTTTCTTGGGTGGGTGGATTACCTACACCAATGGGAGATCCCCTCTTGTCAGCAAAGGTAGCGTCTATACAGAAGCGCTACAGTGGCACAGCTGTGGTGTCGTAGGGTAGACAGATACTTCAACAGGCTGCTCCTGGAGGTTGACAGGATTGGACAGCCATATTCTGTTTTCTACACCTCTTAAGTTGCTTTCTCGACAGTCCAGTTGAGAGTAGGCTGGGTCCCTTCTTCTTCTGTACCTCCTATCTCCCTACTTACAAATTAGCCATCCTCTCCACGAAATTATGTAATGAGGTGTCTACCCCACATAAGTGAACAAATGGTTAACAGAAGTCTGAGAGCTCATTTGGCCCCCCTTGCTACACCTGGATGTGTGTCAGGTTTGATAGGTTATGAGATCCAGCTGGGAAGGAGCAGGGTCTTCTTCATAAGAGGAAATGAAAGCTATATGAGAGACTAAGGACAGAGAAACCTGAGAGAGAAGATTGCCCTCTCTCTGGGAAGGCAGATACAAAAAGGCCACAGGGATAGAATTAATCCCTGGGGTAAACCCTGGAAAGGGGGCCAGGCAAAGAAAGGCAGTCAGGAGAACCAGAGGAGAGGTTGTGCTAATCACAGACTGCAGGAAAGCAGCATGAAGGTCTTGGAGATAAGAAGTAGCCCAGGGAAACAGCAGCTTGTCTCAAGGACCACACTTAGTTGCTTAATACGGGAATCCCCTACCAGCCTCAAAGAAGGAGCACACAAGCCAGATGTAAGGACAGTTCAGCCCAGGGTGAGACTGAAGACAGAGCCTCAAGGATAGGCTGAGGAATAGTCCTAGAGGGGACAGAAGCTCTTTTGTGTTCAGACATTTTTGGAATTTTGTTTGTTTGTTTTTGTTACCTGGAAGGGGTGAGACTATATGTGACTTGGCTGGAGGCCTAAGTCACAAGAAGAGGCCGACCACTGCAGGACTGGAGCAACCTTTGGCAGGAGGTGCTAAAGGAGGAGACCGTGCTAGAGGAGGAGACCCTGCTATGCTGTACCCAACAATAAAGGGATGCATTGGCTGGTGAGTTCACCCTTCCACATGCTACCTTTCCATATGGCTGGAGACAGCTGAGAAGCAGGACTATTTACAGGAAGGAAGGAAGGAGCTCACAGCTGTTAATCAGCAGCAGTTGGGGTTTCCCTCTACCACTAAGCATAACTGATTTTTAGGAAAAACCACTCTGATAAAAACTTTCAAACCTAGTAAACAGTTTACATTTTGGAAAATTTCTCCACAACAAAATGGCTGAGATTTAATCTGTTTTCATTGAAGCAAAATTAACTCTGACATTGCAGGGTTCTTTATCACTTACCTTATGTTGTCATTAGTTATTGGTATACAAATCAAGTCCAATAATGAGGTTCCACCACCTAGTTCCCAAAAATGTGCAATGTCTTTTGGCTGCAAAAGAGTTTTTTTGCATTAGAAATTTGTATTTCCATGTAATACCATCAGAAGTTTCCAGTTGTTGTAACAATGGCAATAGACGGGTCCCTTATGTGCAATGAGCACAGTACAGGAGCACAGCACAGCATGAGGCCTGTCCCATGAATTATGTGTCAAATTAGAAATTAATTATGTGGCCACAATCTCTTAGGGCTTGTTTATCCAGGGAGTTAGTGTGGAGTAGCTACTGCACTTTAAATTCACACCCTAGCTTATTCCGCACTAACTTCCCATATAGACAAGTCCTTATTTATGCAGCATAGATATCCTGCCTCCCAACCAAAACCTTCTTTCTTCCCTGTAATGCCGAGTTTTCTTTTTCCTCCTCTTCCTACCACTTTAAGCACATAAAGACTAGAGCGGCACAGAAGGATCAAAGACAGCTGAACATCTTAGGTGGTGAATAAGAAGGGATGTGTACACCTGTGTGAGGAGGAAATTGAATGGTTAGAAGCACACAGGACTTTTAAGCACATAAGACTTGATTCTCTGTTGCCCTTGTATCATGCACATTCATTTACACCAGTATCAAGTATAAAATCACTTTAAAACACTACAGGAGTGATTTAAACCCACTCTGTAGCAGTGCAAATAACTAAAAATACACTTCAATGGAGAATCAGGTCCATAAGGTGATTTAACATTTCAAAAAGGGTCCTGAATTCCTCAGTCCCCAACCCCAGAACCTGTGTTCCCTCTAAGCTGCATGGTTGCGTGGCTACCCAGGAGTGATTTAAGTGCTGCGCACTTGGTTAGTAGAGCCACGAACATCCAGCAGCCCCTACCCCCGCTGCTTTGAGCCACACTGCTCCTGCCCTCTGCCTTGGAGCCCTGGCCAGCTACTCCTGGGACCCTCATGCTGGCTGTGCAGAGCCGGGGTGTGTGTGTGCTGATGTGAGGGTGCCCCCTCCCTCCTGCCAACATGTACCCCATCTACGCAGAGCAGGGGATCAGAGATAGGGCTCAGGAGCAGGAGAGCTGCTGTGGTCTGAATGAGCCTTCTGGAGTTGAGTGAGTGCCTTAAAGATACAGTGCAGGGTCTCTTAGAGACTTCCCCAGCCACCAGCACACACACAAACAGTCTCTGTGTCACACACACACACACACACACACACACACACACACACACACACACACACACACACACACACACACACAGTCTTTCACACTCACCTCCCAACACATACTTGTATTAATGTTGTTGCTATTATTTCTTGGTACTTCCTGCAATGCACATATATTCTCTGCAATTTTATTCTTTCAAAGTGTGTTATTTTAGTTTTTTGACTGGTCTATGCATTTCATAATTATTATTTCTCTTACACTTAAATTTAATTCTTTGAGCAGTGAGTTCTAAAATGCCAAACCTGTCCTGGCTGGAGTAATTATCCATATGGTAACTTTTAAAAAATATATATTATATCTTGATTTTTTGTTTCTATTGATGGCACACATCCACAGACTGCCTTGGTGCAATAATTTATTCCGCACATGGATGGAAAAAATTAGAGGGAACATTGCCCACAACCCAACAGTAACTAGCTACCCCATTGTCCCACTATCTGTCAATCTGTCATGCAATAAAGGACAAGCACGTTAGCTCAGTGTTTCTACTAAAACAATCAGCATGAAATACATAACAATGTTGATGCTTGAACTATCATTAGATTTCAGTTTTAACACCCACTGAGACTGACAGAGCAGTTCATACTTCTCCCATGATTATGGCTGCAGGCTGACTGTAATCAGATACCACAACATTGGTTTAAATTCAGTTCACGTTTTGAAGGTTACCTTTGGAACCACTAGGACAAAATTGTTGTTGTGGGTGTTTGTTTTGTTTTTTGTTAAATGAGAACATAATTTTGCTCTAGAAACTATGTGGCAAGTGAAAAAATGGGCAATTATAAGCACGTACACACATGCATGATTACATCATAAACACAGCCTTGCTCATGAAAGATATCAATCTCTTCATTTGAGAAGATATGTTATAACAGACCAAAATATCACCCGTTCTCAATGTAAAGGAGAAACATGCAGTAGATCAAAATGAAAGCTAGCCAAGCATTCCGAAAACTGAAGTAAAATTCAAACTGAAATACTTTCTGTCTCGCAGATGATTGTTGAGTCAAAAGAGAAAGTCACTAGTTAGGATTTACTAATGAATGAGCTATACAACAAATATATTGCAGTACTTTTGCCATGTACTCACTCTGTTATGACCTTTTGCTCGTCTTCCAAAAGTATATTCCAAGGCTAATGTTGGTTTTGGAATTTCATCCCTATCCAATGAAGATACAGTATATGTCACCTGCATATATTCTTTCAAGATCTTCTGAATGTACTTAATATACAGTAAATTTTACCATTACCTCAACTCAATTTATTAACCAAACAGTAGAGAATTTATATTGGGAAAACAGGAATATAAAGAGAATAACTCAAGATAGACAGCAGGTGTGCCAGTTCCTTAATCGATATCAAAGGGACACAGAGGACCAAATTTTCAAAACTGTGCACACGCATACTGTGACTGAGCACTCAAAATACCAGTGATAGCACTCCAGAAATCCGGCTCCAAATGCCAAAATGTTTTACTAACACCTTATAGATATTTAGATAGCATTAACCCTTCACAAATCATGCATCACATCACTAGTGAGAAAATTTAATCTACTTGCCATCCATATTTTTACATAATAACTTTCTTTTACTGGCACATAATATTCTCTGTAAGACTACTACAAAAATATTGTTGATATTACTCCCAGAGATGCAAAATACTTTTCAAAACTTAACACATACCTGTCAAGACACCTCAGTATAATAGTAGTCTTTCCCTGGAAATTAAAAACAATGAAGAACACTATTGTAATGTCATTAAAGCATAAAAGTTATATAATTGTATGTACTATAATGCTTTATTATTGGAATGATTAAAAGAATGCATCTGAAAACTGTAAACTTATGCAGTCATTTGTAGTCTGATTACTAGAAAGTTAAGTGCCTACTTTATATCAGAATGTAGCTACACTGCTATTAACATAATTATAATAAATTGCTGGATATGACAAATACAGGATACCTAAAATCAGACAATACATTAGTAATCAGTCTGGCCAACTGTGTTAAACAGTTTAACTGTTGTCAATTGCTAATAACAAGTTAATCTAATGATTGGTTTTCAGTGAATATGTGTAAATTATAATTGAGATGGAAGTAAAATGAATGCATGAAATAACACAGTTAAACAGCATGTCTCTGCACTATTTGGATTAAGATTTCAAGTTAGGTCAGTCTAATTTAAAAAAGGTCCTAGCACTTGTAAAGTTTCTTCCCTATTTGTAATCACATATTGGAATTTCAGAAAATTTTTTTTTTATAAATCTGCAAAATCCATTTATCTATTCTTAATGCTTATAAAAGATTACATGTTGCACAATGCCATGCTTCTCTGCAGTAATAATGAAACACGTTTCAATTCACTTAGAAAGATAAAAAGGCAAGTTCTGACTTATTTATACTTCCAACAAATAGTTATCAAGAGAAAAAGCGGGGAGCAAGAGGAGAAGCTATTGAGTAAGCATAGGAGACAGTGGATCAATGTTATGAACTCCAGTATCCAGTCTAAGACCCTGATTCTCCAAACATTTATTTACATGCTTAAATTTATGTCCCATTGGAGTCATAGAGACCTCAAACATGAATAAAATTAAGCATGGACATAAGTTTTATCAGGATCCCAGAGTCTATATAGATTCACAGATTCCAAAGCCAGAAGAGGTGATTGTGAAAATTTAGTCTAGCCTCCCATATAACACAGGCCATGAACTGTCCCCAAAATAATTCCTAGAGCAGGCCTGCACAACATGCAGCCCGCAGAGGCTCACTGTGCAGCCTGCAGCCGGGATTCAAAAGGCTCTGAGCTGCCCGCAGTGGCAGGGAGCTCAGAGCTCTTTAAATCTCAGCCGCGGCCGGGATTCAAAAGGCTCTGAGCTGCCCGCAGCGGCAGGGAGCCCAGAGCTCTTTAAATCCCAGCTGCGATGGAGATTCATAGGGCTCTGGGCTGCCTGCAGCAGTGGGGAGCCCAGAGCCATTTAAATCTCAGCCGCGGCCGGTATTCAAAAGGCTCTGAGCTGCCCGCAGCAGCGGGGAGCCCAGAGCTCTTTAAATCCCAGCCGCAGAGAGCCCAGAGCCCTTTAAATCTCAGCCGCCAGGGCCGGCTTTAGGCCAATTCAACCAATTCCCCTGAATCAGCCCACCCCTAAGAAGGCCACATGCCCAAGCCCCAGTACGGTGTACCGGCAAAAGCCAGTGCGCTGTAGCGAGGTGGCCCAGCTTCCCCAGGGGACAATTTAAAAGGCCTGTGGCTCCCAGGCCCTTTAAATTGCCACCAAAGTACCACTGCTGGAGCCCTGGGGTAGGGCTGTGGGGCTCTGGGGGCTATTTAAAAAGTCCGGTGTTCCCGTCGCTTCTACCGCCCCGGCCCTTTAAATAGCCACCGGAGCCCCACCACTTCCCCAGGGTTCCCGTGGCTATTTAAAGGGCTGGGGCGGTAGAAGAAGGGTAGCCCCGGGCCCTTTAAATACCCCCAGAGCCCTGGGGTAGTGGGGGGCTCTGGGAGTATTTAAAGGGCCAGGGCTCCAGCTGCCTCTGCTGCCCCAGTCCTTAAATAGTCGCTGAAGCCACACCGCTTCCCCAAGGTTCCTGTGGCTATTTACAGGGCTGGGGCGGTAGAAGCAGGGGAGCCGCAGGCTCTTTAAATAGCCCCCAGAGCCCTGGGGTAGCGGGGGAGGGGTCTCCAGATGCCTTTGCTGCCCTGGTCCTTTAAATAGCCCCTGGAGCCCCACCACTTCCCCAGGGCTCCTGCAGCTATTTACAGGGCTGGGGCAGTGGAAGCAGGGGAGCCCCAAGCCCTTTAAATAGCTCCTGAGCCAGGGGCTGCTACTGCTGTCCTGGTGGGGGAGGCAGGAGGAGGGGGCACTCACCATACAGGATGGGCTGTACCCACTGTACCTGCACCAGTTGCCCGCAGCCAACCCCTGCCGCACCTCCTGCCCTGCCTGCACCAGTTCCTGTCTGCAGCCAGCCCTGCACCCGCTGCCCACAGCCAATCCGTCTCCAGCCAGCCCTTCACCCCCTGCCTTGCTTTCAGCCCTGCACCAACCCATCTCCAGCCAGCCATGCACCCCCTTCCCTGTCTCCAGCCAATCCCTGCCGCACCCCCCTGCCTGAAGCCAGCCAGTCCTGCACTCCTTTGTCTCCAGCCCTGCCAACCCATGCCGTACCCTCCCCTGTGGCCCTGCCTGAAGCCAGCCAGCCCATCCCACATGCCATCTCCAGCCTGCCCCACACCCCTTGCCCAGCCTGCAGCCAGACCCTACCTCCAGCCACCTCCCTGCCACCTCCAGCCAGCCCCATGTCCACTGGTGCCCTGTAGTTCCCAGGGAAGTAACCCTGCACACCTGCTTCAATGAGGTGGGCAGGGAGCAGCTGGGACCCACATGTGCACCCTAGCACACCCTCAGGGAGTGGCGGAGCTCATTTCTAGTTCAGACACATCTTTTTAAAAGAGAACTTTAGGTAGGGTTAACATATATCTGTACTTTCCTGGACATGTCAGGCTTTTTGGATCTTAAATCACCATCCAGGAGGAAAATACAGACGTATGGTAACCCTATTGGTACAAAAAATACATACTGTGGCAGAACTTTTTACAGGGAATCGGTTACTAAGAAATGAAAGGCATTTTTTTTTCTTTCAGTTATCCCTGCCAGGGCCCAGCCGAAAGTGTTCGAATTGGGTCCCGCACTTCCTAAAGCCGGCCCTGCCAGCTGCGGACAGGATTCAAAGGCCCTGGGCTCCCCACAGCTGTGGGGAGCCCAGAGCCCTTTAAATCTCAGTCGTGGCTGGGACTCAAAGGGCTCAGGGCTCTCCGCAGCTGCGGGGAGCCCAGAGCCCTTTGAATCCCAGCCGCGGCCAGGATTCAAAGGGCTCTGAGCTGCCCGCAGAGATTCTCGGCCGTGGCTGAGATTTAAAGGGCTCAGGGCTCCCTGCAGCCACGGGCAGCCCAGAGCCCTTTGAATCCCGGCAGCAGCTCCAGCGGATGCGCTGAGGCTGGGATTTAAAGGGCTCGGGCTTCCCTCAGCAGCACGAGCTCTGGGCCCTTTAAACCCTGCTCAGCCCCACAAAGCTCCGGGTTCTCGCAGCCGCCGGAGCCCCGGGCCCTTTAAATTGATCCTGAGGGCTCCTAGCCAGCTCTTCAGCTGGGAGCCCCTGGTTGATTTAAAATCAAGTATCACCTCCCCACCTCCAACCTTCCTTTTCGGCCCACAGCTGTTTTGGTGGGGCGGCACTGGGAAACGAGGGTTTGTTTCTGCAGGGCTGGACGGTGCCGGGGCAGAGTGTTTCCGCTGGGCCGGGGGGGAGGGGGTGTGTTTCCACGGGGCCAGGGGGTTTCGACCTTCAGCTGTTTTCTTTGGAGTATTGTGGCCCTCGCTGCTTTACGAGTTGTGCAGGTCTGTCCTACAGCATCTCTTTTAGAAAAAGATCCAATCTTGATTAAAAAACTGTTGGTGATGGAGAATCCACCACAACCCTTGGTAAATTATTCCAATGGTTAATTACTCTCACTGTTAAAAATATATGCCTTCTTTCCAAACTGAATTTGTCTAGCTTCAACTTCCAGCCATTGAACTGTATTATTCTTTTCTCTGCTAGATTGAAGAGCCTATTATTAAATATTTGTTTCATATATAAATACTTACAGACTGTGACCAAGTCTCCCTAGCTTTCTCTTTCTTAAGTTTTAGTCTGTTACTGTAAGGCATATTTTCTAATCCTTTTAATCATTCATTCTCTTGCCTCTTTTCTGAACCTTCCACAATTTATGAACATCTTTCTTGAATTGTGGACACCAGAATTCAACATATTGCAGTAGTGGTCACACCAGTGCCAAGTAAAGACAGGTAAAATAGTCTCTCTACTCTTACTCAAGATTCCCCTCTTCAGGTAGCTAAAGATCACATTAGCTCTTTTGGCCACAGCATCACACTGGCAGCCCTTGTTCAGATGATTATCCACCACGACCCTGAAATCTTTCATAAAATTTAATGCTTCCCAGGAGAGAGCCCCAATCTCATAAATATGGCCTACATTCTTTGTTCTTTGATTTATACCTTTAGCTGTATTGAAACATATGTTGTTTGCTTGCACCCAATTTCCCAAGTGATCCAGATCACTCTGTGTAAGTGAACTTTCCTCTTCATTATTTACCATTTCCCCAATTTTTACGTGATCTGCAAACTTTATCAGGGATGATTTTGTCTTTTTCCAGGTTATCAATAAAAATGTTTAATAGTGTAGGGCAGAGGTTCTCAAACTGGGGGTTGCGAACCCTCAGGGGGTTGCGAGGTTATTACATAGGGGGTCGCGAGCTGTCAGCCTCCACCCCAAACCCTGCTTTGCAGCCAGCATTTATAATGGTGTTAAATATATAAAATACTGTTTTAAATTTATAAGGGAGGGGGTCGCACTCAGAGGCTTCCTTTGTGAAAGGGGTCACCAGTACAAAAGTTTGAGAATCACTGGTGTTGATGTCAAAAACTGATCTCTGCAGGACCCCACTGGAAACACATCTGATCAATAACAATTTCCCATTTACAATTACATTTTGAGATCCACCAGTTAGTCAGTTTGTAATCCATTTAAGGTGTGCCATATTAATTTTATATCATTCTAGTTAAACAAAAGGTCATGAGGTATCAAGTCGAATGCCTTACAAGTCTAAGTATACTACATCATCACTATTACCTTTATCAAACTTGTAATCTCATTCAAAAAAAAAAAAGAGATATCAAGTTAGTTTGACAGGATCTATTTTCCATAAACCCTATTGACTGGTATTAATTATATTACCCTCCTTTAATTCTTTATTAATTGAGTCCTGTATCAGTCACTCCATTATCTTGCCCAGGGTCGACATCAGACTGACAGGCTTATAATTATTTGGGCATCCCATTTACCTTTTAATATATTGTATAGTGAGGGGGTGTGGCCTCCCTCTGGCCTGACCCACAACCCACCTCCTAGTGGGCAGAGCCAGACAAGCCATTCCCACCCTGTTGGAAGCAGAGAGGTGGGGCAGGAAGTTGAAAAGGCGGGCCCTGCAGTTCAGTGGGGCTGGAGCCTGCAAAGGAGACAGATGCTTCCTGTCCACTGCTGGGGTCTGCACCCAAGAGGGATCTATGGAGCACTGAGGACTTGAAGGGACTGCCAACTAATAAGGATGCTGAAGAGCTGCTGGGACTGGAACTGGTGCTAGCTATGTACCCCAGGAAGATGGAGAAACCCCACAAGATAAAGGTACCTGGTGAGGGGATCGTAGGAAGTAGTCCAGGGAAACCAGACAGTAGTTCAGTTGTGGATCCCTCTGCCACTGTTAGGGCTCTGGGGTGGGACCTGGTGAAGTAGAGTGGGCCTGAGTCCTCCTACAGCTGCCCCACCCCTGGGGTGACTGACTACCCACCTTGGGCCAAAGACCTGCATTTGTCTGCCATCTGCCTGAGTCAGGACATCAGGCGTTAGACTGCTTGCCACTCCACCCTGCCTGAGGGTCTCAGCCCCTAGGCTGCTAATTCCCCTTTAAACCTGCTTTATAGAAATGCAGAAGCGATGCTCTCCCCCTGGGCCTGATGGGGAAGGATGGACATGGGCCTCTACATATTGGCACTCCATTAATTTTCGTTTAGTCTTCTGGGACTTCCCCAGTGTTCAAAGACTTACTGAAAAGCTGCAATAATGTTCCAGCGACCTCTTCCGCCAATTCTTTTAAAACTCTTGGATGCAAGTGATCCAGACCAGCTGACATAAAAATGTTTAACTTTAGTAGATGCTATTTACCATACTCTTGAAATACTAGTGGAATGGAAAGGCTGTTGTCATTTGACAACATAATCTCTTTTACCAGATACAGAACAGAAATATGTATTGAACATTTCTGCCTTTTTTCCATTATTATTTATAATTCTACCATTTCCATCTAGTAATGGACCAATACCTTTGTTAGGATTCTTATTGTTCTTAGTATATTTAAAAAAAGCTCTTATTGTCCTTAACTATGCCGGCCATAGATTCCTCCTTACTTCCCTTTGCTTCCCGTATCAATTTTCTGCAATTCCTAGCTTCCGATTTATATTCATTACTATCAACTTCCCCTTTCTTCCATTCGTCTTTATAATATTTATAGCTACCTTCTCTTTCCCTCTAAACCAGGTTGGTTTTTTAACTAATATAGCCATTTTTAACTGTAGCTTTTGAGTCACATAGGAAAGTGTTTTTGAACAAATCCCAGTTATCATTCACATTTTTCTGACTAAGGTCTCCTGGCTGATTTGGTTCATGATTATTTCTGGCTTAGTGAAATTGGCCCTTTTAAAGCACTATGTACATATTATTGCACATTATAAATGTGATCAAGTCATGACCACTTGTACTTAAGTTACCATTAATTTTTTAGTTCTGTGATCTGTTCCTCTTTCTCTGACAAGATGAAGAGCAACACAGAATTCCACTATGTTGGATGCAACACTTTTTGAGTTATAATACTGATTAGCAATGCTCTTGAGTTAGACTTTTACTAATTAACATTCTGTGTTCAATAAAACCTTTGCATGGATGTGTTATATGACCAGATGTCAGGAGCTAAAAAATAGGACTGTATTTCTGTCTGCTGTTTTTTGGTTTGTTTGTTTTTTAAATGAAACTATACCTGCTATGTTCATTCACTGATGAACAAGAATGGTTGTAGTCTGGCTTATTTCTAGCACAAAAGTGAGCTTCTGACAGAATAAAAAGGCATAAAATAGATACTCCTGAGGGAATTCTGTGCCACTGCACTTGCACAGAATCCATGTCCATGAAGATTTCTTTGCTTTTTTGCAGAAAATGTGACTTTCTGGTAGGGAAGCAAAGGAAAGCTGCAAGAGCAGTCACGCACCACTGCCTAACAGAGCAGATACATCATTTCAGGCACCCAGAGCAGCTGGCAGAGAGAGAAATCACCCCAGAGCTGGGGACACCAAAGCCAGTGACTCCTACCCTGAGCCAGCTGCTAGTCCCGGCTGGTCTGGAGGCAGGAGAGAACAGGCCTTCCTTTTCCCCTGCAGGAAGTGTCTGGGGCTTTGTCAGACCCACCCCCAGAAAGCTCCACAAGGAAGCTCAGCATCCTCCCCTGCTTCCTGCCCTCATCGCTCCTCAATTGTGGGGGGAGTGATCACTGTACTGGGCGCTGCTCCCCCATCCACCCAGCTCCCATGCATCTGGACGTCCATTACCCAGACAATGCTGCCAAGCCTCACCAGGTACATCCTTAGCCCTCAATACCTGAACCCCACCCCACTGCACCTCAATCCCTGCATCTAGATGCTGGAGGAGTGGGGCCCCCTGCACCCAGACCCCCACCCCTGCACCCAGACCCCTGCTGGGCTCCCTACACTCAACCCTCCACCGATGTCCCACCTCCTGCACCACCCTGAGCCCCCACATCCAGACCCCCACACCACTGACTCCCAACTAGCTGCACCCAGACCACCACCCCACCAAGACTCACTCCTCCAGCACCTGACCCCCACCCTGCTGAGCCCCCCAAAACCAGACCCCTCCACTGAGCCCCAACCTTCACCTGGAAGCCCCTACAGAGTCCCATTGCCTCTATACCTGGAATCCCCACAGCGAGCCTCTGTGCATCCAGATCCCCCCCGCACACCTAGACCCCCCACTGAGCTGCCTGCACCCAGATTGTCCCACACAGAATCTTATCACCACACACCTGGATTCCCCCCCCCCCCACTGAGCCCCTCCACACTTGGATCCTGCCTAGTTGAGCTGCCTGCCCCACACCTGGTGTGCCTGATGCAGAGGGGCAGGGTCCCAGGGTGTTTCTAGTGCAAGCCCAGGCCTTGTGCAGGGTCAGGTACAGCCTCACTGCCAAGTCCGTGTCCTGGGGGTGGGAGGGGCTACAGGGTGATCTCCCACCTTCCACAAGTCAGTGGCCTGTGCTTCCCACTGCCATGTTGGAACCTCTGCATTTATTTATTGACAAATACAACTTGCAGAATTTTAAAATATTGTGCACAGAATTTGAAATTTTTTGGCACAAAATGCTGTCAGTAAATAGTATGAGAAATTTCTAATTGTTCTGCACATGAACGCCAACCCTCTGTACAGATTCATATTGGGGAAGATTTCTTGTTTCTGCAATAGATATGGTATTGCATATACTCTTTAAATGTTATCAGTGGTATACAATCTTTTCAAGAAAAGCACAGAAATCACATAAAATAAAGCACAGTATCAGTGTTACCCCATTTTTGTTTCCCATAAAGAGTAGTGATTTTTCCCAAACTTCCACTCCATCGCCTTCAAGATTTTTTTTCTCCACTTCGGCTTTAGCAATATCCCACAGAGTATCACTAACAGAGAAAACAAAATAAGATGTCTTCACAGAACCTATTCATATTTCCCACTAAGGTTTGAAAGGACAGTTGAAGATTTTGAACACTACATTCCCTCTGCATATTAATACATCCTTAATCAGAACTAACTATGCTTCAGTAAGGAAACTCCCCTTAGAAATCACAAATAAATCTGTGGAACAGAGAGGCATGATAGACAATTCTAGACCTGCAAAATCTCATACATTTAGTAGATAAACTCTCTCATTTTGGAAACAATTTTAAGACCGTTTAATAGCTTGTTTCTCTGACAATTAAGGATTTTGCTATGTGTTTCAATGCAGTATGTACCATTTCACTAATGTTTTGTAACTTCCAATGTCAGCAGTAGGTAACTGCACATAGGGTGTATCTGCTGAGCACAAGTTGTGCACAGACCCATCTACCCATGCTAGCTTGAATCAAGCTAATGCGGACAGCAATAGCAGTGAAGATAGGCATTATAGGCCCGAGCTTGCTAGCCCACTCTGAAGTCTGTGCTGCAGTCAGCTATCTGCACTAGCTGGATTCAAGCTAGATCAAGAAAGCTTGGCTGGGCACAGCTGTACAGACATATCCCTACAGTAAGTAATTGAAGACACTTCAAAAAGCAGCTGTGGCGATCTGTCTATATGTAATGCTGAAGTTTGGGTTTCCTCGAAGTCTTGCAGGTGTTTTAGCAACTCCTATCACAAAGTATGAAATACGGGGTCAGGGTACTTCCCCACTGAGCCTTTACATGGAAGCTGGCAGCACACAGTGATGCTGGTGACATTAACATCTCCAAAAGGCTCAGAGGCCTACATTTGCAAATGTCAGTGATTTCTGAGGGTCTGTCCTGAACTACCCTAAAGCAGCCTACGTTTCAGGAAGTGCTGAGTACCCCTCCCATGCTGGGACCCCCCCGCTGCTCGCTCTGAAAACGTGGGCATGGCGGCAGCCCCTCTCCACGCTCTCATCTCATTGGCCTGCGGTGTCTTCCCGAGCCTGCTGGCGGAGGAAACGGGCTCCCAGCAGCCTCCCTCCACCCCATCGCTGTCACAGCCCCGCTCCCCGGGAGGGAGGGGCCCGGCGGCGGCTCCACCTCTGAATCTGCAAAGCACCAGCCTCCTCTGGGGCCCGTGGGACGCCGGCTGGGCGCACAGGCGGGGCGGGCGCAGGGAGGACTCCCAGCCCCCGAGCAGGAATGGCGGGGGCGGCTGGCGGTGACGACGCAGCCCTGCACAGCGTAGCAGGTGCTGGATGGAAGGGGAGGCAGCGGCTGAATGGTTACAGAGGCGCCGAGCCCCCAACCTGTATCGGGAGCCCTGGGGAGGAACGCGGCCGCCGCCGCCTCGTTACCTGGGTCTGGGCATCGCTGCTCAGGGGCCGCAGTGGGCCTGGCTGGGGGCGCTCTGATCTCGGGCCCAGCTCCTGGTCACCATGGGAACCACGCAACTGCTGACATAAGACGCAGGAGCATGATGGGAGTTGTAGTTCGGGGGCGTGTCAGTGCCTGCGAACACAGGCAGGAGGCAATCTCCATCCACTCGCACACGTACTTCCCTGCTCGAGCCCAGTCTCTCCCCAACCCTGCTGTCGGAGCTTGGCCAACTTTCAGACATGCAAGTCAGGGCAGGGGTTGGACTGGATAGGGCGTCTTTCCCTAGGGCTGCTGCAAAGAGGGTCCGGCAGCTCCCGAGGAGGGCTGGTCTACACTTAAAATTTAGGTCAACCTAGCTAAACTCAGGGCTGTGAAAAATGGCACACCACAGCTGTGCAGCATAGTTAGGTGAACCTAACTCCTAGCCTAGAGGCAGCTAGATGGACAGAAGAATTCTTCCATTGCTCTAGTTACTGCCTCTCCAGGGGCTGGATTTACTACAGCAATGGAAAAGCCCTTTCTGTAGCTGAAGTGTGTACACTACAATGGAGTAACTGCAGTTGTAGCGTAGCTGTGCCCTGAGACGCCCCTTTCATCTACCACAAACGTGAAAAAAGACCCAGGGAAGGGAAACAACATCTCCATCTCTCTTCATTTGTGTTTCTCCCTGAGAACCAGACTACCCAAAACAACAGCCTCGGAGACGGGGTGAACATCTCAATAGATGCCATTTTAGTTCCTAGAAGGCAGACCTCCAGGATTTACATTAAAACAGAGATAGCTGCTGTAGATCAAGGCCACTGTTTATTCTACTCATGTTGTCTTATTCAATAACCTTTATCTAAACTTTTTACTGAATAAAGTTAGCATTTTTAAATTTTACTTTTTTCTATTTTTAATGCATATTTTCACTGATTAGAAAAGAGCTGCACCTGTTCATCTTCCCCAAAGATTATGCACTTTTGAAAATCATGGCTATAATCCATGTTTCAGAATAACAAAATAGTTAAACTGAAAAAAAGGGTAGGAATGAGTAAGCAAATGTATGAATATAGGCTTGGCAGAATTCAGTTATTATCTGTATAATTTTGTTGGCTAGTATCAATGTTTATTTTTAAGCACTTTTTTCCATTTTTATTGATTTTAAATTTCACAGTTGTGGGAGTTAGTGGGGATCAGACAATGAGGGTTCAGATAATGACTACAGATAGCTGGATTCAGAGTGTTAAAGCTTTACAATCATTAAAACAAACTGTCAACATCATATGTCAAAATATACAAACTAAATAATCTTAAATAAACCCTAAGTTCTCAAAAAGCATTTTTCTGATTTTGCCTATCTGTAAATTACAATTATTATCAATGGAAATATTTTGTTGGTTTTGTGTGTTCAGTGAAATCAATGTTTACTGACATTTACGTGATAAAAATCTAATCCCTTCCAAGCCTACATAATACCAGTAGCATTGTTTTTAGCTTAATGTTACTTAAGTCTTAGAAGTGTTTTTCCCGGATACTTAAACCTCTACTTCACAAGATAACATCCTAATATTGGAATGAGTGAAATACACAGGTTTTTTGATAGAACCATTTTTATTGCAAAGGAATAAAACATGATTTGAAAGAACATGAGAAAATGTTATAACTATAATTCTTCATACAACATTGTTCTCCAGAAACAGATATATACAGTACTTCACTTTTTAACAACCAAAAAACAAAACAAAAAAACTCCTCTAGCAGTTGCATAGAACTAGCACTATTTCAGGAGATAATTGATCTTTCTTAAACATGATTAGATCTGTGATTTACATGGTTATGTAAAACATAAACATTGTTTCCCTTACATCAAAACTGTATTCTTAGTTTAATTTTACTAACTTTAAATGACACATTAAGATATTGTAGGCTTAGCAACAGGCTTCAATAGTTTAAATTTCTTTGTTTAATATCCACTATATTGTTAGGACTCATAAGGTTTATGTGACTTGATATTTAAAAAAAATTAAAACCAATATAAAACAAATGTCACTCTAACATTTTGTTTGTGTTCATTTTGCTGGGTTTGCATAGGAATCTGACAGATCTCTTTGGTAGTTCCCTTATTCTTAGAAGGCTTTAAAATGTATATAAAAATTCCTTATACAAGTGAGTGCTAAATATACTTAAGAATAAATACAAATACTCTACACATAAATTAAATGTGCTGCAATTACTAATTCATGGTGAGAGTTACAGGTTATATTACAACATATTGGTAAATGACACATAAAATTATTGTTTTTCCAGTAGGTTCAGTATGATATACTAGAGATTTTTAGATGGCCATGTTATTCCCCACTCCTTTTTAAATGGCTATTTTTGTATTAAACAAACTACTTTGACACAAAAAGCTTCAAAAGGAGCTACAATGAGGTTACCATTAAACTGTGCTCTTGAACCAATACTAAGTGTTCAGTAGTGTTTGAGAGGAATGGGTTAGAAACCACTGCCAATGGTTGTGCTTGCATCATGTAAAGTTACTCCAGTGAAATTGCTCTGTCATCTTATAAAATGTGGGATTCCCACTGAAGTCAATGGGAATTTTTTGTTTCAGAGTAGCAGCCATATTAGTCTGTATCCGCAAAAACAACAGGAGTACTTGTGGCACCTTAGAGACTAACAAATTTATCTGAGCATAAGCTTTCGTGGGCTATAGCCCACTTCATCGAATGGAATGGGAATTTCGCCACTGACCTCATGGGGCCAGGTTTTTACGCCTGGAGTAAGAAAACACAAGGATGTAAAATGGTCCAATCTGGAGGATTCCCATAAAAATAACAATATCTTCTTCCCCTGAGAATGGCTCAAGGTTTTGGAGTTTGTGTACACACCCAAATCCAAGAAGAAAATTCTCCTCCATCCTGCGTAAAAACAATTTAATCATGCCTTTGTGGCTGAAACCAACCTGCATTATAGCTATATTACTAATATATATTACTACTCTGTACATCTGTAGTATGTTGAAACAAACAATGATTTAACACAGTTGGCACAATTATTCCCCCACACAGCATATTTGACTGTACAGATGACCCATATAATATTTGGCCAATATTGATCTACAATCAATGCTCAAACTGGGGAACTATTGTGGAGCAGCAGCACAAGTCTGAACTGAGAAGCACGATGTAGGGGTATGGACAGAGGTGAAAGTAAGCCGGTCTGGTCCGGTCCGGCGTACCAATAAGAACCGGTACTCAGCCGACTGTACCATCAGGTCCCTGGGCTGGTCCCAGGGCTGGAGCAGTGGGTGGGCCCGGATTTCCCCCACTTGGCACTGGGGAAGTGGCTAAACAGTAGACTGTAGTCACCACTAAGAGAAGTGGCTTGACAGGAACTATAGAGACATCCTGTGGAAGGGGGGAAGCACAGAGGGTGGCACAGCCAAAGGGCTGTATCACAAAGAGGACACCACAGTCCTGGGCATGACATGGTTCCCTGGAACAGAAGTGATGGTGGTGAGATGCCACCAGAAGAGAGTGCACGGGCTAGAAGAGATGATCCCCAGGATAGCCAGCAGGGGGTGCCACAGAGGTGAGTCGCACTCTGTCACATGGGGCAGGGAGAGAGGCACTCTGGATCCATTCAGTGAGGAGACATCTTGTTGAGCGAGTGTATTTTTCATGAAAGATTAGATCTATTCTATAAAGCCAGCCAGCTTTACAACTGACTTAGCTTCAGGGGGAAAACCCACTTTATTAGACAGAAAGGGTAAGTATTTATAAGTGTAGGCCCTAGTTAGTGTTTTATTATTTTGTTTGTATTGTAACTATTTGTTTTCATCACTTTCTCTTATTTCTAACAGAATCTCTATTCGTTTTTAAATAAACTTTCTTTTGTATCTGTACAAGTGCTGTGTGTTATACAAGAGTGGTGGGTTAAGGTAAACTGGGGTAACACTATTCCTTTGGGAGCAGAAGATCTGGGCTTTCTGTAAGTAGCCAGTGTCAGGGGTTGACTATCATAGGGGAATGCTACAAGGAAACTGGGGGAGGGGGACACCTCAACCTGCAAGGCAAAGACAGAGCTGACATAGCCCGGAGGAGAGTGCTTGAGTGGCTGAGAGGCTGATGGTGTTAGGTACCTAACACCCAGTTACCACAGAGAAGACTCCCTCCAGCTAGAAACAGGGGTGTCATAGTATCTTTCCCCAATCTGAACCTTAGAGTCCAAAAGTTGGGGTACCAGCATGAATTCCTCTAAGCTTAATTACCTGCTTAGATCTGATAACCTGCCACCAATCAGGAATTCCAGTGCCCGATACACTCTGGTCCCCCCAAAACCTTCCCTGGGGACCCCCAAGACCCAGACCCCCTGGATCTTAACACAAGGAAAGTAAACCCCTTTCCTCACTGTTGCCTCTCCTAGGATTTCCCTCCCTGGGTTACCCTGGAAGATTACCGTAATTCAAACTCCTTGAACGTTAAACAGGGAGGAATGTCCCTTCCCCCTCCCCTTTCTCCCTCACCCAGAGGCAATACAGATTCAAGCTCCATGAATTTAAAACAAAGGGATTACCCCTTCCCCCTCCCTTCCCCTTCCCTATTAAGTACAGACTCAATTCACTTGAGCCTTAACAAGGAGAAAAAATCAAACAAGTCTTAAAAACAAAACTTTTAATAAAAAAAAGAAAGAAAAAGGTAAAAGTTATCTCTGTAATTTAGATGGTAAAAGTTACAGGATCTGTCAGCTTATAGAAACTGGAGAAAAAACCTCCTCCAGCAGAAATACAATTTAAAATACTTTCAGCCAAATACACATTAAAACTCTACCAGCCAGATACACATTTGCAAATAAAGAAAACCAATTAAAAAGACTATAACCGCCTGTTCCTTAATACTCACTATTCTGAATATATAGGAGACTGTAGCAGAGAGATTGGCAAGAAACCTGATTGCACGTCTAGTCCCTTCCAGGACCCAGAGAGAACAAAGCCAAACCCCAAAAACACAAACAAAGGCTTCCCTCCACCGAGATTTGTAAGTATCTTGTCTCCTGATTGGTCCCCTGGTCAGCTGTTTGGTTCCCTGTTTGTTAACCCTTTACAGGTAAAAGAGACATTAACCCTTAACTATCTGTTTATGACACGCCCCCCAAATCGCAGACAGTGGGGAACCTCACTGGCGGTGATTTCTTTCTAGAACTTTAGAATAAACAGATTAATACAACACATGCACCTTTACATATACTACTAAATATGTAAACTACAAGACTTTCTATATTTGAAGGACCAATTTTATCCAGTGGATTTTGGGAATCTTTCACGACAGAGTGCATCAGCTACTTTGTTAGAAGCTCCTGAAATGTGTTGAATTTCAAAATCAAAATCTTGGAGAGCTAAATTGCATCGAAGCAGTTTTTTGTTGTTTCCCTTGGCAGTATGAAGCCAATTTAGCGCAGCATGGTCGGTTTGTAGCTGGAACTGCCGTCCCCAAATGTATGGGCGTAGCTTTTCCAGGGCATACACAATGGCGTAGCATTCCTTTTTACTGACTGACCAGTGACTTTCCCTCTCAGACAGTTTTTTGCTAAGAAACACGACAGGATGGAAGTTGTGATGTGGTCCTTCCTGCATGAGAACTGCTCCTATACCATGCTCAGATGCATCTGTGGTTACTAGGAATGGTTTGTCAAAGTCTGGGGCTCTTAGCACAGGGTCAGACATGAGCGTCGCCTTAAGCTGTGTAAAGGCCTTTTGACACTTATTAGTCCACTTGACTGCATTCGGCTGGGTCTTTTTGGTCAGGTCGGTCAGTGGGGTAGCGATTTGGTTGCAGTGTGGTACAAATCGCCTGTAATACCTGGCCACGCCTAAGAAGGATTGGACCTGTTTCTTGGACTTTGGGACAGGCCACTTTTGGATAGCATCCACCTTGGCCTGTAGGGGGTTTATGGTTCCTCGACCTACCTGGTGTCCCAGGTAAGTCACTCTGTTTTGGCCTATTTGACACTTTTTGGCCTTAACAGTTAGTCCTGCCTGCCTGATGCGCTTAAAGACTTTTTCCAGGTGTTCTAGGTGTTCGGCCAGGAGTCAGAAAAAATGGCCACATCATCGAGGTAGGCAACTGCATATTCTTCCAATCCTGCTAGTAGACCATCTGCCAGCCTTTGGAAGGAGGCGGGTGCATTTCGCAGCCCGAAAGGAAGCACATTAAATTCATACACCCCCGCATGGTGATGAATGCTGACCTCTCTTTGGCAGGTTCGTCTAGCGGTACTTGCCAGTACCCCTTGGTTAAGTCTATTGTAGATATGAATTGGGCACGTCCCAACTTTTCCAACAGCTCATCGGTGCGTGGCATTGGGTAGTTGTCTGGATGAGTTACCACATTTAGCTTATGGTAGTCCACGCAAAAGCATATTTCCCCATCTGGTTTGGGTACCAGAACCACTGGAGATGCCCATGCACTGGTAGATGAGCAGATTATACCCATTTGTAGCATGTTCTGGATTTCCCGTTCTATCGCAGCTTGGGCGTGAGGAGACACTCGATAGGGTGGGGTTCTAATGGGGTGAGCATTACCTGTGTCAATGGAGTGGTATGCCCGTTCAGTCCGTCCTGGGGTGGCTGAGAATAATGGGGCGAAGTTAGTGCACAGCTCCTTCATTTGTTGCCGCTGCAGACGGTCCAGGGTGGTGGAGAGGTTCACCTCTTCCACGGCACCGTCACTTTTTCCTTCGTAGTAGACACCTTCAGGCCACTCAGCGTCATCTCCTTCCTGGGCTGTAAACCTGTAAGTCTCTGGAATAAAAGGGCTTGAGAGAATTAACATGGTAAACTCTGGGCTTTAGAGAGGAATTGGGAAATGCTATGAGGTAGTTAACAGCTCCCAGGCGCTCTTGGACCGTGAATGGCCCTTTCCATGATGCTTCCATCTTATGGGCCTGTTGCGCCTTCAAGACCATAACTTGGTCTCCTACCTTGAAGGAACGCTCCCTGGTATGTTTATCATACCAGGCCTTTTGCTCTTCCTGAGTATCCTTTAGGTTTTCTTTAGCAAGGGCTAAAGAGTGTCGGAGGGTGTTTTGTAGGTTGCTTACAAAGTCTAGAATGTTAGTTCCTGGAGAAGGCGTAAACCCCTCCCATTGCTGTTTCACCAACTGTAATGGCCCTTTAACCTCGTGGCCATACACAAGCTCAAAAGGTGAAAACCCTAAACTGGGATGTGGTACAGCCCTGTAGGCAAAAAGCAACTGCTGCAACACTAGGTCCCAGTCATTGGAGTGTTCATTGACGAATTTATGTGTCATGGCCCCCAAAGTTCCATTAAACCTTTCCACCAGGCCATTGGTTTGATGGTGGTAAAGGGTGGCAACCAAGTGATTCACCCCATGAGTTTCCCACAGTTATTTCATGGTTCCTGCCAGGAAATTAGATCCTGAATCTGTAAGGATGTTGGCGGGCCAACCTACCCTGGCAAAAATGTCTGTTAGGGCCTGGCACACAGCTTTAGCCCTGGTGTTGCCGAGGGCTACGGCTTCCCGCCATCGGGTAGCAAAATCCATGAAAGTCAGTATGTACTGCTTTCCTCTGGGTGTCTTTTTTGGGAAAGGATCCAGAATATCCACAGCTACTCGCTGAAATGGGACCTCAATTATGGGGAGTGGCTGGAGAGGGGCCTTGACCTGGTCTTGGGGCTTCCCCACTCTTTGGCACACCTCACAAGACCGGACATACTTGGCAACGTCCTTGCCCATCCCCTCCCAGTGGAAGGACTTCCCCAACCTGTCTTTGGTTCTGTTCACCCCAGCATGGCCACTGGGATGATCATGGGCTAAGCTTAAGAGCTTTTCCCGGTACTTAGTTGGAACCACCAACTGTTTTTGTGGATGCCAGTCTTCCTGGTGTCCACCAGAAAGAGTCTCCTTGTATAAAAGTCCTTGTTTTACAACAAACCGGGTTCGATTAGAAGAGCTGAGAGGCGGTGGGGTGCTCCGTGCTGCCGCCCAAGCTTTCTGAAGGCTGTCATCTGCTTCCTGCTCAGTCTGGAACTGTTTCCTAGAGGCTGGAGACACCAGTTCTTCGTTACACTGTGGACTTGGGCTTGGTCCTTTGGGAAGCGATGTAGGTGATGAGGCTGTTTTCGTTGCTGGTGAACCGCTCTCCACTGGTGCACCAGGTGGTATTTCAGGCTCTGGCTGAGCCTCTTGGGTGTTGTTGTCTGCTGCTTCTGCCAGTTCAGGCTCGCTGGTGCCCTCTGGCGTTGGAGTGGAAGATGGGTTTGCAATCGCTGGCGTCAGTGCTGGCAACAGTTCTGGTGCTGGCTGCTTTTCCAGTTCCTGGTCTGGGACTGGAGGCACTGTGGCTGTTTCAGTTGTTGGCATGGGATCCGGGTCCACTACCTCTGTCTGGGTCTCTGGTAACACAGACAGGGCCTCTGTGGACGGCTCAGGAACAGGAATGGGTCAGGAAGCTTGCCTGGTTTGGCTGCGGGTAATCATTCCCACTCTCTTGGCTCGCTTCACCTGGTTGGCCAAATCTTCCCCCAGTAGCATGGGGATGGAATAATTGTCATAGACTGCAAAAGTCCACATTCCTGACCAGCCTTTGTACTGGACAGGCAGTTCAGCTGTAGGCAAGTCTACAGCTTGTGACATGAAGGGGTAAATTGTCACTTGGGCCTTTGGGTTCAGAATTTGGGGTCGACGGATTGGTGGATAGCTGACACTTGTGCCCCCATGTCTCTCCACGCGATAAACTTCTTTCCGCCCACTCTCAAAATTTCCCTTCGCTCCAAGGGTATTTGAGAGTCATCTGGGCCTGGGGATCTTTGGTGTGATGGTGGTGTAATGAACTGCACTCGGTTGGGGTTCTTGGGGCAGTTGGCCTTTATATGTCCTAGTTCATTACATTTAATGACTAGCTGACCAGACTAGCTGACTAGTCACTGGGCCGAGGTGGGTTACTGGAGACTGGTGAGGTGGGAGAATAGGGCGTCCGTGGCTTTCCTTGGGTTGTAGGTGGGGTCCTGGGCTGCCCTCGGTTATAGGGTTTATTGTCAGTGTGCCCCCTGGGGTATTCGCTCCCCTTGACAGTAGCTTTTTTCTTTTCTGCCACTTCCATCCATTTGGCTCCAATTTCCCCCACCTCGGTTACCGTTTTGGGTTTCCCATCTGGGATGTACCTTTCTATTTCCTCAGGAACACCATCTAAGAACTGCTCCATTTGTATCAGGAGGCGCAGCTTGTCCATATTGTTAACCTTTGTTCCTGATATCCAGGCTTCATAATTCTTTGCAATGTGGTAGGCGTATCGGGGGAATGACACATCTGGTTTCCATTTTAGGGCTCTGAACCGCCGACAGGCATGCTCAGGGGTTATCCCCATTCTGTATCTGGCCTTGGTTTGAAAAAGTTTATAATTGTTCATGTTCTCCTTAGGCATTTCAGCCGCCACCTCTGCTAAAGGTCCACTTAGCAGTGGCCTCAGCTCTATCATGTACTGGTCTTCAGAGATGTTGTACCCAAGGCAGGCTCTTTCAAAATTTTCTAAGAAGGCCTCAGTGTCATCACCTGCCTTGTGGGAAATTTCTTGGGATGTGGAACAATAACTGGCGAAGGGTTGGTAGGATTGGCTGTGTCATTCTGTTTAGTTTTTGCTAATTCCATGGCCTGCTGGTGGGCCTCCCTTTGGAGCTCCATCTCTTTTTGTTTCTTCTCCATCTCTCCCCTGTGGTCAGCCTCTTTCCTGGCCATTTCTGCCTGAATTAGTTCCATTCGTCTTTTATGTTCGTTGTGTTTGTTTATTGCTTTTAGTTTAGCTATTTTTAGTTTGCTTGTTGCTGCACTGGTGCTCATTGTTCCTGCTTTCTTGTGCTGGTGTGCCCTCTTCTGTTTACTGCCTGAAATGCTGTTCCTCTGCTGCCTGCTTGGGGTTGCCTAGCAACAGTGTCTTTTTAAACTTCTTCTACCTAATCTTTCACGTTTAAATTAAAACAAAAGAAACCCTTTGATATGCAAATGTGTTCTGCTGGTGTAGCTGACTCACAGCTGGAGTCCTATTGTTTAACAAAAGACCCTTGTTAAACTTAATGGCCTTGCCTTAGGCAATCTCTCTGCACAACCAGAAAGGAGAAAAGAAAAAAAAATTCTCTGGCTGTAGTTTTAAACCCTCTCCCCTGCTTACAAACAGCTAGCAGAGGGAAAGAAGAAAAATAATAATCCTACTAGCTTTTGCTTTTAACTCACTGGCTTTTGGATTCTTATCCCACCTTTGTAACTATGTCATAGTATCTTTCCCCAATCTGAACCTTAGAGTCCAAAAGTTGGGGTACCAGCATGAATTCCTCTAAGCTTAATTACCTGCTTAGATCTGATAAGCTGCCACCAATCAGGAATTCCAGTGCCTGATACACTCTGGTCCCCCCAAAACCTTCCCTGGGGACCTCCAAGACCCAGACCCCCTGGATCTTAACACAAGGAAAGTAAACCCCTTTCCTCACCGTTGCCTCGCCTAGGATTTCCCTCCCTGGGTTACCCTGGAAGATTACCGTGATTCAAACTCCTTGAATCTTAAAACAGAGAGGAATGTCCCTTCCCCCCCGCCCTTTCTCCCTCACCCAGAGGCAATACAGATTCAAGCTCCGTGAATTTAAAACAAAGAGATTCCCCTTTACCCCTCCCTTTCCCTTCCCTGTTAAGTACAGACTCAATTCTCTTGAGCCTTAACAAGGGGAAAAAATCAAACAGGTCTTAAAAACAAAAAACTTTTAATAAAAAAAAAGAAAGAAAAAGGTAAAAGTTATCTCTGTAATTTAGATGGTAAAAGTTACAGGGTCTGTCAGCTTATAGAAACTGGAGAAAAAACCTCCTCCAGCAGAAATACAATTTAAAATACTTTCAGCCAAATACACATTAAAACTCTACCAGCCAGATACACATTTGCAAATAAAGAAAACCAATTAAAAAGACTATAATCGCCTGTTCCTTAATACTCACTATTCTGAATATATAGGAGACTGTAGCAGAGAGATTGGCAAGAAACTTGGTTGCACGTCTAGTCCCTTCCAGGACCCAGAGAGAACAAAGCCAAACCCCAAAAACACAAACAAAGGCTTCCCTCCACCGAGATTTGAAAGTATCTTGTCTCCTGATTGGTCCCCTGGTCAGCTGTTTGGTTCCCTGTTTGTTAACCCTTTACAGGTAAAAGAGACATTAACCCTTAACTATCTGTTTATGACAAGGGGTAACAAGGTGACTCAGAGTCTTGTTACCCTGAGAACCATTACACCCTGAAAGGAGTGTCATTTTTTAAGTTTAGCTGGTGGGCTAAACTCGCCTAACCAAGCAGAGGGAAACTGTGGTAGTAGCTACCCCGTACAATGATAAATAGGTAAATTACTGGTTGCAGAGAAAGTCAAATATTAAACAATATAGATTTTAAGAGTGGTCTTTCAGAAGACAGAGAAGAAGAGAAATATTATAACACTGTTCTTCAGATGTACTAAGACATACTGACTAAGAATCTGTATGAAGTTCAAAATGCTGTGTAAGGACAAAGTGGAGAGACCAACAGGTTTGATATGGTCACTGGAGTGTGGCAGGGATGCATCTTAACACTTCTCCTCTTCCGCACTGTGATGGATTATGTGGTATGAAAAGTAAAATCAAGGGAAGATACAGGAATTTTATGGAGAAGAGGAAAACTTGAAGATCTCAACTTTGCAGATGACATTGCTCCATTTGACATAGAAGATGATACTCCATAAAAGACTACTATCAACATCAAATGTGAGGCCACCAAAGTAGGATTAAGAATAAGCCAAAAGAAAATGAAAGTCATCAAAAAACAAGTCGGTAATGATAGTGTCTAAGTGATCAACAGTGAAGAATATGGCATGGTTAATGAGTTTTTGTGCATCTTGGAAGTACAATTAGTTCCAATGGCCAACCCCATAAAGAGGTGAAAGCAAGAACTGAGAAGATAAATGGAGCCTTTTTGAGACTGGGAAATATCTGGAGAAAAAAGGAGAACCAAGATAATGTTATACAATGCTGTTGTGATACCCACATTATTATATGTTTCTGAAATTTGGCAAATGTTAGGAACCCATAGCAGAAAACGTAACGCATTCCAGCAGAAAGGCTTGTGACAAATACTTTGTTTCCACTGGTGGAATAAAGCAACAGTTGTTGATCTGTTTCAAAGGGCCTGCCAGCAGGCTGCAAAGAGAATGATTTGAGACAGAAGGCTGAAGTGGTTTGCACACGTACAGCCATGTTTTGTGGTTAGAATAGAGCTCTGAATTTTTTTTTAATTAGTTCTATCATCTCTTCAAAATAAAAAAAATTTCTTCTTGCATAATATCACTAACAAGATGAGAGGAATTCCTTGACATACATTAGTAAGACACTGATCCTAAAAATACTTATGGTATGTGTGGCCCATTGACCTCAATGAGACTATTCACATGCATATAATTAAGAATGTGTTTCCTTGTAGGATTGGGCTGTAGGGGGCTGATCCTGCACTTTTTACTTAATGTCAATGGGAGCTTTGCCTGTGTAATGACTCAGCTAGTTATTCTTAGTTTATAGTTTTCAGGTCAGAGCTTTAACTTTCAGCACCATTAACAAAATGTGGTAGAAGTCATGGAGATCAGGGGATTTAGCAGGATTTAGAAGGTGTTCAGAAGAATTAGGTGTCTTGTTAAGTGCTTTGTAGCATCCATGCTATGAATTCAGCTTTCAATCTCTTTCTCCAGTTTTTAAAAATAGAAGAATGCAAATTATGTCCTTTATAATCTGGTCTCAGTCCTTCAGGAATATAAACTCTGCCTTATGTAAGAGGCAAGCACCATGAGATGGATTCCATACTTTTTTAAAATTATACCATAAACTGAGATTATTAATCTTCAGAGGTTACAAATTCAGCATTTTAACATTACTCCAGGTTCTAGAATAAACCATGAGGGATAAAACTCATGTTTAAGTGATAAATGTCCTTGATAACTAACATTAGTGGCAAACAGAAATTAAGAAATATATCTACAAGGTCAATTACTTGTTTGAATTGTATCTCAGAGGTTTTTCTAGTGGGTAAGAGACCCTCATACTAATATTATGGTGTGAAAGGCATGGATTAAATATGAAAAATGCTAAAACAATGACAAGTAGAACACTTTATTGTATTAGGCTTATATTTACAAAATACTATGCAATACTACTGTACAGTATACACATCACACATTTTATGAAGTCTTTCTCCAAGTTTACATGTACCTATTCATGTAAATGCTTTTTATATTGTGCTTGTGGTTTGAATTCTAACTCACTCATTTCTCAACTATGTTATTTAAAGAAGGGAAAAAACTAGCAGGCCAAACTAAGACTATCCACTCTTGTTTTTTTTTAAATATCCACTATGTTTTCTACAACATATGCCCAATTTAGATTTAGAAAATCAAAAAGAAGTGTGTAGAAACTACCAGCCCATTGCTGCGGATCACACAAGTAAACTGTTGTATAAGAGAATACATTTATAATAAATTATAAGATGTATGATCAATGATGTGCTGCCAGTACTTTTTTAAAAGGGCTTTCATAAAAACGTCCCCTTTAGACTGTGTCCCAGGGTGCTTGTATTGCAGATAAGAAGGCGTGAGAGAGTGGAAAGTACATGTGTCTGTTTTCCCATTTAAACAAAAATGCTTTCTCATAACCAAGGTTATGCAACTTGCATAATTTGAAAAACAAGGTTGGAGAGGTGAAGACACAGTCCTCCCTGGGGAAATGGTCTTTAAAATCCCTGACACTTACTGAAATCACTTCAAAGGTCAACTCCCCACCCAGAAAAGAATCCTACTTGGAAGTATTTTTGAACCCATGTTCAGAAATGGGGTGAGCTTCATCTGATAGGATAATCGCCCCACCTGCAATTTGTTTGCAGAGTTTTAACAGGGGCCTCTTTAACTAAAATGGATGGAAAGCAGTCCATCTTTCTTGGCTTGTATTGCAAACTAGCATATGATGTATATCTGGCACATCCAAAGATGTTCAGTCAATGTAGGAAGCATACCAAAAGTATATATTTTCACAGATATCTGTTCCTTTCATAACAAAGTAGGACCTTTGGTTGGTCTGCTGTTCGAAAGAAGCGGCTGACTCCCCATTTCCTTGGTTTTCTGTCCTGTTTGAGGGGAGAGTAGTGCTGGAGCAGAGAGATGATGAGCAGCCCCCTTTTGCTGATGGAAGTGGTTAATATAGCTAGCAATCAGTAGAGTGATCTCAAGAATCTGTAACACGAAACACACTATAATCTGTATCTGGAAAAATATAACTTGTGTTTTGACTCTAAAGAAATAGGTAAGATTTAATGAGCGACTGATATTATATTTTTATATAAATTCTTATATTTTATCAAAGAAATCATAGATGGGAAAAATACCTGTTAGGGTTATGGTTATCTTGCCTATCTCTCTACCAATGCAGGATTACTCCCTAGAGTAAGTACATGGAGCGTTTTGTCCTGCACAATTTTAAATGATTCAAGCAACTCAGTTTCCACCACTTCTTTAGGAGAAAATTCTACAGACCAATACATGTCTCTTAGGTAATAATTTTACTACATGCAGCCTAACTTTTCCTATACAGTGTTGTATGTCTCCTGCACAAGTGTTAAAGAAGCAGTCCAGATGGGCTGACGCCCAGGTGGCTGTGATGTTTTCCCCCCAAAGATCTGGGATGCTGTGCACCATGCCTTCTCCATGGAACTGCCAAAAAATTCCCCTTTAAAGGGATGATTTGATAGAAAATCACTATTTCTTGAACTGTTTGACATACACGTGTGCATATTTCTATGAAGAGACACAATTTTTAACTGAAGTTATATGCAGGAAACTATGATCCTATTGGTAGGTTGTTCTGGCTTATAGAAACTAGAGTTTCACTCCTTAGTTATAGCTGAAATTCTGCTTTTATTTGTTTTGTTCAGGCTGGTAGGCAATATTAGCCGTGAGAGAGGGTTTAGACTAATATTAGCAAAAGAGTTTCTTAGTCCTAGAATTCTGGAGAAGTGTATAGATGGAAGGCCATGATAAAATACAGACATTGCTTTAACGGGGATCCAAACATTTTTTTTAAATTGCAGCTATACTGATTTTTAGGCACTGTATATACTTCCTGTCTTTTATCTCCCTAACTGTCCTTGTTTGTAAAGTCTGGAACTCTGGGGGAAGGGTCATTAAAACAAGAAAACTGACTTTTATGTTTTTAATTGCTTCCCCCTTTAAATTCATTATGCAAAAGCTAATAACTGGAGAATGTTCTGAACAGCAAGTATTGCACCTTGTGCATATACACAAGGGTACTTAAGTACAAAGAGGCAACAAACACTGGAAATGATTTCAGCTAGTGTACCAACCTTTGGTTTTGCCATTCCAAATAGGAGTTTTTCGTTTGGCTTGTCTTTTGACTGAGCATTGTTAACTACCAGCATAAAGTCATCTTGGTAGCCTCCAAAGGTCATCAGACTTTTGTGTACATATGTAACTATTAATCGCTTTAACGAAAGAAAGGAAAAAACAGTTTCATGTATACAGAAAAATACAGGGAAAAAGACTACAGTGAATACTTCTTCAAACATAATTACTCATCTGATTTCAAAACACAGTTTTCGGCCCCTTTTGTAGAATTTTGAAACTAATTGCAAATTATGTGCCTGTTTCCCTCAGGCCTTCATTGTGAAAGACTTCTGCTTCCGGGGTGGCCCTGTTTCTAATTAATATAATATATATTTAGTTTAATGGTTACAATTTTTGAGTTTGGACTCAGATACACAACTTACATTATAAATGAAAGGCACAATCTGACTCCCACAGAAGTCAATGTTAAGAGTCCCACTGGAATTGGATCAGGCTCTAAAGAAGTTGAATCTCAGGGCCCAAAGTTTCAAAAAGGATTTCAATATAATCTTTGTGTGTACAAGTGATACAATTCACATTGGCAAAACCATTTGTGCTCACAAATGGGGATAAAATTGGTGGTTTGTTCACAGTACTAATAGTGCACAAAACCTTCTGCATGGAGAGAAGCAGCACACTTTGAATTTTTGGCCTGTATTATTCAACACACAACTCTGGACATGTAGCTTTTGAGTCACTGCCATTTGTTGTGCTGATTCATACCTAATATGATATCAATCAATATGGATAGTGTTTTAATACAGATATGCACATTTTAAATTATAATGAGAAAATATCTGTACAGTAATTATTTTAATCTCCTGGGTACCAAACTCCTTTTTGCCCTTGTTTTTCAACTTGCAAAAAGACCTCATCCAAATTGTAAAAGACAGGATTACCCTAACTTTTTCCCCATTACATTTTGTGTTAGGTTTGCCTTCATTTTCCAGGAAGAGGTCAGAACCTCCAGTGAGACTGCTCTCAGCTGCACCTGCTCAGTGCTCTTAACACTCTACTCAGCCAGCCAGGCTGCCTGATGGACCATCCTGCCCGATTGGCTGAGGAAGCCTGAAGAGTGGTTCTGAAATCTAGCAGCACTAGCTCACTGGCTGCTCAATACCCACACCCACAGACTGTCTCTCTGTTCTTGTCTCTCCAAGCCCTGCTCCTGCTCTGTCCTCCACAGCTCCAGCCCAAGGCTGGGTGCAGGACAGGTTCTGTTCACATCCTGTTCCAGCCTCACTCCTGCCTCAGAAGGTTATTCACCTTGTGAAGTAACTGAGGTTCTTCAAGATGGTTGTCCCTGTGGGTGCTCCACTTTAGGTGTGTCCATGTGCCCTGCGCTTGCAATCGGAAATTTGTAGTAGCAGTGCCTGGTTGTGTCACGCATGTGCTATTGCTGTCTCGTGTGCCTCAGTTCCTTCTCTACCACAGAGAATCTAGCATGAAACTCCAAAGCAGAGGGGAGGAGAGAGGGTAGTGAAGCACCCATAGGGACAACCATCTCAAAGAACCTCAGTTACTGCATGGGGTGAGTAACCTTCTCTTCTTTGAGGAGTGTCCCTGTGGTTTTTAGGTGACTGTCAAGCAGTGCCCCTCAGTGGAAGGGAAGGGCCTTGGAGTTGTGTTTGTGATTGACCATGAGCCTAAACAGAATGTCTAATTATAACTGTTGCTCTACAGCAGATGTAGTCAATAGGCAGACCATGAGCCAAATCCGGCCTGCCAGATGCTTTAGAACAGACCCTGAAATCTTTTCATTTACTTATTAGTATTATTGTTAGGTTTTTTTTATTATTATTTTCTCCGGAGACTGGACCTTGACAATATCTTTGGCCAAGAAATTTGGACCTTAACAAAAAATAATTGATTACCCCTGCTCTATAGCATAGTGCTTTGTGAATGTGTGAGCAGATGCTTAAGTTGCTGCTCTGCAAATGTCCATAATGGACATTATTGAGGGCTATGGATGTTGAAAGTGCTCTGGTAGAGTGTCTGCAGGCCCCCGATGGGGCTTGTAACTGACGTTTTTGATAACAAAAGTGGATGCATCCTGATATCCATTTGGATAGTCTCTGTTTTGAGATGATGGCTTCCCCTTTTGATCATTCTGATATAGAGATTAATAGTTTCAGTGATTTTCTAAAGGTTTTTGTTCTTGCAATGTAGAAGGCTAATGCTCTTCAGACGTCCAAGGTGTGGAGTGATGCCTCTCTTTTGTCTGCATGTGGTTTTGGAAAAAATGCAGGTAAGTTGGTTTAAATGAAAAGGGGAGGCAACTTGCAGTAAGAACTTGGGGTGTGGTCTTAGGGTGACTATCTTTTAAAGAAAGTTGCATACGGAGGGTGTGCTATTAGGGCACCTAGTTCTCCCACACGTCTAGCAGACCTAATGGCAATGAGGAAAGCCATCTTCATAGATAGATGGAGTAATGAACACTTGGCCAGAGGTTGAAACAGCGTTTCTGTAAGTCCATGTAAGACCAGGCTGAGGTCTCACATAGGAGCTGCAGTCCGTATTTCAGGGTAAGTGTTCTTAACGCCCTTGAGGTAGCGTTTGGTTGTTGGATGGGCAAATATGGTGACCCCATCAACCTTATTGTGGAAAGCCGTGATAGCTGCAAGGTGCATCTTGACAGAGATTGTGGAGAGTCACAGTTTTTTAGTTCTAATATATAATCTAATACTTTTGGTAAAGGAGAGGATGTTGGTATGATTTGTTTGCTCTGGCACCAGATGCTGAACCCTTTCCATTTATGAGTATATGTCTTTCTTGTACTTTACCTATGGCTGTTCAATAAGAGGTCTTTTACTTCCTCTGAGCAGGTTGTTTAATTTTCTCTCAGCCATGGAGTAACCATGCCTTGAGGTTGGGTTGGTGGATGTGTCCATATCTTGGGAGAAGAGATGAGGTACTAGAGGAAGATTTCAAGGTGGGCATGCCATTATCTTTAATAGGTAAGGGAAGCATGTTTGCCTGGGCCATGTAGGTGCTATTAGGATGACTTCTGATTTGTCCCTCCTGATCTTGTGTATGACCTGGTTAGGAGTGGGGTTGGAGGAAATGCTACTCATGGGGGAATTCTGCACCACTGCACATACGCAGAATTTGTCTCCTGTAGATTTCTTTGTTCTCTGCAGAAGAATGACTTTCTGATGGGGAAGCAAAGGGAAGCCGCAAGAGCAGTCATATGACCCTTTCCAGCAGTATGTTTCGAGTGCCCAGGGCAGCTGGCAGAGAGGTAAATCACTGTGGGGCAGGGAGCAGGACTGGGAAGACCCAGCTTGTGGCTCCTTCCCTGTGCCAGGCTCAGCTGCTCGTCCCGGTTGGGCTGGGGAGGATGGAACTTCCTCTTCCCCTGCACGGCATCCAGGACCACGTCAGACCCACTTCCAGATTTCTCCCCCAGATGTAGGAAGCTCTGCAAACACCGCCCCGCTACCCACTTCCTGCAGCCATCGTTCCTCAGCTGCAGGGGGGGAGGGATCCCTGTACAGGGAGCTGCTCCCCCATCTGCCCAACCACCATGCATCCAGACCCCCTCATAACCCAGACCCTCCCGCCAAGCGTCACCTCCCCCCCACACCCAGAACCTCCCCAGACAAGTCCCATTCCTCCAGCATCTGGACCCCCCACTGAGCCCTCCACACCCAGACCTTCTGGCCAAGCTCTATCCCCACCACACCTAGATACTCCTCCACACTAAGCCCCATCCACCTTCAGCTCGACCCCCTTGTAGAGTTCCATTACCATTGACCCAGAACCCACATCAAGCCCCTGTGCATCCAGATCTCCCCCACACCCAGATCCCCCGCTGAACTGCCCACACCCAGATTGACCCACACAGAACCCTCTCAACCCATAAATGTTTAAGGTTGGATCAGGATTTGTCGTCATCTGGTCTGTCTTTTCCTGTGTGGCTGTGTGTATGGTGGTGACCTGAATCTCTGCATATGATACCTGCCCTGTTTCTTATTTGCTGGTGTATAACTATCCAGGGATTTTAGCGTTGCCCTTGAATCTTTCAGGATACGAAGGGACTCATCTGTTTTGGCTGCAAATAGTTTTGGGTCTTCAAAGGGCAGGTCCTTGACCTTTACCTGCACCTCTCTCAGGAACTCCAAGAGAGGGAACCATGATGCCTGGCTCATGACCACCGGTGTTGCAATGGAGCCTGCTGCTATATCTGTGGAGTCAAGTGAGGCCTGCAGTGCTGTCCTGGCAATGAGATGACCTTCAGTAATGTTGGCCTTGAATTGCTCCTTATTGATAGCTTGCCAGAAAACAAAAAATTCTGACATTTTCGAAAATATTGTATGTGTATTTTGATAGCAGGGCTTCATAATTAGCTATTCGAAACTCCAATGTTGCAGATGAGTATGCCCTGCGACTGAAGAGGTCTAGCCTCTTCCATTCTTTGTCATAAGGGGCTGTTCTGATATGGTTTTGCCTTCCCCTCTCATTTACTGCTCCCACCATTAAAGAGTTTGGTGTGGGGTGTGTAAACAAGAACTCCATTCCTTTAGTTGGTACATAGTATTTTTTCAGATCTTTTCCATGATGGAGATGCTATTGCTGAGGTCTGCCAGACAGTTTTTGGCAGGCTCCATGACAGCATTACTGATTAATGATGTTATCTTTTCCAAGGTAGATGTTTGAAACACATCCAGTAATTTAAGCTGTCATTAAGGTACCTCCTCTAAGGATATATCCAGGGACTCTGCCACCCTTTTGCAGAGCTCGTGGAATTGCTTAAAGTCATCCTTTGTGGTGGGGGATGGAGGCATTATAGTTTTGTCCAGTGATGAAGATGACAGGTTCATCAGTGGTAAGGCTTCCTAGTCTGAAGTTTCATCAGTTTCCTCATTCATCTCCTCCTCGGTTTCTGAGGGTCCTAGTATGGGTGATGGAGAAAGGAGCGTTTGCAATCTTGGTGGGCTTGTAATATAGTGCCCTGTATGCTGCCCAGGGGTCCCAGTAGCGCCAGTCTGATGGGAATGGCATAGAAGGCGGCACCCATGGGTATCCGTACCAGCTAGTTGCCTCTGAAGATGAGTGGTGTCCTGTTTGGTGGGACAATTCTGCTATGGGTGAGGAGTGATGAGGTGCATATATTTCCCCTTCATCCTCCTCACCATCAACACTGGAGAGAGGGGGAGCAGACCTAGGTGGAATGGTCAGGTGGCTTGGTACCAATCAACTTGGAGTGCCATTGGTACCAAGGAGCGGGGATTCTGGTATTGAAGAGACCAGTAGGTCTGTGTGTCTTATGAATATTGCTGCAATACGAGGTACTTATGTCAGTGTTGCTGGTGGCACTGATATGTGAATTGTAGCCATCGGTGCCAAGGGTCTTGTGCTATGCAGAGTAGGTACCGCAGGTGGTGCCACTGCACTGCTTTGCGCCAAGTGTCTCTTCAGCTCCATCAGTACCGAGGCAGAGGGTTTTACTTTGCCCTTTGAGCCTCTGGCAGAGCTTGCCTGCTTAGGGTTTTTTTCTCTCTGGGTACTCGCAGTACTGGATGGTCCTGGTGTCTTGGAGTCTGACGTACCCGGCGCCATCGGTACCGATGTGGTCTCGGAGGTAGGGGAGTGCTTTTTCTTAGCTGATTCCCATGGAGGTGAAGTCTGAGCCTGCTTTTTTGTAGCCTTCCTGGGAAAAGGCTCTTTAGTAGGGGCTATTGTGGCAGAATCTTTATCAGAGGCTGCCAATGGCAAAGGGAGTCCCTGACTTGGGATCTGAGGCTGGTTGCAGAGATTTTTCCATCATAAGTAGCATAAGTTATAGATCCCTTGCTTTCCCTGTTCTGGCCTTTAGATTATAGTAAGGCAAGCACTTCTGAGGTATGTCTCACTGAGACAGCAGGATATACCGTGCATGTCTGTCAGAAATAGGGATTGACAGTCTGCACCTCAGACAGCATTTGAATCCCAGAGAGCTGGGCATGACAGAGAGTCTTCTGTCCCAGAATGAGAGAGGGGAACAGTAAAACTATAGAAAACTGAAACTTATTGTCCTAATAAGGGAGATAAGGATAGAATTTTTTTTTCTAAAATAAGATAAGTAGGAAGGGTGAGAATAAATAACTTCCTAATTGCTAACCTAAGTCTTACCTATAAAGGTATCTTATACTAAAAAAAAGTAAGAGGCGCTGCTAAGTGCATAGACTCAAGCCAATAGAGATAGAGAAGGAACTGAGGAATGCTTGATCATGCAGCACCATGTAACCTCCTGAGGGGGCACAAGAAGCAATGGTGCATGCGCGATCAAACCAGGCACTGCTACTACAAATCTCCGATTGCAAGAGCAGGGCGCATGGACACACATAAAGTGGAGCACCCACAGGGACATTCCTCAAAGAAGAACCAGCCTTGCTCCTGCCTCCTGGTAGTCCAGCTCCGACCCTCAGCTCTGACTCTTGACTCCACCTCAACCCTTGGCTCTGGGATTCAGACTGTGACTTCGGTCCCGACTATTGGCTCTGATTCCTGACTTTGACTCTGTCTCGACTCTTGGCTTTGGAGTTCAAAATCCAATCAGTAGGCCTGACTCCCTAGTCTCACTCTGACCCCTAGGCCTGATTGCCTATGACCTGACAGAGGCCAACCTTATAGGCTGAGAAACATAGTTATATGTTAAGAAAGACTGAGCTGGATCAGAACTTAAACTGAAGACCTTCAAGGAGTGAGAAGGGTGTTGATGGAACGTCATGCTGCAGCCTCTATTTTCTCTCAATCTGCTTGATTGCACTTTTCCCTCCTCTTTTCATCCTTTAATATTTATTACATTTGTCTAATTCCTCTATACCAGGAGTTTGCAAATTTCATTGAACCACGACCCCCTTCTGACAACAAATTAGTTCACAACCCCGGGAGAGGACGGAAGCCTGAGCCCGCCCAAGCCCCAGTGCCCTGCAGGGGGCCTGCAGCCTAAGCCCTGATGCCCCGGGCTGAAGCCCTCAGACTTTGGCTTCAGCCTTGGGCAGCTGGGCTTGGAATTCAGCCCCAGGCCTCAGGAAGTCTAAGCCAACCCTGGCGACCTCATTCAGAGGGGGTCGTGATCCCCTTTGGGGTCCTGACCCACAGTTTGAGAACTGCCGCTCTATACCTATCTTTAAATACAAAGGCAGGTTTAGAGAAAAAGTCTATATTTATGTTATGTTAGAGATTTTAATTAATCAGGGAAATGCAGTGTTAACATTCTGATAGCAACATTTAATTCTACCCCTTTGGAAATTTGAATTAAAACAGGAAGCCTCTCAGGTACACAAGAAAACACTAGTGCCACTACATTGATTTCAGTGGAGTTACTACTGCTTTACACCACTGTAAGAGAGAAAAGAATTAAGTCTTTAACTACATGACTAAACAACGCAGGGCAATATGACATACTATTCAACAAATACAATGGGAATAATCATATTATGTAACTGTAAATGCATTTATATATCATTTTCCATTAGTGCATATTGTCTTATGAGTGATCATTTAAATGAAAGCCTCAAGTAGGAAGAGTTCAGGTTATTGTAGGAATCTTATCTATGAATTTCCTTTTATCATTTAATTTAGTAGTTTGATATATAAAATGTTTCCCTGAGAAAGATGACAAATACCCAGCAAAGTAATCATGAGGTACTTCCACCATCAGTACTAATATAACCATGGCAGTAACTTTAAAACATTTTATAGTAACAAACGTACGCTTTAAGACTACGCATCTAAATATACGGGACCAATTTCAGCCCTGGTGTAATTTCATTTAATTCAGTGGCAATACATCAATAATGAATTTGGCCAATATATTCGCTATTAAAATATATTTAAATTTAAACTAAAACTGTTTTTTTCTTTTACCAGAAAGCTGTATTCTAGAATGCTTATGCCATCTTCATGTACAACAAGCCATATGTAGGAACTCTCAAGTGTGGATGTTGTTAAAGGCTACAAAAAGAGAAACAGCATTCCATTACACATTATAAATGGGGTTAGCTTTAAATAGAAACTTAATTAAAAGACTCAGACATTGTAATATTTGTCAGATATCACCCCAAAATATAAGGGAGCAGAAGTGCTGCAAAGAAGTTAGGGTATATATTTTAGGATTATTTGAAGGGAAATAAAAAACAAAAGTTACATCAGTTTATTTACCAGACCTGTGTTGTGATTTGTGTGTGCAAGGGTGAAGCATGACATGAACATTTATTGAGGTTATTGATTTTTAGGGTATTTATTGCTGCAGAACTTCAGGCTCAATTTCTTTATTATTCACATCTCAATCAATACTGTCTTCTTTAGTAACAAAGTTGTGGGATGTTTAACAGTGATTTAGATGTCAGCAAGGGAGAATCTGCTTGAAATATATATATATTAATGCTTCTAAGGACAAAAACCCAACTCCCATTTAAGTCTTTAACAGAAGTTGAATCAGACCCAAAAAGTATTAATTTAAAAAGACTGCTTCAAAACAAGGAAAAAGATAGTGAGAGGATTCTGTGTGGAGTGATATTAGAATGCAGGGGAGACATGGGCTAGAAATTATTAGGATTAACTTATTATTAAGATTATTAAAATTCATCAGTGTATTACTTAGTCCAAGCAGTAACCATTTGTTTGAAAAGTGTGAACTGGGAGTGCTGTGTTCAAGATGGGCCTTGAGTGGTTGATTAGAGGGAAGTCAGTGTTTGGTACTGCAGGCACAGCATGCTGAAGAATCAGAGGGCAGTGCAGAACGGGGAAGAAAATTGGCAGCATGTGACCTCCAGAAGAAGAAAGAGGAGAACCCATGTACCCCCAATGCAGATAGTGGTAAGAAACCATTTTCAGGGTCTCTGTACAGGTACAACGGCAGAGAATGGTTTGGAAGAATCATCTGAGAGAAGGGATTAGGAGACCCCATCAACCGGAAGGCATGGGATGCACTGTCCTAAGGATGCAGGTTCCATGACCACCACTCCCAAGAGGAGGAGATGGGTGGTGGGGTCAGGGATTCCCTCCTAAGAGGGACAGAATCATCCATCTGCCATCCAGACCAGGAAACTCTAAGTGTGCTGCTTGCCTGGAGCGAGAATTCAGGATGTGACGGTGTGTCTGCTGAGACTGATCAAGCCCTCAGACTGCTATCCCTTCCTACTTCTCCACGTGGGCACCAATGATACTGCCAAGAATGATCTACAGGTCACTGTGGACTATGTGGCTCTGGGAAGAAGGATAAAGGAGTTTGAGGTGCAAGTCATGTTCTCCTCCATCCTCCCTGTTGAAGGCCCAGGTAGGTACCATCAAATTGTGGAGATAACTGCATGGTTGCACAGGTGGTGTCGGAGAGAGGGCTTTCGATTCTTCGACAATGGGATGTTGTTCCAGGAAGAAGGATTGCTAAGAAGAGATGGGATCCACCTAACAGAGAGAGGGAAGAGCATCTTCGCAGGCAGGCTGGCTAACCTAGTGAGGAGGGCTTTAAACTAGGTTCACCGGGGGATGGAGACCTAAGCCCTGAGGTAACTGGGGAAGTGGGATACCAAGAGGAAACACAAGGTGGAAGGTGCAGCAGGGGAGGCCTTCTGATTCACAATGAGAAACTAGGGCAATTGGCTAGTTATCTTAGGTTCCTGTACATGAATGCAAAAATCCTTGGAAACAAGCAGGAAGAATTGGAAGTCCTGGCACAATCAAGGAACTATGATGTGATTGGAATAACAGAGACTTGGTGGGGTAACTCACATGACTGGAGCACTGTCATGTATGGGTATAAACTGTTCAAGAAGAACAGGCGGGGGAGAAAAGGTGGAGGAGTTGCACTGTATATAAGAGAGAAGTATGATTACTCAGAGCTCCAGTATGAAACTGGAGAAAACCTGTTGAGAGTCTTTGGATTAAGTTTAGAGGAGAGAGCAACAAGAGTGACATCGTGGTGGGCATCTGCTATAGACCACCAGAATGGGAGGATGAGGCTTTCTTCAGACAACTAAGAGAAGTTTCCAGATCACAGGCCCTGGTTCTCATGGGGGACTTCAATCACCCTGACATCTGCTGGGAGAGCAATACAGCAGTGCACAGACAATCCAGGAAGTTTTTGGAGAGTGTTGGGGACAACTTCCTGGTGCAAGTGCTGGAGGAACCAACTAGGGGCCGTGCTCCTCTTGACCTGTTGCTTACAAACAGGAAGAATTGGTAGGGGAAGTAGAAGTGGATGGCAACCTGGATAAAAGTGACCATGAGATGGTCAAGTTCAGGATACTGACAAAAGGAAGAAAGGAGAGCAGCAGAATACAGACCCTGGACTTCAGAAAAGCAGACCTTGACTCCCTCATGGAACTAGTGGGCAGGATCCCCTGGGAGGCTAATATGACGGGGAAAGGAGTCCAGGAGATCTGGCTTTATCAAGGGCGCAGGAACAAACCATCCAGATGGGCAGAAAGAATAGCAAATATGGCAGGAAACCAGTTTCCTTAACAGAGAAATCTTCAGTGAGCTTAAACACAAAAAAGGAAGCTTACAAGAAGTGGAAACTTGGACAGATAACTAGGGAAGAGTATAAAAATATGGCTTGAGCACGCAGTGGTGTAATCAGGAAGGCCAAAGCACAATTGGAGTTGCAGCTAGCAAGGGATGTGAAGGGAACATGAAGGGTTTCTACAGGTATGTTAGCAACAAGAAGGTCAGGGAAAGTGTGGGACCCTTTCTGAATGGGGGAGGCAACCTAGTGACAGATGATGTGGAAAAAGCTGAAGTACTCAATGCTTTTTTTGCCTCGGTCTTCACAGACAAGGTCAGCTCCCAGACTGCTGCATTGGACAGCATAGTATGGGGAGGAGGTGAGCAGCCCTCAGTGGTGAAAGAACAGGGTAAGGACTATTTAGAAAAGCACAAGTCTATGAGGCCGAATCTAATGCATCTGAGGGTGCTGAGGGAGTTGGCTGATGTGATCGCAGAGCCATTGGCCATTACCTTTGAAAACTCGTGGTGATCGGGGGAGGTCCCAGACAATTGGAAAAAGGCAAATATGGTGCTCATCTTTAAGAAAGGGAAGAAGGAAAATCTGGATACTACAGCCTCACCTCAGTGCCTGGAAAAATCATGGAGCAGGTCCTCAAGGAATCCATTTTGAAGCCTTTGGAGGAGAGGAAGGTGATCAGGAACAGTCAACATGGATTCACCAAGGGAAAGTCATTCCTGACCAACCTGATTGCCTTCTATGATGAGATAACTGGCTCTGTGGATATGGGGAAGGCGGTAGCAAAGCTTTGATACGGTCTCCCACAGCATTTCTGCCAGTAAGTTAAAGAAGCCTGGACTCAATGAATGAACTATAAGGTGGATAGGAAGCTGGCTAGATCATCAGGCTCAACAGTTAGTGATCAACGGCTCAATGTCTAGTTGGCAGCCGGTATCAAGTGGAGTGCCCCAGGGATCAGTCCTGGGGCTGGTTTTGTTTAACATCTTCATTAATGATCTGGATGATGGGATGGTTTGCACCCTCAGCAAGTTCGCAGATGACGCTAAGCTGGGGGGAGAGATAGATATGCTGGAAGATAGGAATAGTGTTCAGAGTGACCTAGACAAATTGGAGGATTGGGCCAGAAGAAATCTGAGGAGGTTCAACAAGGACAAGTGCAGAGTCCTCCACTTAGGATGGAAGAATTCCATGCACTGTTACAGGCTGGGGACTGACTGGCTAAGCAGCAGTTCTGCAAAAAAGGACCTAGGGATTAAAGTGGACAAGAAGCTGGATATCAGTCAGCAGTGTGCCCTTGTTGCCAAGAAGGCTAATGGCATATTGGGCTGCACTAGTAGGAACATTTCCAGCAGATCGAGGAAAGTGATTATTCCCCTCTATTTGGCACTAGTGAGGCCACATCTGGAGTACTGCATCCAGTTTTGGGGCCCCCACTACAGAAAGGATGTGGACAAATCGGAGAGAGTCCAGCGGAGGGCAATGAAAAATGATTAGGGGGCTGGGGCATGTGACTTATGAGGAGAGGCTGAGGGAACTGTGCTTGTTTAGTCTGCAGAAGAGAAGAGTGAGGGGGGATTTGATTGTAGCCTTCAACTACCTGCAGGGGGGCAAGGCCGGCTTTAGGAAGTGCGGGGCCCAATTCGAACAGTTTCGACGGGGCCCCAGCAGGGAAGACAAAAAAAAACCATGTAAACACATAGGGCTTGTACTCACCGGGTGACTCTTCGGCGGCGGGTCCTTCACTCGCTCCAGATCTTCAGCAGCACTAAAGGACCCACCGCCGAAGGGCCGCCGAAGACCCGGAGAGCCGCCAGGTGAGTAAAAATTAAAAAGGCCCCTCTAGCCAGGGAAGAGATTCTCACTGGGCGCAGGGCCCTCTTAAGCGCATGGCCTGATTCCGGGGAATTGGTGGAATTGGCCTAAAACCAGCCCTGAAGGGGGGTTCCAAAGAGGATGGAGCTTGGCTGTTCTGAGTGGTGGCATATGACAGAAGCAGCAGGAATGGTCTCAAGTTGCAGTGGGGAGGTCTAGGTTGGATATTAGGAAAACCTATTTCACTAGGAGGGTGGTGAAGCACTGGAATGGGTTGCCTAGGGAGGTGGTGGAATCTCCATCCTTAGAGTTTTTAAGGCCTGGCTTGACAAAGCCCTGGCTGGGATGATTTAGTTGGGGTTGGTCCTGCTTTGAGCAGGGGGTTGGACTAGATGACCTCCTGAAGTCTCTTCCAACCCTAATCTTCTATGATTCTATTAACAGAGATTCAAGCAACAGAAACACTTCCAACCCACTTTCAACTTAATTTGTTTTTCTCCTGTATACTACATTCAAACTTAAACCACCACCCCAAAAACCCAAAACTGGTAAAGTTCCTTACTTTTGCCACAAACATTTTAGCACCAAAGAATGACCACTTTCTGGCTACTGTGAGATAAATGCGCACACAATCTGCAGCACTGCGCCCCCGGAGAGCCATCCATCTAGTTGATAATCGCTGACGAAGCTGTCTGTTTGAAATGGAACACATAGTGAGAATGTACTTTTGGATTTTGTTGTTAAAAAAGAACTAGTAAAAACCCAATAAAAAACTTTCTGATTTTGTTAAAATGAGTATTTGATTTATGTGCTATATTCTGTCATATCTATCAGATAAGCTGTGTAGAAAACTGTGTAAACTAGTTATTAATATCATTTGCATACAGCAAACCTTAGCTATCTTCCTGTTTCTGGAACACCATGATTAAATTTAAATTATCTAGGATGGTCCCCATCCCCCTTTTAAATAAAAAGTTCTAGCATCACAGGGTGAAAAAGTACAGCTCAGCTTCTGATATACATCTATAGGTACCCACATGTGAAAGCAGAATTGAAAGGACATCTGTGAGATGAGATGTATAAGTTCCACACTGAAGAGACAAGGGTTAACAAGCAACTAGTCCCACAAGGCCCCATCCAGCTGCACTAGCTGGGCATACTCAAAATGGAGGCAGAGCTCAAAAGGGAGCACTCCTAGTCATCAGGGTGGACAGAGGAAGGGGAACAGTTATCTGCTTTTAGCTTCTGCAGAGAGGCCACAGGAGCTCCACACAGCCTGGACCAGATCCCACTGCTGAACTGCCTAATGCCCCATGGAGACTCGGTATGATGGGCTGGGACTGGAGTAAAACAAACTCTGGAACACAGGCAGGGAGAACCCTGCCCCTTTGTGAGTGAATAAGCAGAGCCTCTGGTGACTTTGGAGGGGTAAGAGTAGGAAGTAACCCAGGGAGCAGGCTTGGTGGTGTCCACCTTCAGGCTGCATACCCAACCTGCTGGTCGCAGGGCCCTGGATTGGAACCCAGTGGAGCAGGGAGCGGCCTAGGTTCCCCTACAGCTGGACCTGCAGACTCTTGCTGCTGGACGACACAGCTGCCGACTGTCGCCACTGGGCTATACTACCGAACCCCCTGACAATCCGCAACATGAAATATAGAAACTTTTTACCAACAAATGTAAGTATTTTCAGGTACTATATCCTACTCTTCAGTACCCCAGCTATATTTTTGTTTTACAATAACATTTTCCTGTTTTTCAAATCTTTTTCTTTTCCTGTAGCTCTGTTTGCCATGAGCCATGGGAAAACAGTTGCTATAACATTAGCAGAAATTAGAAGAATATTTTTGTTCAAAATATCTTAAATTATGAAATACCCAATGTTTGACTAGAACAGATACAAATCCTGCAACGTTTACTCATATAAATAGTTTGGTTGAGTTCAATGAGTCTGCCTGCTTGAGTAAGGTCTCCTCGAGGACCAGACTGTGGCACCCTTACTCAACTTTAGTAATACCTTAATAGACTTATTCATTTCAATGGGATTATTTTCTGAGTAAAATAATATTCCAAGTGAGTAAGAGTGTCAGAATCAGGTCCTATGTGAGTAAAGGTTATAGGATCCTAAGTAATTTGTGTATTCTGAGAATTAAGAGCATTTTGCTAAAATACATGATTAATAATCCTATTGTATGTTTGTGTAACAAAGATTTAGAGGAAATGGGTTCTCCCTAACCCATTTGGTAAAAAGAATTTAAGTTTCATATATAGCTCTAGACAAAAATTTCTCATAAATATATATCTAAATCATCCAAAAGCCTTACTTCATCCCTAAACATAACAGAACCCTCAAAGTAAAAATGGTCACAGCTTGCCTATCATAATATTTTCCCCCTCTTACCTTAACTGTTCTTCTGAACAACCATGCCTATACCTCTTTGGGTAAAATCTCTCCACTACATGTTTCAATGTCTGACTGGACTTGGAGGGAGAAGTAACTTGCCCTGCTGGAGTTGAGAAAGGTCTTTCGAAGTCCCCAATCTCCACCTAATAGAAAGGCCAGGAAAGAGAAGATCTTTGTTTGTACAGAGTCATTTTAGAAATTAAATACAGTAACTCCTCACTTAATGTTGTAGTTATGGTCCTGAAAAATGCAACTAAGTGAAACGATGTTAAGTGAATCCAATTTCTCCATAAGAATTAAAGTAAATGGGGGGGTGGGGTTAGGTTTCAGGGAATTTTTTTTTTTGTCAGACAAAAGGCATTATCTACATTTTAAACTATTTTAAACAAGCAATTTAATACAGGTATAGGTTTTAAACAATTTTAAAGAAACAATTTAATACTACAATCATCACTGCTGAGTATGAAGCTTAGTTGAGGTGGTGGAGTCAGAGAGTGGAAGAGGATGGATTGTCCGGCTGCTACTCTTGCTGTTCTTACAAGCACAGGCACTGACTTTGCCAGGGGAAGGGGGCTCAACCCTCGGCCCATCTGCTCCACCCCTTCCCCCAAACCCTGACTCACCTCTTCTCCCCCACCCCCTTTACTTCGCAGGCTGCGTCCTCCCATCTCTCCCCCTCTCCGCCCCTTCTGAATGCAGCAAGCCAGCTGATTGCCACTGGCAAGAGGCAGGGGAAGGAGTGGGGAGCCATGCTGAGTCCTCGCTCCTCTCCCGTCCCTCCTGCCTGGGGCAATCAGCTGGCTTGCGACATTTAGGAGGCAGGAGGGAGGGGGAAGGAGCAAGGACTTGGCGCACAGGCTCCCCTCCCCGCCTCCTGCCTGGGGCAATCAGGTGGTTTGCCGCATTTGGGAGGCAGGAGGAGCCTGCATGCCAAGTCCTCGCTTCTCCCTCCTGCCTTCTAAATGCCACAAGCCAGCTGACTGCTGCGGGCGGGAGGCAGGGGACGGAGGGGGAGATTGCATGCCGAGTGCTCGCTCCTCCTCCTCTCTCCTGCCTCCTAAATGCCGCAAGCCAGCTGATTGCCATGGGCAGGAGGTGGAGGAAGGCCGGCGGGTGGTCTGCCTGCCAGTGGGAGGCGCTGGGGAGGGGGAGAGGAGTATGGAGGCTGCCAGCTGTGGAGAAAGCAGGCAGCCAAACAATGTAATAGTGAAGCATTGCACAACTTTAAACGAGCATGTTCCCTAATTGCTCAGCAACGTAACAATGAAACAAGGTTAACCGGGACGACATTAAGTGAGGAGTTACTGTACCTTTTATGCATTGTCTTCTTGATTAGCATACTGTAAAACTTAAATTTTTTTTTCATTAAGTATATTTTCACTGATGTAAAAATAGCATAAATTATATTTCACTTCTAATTACATTAAATTCACCAGGCAAAATTAGTTAGCACAAATCAAGTTTAAATTACAAAAGTGCAAAACATATTGTATAGAGTTTTTGTGCATTTCACAGTATTTCATATACAGGGACAAATCTTCAGCTGGTGTAAACTGACAAGCTCTAATTAAGCCAATCCATAAAGTACCGTATATACTCGTTCATTGGCCTGTTGGTTTATAAGCTGCCCCCCCCAGATGGTTAGGTAAAAATAGCAAAAACTGTATGACCCTTTCATAAGCCGACCCTATATTTCAGGGGTTGGCAAACTTTGGGTCCTGGTCCGTTAGGGTAAGCTGCTAGCAGGCCTGGGCTTTTTGTTAACCTGGAGCGTTCACAGGCATGGAGCTCCTCAGCTCCCAATGTCCACGGTTTGCCGCTCCCATTGGCTGGGAACGGTGAACTGCATAAGGTGACCAGACAGCGGGTATGAAAAATCGGGACAGAATATGAGGGGTAATAGGTGCCCATATAAGAAAAAGCCCCGAATATCATGACTGTCCCTATAAAATCGGGACATCTGGTCACCCTAGAACCGCAGTCACAAGGAGCCAAGTGGCTCCATGTCTGCAGACACTCCAGGTAAACAAAATGACAATGTATTAGATATTCGATTCGATGAGTTTAAAATCATCAAATTTTGGTGTAGTCCCATTTATAAGCCGACCCCCGCTCTTTCATGTGTCACTTTTTTACCAAAAATATTTGGCTTATGAACGAGTATATACGGGTAATTCTCAAACTTTCTTTATGTCATGATCTCTATGTTTTTCTTCTTTATGAAAATAAATCTTATACAGAAATATATCTACTGAAACATCTGTAGGCTGTATTATTATGGTATATATAATTTTCAGAAGTTATTCATGGCAGAGTGAATGGGGAGACCTGTTCAAGACTCTCTGTAACAAAAGCAAATGGCTATGCTATGTTTAATTAATTAGGGCAAGATCATTCAAGGTGCTGTGAACCTCCCACCTTAACACTGAGGTCAGTAGGAGCAGAAGGTGGTCAGCAGTGGCCCGTTAATGTACAAATGGACTGTTACCATAAACCCATAGATTACCTGAGCTAAAAGAGCTGCCATTTCCAGTGCCAGTTCTTTGTTGACAGGAAAAAGTCCGTTTACTATCTGATCATTTGTCTGATACATTAACAACAGCTTTTCCCTATCTGTCTCCCCACGAACTTGACCTGAGAAATAAAGCCTACAACAGAAGAAAGAAAAGTTATTTAAAAATGAAAATAGGGGTATTAGATGGACCCTGGGGATTAGTAATGAGACCTATGACCTTGCACCTCTGGGCCACTAGTTTGAAGTCAGCTCTGACCATAAATTGTTACCATCTGATGACTTACATTGACTCATGTGAAATGAGTTGGTGATATCAATCCAGTTCCTAATGGATAGGTGTTTCTATCACAAATGGTAGCCTCAGCAGTTAGGACAAAGAATGAATGTGCACAGAGACTTATTAACGCTTCAACTCTGAAGGTAACCTGTCCAGAGCAGAGTTGAGGCACAGAGGAAGGGCAGCACTTGGAAGCGTTTACTGCCACTGTACTAAGTCTGTGGATGAATGGAGAAAATCAGCCTCTAGAATTGTCACTCTAAACCATTTTACTAGCTATACATTCACTACTTCCAAAAGGTGGGGAAAAGTGACCCTTCAGTATCTTGTCATTTTAAAATTTTTGCTCCAGTTAAGCCCTTCACTCTTTTCCATAGAACAGGGACAGCAAAGGAGTAAAATCTGGAATTTTATAATGAAATTTGAAGGCTAGCTACACTGCTGTTCAAACTGATTACTTAACACATGCCCTTAGTTTTACATTTTTTAAAAAAAATGTATCATTGTACACATATATCTTATTTTTAAGTGAATGATAAGAAATCAGACTAAAAAGTTTAAACATGAATAGAATTTAAATGCCAGTTTGAAAATAATTAAAGATATAAATACCCACCAAAAGATCTGCACCTCATTGAATCTAAATGAATAAAGTTTAATGATTTCACAATTAAGCATTGATTTGTATTTTGCTTTCATGAAATTCAACACCACTTAACACTTGAGGAATCATAGACCTTTCAAGTACATAATAGTGCAAATTAGTATAGTGGTTTTTCACCTCTGTAGATCTAGAGTTTTTAATTTGGTAGTGTCAGCCTAGTCCCCATGTATCCAAAACTCAAGTTCCAGTAAAGTTTGGCACAATTAGCAACTGATGCTCAGGAGAGACCAAGGACTGAGCAAAAGGGGTGTTGTAGTCAAGACAAGTGCTCCTCAATCTCATAAGCTTCACCTACAGATTAAAAAATTAAATACCAGTACATAACATAATCAGTTCCATTTTATTGGATGTGGATTGTAGATACAATTGGACATTACAGTTTTCCAAGCTAAACAGGGTAAGAGAAATCAACTTTTGATGGAAACTATTGTGTGCTGACCTTTTTACTACTGAACTATGAAACATCAACCTGTGACAGTTGCTTATTATGCAAATAATGTTCGACTCACTATTATCTCATCCTTCTCCTACAGATGTATCCCATTACTTCTATTTTTAGAGATCCCTTTAATTGGTAGCCTTCTCTTGCTCTCTTCTTGTTAGATTCATGATATATGTTTAAAAGTCCATGCACATTGGATCTGCATGCTCCTAGAGCCTTATTCTATACCTGTGCAGGTGGAACCCACACAAAAGACAAGCAGATCAGCTCAACCTCAACAAATGGGATCTTACCAGGTGTAAGATGCTTGGAAGGAGGGTTCATTAAGGGAAAGATGGCCTCGTGGAGGATGTGGGAAGGGCCACAGCCTCTAAGCAGGGTCATGGGATGGGGTGTCCAATGAACCAGAAGATTGACTAAGGAAAACAAACCAGGATTTGCTTGACTAGCTTACTCTGTACTTCCCAACCTGCTAAGTTTAAGAAAAACAAACATCTAAGGTTTATATGAAGGTTTCCAAAATATTGATACTAGTGAAGTTAAATTATTTAACAAAGGTTGCATTCTCTTTCTCTCTTAACATTTTGGAGTAAACTTTGATTCAGCTAATATGTTTCCAGATAATAAACACTATATAAATTAAAGAAAATTCCTAGGACACAGTAGTGGAATTATGCTCAGTATTATATACCTGTTTTTATATGTAAGACGCACAGTTCTTGTTCCTTCACATTTCCCAGGATACTGTTCTTTGGAGGCCTGCTCCCATTTAGAAATAATGTCACAGATCTAAAAGGAAAATGAATATGTGGAACTATCAGTTCTGTAGTTTCTTGCCAAAACAGCATCTTTGAAGGAAACCATCTGTTTATTATGAAAGAATTTCAATTATTGTAACTTAGAAAAATCACATAGCTTTAATTTTTAAACTTGTGAAAAGTACCTGTACAGGCACTTTTTAGCTGAGGATTTAACAGTCAGATTTTGTTGTTGTTATTCGCTTATCCTACCAGACAGACCTTGGTTTTGGAATCTGGCCATAAAATGTTTATACAGAAAGGAAAGGTATATAATTTAGCAGGAGCCACCACATACGTAATTATTCAAAACGAATGACTTTTATAAAGAGGATAATTAAACAACTATACTGCATGCTGTGGATGGTTCCGTTTCTAACCAGTGTTTTGTGCAAATTGGAGACTCGCTTGGTCCCTTGTTCCCAGATCAAAGGAAGAGTGTGTTGCAATGACAGCACCCTAGTCCATTCAGATTAGATGGGAAGAAACTATTTATTGACTCCCTTGGAAAGACTCAGCAAAAATGTTAACAGAATCCAAAATCTCACGTTAATAGAAAACAGAATACGAGAATAAGTAAATTGTTTAATTGATTTTTTTTTTTTTTTTACCTTCCATGTCATGATTTTTTGTTTTGGTTTTGGGTGGTTTTTTGTTTTTTTTTTTTGGTAGGAAAGAGGAATCCTCCATGGCACTATTTATCTCCGGTTGCATCATGACCACTTTTCTTCCAGCCATAAGGGCAGAGCCCCCTGAAGCCAGTTAATACTTCTCTGAACACTGCAGAAGGGTGTAACAGGCCTGCCTGATGGTATTACCCAGCATTCCTTACTCCCCAGGGCTGAAGGAGCTGCTTCAACACCAGTCCCAGCCCCACTATATGCTTTGCGAGAACAACGATGTAACGTAGTAAACCGTCAATTATGTTGTGTCTTCCCAACCCTTGCTGCAAATACCTTAATCCTGAGTTGTGGGGATAACTACATCCCTTCAGAATCCACACAAATAACATTACACGGAGCACTGCCAATCTACTGAACTGAACCTAAACCTTTACCTCCTTGTATTGGATAGAAAACCCTCTGACATTCCTTCCAGATCTCTGTCAGCCACTTTCCTTGATCTTCCAATACATTCCTCACTTGAGCAACATATTAGAAGAGCTGTTTGTATTTTGTTATTTTAGGAGCTGGGTTTATATTTCTAAGGTGTATAGTTTCAGAGTAGCAGCCATGTTAGTCTGTATCCGCAAAAGGAACAGGAGTACTTGTGGCACCTTAGAAACTAACAAATTTATTTCAGCATGAGCTTTCGTGAGCTACAGCTCACTTCTTCAGATGCACAGAATGGAACACACAGACAGGAGATATTTATACATACAGAGAACATGAAAGGTGGAAGTATGCAGACCAACAGGAAGAGTCTAATCAATCAATCATCCTGTTGGTATGCATACTTCCACCTTTTCATGTTCTCTGTATGTATAAATATCTCCTGTCTGTGTGCTCCATTCTATGCGTCCGAAGAAGTGAGCTGTAGCTCACGAAAGCTCATGCTGAAATAAATTTGTTAGTCTCTAAGGTTCCACAAGTACTCCTGTTCTTTAAGTGTATAGTAAATCTGATGTTATGACAGGAACCAGGTTGCCAGCATTGGACTCTGAAGTCTTCTAGCCACAGGACTTGCAAAGTACAAGATCTAGTAGTTCAATTTTCGTGTCACAGCCCTCATCTGGAGACTTCTATTCCAGTCTACTTCACTTCTCCAGCTCTGAGAGCTCTTCAGGATTACTGAGTATTGAGATCTTTGTTGTTCAGCCACAGGAGTTGGACTGAGAACACCAACTAAAGCCACAGAATGAGCATTGGACTGTAATAACTTTTAGCCACTAATAACAGTCCTCATGTAAACTGGTGTCCTAGAGGTGAAAAGTTCCTTATCCCATCATCAATTCCCTGACCCATTCTAGTCTGCCAGGCACTGCTTTTAAATGTATTCCACTGAATGAATTTCAGAGTTAAAAATTAGAGTTTGTTTTCATCTTTCCTTTGATGTATGTCAAATGAAGAAAAGCAAAAAGCATTTAATAAGGAAATAATTTTCCCTTACATTGTTTGTTTGAAAAGGCCTCTGTAAAATTAAGATATTTTTGTTGTTTAATATGTGCAGCTCATTAAAGAGTTTTGTTTACTTTAATGTTTCCTTGAAGACAGTGCTCTATATCCTTGCCAGAAGGATCATCAGTAAATAATGCAAATCCTGACTGCACTGGTTTTCTCATTCCTGTGTCTTGGTTAAGGGTGTTCAGAAATTCTTCCACCGTGGTGGAGGCATCAAATCCAACAACCTGAACAGAAGAAAATGAAACACTTTAGTTACAAAAACTCTCAGAAATATTAAATGTAAGATTTTTAAAAAGGACAAGACACTTTCTAGAACATACATGGAAAGAGAGTGCCCTGTTCTATCCTCCTTGGATAGCTCATTGTCATTACAACTTGATACATTCCACTACGGATTAGACAAAAATTTAGCCAGGATTTAAACTTGTAAATTCTGGAAAAAAAGAAGACAGTTTGGTGGTCTTTATTCTGCCCTACTAAGCAAATTTTATGTCAAAAACTTTGCTTACCTGTTACAAGTCATTGCATTTTGTTTACCAAATCAAAGACTATTATACATAGCATCTCAGACTGTTATTAAACAAATATATTATTTTCCTTTTTTTGTTTTCTAGCTCAAGCTTAATCTCTAGATAAATGCATTTACAGTTTTTTTTTAAATTTACTAAGCTATAGATTTGAATTAATCTAAATGTTTGATTTAAAAAGGAAATTTGATATGTTCCTCAGTGAGGAAAAATATTATTAGAAATACTATAACAAAAAAATTATGACAGGGTGGCTCAGAAGGTAAGATTATAGATAACAACCTTGCATGACATACAATTTAACAGGAGCCTTGATTAGATTATACTGTATGTCTGAAAAAAAACATATAAAATGTATTTCAGGAGCAGTGATATATAGTATATATAGTAATTGTCCAAAGAATATTTTCTACCTCCCATGTCTACTGGTGTAAATATTTATCAAGTTTCCTGTTCTGTCTTTGGTACTAAAGAATTTTAGTAATATGTGGCTAATTGTCTCTATTCAGATACTTGTCTCTGACACTTCCCTCAACTTTATGTTTGTGCTAAAGGACAGGAGTATCTACCAGGCTCTACACACAAAAGAAACCACACCACTTTTATTAGTAACAAAATGTCTTAGAAATATTGGATCATGGAGTCCCACTGACTGCAATGGAAACTAGGAGCCTAAATACCTATGGGGATCTGAGCCCAACTAACTAACCAATTATAGTGATATTTAAGACTCTTTATTGGTTTTATTTCATATCACTTGGGAGCATGTCTTTTCAAACCAATATATAAACATCATGGATGGTTACATTCTTTTTGATCTCAAGCATTTCTCTTTGAAACTTTAAGGTGATAACTTTATGGAGATCCAAGTACATATATATATTTTTGTTGGCTATATATTGAATACTTTTTTAAAGTTTATAAAAATGTTTTGAAAGCAGAGTTTTTCTTTATATCAGGAAATAAAAATGATATTCAGTACATAACTACATAATTTTACAATTATTTACATGCCATAATTCACAGAAGGGATACTAGATCCAATACTGACCCTATACTGAAGTTAATGGGAGTTCTACTGTGTCATAGGGTGACATGGCCCCTGTCATAAACAGATAGCTAAGGGTTAATGTCTCTTTCACCTATAAAAGGGTTAACAAACAGTGACCTAAAACACCTGACCAGAGGACCAATCAGAAAACAGGATTTTTCAAATCTGGGTGGAGGGAAATTTTGGGTGTGAGTTCTTTGTTCTTTGTCTTGGGTCTGACTCTCTTGGCTATGAGAGTGATTTTTCTATCTCCAGCTTTCTAATCTTCTGTTTCCAAGTTGTAAGTACAAAAATAGTAAGGCAATAAGGTTTATATTGTTTTCTTTTGTATTTACATGTGTGTAGTTGCTGGAATGTTTTAAATTGTATTCTTTTTGAATAAGGCTGTTTATTCATTTTTCTTTTAAGCAATTGACCCTGTATTTGTCACCTTAAATACAGAGAGACCATTTTTATGTCCTTTTCTTTCTTTTTTATATAAAGCCTTCTTTTTAAGACTTGTTGGAGTTTTTTCTTTAGTGGGGACTCCAGGGAATTGAGTCTGCAGCTCACCAGGGAATTGGTGGGAGGAAGAAGTCAGGGGGGAAAATCTCTTTGTGTTAGATTTATTAACCTGACTTTGCATAACCTCTGGGTGAGGGAGGAATTTCCAGGACTGGAAACAGGGAAGGTGGAGTCCCTCTGTTTAGATTCACGGAGCTTGCTTCTGTATCTCTCTCCAGGAACCCAGGGAGGGAACACCCGGAGGGGGGAAGGGAAATGGTTTATTCCTCTTTGTTGTGAGACTCAAGGAATCTAAGTCTGGGGGTCCCCCAGTGAAGGTTTTGGGGAGACCACGGTGCGCCAGGCACTGTATAGATTCCTGGCTGGTGGCAGCTTTACCAGGTCCAAGCTGGTAACTAAGCTTGGAGGTTTTCATGCCAACACCCATATTTTGGACGCTAAGGTCCAGATCTGGGAAAAATGTTATGACAGCCCCTGTAAGGAGATGGAAAGGAGTTAGCCTGGTCTGTGGCTACTAAGGAATTAATGATGATAACTGAAACATGAGGATCAGCTGAAAAGATTGATGAAATTGATGACTGTCACCTGTGGAGGGTGTTGTGCAGGAGGAGAGAACTATTAGAAATAGGAAATGCTGTGGTTTAAAAGAGGGGAGAAGGTAGGCAAATGGTAGTCTGTGGGAATTTAGAAGAGAAAGATGGGCTGTAGGAGAAGGAAATACGTAGGGCATTAGATCCTGAAAGAAGGGCAGGCTGAAAGGAAAGCTGGGCCTTGGAAGAAGGCCCAGACTAAATTGATGGGCCCTGAAAGAAGAGGCAGGACTAAGAGAAAGCTTATGGGAAGAAAAGATAATTCAGACTCCAGATATCTGGTTACTGAAGGAATAGCTCATGGTTTGCTGGTATTGTGAAAGCCTTTAAAGACACTATAACCCTAAAAGTGTCTAGCCACTAGAGCAGGGGTGGGCAAACTACAGTCCAGGGGCCACATCTGACCCTCCAGATATTTTAATCCAGCTCTCGAGCTCCAAGCGGGTTGGGGGCTTTCCCTGCTCCATGCGGCTCCAAGAAGCAGTGGCATGTCCTCCCTCCAGCTCCTATGTGTAGAGGCAGCCAAGAGGCTCTGAATGCTGCCCGTGCCCCAAGAGCCACCCCTGTAGCTCCCATTGGCTGGGAACCACGGCCAATGGAAGCTCCAGGGGCGGTGCCTGTGGACAGACAGTGCGAAGAGCTGCCTGGCCACACCACCATGTAGGACCTGTAGGGTGAACATGCCACTGCTTCTGGGAGCTGCTCAAGGTAAGCACCGTCCGGAGCCTGCACCCTGACCCCCTCCTCCACCCCAAGCCCTTACTCCAGCCCTGATCTCCCTCCCACCCTCCGAACCCCTCAGTCCCAGCCTGGAGCACCCTCTTGCACCCCCAACCCCTCATCCCTAGCCCTCGCCCTCCCCCTCGCACTCCAACCCCCTACCCAGCCCAGAGCCCCCTCCCGCTCCCTGAACTCCTCAATTCTGACCCCACTCCAGAGCCCGCACCCCCCAGCTGGAGTCCTCCCTCCTCCCCCTCCCCAACTCCCAGTTTCATGAGCATTCATGGCCCACAATACAATTTCCATACCCAGATGTGGCCCTTGGGCCAAAAAGTTTGCCCACCCCTGAACGAGAGGGAGCCTGGCTGGAGGGTCAGAGGTCTTTGCTGTGTGTGTTTTGCCTGTAGAGCATGAGAGGCTACTCTGGAACAAGAGTTATTCATGACATGAAGTTTTTTCTTCAGTTGCCAAAACTAAAAATTTTTTAAAGAAAATGTATCTTCTTTTATTTGATTTAATTGAAAAGCTATTTTCTGTCAAAAGATTTATTGACAGAAAATTCTGACCAGCTCTAATCATTAGGAACATATAGGCACAAAGGGCTGATGCAGTTCTGAATGAAGTCAATAGAAAGGTTCCCTCAGACTTTAATGGGGTCTTGATTGGCCCCAAAAGACTATGGAGCATATTCTGCCTCTAATAAATGCAGGTATCCTCTGTTAGTGATGATCAGAGTTACACATGTGCCTCATGACCTTCAATAAGCTACCTGACTTCCAAGGTGCTCAGTTGGAGGGAATACCTCTAACACCTTGCTCTCTTCTCCAGACTGCTCCATTCATGTGGTTGATTGGTTAAACAAGAAAAATGAAGTGGATACTACTTAGGCAATAATCAAGTTTTAAAGATGTTTTGCTCAAAACTTTTTCTTTTCCTGAAACACTGATTAAATCTGACAATTACTTTGCCCATTCCATTGCTAACCACCAGCCAGGAGAAATTCAAGCCATATTTACTTTAATCCCATAGTTCTCCCTCCTTCATCTTGGCTATGACACATAACCACTTCACAAGTGTGCTAATAAAATCAGATTGGGCAAGTTAAATATCATGCTTATGAGCCCTACCTGGTATATACCATTCAGGAAATGAACTGGAATACTGAATGGCAATGAGTGGTGGTAGGGATTTCTTAGAAGGGTTGAAAGGATTTCCATCCTTGATGGCCTTCCTTCTCGGTCCCCATTCTGCTGGGTTCTCTCAACACATCGCTGACAGTAAATTGCATATTTCCCAAATTCAGTTCTGTGACAAAAAGAGAAACAGGGCATGGTTCATGAACTGCTTCACTATGTGCTAAGCTGTGAGTAAACCCACTGAAAGATCCAAATGGAAGGAGAACTCTGAGGTTTCCTTGCAATGTTTCCAACAGATTTTCCATCAAAGGTAAGAATATAAAGGGTGTTAATCCATTGAAATGAATAGTTTTGTCAGGAATGAATTTGCCTCAGAACACTTTGGGTAACAGCTATATTGTGCTTTTCATGCTTTCACATTGTGTGTTCAGAATACTGTAGTGCAATTTTCAAAACAAAGGACAAATTTTCCAAGTGATGCACACAAGTTGTGTGTACAAATTGTACTTTTGTAGCATTTGTCCACAAATATGTCATAAAGTTGATTTTAAAATGTATCCTAGAAGTTCCATTAGTGGGACTTATACAGCTAGTAATACATAGGCACACCTGGAATCGGCATTCTTCTTTAAGTGAAGTTTGAGGAGCCAAAGGAATGGATGCTGAGGAAGGAATAGTCCAACACAGAGAGCTAACAGCTGCAAACCCTGGAAGAAAGTAAAAAACAACAACACTATTTTGGGCATCTTACAAAGTAAAATAATTTCTTGCTGTGATCACTGGTCAACAGTGCAGTTCATTGTGCAAGATGCCAAATAAAATGACAGACAATTGTATATTGGCAGGAAAAGCTCAAAACTACAGGTAAAAAGCTGAAATGAATTGGGATATTACCTCATTGGAAGCCCAAGATGTCTTTATCTCTATTTCCATGTTTCCCCCTTCCTGCAACTTTTTTTAGTTCAGTTTAGATAAAATTATATACAAAATACTGTTCTAAAAGAAAACTAAGGTTGCAAAGTCACTCACTCAAATGTTGGGGAATACCTGAATCAAGGTTGCCTGTACCACCTTAATTCAGTTCCCCTGTAAGTATGCATTACAGATAGTCTTTAATTACATCCCTTTTTCCGCCACAGGACCCCTACCTCATTCAGTGCACAGGCTCAACAATGCTCACTGAATGAGCAGCTATTTGACTTTTTTTTTAATCCTCATTGTTCAATGTGTAGACCCAAGATTTATTTATTGCATGCTATTCAAACCTACTCTGAATACAGAATTATTAATTTCCTCATGGGCTTTTTTATGGAGCTCATCACTTCAGCACTGATTTACAAATATTAATGCATTTATTTTCTCAACACCCTTGTGAGGTAAGGTGACCTTATTATCCTTATTTTACATATGGGGAACTAATGCACAGAGACATTAATGTTTAAAGTGTAAAATAATTTTGGTGCCCACTTTGAGATGTCTATAATCTGACTTTTTTTTTCAGAGACTGTAGCATTTTATTTGTTCAGCTTTCACTGACTCCATGGGCAGTTATGAGTGTCCAGTACTTCTGCAGACCAGAGGTGTCTCAAGTGGGGCACCCAGAAATGAAGGACTACATAGTTAATGAAAAATTTGGTTTAAATAACATGACCTGCATCAAATAGGAATTAAATCCATTTAAGGTGGCATTCAATTCCCTAAACCACAAAAACATTCCATCTCTTGCTGCAGACCCCTCCCTCATTCACTATGCAGCCTCCAACATCTGCAACAAATGAAGCAGGGATCCTTCAGACAACAGTCTCATTCACTACACATCCTGATTCATTCCCAGATCACAAGTCATACTGTGCACTGAATAAGGCTTGAGTACTGTGGAAAAAATAGTTTGTGACTATGTGATTAAAGACTGCATATATGCATACACACAAGGGGGCCGAATTACAATTGCACTGAGAATGAAAGGAAAACGGCCTCCTTACTCTCAGGTCCTGTGCATGGCATCAAGCTATCCATGGGTGGCGGAAGGAGCAACTGCAAGTCATGTTCAGCTCCTTTGCATGCCCACTACAGATGGAATCCTCAGAGAATTTAGCTGCCAAACTCTAACAAGTCTCTACTGAGCATATGCAAAGAAAATTTTAGAGGCTCGTAATTTAACCAGATTTGCGGAAAAGGGCACAGCCCCAACAACAAGGCAACCAAATACATTTCAAGTCCCTGCTCCAAAGTGTGCCAGCACTAGAGCATCTCAACAAAGCATTGCACACATTTTTTAACTTGGGTAAAACAACATATTTGTCCTTGACCTCATTCTGAGAAACAGCTAACATTTTTACTGAATATTTACCACACTAAATCAGCCTGAGGCAAACACCTCATGCGGAAAATTTCAGGTTAAAGATGGCCAAGTTATAAACAACTGAAAACAGGGACTTAGAATGGAAAATGTCAGGAAACCTCCACTATAGATCTACCTTTAATACATTTCCCCCCCAGATTTCATTTGCTGATGCTAGTCTCCTATCCACACTCCTCTGGCCCAGGACAGATTCTGAGGATGAAATAAGTGGCAGCTTCACATCTTGCCTGCAGGTTAGGTGGGATTGTTATTATTTTATCCCTCTAAGCATTTGAAGAGTTTCCTTCTCAAAGACCATTTACTGCACCATGCAACTTCCATTAAGTTAATGGAAAAATTAATGGACTTCAATGGGAGATGGATCAGACTTTTACTTGGGAGGGGTAGTGAAATGAAAGTGAGAGAAAAAAACGTATCTTCCTGTAATGATCTGGGACCTCAAAACATTCCCTCATCTCATCATTTTTATTTTATGAAAACACTTTAATGTACTTTTAAAACCATTATGGGAGATTATAATGTTTTTTTCACCTACAAAGAAAGGCCCTATCAATGAATGGTATAAGAGTGTCAAAAAAGAGAAAGGTTAAATTAAAACCATCAACTGCAGTATGTGTCAACTTAATAATTTTCAAAAATATGAACTCAGGTACTGAATACAAACACATGAAGTCAACATATTAATGAACTGTTTCCTTATTAAATTCTCCTGCTTCTTTCCTAGCTGTCTGTGTACCGCTACTCACATGGACTACTAATCCATATCTGTATATACCACTTAGACTATAATTCCTTTTTCCTCTCTCAGTTTAATTTTTTTCCTACTTACAAATTTGAAGAAAAATATAGTTCTGGTAATAAAACAGAGTGAAGAAACACAATTAGGTGCTGCATAGACATTATTTGGTATGCAGTATGTGTACAAGATTGCGTGGGAGGCTGTAAGGCCAGGCACTGGAAAGAAGATACTTGTCTTGAAAACAAGCATATTAAACTGCATAGCCAAATATGGGGAATGAATTGCCACCTCCCACCCCCCCAAGCACATTCTAAAGACAAATGTGCTGTGTGAGTTAGGGGCTGAATCTGGAATTAACTCAGGAAGAAAAACAGGCTCTCAAGGAAGCATGCAGCAGCTGAGAGGAGAACCACAGGGGTCTATGTGTTACACCTTATGTTAAACTTTAAACCCACTTGCATTTGTGTTCAGCACTTAAAAGAGATGAGGATGTTATTTACACTTATTCTTCTGATTTACAATAAAGCACAGCACAAAGATGTAAATTTTACCAAAGCATGCAAATTTCTTTGCTGTACTCAATGGTCCGTCAAAGCCCTTCATTGCTCATGTGAAGGACATTCCATTAACAGAAGTTATTCGTACCTGTATTGGTCCTGCCTGGTTCTGTGGATGTCGTCGTCTTGTCTGCTTAATGAGCTGGCAGCAGATCTCATTTTGAAGCTCTGGATGTGTGAGGCAGATCTGCAAAGCACTCTGGGCCAAAGATACATGGTAATCAATGGCAGGAGAGTCAACTGCAGCATTTATAAACAACTGGCAGGTCTGGATGTAAAATAATAATATGTAAGTTTATATATCAACCTCCATCTAACCCCTTCACAGAGGTGCTTCACAACCAAAATTCAATAATATTTAAATCATCATGCATTACATTAATTAAAATTTAAAAAACAAAGATGCTATCCCTTGAAAAGTATGAGGAAAGGAGTGGGGTTCTTCTCTACATGACCAGATTTAAGATAAAAATACCTCTGAACAGTCTATTTTCAAATGCTTTTTTAAAAGTGGGGAGGGATAAAATGAGGCAGATTTCTGCAGGGAGTGAATTCTACTCACTAGGAGCTATGACAGCAAAAACACAATCACCTACTGAGACATGATGAGGTGATGTCAGGCAAGTTTTCAGAAGATTCTGAATAAAACCAGGGCCTATATACATTGTTCAGGACTTTGAAACCCAAAAGGGCAAGCTCAGAATCAATCTTCTACTACTGTAAAGGCAGTCGATATAAAAACAAAAATTGGGCACAACACAATCATTGCTGGTCCGTCCTGTGAGCAGTTGCAGTGTTGCCTGCCATGGCAAGGCTGCTGAAACAAGAGCAACAAACTTTAAAGGCCTCATTCAATAAACTACAAATTGACCAGAACATTAGGATTTTTTGTTTCTTGAGTTGTATTCTTCCTACATTGGGAAAGTTTTCAATGTGGGAAGGGGAAAGGAAACAAAGAGGGGAGCTATTAGGTGGCATAATGGGTCCGTGCAATAGTTCTTTAGCTCAGGAGTCCTAAGTTAAAATCTGGGCTCAAGTCCCATGAGTTTGATGGTCACATTCTGTCTCCACTTGTTCACATCACAAAAGCAGCATAATATTTTGCACTACTGGTAGTCTCTGCTCAAGCAAATTCCACTTCTGGAATAGCTAGGAGCTTCCATAAAGCAATGGCAATATTGTCCAAGAAAGTTTGCATAACACCTGCCCCAGAAAGGTGGGTTCCAGTTGGTCTACATATTTAGTCCCTTGGTTACATGATCACTAAATCCACTTACACATTTTAAATATTAATCTTTAAGGAATTATTTTAATAACCAATATAGAAGGGAAACAAACTATCAGCAGATTAGATTCCTTCTATCTTGAGATATTTAGATATATTTGACTAATTTTGATTAGCAGCAGAATAACTGAAATTGAACCCAAATGTCTTTTTTTGATTGATACATTAGTTCTCAGTCAAGTTGGGAATTAATTTAGAATCGCAAACACTGAGTTCTTTATAATGACAATGTCACATAAGTCATCCCTTTCTAGCAAAATAACTACTTCCTGTGATAGACGTTCAGATTTGCTAAATGTAATTCAGAATGTCATTTTTCAAATACATGTGTTTATTTGTGCTGAGGAAAGTTCATTCCCTTTTCAACTTTCATGCTGTTGGGATGAGCAAAATAAAATGGACATTTTTCTTTAAGACTCTCCTGACATTTCAAACAAACAAGCTGGATATGCCAGTGCCAGGGACTGAACAGATGGAATGTATAAAATTCCTTTCAACATCTAGCCAAAAACTATTCCATATGACTTCTCAAGACAGCTTTTACTGGAAGGAACTTGGTCTTGGCAGAATTTATGGATAAGGTCCATGGAGAAAAGGCTTTCTAACTCTTAATATATCCCTCAGTGTGCAAAGAAATGGCAGAAAAGTACTTTTTCTCTGTAACAATCATTAGCATATAGTCTATAGCAATCTTCAGCTGCGAAAAACACATTTTTACCTATCTAACCTGAAGAGTGAAATACAGGGGAGTTTTGCCATTGACTTCAGTGGGGCTGGGCTTTCACCCAAGGACTCTGTTCTGCAACCACCTGTGCTCAAACACTGGGGTCTACCTGCACGCAACAGGATCAAGACGTATCTCTTGAATTCATTTGTCAGAGCTGCATCTTTGCAGAAGGGCAGTTGCTGTGTACTCTTTGTACTATTCTCAGGGGTGAAAGTAACTGAAAGGACTTACCGGTACGCCGGAGTCCTGAGCTGGGGCGTGGCCTCAACCAGAAGAGGCATGGCCTCAATGGGAAGAGGTGGGGCCTTTAAATACCCGGGCTCTTTAAATCACCTCCAGAGCTACCAGCTGCAGAGGCGGCTGGAAGCCCTGGGGCAATCTAAAGGGCCCGGGACTCCGGCCGCTGCTACCGCAGCGGAGCCCCATGCCCTTTAAATCACCGCCAGAGCCCTGCTGGCACTACCCCAGGGCTCCGGCAGCCGGGCTTGGGAGGCAATTTGAAGGATCCGGGGCTCCAGCCACTGCAGGGAGCCCCAGGCCCTTTAAATTGCCAACCTGGGGAAGCCGATCTGGTCCGGCACGGCATACTGGCTCTTTTACCTCTGACTATTATTAATAATATGATATAATTTTTTTAGGTCTAAATATTTTGAAGACTCTTACTCTGTAGTCTTCACATACATTTTGTTTTACTATATATTATTATTAAGACACACATACTTTTCACTTGTTCACTAAACTCAAGAAGGAAAACACAGGCTCAGCTTAGACATATGTATATGAAAGTCTTGATAATTTTTTTTTATTTATAAAAGAAAAAGGACAATAGAAACTTTCCCTCCTAAGTCATCAGTTTGAATTCAGCCAAGGTCCATAATGAATGACAATTGTTACCATATGATTAGAGTTAGTTCAAAAATTAAGAAAAAATGTGCAGAAATGATGGTTTGGGGTTTATTTGTTTTTTTGCATTTTTTCCCATTACAATTTGTAAAATGTCTTCAATCTCTAGAGCTGGTTGAGAAACATGAAAAAAGCCATAACATTTTAAATTACTTTTTGTAGTTGTTGTTTGTTTAAAATTTACTTGAAAAAAACAAATTTCAGAAAATTTCAACCAGCTGTCTATCTGATGGATGTTTCCTAACCCATGAATTTGATTATTTTAGTCTCAGGCCAAAAATCCACTATCCTCCTGGGTGCTAGCTGGCAATTTTACTGATAATCTCGGCAGAAAGGTCATAAATTAAACAGGCCTGGAGACTGAACTGCTCTCTAAATTCTAGAGTTGTTCTCTTCAGATTAGGGGGGTGAGGCTCTGTGGAGAGGCTCAGCTAGCACTGTCCGTGCCTTATGTGTTCTGAAGATAAAGACATAGCTTTTCTTTCCAGGCTGTGATGGGGTGTACCAACCCCACAGTGGACCAGAAGGGGTTAATGAGAGTTTGTGGGCTCAACAAACTCCACCCTGCTACACCTGCAGTAGGTGTCAACCCTGGAGAAGCCTGGCTGGAGTGAATCTGCTGAGTTTGGACTGCTGGCAGACAGCACCTCCCAGAAGGAAGGTAGGTGGGCATGCAACAGGCAGCCCAAAGCAGTGGTGAGGGAAAGCTAGAAAACTGAGTCTACCCAGGATTCTCCATGCTGGTGAAAGAGTCTGTAGGGAGCCAAGGCTGTCTGCCAGGAGAGTAGAGAAAGCTGCAGAACCAGCTGGGTGGCAGAAAGTGCTAAGAAGCTCTGCCATGAGACTGTGGAAGAAGCTTAAAGAGAGAGATGCTGATACTCTGTGAGTCTGGGAAATGTCTATGGGAAAGGCCTCAGAAGGTAAGGTAAGAACTAGTCCAGTGAGGGATCAAGGAAACTGTGTAGGCAGCCTTCACTGCTTATTAAAGGGTCCCTGGACTGGAACCCAGTGAAGTGGGAAGGCTTAGGTTCCCCTACTGGACCCATGAGGATAGTGGAGTAAAAACCCCCTGGCAAAGAGTAAGCACTGTTGAAACCCCAACACCTGAAATAAGGACTACTGATTCTGGAGTTGGACTGAATATGAGGTTAATGGACTATTCTTTGTTGAATTCTTGGCTCACACCAGAAGGGGTGGCTAGGGTTGCCAATTTTGGTTCGATGTATTCCTGGATGTTTCATCACGACATAATCTTTAATTAAAGATTAATCTTTAAAGTCTCCAGGAGACTTCAGGACAATCCTGAAGAGTTTGCAACCGTAGAGGTTGCATTATATGTGATCTGGCTGGAGGGCCAAGTTCCAAGAATCCTAACATCACAGCTGTCAGTGGAGGACAGCCTGCTACACCACACAGAGCCAAAAGGGGAGGTGCTAGCTGGTGAGTCAGACTCACATGCAGGTCTGTTAAGAGAACATCTTTAGTGAGCAAAAAAGTATCTCTCTCACACAGAAAAAAACACAACCATTTACCAGGATTTTACCTTAAATAATTTTATTGCTTCGGTTTGCAGGGCCTCTGATGGCAGTGTTGTAAGAGGGGAAGCAATTCCTTCTTTGCTGTGACAAAGAGTCGGGTGTCTCCAAATTTGAGAGGCTGAACAGATAATACATGGTCACTGCTTGCAAGGAATCATTTAAGATAATGACTTTATATAACATCTTTCATCCAGAAGGAACCCAACATATGTTATAAACTCTTAGTAACTGACTTTACATACAGGAATCATTTTGGCCACCAATAAAGTGCAGCCATTTCTGTGTGAATCACAGCAACACATAAAAATGCATAGGAACACTTTTAATAGTAAAAGAAGAGTCTCTCATTTGTTTCAAATTTCAGGGAAACTTAAGTAGGCAGAATTGAATTACCCATCTTGGAACAGATCTTGGGGGGGAAAAGTCCTGGTATTTTTAATAACTGTGGGTGTCATCGGACCTAGGTGTTGTATCTCACCTGGAAAAACATTGCTTCCACTAGCACAGTACTCCCTAACACCATGCTAGATACTGACTCAGTAGGAAAACAAACTCATCTGTCTTTATGACTGAATAATCATCACTACTTTTTCAGCAAAATATGTATTTGGTTTCCATTCTGACCCTCCGAACACCTACTGCAATGTATTACAGTTGAGTTGAAAGGGCCTTCCCTATTTATTTTCCCAGGTAGCCATGTTTATGGCTTTCAAATTATGACAGGTATGGGGAACAATATCACCATTCAATGCATCAAACTATTTCCTGCAGAGGTTGAGCTTCTCCGCAGAAATCTCCCATTCAAGTATTGAACTACCTCAAATCTCATTAGTTTGAGATCACTGTTTGAAGTGGTATGCTCCATTGTGTGCGTCTCTAATCAAAACAGTACAATCAAGATAGGCAAGTCTGGTACAACTCCTGTTCAATTGGCTCATTGTTTCCACAGTTCATATCCCAATGATAAGTTCTTTTATTTTAGAGACGTCTATACCACAAAAGTCTGCTTAGAAAAGTTTCAGAAGTCGTATTTCTGGTTCAAGAGGTTCAACAAGACCAACTGCCAGTATAGTTCTGAACACCAGAATCTAGCCACTAAGGAATGTGATTTAACTTGCCTGGACTAATAGGACACAAGAACTCATGCCTCTTCTTACCATATGTGTGGGAAGTGACTTACACTCAGGATATGCTAGCAACTAAATAAATGAAAAACTGTAGCAAGCTATGCTACTGTGACATACTATGGATAAGAGAACAGTGCTGATATACTGTAGAGGACTCAGACAGAACATCACCACTTTCCTTGTTGATTGCCTTAAGGGCAGCACACACGTTTTCCTATTGCTTAATAAGATTCTGCTAAAAGCTATTTTTTTAGGCTTTAACTAGTTAAGTGTAGACACTCAACATACATTCTCGCTCATATTGTCTAATATCAGCAAGTTTAGGGCCTGATCCTGCAAACGCTAACTCAAATGAAGTAATCCTTATTCTTATAAATAGTCCCATTGATTTAAATGGAACTACTCACAAGGATAAGGTCTGCAGATCAGTCTCAGAGTTTGTAACAGCAGATGCCCCAGCTAAGAACATTCTTCTGCAGACTTTAAAGCAGTGGTGGGCAACCTGCGGCCCATGGGCTGCATGCAGACTAATGAACGGGGTAATCTGCTGGCAGGCCACGAGACAGATTGTTTACGTTGACTGTCTGCCGGCATGGCCACCTGCAGCTCCTCGTGGCCAACTCACGCCATTTCCTGCAGCTCCCATTGGCCGGGAATGGTGAACCACAGTCACTGGGAGCTGTGGGCAGCTGTGCCTGCAGATGGTCAATGTAAACAAACTGTCTCGTGGCCTGCCAGTGGATTACCCTGAGAGGCCACTTGCTGCCTGCAGGCCATAGGTTGCCCACTGCTGCTTTAGAGACTGAGTGTTTACAGCTGAGCTAGAGATATTTAAATAAATTAAAAACTCAGTTTCCATTTCCAAGTACAACAATGTTTTTGCCATAAAGAACAAGATGTATTTCTGAATTTGGGCAGACAGACACATATAATAAAGCTTCAGCTCATTTTTGACTCTTCATGGGAGATTATTGTGTAACTTGCTCATGCCTGATCCTGCTGCAGCAGCACCATGTTGGGGCAAATGGCCATTTCTCCAAAATCTATGTCTACCGTAGTCTAGTGCAGGAGCATGTTTATTTTGGCAAGGTGATATTTCTGCCCTGAGTACTCAAAGTGCTTGCTTGTTGGCAAGAAGAGAAGTGACTCAACAGTTCTTTGTTTAATAACACCTACTTCTTTTATGGCACTTTCAATCAGTAGATATCAAAGCACTTTACAAAGGAGGTCAGTATCATTATTGCCATTTTAGAAATGGGGAAGCAGAAGCACCGCGCGGGGAAGTGACTGGCCCAAGGTCACCCAGCTGAACAGTGGCAGAGCCAGGAATAGAATCCAGATCTCCTGTGCTTCCCTTTCTCCCTATACAATGCCTCAGAAAAGCCTCATATTTATTTTAAGTCTCATAAGGGAAACACGGATAAAACCTACAAGCACCATGGCAAGCAACATGAGGATGGAATGGGTACTGTTGGTATGATGTTCAAGGGCTGGAATAGTCCTATCTTTGTAGGATGCAAGTTTGCCCCACTGCACTTCTGTTTAGCAGAATTATCATGCTATTGTCTGTGTCAAGAATAAAACTTTAATGTCTTCAGTGAACCATAGTGTTTATGTCATGTAATTCTGACTGGCAGTACTGGAGTCAGGTTTTGAGCACTGGTGGAGGGGAGGGGAAGGATAGATCATTGGTGGTGCCACTTTCAGTTATACCTATTGGCTTGAAAATGTGCCACACATTCACCTAAAGGCTGCTGCAGTGGCATTGCCTTCCCATTATCTCCACCACTTCCGAGAAAAAGGGTGCTAGTACTAAATCATCTACAGAGTTGTAGCCCTGGTTTGTATTTCCAAGGCCTTGTGTGTTTAAACCCTGCATAAACAACAAGTAGCACTTCTTACTGAGTCAAGAGATCTCTGAAAGATTTGGAGCCCTTTGACCCTGCAGGCAGCACAGGTAGTCTAAACCAACCATCTCTACTAGTCAGCTAGATAGCAGTGTCCTAACTCATGATCATCCAATAAATATAACCCCATCAGTAGCACATTACAGAAATGTCAAGAACTTTAAAGTACATTCATATTAAAATTTGGAAGACAAAAGGTAAAAAAAAGCCTACTATGGAGCTCTTGTTTCTCTGTGAATAAAGTGTTTTGACCATCTGTTAATGTCTAAGATCTTTTCTACTGAAATCTAAATGACTAAACATTTACTGAATGTTCTGAATTAACAAACTGACTATATCAAAACACAAACATTAAAAGCACTGGAAACTCTGCCTACAATTATAACTAAACTTTTGATATGTACAAAAAAGAGTGACAAATTTGGGACAAATACACTTGGATTATAGTTGATCAGATAAGTATTAAGATTATATGGAAAGAGAAATAAACTTACTGCGCTCCCCTTCCACATTTAACAGTTTGCAAACAAGCTGTTCAAATTCTGATCCAACATTTACATTGGTGCTCCCAGCAGCCACTGTCAAGTGATAAAGCCAAGTGTCCTACAAGACAAAAACAAACAGAACCCAATCATCATTCCAAGCAGATTTTTGAGAGTTTAAAATATTACGTTTTTATTGAAATTTTCCAAAACAAGGAACTTCAAAAATATTCATTTTGAAAAATTCTACAGATGAATTTGGCACTCATGAACAGTATCAGTGGCTTCATGCACAAAGGTTCTCATGAAAGCTTAGCCAAAACATCTTAATCCTGACTTGAAGCAAGCTTTCTAGTCTACATATAGGTGTCTTTTGAGCAGAAAGTGCACTCAAGCCAGATGTGATGAATGTTCAGTAGAGACTAGGAAGAGAGCACACACCTAATTTTTTTCACATGTAGCTAAGACAGAATTTAAATGACTGAAAGCTGAATTATAGTGCACTAGCTCACTAAATCACTGAGTCATCTTATAAGAAAGCTTTTCCCCCACCTCAGAGTAGTGCTATACCTTCCTGTGAAGGCACAAGGATTTCCCCTTGTTTTATTTCCCTATCCCTAATCAAGGTCTTATATTACAACCACCATTCATTTTAGCCAAGGAGAGCAGAACTGAGTCAGAGATCACTGAGAGATGCAAAGTATTCCCTCCTCTCCTTTCTAAGAGGCGAATATGATGTCTTTGTATTAATTATTGCCCTTTCCACTTGAGGAATAAGATCAGGAATCAAAACAAGGTCTACCATACTGTCAAATATTTTATTTTATAATGTTCAGAAATAACCTCTCTCATATTATTCCTGTTAGTCTTCCCCTTAGTGCACACTAATTAACATTACTGCAGCAAATGGGCAGTAAACTGGATAGGAGTCCCCACGGGAAAATCCACTGATATTTTCCAGATACCTTAAATGGGGTCAGTTAACTATAGTGATCACTCAAACTCTGATAAGTATTTGTAAAAGTGTGATCATTTGTCTGTTACATCAGACCACTTTCTAGATTGTCTAGCAGAAAAGTCTCTTGTCTCTGACTTTCCATATCTTACTCACTATAGAAAATGTTCATATCACAATACCATAGTTATAGCTATCTTATTGAAACTTAAGAGATAGGGTACATTTACTACCTTCTCATGTTTGGATCCTATAAGAAGATAGGTAGGTCCTTGCTCTTTAGGATGGATAACAATGGTATAATGTGTTGATAATAGACTGCGACCACTGGCCTCATAATCTTCATCTGAATCACACGACCTGTCAACTTCTTCAACTTTTGCCTCCCAAAGCTTGATTTGACCCAGAGGAAACTATAAGTAAATATAAGAAATAGTCATCTTGGATAACTCAGTTTTACAGTTCTTGATCTACAAATGAAGAGAAACTGATAAAACTAGCATCAACATGTTCTGAATGTTTGACATTAGGAAAGTCCATAAAAGTCTATTCTTTTAATGTTACTAAGAACTGTAAGGTAAACCACCCTCCCAGTTTACAATCCTGGAAGAGAGAAAGCATGGTCTTGTCATTAAAGCACAGTCCTAAGAGTGAGAAGACTTCAGTTTCATACTAACCTCTGCTTTTTATTTCTACAAGATATATTGTTCTTGATAGTTGCATATGGAATGTGCAACTATCTGACACAATAGGTCTTGATTGTGGGAGACGATGCAACCCTTGAGATATCCCAGGCCCAATCCATTTGAGGATTCTCAAACTCAAGACCAGGATGTTGAATTTAAACTTATGGCATGTCTAGATGCACAGTGCTGCACTGGTGCAGTTGCACTGATGCAGCTGTGTTGTTGCAGCACATCTGGTGAAGATGCTCTTGTGTTGATGGGAAAGCTCTCTCCCATCGGCATAATAAAACCACCTCCGCAAGCAGCAAAAGCTCTCCCACCGACGTAGTGCTTTCCACACCGGCTTTTATGTGGTGTAACTTATGTCACTTAGGGGGGTGGTTTTTTCACAGCTTAAGCAACATAAATTCTGTCAACATAAAATGTGGTGTAAACATAGCCTTAACCTAGTATTTGATGGGGTGTCACTGTGGCAACTGGAGCATCACTACTGCTGCTATTGGATCCTTTTCATGTCTCCGGTTTAAGTCTCAGGTATAGTGGATTGCAGTATTTAAGACGGGAGGTTACAAATGCATATATGACTATGACCAAGTCCTCCTCTGTCAAGATGGATCTAGTCTCTCAGTCAGCTGTAGGTGGAAGAAGCAGTTTTTCATAGGTGTAACTATGTGAGCATCCACTATCAATGAGGAATCCTGAAGGACACAAATACTACATACCATTTTCACAACTATCAGGTGGGCTTATGCCCTGTACAGAGGATGATAATAATATAATGCTGGCTAGGTTCTTGAAAGATCTCCCTTTCCTTACTTTTGTCTTGCCAAGAGTTAGCATCAGCTGGATGCCTGTTATTGTGATGCTGATCTCCTGGAGATAGTGGGATAGCTAAGAGATAGCGCTGTTTGATGAGAAGGTGAAGATGATCTGGGTATCATTCGTGTACTGCTGTTTATCAAGGCTGTGGTGTCTTATGACCCTATATTGAATATGATGGGTGAGGAACTTTCATAGATTAGGGATTTGGTGTCTGAGGAGCATCTTCCCATTACTCTGAGCTTAGTCTGAGAAAAAGGATAGGAACCATTTCAGTGTGCTGCCACATACACCAGCTAAGAATCTGAGATAAGCCAGCACAACTTCGTGGTCTATGGTGTCCAACACTATGGAGAGATCCAGCAAAAAGAGAAGGTATATTTATCCATGACCAAGAGCAGGTTGTGCACAAGAGCAATTAGCACCATATTTATAGCACATTATTGGGTGGGAATGTTTTTTAAATATCACCAGAGATCAGGTGTAGTTGATGCTGACTCTTTGCCATCTTCTCAATAATCTTTTTAAGAAATTGGAGATTAGATACTAGGATATAGCTGGAAAGTTTGGTTGCATCAAGAATTGTCTTCTTAGATACTGATTGGAAAATGAGTGTTTTAACATGGGTGGTAAGCTGCCCCGGTTGAAGAAGGCATTGGCTGTTAGTGAAGGATGCAGGTTTCTTGGTTCTTCACTAACAGAATGGACATGGGTCAAAGATACACGTGCTGGCTTCCTTTCCCGTAGTGCTTCTTAATTTCTTGCTTTATGAACAGGCCGAATTCTGTGAAAGGGGCTGTTGAATCCTAAGGTTCAGAGATGCCATCTCAGTTACAAGAAACCATTTTTATGACGTACTTGTGCTAAATAGTATTTTTATTAAACCTAAATTAGGATTACAAGAAGCTGGGTTGACAGATGATTTCAATTAGTGTAATTCTTCTCCATTGTTCAGCACATGGTTTTCAAAATAATAATGTTATTTTGAATCCTTTTAACCAAATGGACTCCATTAATGTAACATATACAGCAGTTTACATTACCGGATGCCTCACAGGCTCTTTATTTCTATACACACATTCCATTGTAATAAAAACTTATGTTTTCAGTTAGCAACTCCTCGAATATTGAAAAAGAAATCAGTTTAAAAATACTGCATATGCAGTTTTACAAAAGCACATTCTGCTTGTAAAAGCTGCACTTCCTCCACATTACCATCTAATAAAATAATTGTTCATTTTGGTTTAAAAAACTGCAGTAAACTTATCCAAATTTTAGACAACTATTTATAATGAGCCAGCTAATTGCCTAAATATTTCTAAAGGGCCTGTGCTCAAGGAATAATTTTCAAAGATAAGAACTTGAAAATTCTTGTACTTTAAACATACAGATTTCTTACTACAATTGATGTGAAAACCAATGTGTCATCAAATCTCAGTCAACATTTACATTAAAAATGTAAACATACTTTTTACTTAGCAGCTTCTCTGTAAAATGAGTTAGAAGTTAATATTCTGAAATGAAAGAGTTACTGGATTTTGGAACATTACAGAACTGGTATACTTTCAAAGAGCAATATTAAATAAACAAAAATCCTGAAGTATGGCTTATTACTACTTGTTACAATGCACAGTATCATAAATAAGCACTATTTTACTAGTTCAAATTTTCCACTTGCCTTCAGTGACATTACTCACACTGCAAAGTTACTCATATGCCTTAGTGTTGCTAGGATCTGGCCCTAAATTAAGAACAAACAGTAGGAGGCAACAACAGGGAGAAGAAGAAAAGGGAAGGAAGATGGAGAAAACAATATGCCGGATCTAAAGCCCAGTGAAATCACTATCAAGCCTGGAAGTAACAATGGAGGTTCTCTGTGCTGCCTCTGCTATTTTTATTTTAATGGTTTAATGGAGTAAATAGACAGTCAACTGGCTGTTGAGTTTAATTTTAACTAGGTTTGAAGTGAGTGAAATAAAATATACTAAAACTCAGGGGTTAACAATAGGATTGCTCAGATATCACCAAAATCCCCATTCTCCATCTCAGCAATGGAGACGATTGGTCAGGCCAGAGGGAGAATGTACTGTCCCAGAACGGGGGCAGGGCATATTTCTGAGAAATGCTCCCCCATCTCAACAGGTGATGAGGTGCAATACTGGTTGGATCAGAAAAATGGATGCATCACTTTCAGAACAGGGGAACGGAATAAAGTATGTGGCCATAGATAGAGGGGCTGGCCCCTACCTCTTCCTCAGCTTCTTGCATCCCACTGGCTGTATAGGGGAGAGGGGGAGCTGACTGGCCCCTGCACTCCCCCACCCAACAACCAAAACTTTTCCCCAGTCATCCTGAGTCCTTTGCCTCTTCAGCTGCCCACCCCTCCCCCGGGAACTCAATAGGTGACCTGCCCTCCCTTTAGTTGTAGACAGTGAACTGTGCTCCCAAAAAACAGACAGTCAGTCAAATCCACAGCATCTTGGAATCAGGAAGGATTGTCTCCCCATTAGGCAAACTGGCAGTGGTCCAGTGGGTTTTTCACTTTCCTTGAAGCACTGTGAAGGCACAAGTGGGGTAAAGAAGAGGACCTGGATGTCTGTATATTAAGGCATAATATAGGAAGGTTCAGTTTGTTGCAACATGAGGCTGACGTACAGGGCAGAAAAAGGCTAAAAGGGCCAGCTCCAGAGATCAATGAGACTGAAGATTTGTGCTGGTGGACCTGTAAAGAGAAGAGGAGACCTGAAGTCTTTGTAGACCAAAGTTCCCCCTTTTAGTACCCTGAAATCCCCTCAGGGGTGAAAGGTGAGAGGACTTAGAAGTGAGCTGAGCCCAGGGGGGCAGGCTGAAGAGTCTACCCTCAGTTATTTGTTATATGGTAGGAGCCTGTAACCTGCACTAGGCTCAGTTAAATGCCTGGCGTGAAATGGATAGGCATATACTACTCATAACCAATGTTAGTTAATAAAGTTGCAGGCTCTTGATTAAAAATCCACCCCAATGTCTGTCTTTCATTCACCTGAGAGTCCTGAGCAAACAAGTCATAGAAAGACCATTAGAACGACATACCTTATCTTCTTGACTACGGAAATAGTAAAGAGTTTTTCCAACCAGAGTACACCACACTCTTTTGGAATATCCATGTTTCACCTGAAATTACAGTTAAGAATAAATTATTTTTAATGTAATACTTTTTTATGAGATGGGCCCAACCAGTGAAGCTTAGATTCATATATTTCAACCTCTCAGAACTCTGATGGTTGAAATAAAAAATTCCTGTAAAACATTAATATAAATATACAAATTTGAAGCTGCATGACCTTCTGTACTACAGGTGTTAGAATTAAAGCATAATAGGCCTGAGCCAAAGCCCATTCAAAACAGCAGAAGTCTTTTCATTGGCTTTGGATCAGGTCCTAGACAGAAAAAGCTGAGGAAATGAAAATTGGAGGGGACAGTCACAAACTACTACAACTAATGATAATTAGAACTCTAATAGTGCTTTACATCCAAGAATTTCCAAGCACTTAATGAAAATTAAGTATCAAAAGCCATATGAGGAAGATAAGTCTTAACATCCCCAATTTACAGAGGAGTAAAAGCAAAGGCATAGAGAGGTTAAGTTACGTCACACAACAGGTCAGCAGCAGTCAGGAGTAGAAGCTGAGAGTCCTTACCCCCCACTTCTCTGCTCTAATCACCAAATTAGATTCCCTCCCAAGCTAACTTTGATTAACATCAGTCCTTTGAAGAGATGAAAATTGGCTGGTGAATGGAGTGGGGTAACTGAGAGTAAAGTGCATTGTTGCCTGCTCCCCCCATATCCATTGAGCAAATTAGCACAAGGTAGTGCTAAGAGAGTGCACCTAGCACTCTAGAAGTCTGGTTATAACACAACAGTTGTGGGAGTTGAAATGAAGTTCCCCACTTATGAATTGGCATCACTAGTTTTTTGAATGGGGAAAAATATTTTAGAACAGTATCTAGCAGTAAAAGACGGTTACTCACCTTTGTAACTGTTGTTCTTCGAGATGTGTTGCTCATATCCATTCCAGTTAGGTGTGTGCGCGCCGCATGCACATTTGTCAGAGAAACTTTTACCCTAGCAACACTCGGCGGGTTGGCTGGGTGCCCCCTGGAGTGGCGCCGCTATGGCGCCTAATATATACCCCGTCCAACCCGGCCACCCTTCAGTTCCTTCTTGCCGGCTACTCCGACAGTGGGGAAGGAGGGTGGGTTTGGAATGGATATGAGCAACACATCTCGAAGAACAACAGTTACAAACGTGAGTAACCGTCTTTTCTTCTTCGAGTGATTGCTCATATGCATTCCAGTTAGGTGATTCCCAAGCCTTACCTAGGCGGAGGGGTCGGAGTGAGATGTGGCGGTATGCAGAACCACTGCGCCAAATGCTGCATCATTTCTAGATTGCAGGACCAGCGCGTAGTGCGAGGTGAAAGTGTGGACCAATGACCAGGTCGCTGCGCGGCATATCTCCTGGATGGGCACGCGTGCCAGGAAGGCAGTTGATGATGCTTGAGCTCTAGTAGAGTGCGCTGTAAGGTGGCCCGAAGGGACATGAGCTAGGTCATAGCATGTGCGAATGCAAGCAGTCACCCAGGAGGAGATCCTCTGGGAAGAGACTGGCAGGCCTTTCATTCGTTCCGCGACCACCACAAACAGTTGGGGAGACTTTTGGAATGGCTTCGTACGCTCAATGTAGAAGGCGACTGCCCTGCGTACATCTAAGCAGTGTAGCTGCTGCTCCCGCCGAGAAGAGTGGGGTTTTGGAAAGAAGACTGGGAGGAAGATGTCCTGGTTGGTGTGGAAGGCAGACACAACCTTAGGGAGGAATGCCGAATGAGGGCGCAGCTGTACCTTGTCTTTATGGAAAACAGTGTATGGGGGGTCCACCGTGAGAGCTCTTAGTTTGGAGACCCGCCTGGCCGATGTAATGGCCACCAGGAACACTGTTTTCCACGATAGTTACAGGAGCGAGCAAGTCGCTAGCGGCTCAAATGGCGGGAGCATGAGCCTGGTTAGGACCAAGTTAAGATCCCAGGTAGGGGCAGGCCGACGTACGGGAGGATAGAGACGCTCTAGGCCCTTAATGAACCGAGAGACCAAGGGATGGGAGAACACGGAGTGGCCGCCCTCGCCTGGCCGGAAAGCAGATATGGCTGCTAAGTGCACCTTCAGAGAGGATGTCGCTAGGCCCTGCTGCTTAAGGTACCAGAGGTAGTCTAGGACCATGGGGATCAAGGCATCCGAAGGAGTAACGCCCTGAGTTCCGAACCAGCAAGAGAAGCGTTTCCACTTTGCCAAGTACGTGAAGCAGGTGGAAGGCTTCCTGCTGCTGAGGAGAACATGCTGAACAGCTCAACTCTGCCGCGTTTAGCCATGCTGGAGCCACGCCGTGAGGTGGAGGGCTCGCAGGTCTGGGTGACGAAGCCTGCTGTGGTCTTGTGTGATCAGGTCTGGGAGGAGAGGGAGGGGAACTGGGGTGTCTACAGACAGATCTAGCAGGGTGGTAAACCAGTGCTGTCTGGGCCACGCAGGTGCGATCAGGATCAGATGCACTTTGTCCCTGCGGAGCTTCAACAGGACCTTGTGAACCAGGGGAAACGGAGCGAAGGCATACAACAGGTGGTGCCTCCACGACAGGAGGAATGCGTCCGTGATCAACCCCGGGGAGAGACCCTGAAAAGAGCAGAACTCCTGGCACTTCCTGTTCGAGCGGGAGGCGAACAGGTCTATGCGGGGAAATCCCCACCTCTGGAAGAGTGAATGGATGACGTCCGGTCTTATTGACCACTCATGACATAGAAAGGACCGGCTGAGCCGATCCGCCAAAGCGTTCCAGACCCCCGGAAGGAAGGACGCCACTAGATCTATCGACTGGGCTATACAGAAGTCCCAGAGTCGAATGGCCTTCTGACACAGGGGAGACGAGTGGGTCCCTCCTCGCTTGTTGATGTAGTACATGGCCGTTGTGTTGTCCGTGAACACCGAAACACAATGGCCGCGCAGATGTTGTTGAAATGCCTGGCAGGCCAGGCGCACTGCCCTCAACTCACGGACGTTTATATGGAGTGTCAGCTCCCGGGACGACCAAAGGCCCTGGGTACGCAGGTGACCTAGGTGGGCCCCCCAACCGAGGGATGACGCATCCGTCGTTAAGGTCATCGATGGTGGCTGTGGATGGAAAGGCATCTCTGCGCATACCAGGGATGGAGTTAGCCACCAATCGAGAGAGCGGAGGGGGCTGGGGGGAACTGTCACCAGGACGTCTATAGGGTCCCTGCCCGGGCGGAAGACCGAATGGAGCCACGTTTGGAAGGGTCTCATGCGGAGCCTGGCATACTTTGTCACATAAGTACATGCGGCCATATGCTCCAGGAGTCTGAGACAGGTGCGAGCTGAGGTGACCGGGAAGCCTGTAAGCTTCGTATGATCGATACGATCGCTTGGAAGCGGGGCTGAGGCAAGTAGGCCCTGGCTTGAGTGGAGTCCAGCGTTGCCCCTATAAAGTCCAGCCTCTGCGTGGGGACCAGGGTGGACTTCTCGGTGTTGAGGAGTAGTCCCAACCGGGAAAATAGGTCCGTAACTACATTGATGTGCTGCCGTACCTGAGACTGAGAGGACCCCTTGAGGAGCCAGTCGTCCAGATACGGGAACACATGAACCTGTTGCCGGCGGAGGTGGGCGGCAACGACGGCCATGCACTTCGTAAACACTCTAGGGGCCGTGGAGAGGCCGAAGGGGAGGACTGTGAATTGGAAGTGCTGGTGGTTGGCCATAAAGCGAAGGTACTTCCTGTGCGGTGGAAAGATGGCAATATGGAAGTATGCATCCTTCATGTCAAGGACAGCATACCAGTCTCCAGGATCCAGTGAGGGGATAATCGTTCCCAGGGAGATCATGCGGAACTTCAGCTTGAGCATCCATTTGTTGAGTAGGCGCAGGTCTAGGATAGGTCTGAGGCCTCCCTTGGACTTGGGGATCAGAAAATATCGGGAATAAAACCCCTTTCCTCTCTCGTCTAGAGGTACCTCCTCTATAGCCCCTGTAGCGAGGAGAGATTGGACCTCCTGTAGGAGGGCTTGCTTGTGAGAGGGGTCACTGAAGAGGGACCGGGAAGGGGGGCAGGAGGGTGGTGATGAAGCAAATTGGAGGTGGTATCCCTGCTTCACTGCGCAGAACCCAAAGGTCTGATGTTAATTGGGACCACGCCGGAAGGAAGTGGGAGAGGCGGTTGGAGAAGTGAGGGAGAGGATCCTGTTCTGAGGCCGGGCGCACCTTCAAAAGTTGGCCTTGGGGCCCGGTGGTGCCTTAGAGGGTCCCTGGTTTTGGCCTCCTTGGGAACCAGACTGGCGTCTACGGCCTCCCCACCCGCGCCTTCTATTGTGGTCCTGCCTCTGGCGAGGTGGAAAATACGGGCGGTGAGTTTGGGGCCTGAAGGGTCTATGCTGGGTTACGGGGGTATGCATCCCCAGCGAGCGCATGATGACTCCGTTATCCTTCAGGCTCTGCAGCCTAGGATCGGTCTTGTCCGAGAACAAACCCTTGCCGTCAAAGGGTAAGTCCTGGATGGTGCACTGCAGTTTCAGAGGCAGGTTAGAGACCTGGAGCCAGGAAATGCGCCTCATGGTAATCCCCGAGGCCAAGATTCTGGCTGCTGAGTCGGCCGCGTCCAGGGAGGCCTGGAGAGAGGTCCTGGCCACTTTCTTGCCCTCCTCCAGGAACGCATTGAACTCCTGGCGTGAGTCCGGGGGTAGCAGTTCGGAGAACCTACCCACTTCAGCTCAAGTGTTATAGTTATAGTGGCTCAATAGAGCCTGTTGGTTGGCCACACGGAGCTGTAGGGCCCCCGCTGAGTACACCTTCCAACCCAGGAGATCCATTCGTCTGGCCTCTTTGGACTTCGGGGCCGGTGCCTGCTGGCCATGTCGTTCCCTTTCGTTGACCAACTGGACAACTAAGGAGGAGGGAGGAGGATGGACGTACGAGTACTCGTACCCCCGAGAGGGGACCATGTACTTTCTCTCAACTCCCTTTGCCGTCGGTGGAATGTAGGCTGGAGACTGCCAGAGGGTGTCAGCAGTGGCCTGGATGGTCTTAATGAACGGCAGCGCGACTCGAGTGGGAGCATCAGCGGTGAGGATGCTCACCACGGGGTCCTCGACTTCCGGGACCTCCTCCACTGGGAGCTTGATGTTGAGGGCCACTCTGCGCAGGAGGTCCTGATGGCCCCTGAGGTCTATTGGTGGGGGCCCTGATGATGAGGTCCCTGCCACAGCCTCATCCAGTGAGGAAGAGGAAGATACCCCTGGAATGAGGGGGTCTTGGACGGCCTGCTGCTCCTGGGACGGTTCCTGCTCCAGATGTCCTGGGGAGTCCGGAGGATGTGTGACATGCTCTTCCGACTCAACCGCGGGGGGGGGGGGGGCGAGAAATGGTGGCCTCTGGTGCCCGATGTTCAGAGGCAGCAGAGCCGGTCTGGACCAGAGGAGCACCCTGGGCTTGGTGGTATGCCCAGGGTGTCCAGAAGGACCACTGCTGAGGTCCCATGTACTGCAGCTGAGAGTCTTGGAACACCCCCACTGGTATCTCTGTATCCTGGTCCCAGTCGTAGTAACTGTCCGCCTGGGAGGATGCGGACGTGTGTCTGGACGGCCAAGGTGGAGCAGCAAAACCTGGAGCCAAAGTCCCGACCGATCTTGCACCTCTTGATCGTGGGGACCGGTGCCGGTACTCATAGCGGTACCGAGAGCGAGACCGGGACCTGCGACCGGCCCGCTGCCGGGAGGTCGACCGGGATCTTGAGTCTCTTATGCTAAATATTTATAGTACATGTACTTTTGGACTTTAATTTTGGGTGCCCCTCAAACAGCACTTTTGCAAAATCACACAAGGGCCAATGCCAAATACTGCAGCCAACTTAGATACTACTGTATAAAGAAGTCCCTGTTAAAGATCCAATTCTGCTCCTGCTGAAGCCAATTGGTGTTTTGCCATTGACGTCAATAGAAGGACTGGTTACTAAAATTAGTTTACTACACATGTTTTATACAGTTCTTGTTGCCTTTTTTCACTTAGAGATATTAAGCAGAAACATTTTTAAAAATAAAAACAGAATAAAAATACTTTGTCAGGGAAATAAGTGTCCCTACCTTGGTCAGCAATCCTTTCATGGCTGGCTTCACATCAGGCTGTAAGAAAAGTGGACTAGCAGCCTGCACTTTAAGAACATTCTGCAGTACTTTGATCCACTCTTCTAAGATGTTGGGAGAATCTGCAGTCAGGTAGTATGTTCGTTTTTCTGTGATCAACTGAACAGTGACAGAAAAGATGCCTTCAGTTCTAGGAATATTATAGATTTCAACTTATTTAAACAATACATTTATTTACAAATACAAAATATTCGCAACATTTTTACTGTCACTTTTCAGAGTAGAACTGCTTAATGGCCGTGCAGAGCAGGTGGCCCCATAGTCAATGACATCTCATTTGAGAGATCCCCCTGTAGTAAATTACATGGAATTCATTTTACCTAAATTGGAATCACAATTGGTGGCATGTTAATCTGCGATTTCAGAGTGCTTGAGCACAAAGCCATCCCATCTGGATTAATGTTACAGGTAACAATCCTACCTTCACAAGAATGTGAAAAAGATAACCCTATAGAGCAGGGGTCCCCAATGCGGTGCCCGCGGGCTCCTGGCCGGCAGTTGAGCATCCGCCAAAATGTCACCAAAATTTGGCAGCATTTCGGCAGCGACGCCTCTCAATGACGCCGCTTGCCGCCGACAAGCGATGTCATCGAGAGGTGCCGCCCCCAAAATGCCGCCGAAATTCAGCAGCATTTTGGCGGATGCTCGACCACTGCTACAGTCCTTCATCTGGCACCCGCCAGACGAAAAGGTTAGGGACCACTGCTATAGTCTTTTCTATCTCCAGTTTCTATGACTGAAACAATCCCTCCCCCCTCAGATGGAGGGTACTGACTGCCTCCAAAAGGAGACACATTTGGAGGAAGGGTCATTTTTGGGGTGAAAAGAGAGGACCCCTCTAAAAATACAATGAGACAAGGAAGCACCTGAACCGTTTGTTTTCCATCACCCCTTACAATGTGGCTGGATATGCTTAACTCAATTTGACCTTGTGGCTTTCGAATTACATCACTCTGTGTGAAAGAACATGAAAAAAAGGATTATTCATCAGTAATAAAATACTGGTATAACACATTTAAGACTTGATTACTGGAAGCATCCAGCATGGGGCAGACAAACTACAGCCTGCAGGCCACATCCGACTCGTCGGACCATTTAATCCAGCCCTCAGCTCCCACTGCACCTCGGAGCCGGAGGGGGACATGCTTCTGGGAGCTACTTGCGGTAAGCACTGCCCAGAGCCTGCACCCCTGAGCCCTCCCCCTACTATCCAATCCCCTGCCACGGCCCTGATCTTTCTCCCACCCTCTGAACCCCTTGATCCCAGCTCAGAGCCCCCTCTTGTACCCCAAGCCTGTCATCCTCAGCCCCACGCCAGAGCCCTCACCCTTCCGGAGCCCCAAAACCCTGATCCCCCTCCCACTCTCTGAACCCATTGGTCCCAGCCCACAGCACCCTCCTGCACCCCAAATTCCTCATCCCCGCTCCCCCCCAGAGCCCACACTCCCAGAGCCCTCACACCCCTCCAGTACCCCAACCCATTGCCCCAGCCCTGATTCCCCTTCCACCATCCAAATCCCTCGGTCCCAGCCTGGAGCCCCCTCCTGCATCCCAAGCCTGCCATCCCTAGCTCCACCCCTGAGCCCTCCCCACCCGTACCCCAACCTGGAGCCTCCTCCTACACCCTGAACTCCTCATTTCTGGCCCCACACCAGAACCCGCACCCCCAGCCTTAGCCCTCACTCCCTCTCACCACTGACCTAGCAGATAGAGTGCCCTCAAATCCCATAAGATAAAAGTTGAGGGTGCTCAACAGTTTGTGGGACTGGGTGCTTTATTATGAAATGTTTAATTTAATGTATTCAAATGAAGAAATGTATTTTTTCATCTGGCAATTTTACAGTCATTTAGAGGAATCGGGAACTAAACAGTAAACATGTTATTCATACTCACCGGAGATTTGTAGTACAATAACTCACCGCCTTTGAGCACAAACCATCGTCGTTTCCAGGTTTTTACTTTGCCACCCATTTTTAACAAATATCCAGATTTTTCCAATGGCTCCTGATTATTTAAAATAAAAAATAAATTATGTAATATATTATAACAAGGTATTTTGCCAAAGAAAAAATGCATGCATGGTAAATAATAATTATTACAATACTTTGCCTTTTTATAGCAGAAAGATCCAGTTTTTACATGCATTAAGATTCATGCATGTGAGATAAAAAAAAGTATTTTCCCTATTTTACAGTAAGACAGGGGTACAGAGATTTGCTCCAAGTCACATAATAAGAGCTAAGCACCTTCAGTGCAAACTCCAGCAAAATAAAGCTCAAGGTTTTGCTCTCTGTCAGTAATTGAGTGATATGGTCCTCATCCCCACTCAGCCAAGCGGCTTGGATACCCAGGCCACCATCATTAATACAAGCCATAGTGAGGAATACAGATGCAGCCTGTTACTCCACACTGTGGGTTTGGATTCTGTGAACTGTGCAGCCTGCGGACCCACTGACCACACATCTGATATGCTCACTGTCCCCTACATCTTATATGAGGAAGTTGCAGACACCCCATCCATGGACATCTTCTGTACTGTGTACAGGGTGATATGTAATTCTCCCCACCCCTAACTCTCTAGTGGGGTCTCTGCTGTTGCTGCTACTGAGGCCACCCCTCTGTACACCCAACATGGTTCTCCTATGCTGTGTTTAGATATTTCACACACAATAGGTCACCTCAAGTGTCTGATTTGTTACAGTCAGCATATGGGTCATTTAATGAATCTGAACACATTGCTACTTGTAATCATCACACTGTGTGCCAAGCAAACTTAGTACTGGGCTTTGTTAACATTGTAGAAGAAAGAAATGCTATTATTCTTTGCATAACTTTGGTACTCACATTTTTTCCATTATCACTAGATGAGGAACAGGTTTTAGGGAGTTTCTGCTCTGGCTCTGAATAGTCTATATCTGTTGAGTAGGCATCAGGGGGAACAGCATAGTCGCTTTCTGAGGTCATAGAAGACAAAGACACACCTGAGCGAAAAAGGAAAAAAGATGCCATGTATCTATTTCTTTGTCATCATATTTTAGACATGAGAAATTGGGCATGGTATGGAGGGAACAGCTGAGCTGGGAGTTGTTGACAAACTAAAATATTAATAGCATTCCAGAGGGAATTAAATATTTTTGATGAGAATATCAAGCAGCGCAAGTAAATTCCTTAAAAATAATATCAAAGTGTTTATTTAGGAATTTGGAAATGCTTCAGGCACATAAACATAACGAATGCAAGGAGCAATGTGAAAAATGTCATGTTCAAGAATATGATTAAAAGCAATTTAATATTTACTGATTGTAAAATATTCTTAAATGTCAACTTATTATCGGAACTCAAAGGAGAAGGTATATTGGGACAAATTAAAATTCTTCATATGGTCTATAGTTTTCACCTACTGGAAAATAATTATTTAAACAGACCATTGTAAGTCATCAACTTTGGAAGGCTTATTGACTTTCAAGTGAAATCTGCAGCCACTGAAATTTACAGGGATCGATTCTTGGTTCCTCTGTGCAGCAATGTAAAGGTCCTTAGAATGTCATAGAAACTCCTAAGAAAACCTTACAGCATAAGTGGATTCCCAAATTATGTAGAATTGCTGCAAAAACATTATCCTTCCATCTCTACACCCCCAGCATTAGGGGGAAGCCAGGGCACTCCACACTTTAGCTATTCTCAGCGTGGAGAGTACCCAGGGAGCCATACCAGCCAGAGTACAAGTTAGAGCAGCCCTAAGGCTCCCAGGAGCCCAACATTAATTTCTTCACTTCCATAAATCAGGTTCATGTATGTGACAATGTCTCTTTCTCACTCTCTAATCTTCAAAAACAGTGTTCTCTAATTCCATCTCTCTCTGACAATGTGCATAAGAGAGTGATCCTCAGCACTTCAACAATCAAATTGAATTAAACCATGAAATGGGGATCCACAATATGAACAGGCTGTTAGTTATGAATTAAAACTAAAATTATTCCAAATAGGTGTGCAAACACTCCAGAAAGAAACAAAAATATAACACTGCCATATCCAGTTATCACTGCTTCATCTAAGAGCAAGATATTAGGAGAATCTTACTCTCAAAGGAACAAAATTCCAAGGAAAATAATTCAGTGATTCCATAAAACCTCCAATTGACTACACTTGCCCATAATTTCAACAGCCATAGATCAAATATTAATTTTCTACCCAAAACACACTGAAGCCCATATTCCTTACAATCAAATGGGGCTACTTAATGACCTGTGAATGAAGGAAAATATTTGGAATCTCCTGTTTAAAACACTTGTTTATAAATATATATGGCATTTAAAAGATTATATTATATATATAAAAATAATATTTTAAATGCCATCAGATTTAATTAGTTCTGTTCAATCACCACACTTAAGAGTTCTGCAGTAGATCACTAGCATTTCTGTACATCATATTACATCTCTGTCTATTTTTTGGTGATCAAGTGTAGGCTCTTCATGCTAAACCAGGGGTAGGGAACCTATGGCACGCAAGCTGATTTTCAGTGGTACTCACACACACGGGTCCTGGCCATTGGTCCAGCAGGCTCTCCATTTTAATTTAATTTTAAATGAAGCTTCTTAAACATTTAAAAAACCTTATTTATTCTATACACAACAATAGTTTAGTTATATATTATAGACTTACAGAAAGAGACCTTCTAAAAATGTTAAAATGTATTACTGGCATGCGAAATCTTAAATTAGAGTGAATAAATGAAGACTCGACACACCACTTCTGAAAGGTTGCCGACTTCTGTGCTAAACTATATATGATTTTTCTTTACTACTTTTTTTTCTTTATCATCTGGTCCTCTCAGGTAAGTTGCCTGTATGGTAGATGAATTGCCCAAAGGCTTGTCATGTGGTTAGATTGTAGATGGGCTGTCTAGGCTGCCTTTCCCTGCCACTCTTATTTTCTTTGACTTGCAATGAATGTGGGGAATTTTTATACTGAGTCAGTTATGAATAAGAGCCTGTGCAATTTTTTCCCTGCCAAAAAAACTGTGTATTCAAATCCAGTTTCAGAATTAAAAAAAGTTTTAGCCCATGTCCACCTGCTTCTATGAAAAACCACATCCAATTTTTCCTCTGAATGATTCACTAATACTAAAACAAACTCTTTGCTTATTCATCAAAATGGAAAAAACCACTCATTTTCAAATGTGAAAGTTTCCTTTTCAAAAGATTTACTTAAAACTACTGTTCGACTCTGAAGAGTTACTGTATAACATTTGCACTGTAGCATTCTGTTTATTTTGTTTGATTAATTCCATATATTGGCTGATTTTACAAATAAAAATATTGTTTTTGTAACTTCCAGACCAGCAAATTCATCTGGGTTTTGAGAGTCAAGCTGGGCTCTTTCCTCCTAAAATATCAGTAATTACGATACTATAGGCCAGTATACCCTTAGTTTTCACCTGTGCATCTCCCAATCTTCAAATTATGCATTATAAATAAGAACACATGCTCAAGGCTGTGAAGAAAGACTTCTGAATGTGAAACAATGCAGGGCTATCTTCTTGAGTCTCCAGAGAAACAGCATGAAACAATGGGTCAGATTCCACTACTGCCTACAATATTGTAAATCCGCAGTGATTCTAATTAATTCAACTAAGTTAGATTGGTGTAGAAACTAGCGTGAGAAGCAATTCAGGCCCAAAGCTTCGGTAGGTATCAGCTTAGCTATCAGCAAAGATAAATCTGGCAGGGAAGTGAGAGAAAGACTTAAGCCCTTTTACACTAGTGCAATCCAACTACAGCATGGATTTGCACTGGCATAGCATAGGTGTAGCTACATAGGTGTAGCTACATCAGTGCAAGTAAGCCCTTAGATATCTTAAAGGGCAGTGGGCATGGCAGAGAAATTTGGTATGAGAGAAACAGGGAGGGCTTCAATACTTGCCAGAATGGGAGCACTTTAACAGTTATGTTCTGTTTCACCCTATCAGAACCAACCAAACCAAATTGAGGAGAAAGAATTAGGTTAAGGACAATTCTAGAAAGCAAGAATGTTGTATACATTCTTTGCAAAGCAGACCATTATTGTGGAAACTTAACGGGGGCCTGTGGTTGGCACTCAAATTCTGTTAATCCATTGACTACATGTGCCTGCGTGTGACATAAGTGAAACTCTAGTTAGTTAGCCACTGACATTGTCCAATCAGAGTTAGGCTACATCTTCACTACCTGCCGTATCAGCGGGTAGCAATCGATCCCCGAACTCGCTTATATCGATTCCGGAACTCCACCAACCCAAACGGAGTTGCGGAGTCGACATGGGGAGCCACAGACATGGATCCCGCGCCGTGAGGACGGTGAGTAATTCGATCTTAGATACTTTGACTTCAGCTACGTTATTCACATAGCTGAAGTTGTGTATCTGAGATTGATTTTCCCCTGTAGTGTAGACCAGACCTCAGTAAATAACAATAATATTTTGATATCTGTAACATTATACTATCAGAGGATCTCAAAGCAATTTACCAACAGAAAATGAAGCCTCACTTCACCTGTGAGGTAGGGAAGTGCTACTCCCTTTTTGCATATGGGGAAAACACAAACAAATGGAGGGTAATAGACACTTGTGTGCCAGGGACTAACTTCAGGTCAGCCTCTTCCTCTCTTTGCACAGGTCTCAGGGGACGCACTGTAAAACTGACTGTTTTAGAGGCAGAGAGGATGGAGAATGCCTTTAAGAAGGTAGGCTTCACACTCTGAGATCACAGAACTGAACTGAATTCCTTTGCTGTCTGATTAGGTTAAATTATTACTTTTGTGTTATAAACTTAAGAAAAATATTTTGCTGACTCTCACTATATTTTTCTGCTGAGTTATTCCATCTAGTTACAGTCAAAGGTCACAGAAAATCCATGATGGGGCAGGGAACAGAACCCAGATCCCCTGAAACCACACCTTGTGCTTTAATCACAAAATCATCTTTCCCCTCAAATGACAAGAAGATACTACAGTAATGCCTTAGAAATACATATAGTATTGGTAATCATAAAAAGGAAAGCTACCCATTCTCCTGTCAGTTTGCTTTGGCTTCAGCTTTGATATGTGAAACATAAAACAAACGAGCTACATCCATGTTCAAGGCATCCATATTTTAAAAAGGAGAAACCCATTGATATAAAGAATAAACATTGCACGTGCTCCAAAATCATATTAAGCCTCTCAAAATATTTGTTTTTATGGTTTCTGCCCACCTCGTTTCATGGCCCTGGGGCTACCTGGGCCACTTCTACTTCGAGAGTCTGATTCTGAGGTCCGTGAGCTGGATCGGGAGCTGTCTTCTTCCTCTGATCCTGAAGAGTCATCTAAGAACGGGCTGTTGCTTATCTGAGTTGCTTTCTACAGAAATTAACACACATTCTTTGAAATTTTATGCAAAATATATTACTTTATGGATGTATTTATTTTATTGGCTTTTAAAACAGCTTACTGCTGCAACAGGCACTATAGATGCCTACCATGCTAAAGATTTAATTGCATGGCAGGCAGGACGGATAGCTCAGTGGTTTGAGCCTTGGCCTGCTAAACCTAGGGTTGTAAGTTCAATCCTTGAGGGGGCCACTTAGGGATCTGGGGTAAAAATCAGTACTTGATTCTGCTAGTGAAGGGAGGTGGCTGGACTCCAGAGGTCCCTTCCAGTTCTAGGAGGGTGGTATATCTCCAATTATTATTATAATTAAAACAAAACCAAATCAAACCCTTAACACCAAGGATATACATCACCCATAATAAAGGGTAGTATAAATACTAAAATTATTAGCACTAGCATTGTTGACAAGAAATCTTACTAGGCTAACTACCACAGGAGATGTAAAACAAAACAACCCCTCCCCCCCAAAATTAAGCAGCTTAAAAATACCTAAAGTTTACCTTGTGCCCCAGTACCCACCAAACTCTCTCTCCGATGCACCAACAAGAAAACATAAGTATGAGGATGAGTATATTTCACTTTACAAATAAAACTCAGAGGGCATGTTTCAGCAGCCACCTATGGTCCAAGTTCTGGTTGAAGGTGTGCACGACTGCCTTTTGGAGAACCTGTGTTCTGGCAGACTGAGGTGGAGGTTGGCTAACTCAAAACTATGGTGAGGCTTCTCCATAGGCCCTCAATGAAATTAACACTGGGGGAATGTTCTGAGGCAGGGCTAAAAGTGAGGCAGCCACTGATCCAACATTAAACATGCATGTACAGATGACTCCTGTTCTTGGCAGGAATCATTTGCACGGCAGGATATGTGTGGGGTCACTCCTTGACAGAATACAGAAACTCATTAATGCTTTTGCAGCATGTGTATCTGCTAGGGTTGCCAACTTTCTGACCGAACAAAACCAAACACCTTTGCCTCGCCTCTTCTCTGAGGCCCCACCCCGCTCACTCCATCCCCCTTCCCTCCATCGCTTGCTCTCCCCCACGCTCACTTGCTCATTTTCACCAGGCTGGGTAGGGGAGGTTCCCTTTTCGACCAGGTGTTCAGTTTCATCAGGAAAGGGTATTCTGCTCAATTACAATTATTTGGCTCAGTATGACATGATCTTGTACATTCAATAGGTACACTGGCAAGTAATGGGCTTTGTGCAGGGAGCAAGCAGTAGCAACAATCTGTAGCAATCAGCCCTCTTTATCCCAGGTTATAAAATGCCAGCGGAGCCACTCCACAGATCCTACTCCAGCTTTTCATGGAAGGGGTGGGTTTGGCTGGTGGCTCCCATTTACATCAGATCCACCAGTCACATAGCTCTGCCCTGCCACACCCCAAATTTCTGTGCAAGCTACATAAGATAAAGCTCTCATGCAGCAGAGCTCCACAGCATATAGAGAATAGGGATGGCCTTTATGGGCTCTTAGCATCTGCATTACCTCTGCACAGCACTGGAACTCTACCGGTTCCACTGCATTTAGATTGTACTGCAGTTCTTTCTTGAGCCCCAGGATTTGGCACATAAGTAATATTCAGCTGAAACCCCCAAGACCTATCTATTACATCATTTCTGTTTAAAAACATACATCTCTTCAAATTACAAGAGGCTGCCAGGAAACAAATAATGTTCTGATTAGATTCTGCAAGCTTCTAAAAACAAATAGCTTTGGCATTGACACAAAGACCCTTCTAGATCTAAACTTGTAATTACAGCTTTGCACACAATGCAGCTCTTTCAATAATTAACAAGCCCTGGGAAAACCAGTACGGGCCACAACAAAAATTGACACAGGCTTGCAACAATTTATAAGCAACAACAATTTATTTTCTGGACATTTGACATTTCCATTACTTCTGGGGTTTTTATGGTCTCTAAACATGATCTTATGACAAATTTGGCAAAGTGCCATCAAGCATAAAATGCCAAGTTCTTGAATGTGGAGCCTAACAGTATGGCTTTTCACACAGTTTTCTTTTAAACAACAATAAGGTTACCCCTTTCAGAGTTGTGTAGACTGGAGTGGTCATGTTCTTGTATATCAAAGAAGTGTATAGTGCAGATATGGTATACGAAGCTATAGAAGCAGCACCTGAAATACACAGTATAAAACACAATTCTTTAAAATTACCCTCCAAAATTATTTGAAACATTTGGTTGGATTCTGATGTCACACCACTGTAGATTTATTGTCTTTACTACAGTTACTCCTAAATTATACTGAAGTAATGGGATATGAGAAAATCATAATCAGGACCACTAGTCTTTTTGTAATGTAAGTACAGTCTCTCTCTTTTGATGTCTGGTTACATAATCTTCACCAAGAATTCCAAAGAAAGTTATAGGGAATTAAGACTATAATGAATTTGTATTTAAGAGGCAAGTATTCAAGAATAGGTGATAGAAATAATGAAAAGGTTAAATCTGTTTTACCATATCTTAAAGAAAAAATCCAAAGAAATCTTCAGAGGCATATTTTAGAGGTGCCTGGGACAACTGGTCCCTTATAAATTACAGTAAGCAGAGGATTTTGGCTGTTGGTACAAAGACCCACTTACTTTTGTTAAAAGAGTCCATGTTGAAAGCTTCAGACATTCGTAAACCTGACTTGGCTACAGCATAAATTCTGCTTTCCTAACATAAAAGCAGAAATGTTTTACTGTAGATATTAGGAAATGAAAGGTATTTCTTCCTCAAACCTTCCCTTTGCCCTCACACTGCTACAAATATGTGATACAGCAGTTATCAGTGGTGGCTGAAATGTGACATTGTCTACACCACTCACCAGACCAGTGGTTTCTTTCAACCTTTTCCCATACAACTCTTGCCTGTGTACAGTTCTTTGTTTTTAATACTAAAATCAGTTCCTCAAAGAGTAACAGGGAGAGGACAGTCTATGCTAGAAGACTAGATGTTATCTACAAAGGGAGGCTATGGAAGTAGCTTTTCACCAAAAGCTTTTCAAACTACGGTAGCAAAAACTCCTAATGAAAAACTTCACATGCACAAACTGTTAAAGTAACATTAAAGTATAGTTCATTTCTGACCTAACCCCACAGCACCAACAGGCCAGGTACTCGTATTACTCTATGGTTTCAGATTCTGCACTAGGTGGGCATAACAAAGTAAATCATTGGCAAGAGAAGACTTTACATTCTCAGCCTGGAAGGAGCTAGCTCACAACTAAGTAATTGTAAGTAGAGGACTTAAATCAAAGTATTAAAGTATGACCGCTTGTGTCATGATGTAATATTAATTCTATTACATTTTAAAACCATTTTCTTAATATCTCACTGGACGTGTAAAATTCTTCTGTAATCAGTGAATTACTACTACTACAGATTAAGACATTTCTCTGAACAACTAATGGGACTAACAACTTCTTTAAATACTGTCTTTTGTGCCAATCTAGATTTACAATTCTTTAATTCACAAATTATTGGCCTGGATTGTATTGCTTAATTTTTAGAGCAAAGGACTTGGAACCAGGACTCCTAGTACTATGATCATAAAAAAAAGTCAGTGGTTAGAATCATTATCTAACTGTGTGTGCACAAATGAACACATGAAAATTAGATATGACTTTTTCAACAACTGTGATGTTCTCTACATCAGTGGTCTCCAAACTTTTTTGATTGCGCATCCCATCAGTAAAAAAATTTTGAGCACGCACCCCCTGCTACCAGCCAAACTGTGGAAGTGAGAAAATAAAAAAAAAAGCCACTCAGACTCCCGGCCGAACTGCCGAGGAAGGGGGGGGGGAAAGCAGCACTGCTCCGGTGGTGCTCCTCCTGCCGCCCACTCCGAAGGATCCTCTTGCGCACCCCACTTTGGAGACCACTGGTCTACATACAAAAATATGGTTATTCATTTTTATATGATATTTTCAAAACAAAGAGCTCATTAGCCCATGAACAGGAGAAGGGATGTTGAATGTATGCAATTTAAATATTTCACTGATATGATTTACTCCATATTCTTCTGCAAAAGAAAAAATACAAGATCCTAGAATAGGTGTTTAAATTCAACTTGCTCCTGAGGATTTGATAATCTCAGTTGTTATTAAGCCAACAAATCATATTCCCACCATAGACACAGGGAATGAGAAAGGTATAGGAGAGAAAAGTGTAATAAGAGCAACAAAATGAGTTAATTTAAATCAGTAAAAAATATTTAATTCTATTTACCCAGGAGGGGAATCGATGCAGAGGAGGAGTAGGGGGTTTGTTGCTAATTGCCTTCCTTGTTATATCACTGGACTCCTGGTTTTCTGCACTCTGTGCCTCAAAAGAGTCATAGGTAAATGCTCCATCATAATCAATCTCCATTTTCTCTAAAATGTCAGTATTTTCCCCATCTAGCAGGTCGATGTCTGTTTCCTGAGGTCTCAAGGGCCGTATCATGCTTATAGCATTTCTATTTCCATCAAACATTCTGTCAGAACTCAGCTGGGGTTGGCTTAAGTGCTTTTTTGCCAATGCTACACTTATACTAAAAACATTGGGAGTCCGCAACTTTGGAGTTGGCATATTTGATTGAGAATTTGATTGTGTTGCACACTGAGAATCTGTTGAAGATGTCATGACTGGATGCTTAGGTATTAGAGCAGGCGTTAAAATTGGACTTGGGGTATTTGCTTCACTGGATGAGGATGAATAATCTAATCTCTGAGACAGAAATTTCTTATTCAGTTCATCTGAAGAGCTATCTTGGTCTTTTCTACCCAAGGCCTCAGAACTGCTCTTTCCAAGTAGATTGTTCTGATTTTTCCACTGAGATCCTTGCTGCCAGGAATATAGCTTTTTGTGCTCGGATCTCTGAACCACAAAATTCTCCTCTTCAAATAGAGAACTACTATCGTCAGATGCTGTTAAATACATTTCGCTCCCAATTCTGCTGTATCTTGTGCTTTCTTCAGATGTCTGACTTGAAAGGATAGATGCATGCCTGGATTTTGGTCTTTTATTACCTCCTTCATCCTCATCTGAGCTCCAGTCACTTCCTGTAATGCAGGAGTTCTTTGATATACTACTATCTATATCTTTTGATGAATAGCTTGTTATTGCATTTTTATTTTGTTCTGATCCACAGGAGCTTTGTTGTAATGACCTCTGACCTTTATTGCTGTCATGTGCAAGAGCAGCAAGAGATGTTTGCTGGTTTTTTTTCTCTAGAAAAGAAATACATGAATTTGACAAAATTACTTTTAATAAAGTTAGCTGTTAAAGCCATTTATAATCAGAACTGCAAGTTTAATGTAGTTAAAGTTAAGTTCATTTAATTTTTGGTGTATGTTGTAAAAATAAACCTGAAGGAAAATACTACACATATTCTGCAAAAAGAACAGGAGTACTTGTGGCACCTTAGAGACTAACAAATTTATTTGAGCATAAGCTTTTGTGGGCTACAGCCCACTTCATTGGATGCATAGACGGGAACATACAGCAAGAAGATATTTATACATACAGAGAACATGAAAAGGTGGAAGTACGCATACCAACTGTAAGAGGCCAGTCCACTGAGATGAGCTATCAACAACAGGAGAAAAAAAAACTTTCGAAGTGATAATTAAGATGACCCACAGAAGGTGTGAGGATACTTAACATGGGGAAATAGATTAAATTAGTGTAATGGCCCAACCATTCCCAGTCTCTGTTCAAACCAAAGTTAATTGTATCTAATTTGCATATTAATTCAAGTTCAGCAGTCGCTCTTTGGAGTCTGTTTTTGAAGTTTTTTTGTTGTAAAATTGTCATCTTCAAGTCTGTCACTGAGTGGTTAGAGAGGTTGAAGTGTTCTCCCACTGTTTTTTGAATGTTATGATTCCTGATGTCAGATTTGTGTCCATTTATTCTTTTGCATAGAGACTGTCCAGTTTGGCCAATGTATATGGCAGAGGGGCATTGCTGGCACATGAGAGCATATATCACGTTTGTAGATGTGCAGGTGAACGAACCCCTGATGGCGTGGCTGATGTGATGAGGTCCTATGATGGTGTCACTTGAATAGATATGTGAACAGAGTTGGCATCTGGCTTTGTTGCAAGGATAGGTTCTTGGGTTAGTGTTTAGGTTGTATGGTGTGCGGTTGCTGGTGAGTATTTGCTTCAGGTTGGGGGGCTGTCTGTAAGCAAGGACTGGTCTCTCTCCCAAGATCTGTGAGAGTGAGGGATCATCTTTCAGGATAGGTTGTAGATCTTTGATGATGCACTGGAGAGGTTTTAGTTGGGGGCTGAAGGTGATGGCTAGTGGCGTTCTGTTATTTTCTTTGCTGGGCCTCTCCTGTAGTAAGTGACTTCTGGGTACCCTTCTGGCTCTGTCAATCTGTTTTTTCACTTCAGCAGGTGGGTACTGTAGTTTTAAGAATGCTTGACAGAGATCTTGTAGGTGTTTATCTCTGTCTGAGGGATTGGAGGAAATACGGTTGTATCTTAGAGCTTGGCTGTAGACAATGGATCGTGTGGTGTGTCCTGGATGGAAGCTGGAGGCATGTAGGTAAGTATAGCGGTCAGTAGGATGGTGTTTATGTGACCATCGGTTATTAGCACAGTAGTGTCTAGGAAATGGACCGCTTGTGTGGATTGGTCTAGGCTGAGGTTGATGGTGGGATGGAAATTGTTAAAATCATGGTGGAATTCTTCGAGGGCTACTTTTCCATGGGTCCAGATGATGAAGACATCATCAATGTAGCGCAAGTAGAGTAGGAGCATTAGGGGACGAGAGTTAAGGAAGCGTTGTTTGAAGTCAGCCATAAAAATGTTGGCATACTGTAGGGCCATGCGGGTACCCATAGCAGTGCCCACTGACTTGAAGGTATATATTGTCCCCAAATGTGAAATAGTTGTGGGTGAGGAAAAAGTCACAAAGTTCAGCCACAAGGTTTGCCATGATATTATTGGGGATACTATTCCTGATGGCTTGTAGTCCATCTTTGTGTGGAATGTTGGTGTAGAGGGCTTCTACATTCATAGTGGCCAGGATGGTGTTTTCTGGAAGATCACCAATGGACTGTAGTTTCCTCAGGAAGTCAGTGGTGTCTCAAAGATAGCTGGGAGAGCTGGTAGCATAAGGCCTGAGGAGGGAGTCCAAAAAGCCAGACAATCCTGCTGTTAGGGTGCCAATGCTTGAGATGATGGGGCGTCCAGGATTTCCAGGTTTATGGATCTTGGGTAGCAAATAGAATACCCCTGCTTAGGGTTCTAGACATGTGTCTGTACAGATCTGTTCCTGTGCTTTTTCAGGGATTTTCTTGAGCAGATGGTGTAGTTTCTTTTGGTAATCATCAGTGGGATCAGAGGATAATGGCCTGTAGAATGTGGAGTTAGAGAGCTGCCTAGTAGCCTCTTATTCATATTCCAACTTATTCATGATGACAACAGCACACGAAAGCTTATGCTGAAATAAATTAGTTAGTCTCCAAGGTGCCACAAGTACTCCTGTTCTTTTTGCGGATACAGACTAACATGGCTGCTACTCTGAAACTTACACATATTCTGGAATGTCAATAGGGATAGTTATGAACATATACTTGAAAGAAAGTAGAAATGGCATTTACCAAGGAACTGTAACAGAAACCATTCTATTCAAAAAACTAAGAATAATAATGATGAATGTAACAAGAAGGGAGAGCAAGATCTGCCAAACTTTAAAAGAAACCAGATATGCAAGAATTTTTATGCTGAAGAGGACACATGCACTTACCCACATTAAAAGCAGCAAAGAATCCTGTGGCACCTTATAGACTAACAGACGTTTTGGAGCATGAGCTTTCGTGGGTGAATACCCACTTCCTCAGATGCATGTCATCTGAGGAAGTGGGTATTCACCACATGCATCTGAGGAAGTGGGTATTCACCCACGAAAGCTCATGCTCCAAAACGTCTGTTAGTCTATAAGGTGCCACAGGATTCTTTGCTGCTTTTACAGATCCAGACTAACACGGCTACCCTCTGATACTTACCCACATTAATAAATCTTAAAGATTATAAAGCTTTTCAAAACGTAGGAAAGAAGAAGTGTGAAGATTACAATAAGAATCAAAATATTCTGAACTTTGTTTTAGTTAGAAATCCCTTCTGCATGCCACTGTTTCACTCCCAGGGCTGAACACTTAAGACCCACTGGTGTCTTAAGGAAAATATTTAGGAAAAGACATTCTGTTCAGATATAACTCTGCTTGTATTGTCTGTAACTCTTTCCCCCATTTTTGTTATTACATTAAAACATGATAATTTAGAATTAGTGTATAGCACTGTTGTCTAGTGGTTAGAACAGGATACTTGGACTCTGGGGAATAGATTCTGTTTCTGACCCTGCCACTTAAATCTTTGTCCTTCAGTTTCTTCCTCTGTAAAAATGAGATACATATCCACTTTTGTAATGCACTTTAGGATCCTCGAACGACAGGGTCTATATGAATATTATCTGTCCCAAATGCTCATTTCCTATTTGGAACAGGACAAATAGCAGCTATAAAGTAAATTTGATGTCACAAGCAATGTTTTAAGACTTCAAATGGGGAATAAGAAGCAGGAGTAACCATCCTGTTTTCTCAGGGAGTCACAGGCCTGGTCTACACTACGAGTTTATCTCGAATTTAGCAGCATTAAACCGAATTAACCCTGCACCCGTCCACACAACAAAGCCCTTTCTTTCAATATAAAGGGCTCTTAATATCGATATCTGTACTCCTCCCCGACAACGGGAGTAGCGCTGAAATTGGTATTGCCATTTCGAATTAGGGTTAGTGTGGCCGCAATTCGACGGTATTGGCCTCCAGGAGCTATCCCATAGTGCACCACTGTGACCGCTCTGGACAGCAATCTGAACTCGGATGCACTGGCCAGGTAGACAAGAAAAGCCCTGTGAACTTTTGAATTTCATTTCCTGTTTGCTCAGCGTGGAAAGATGATCAGCACAGGTGATCATGCAGTCCCAGAATCAAAAAAGAGCTCCAGCATGGACCGTACGGGAGATACTGAATCTGATCTCTGTATGGGGAGATGAATCTGTTCTATCAGAACTCCGTTCCAACAGACGAAATGCCAAAACGTTTGAAAAAATCTCCAAGGCCATGATGGACAGAGGCCACAACAGGGACTCAACACAGTGCTGCGTGAAAGTTAAGGAGCTGAGACAAGCGAACCAGAAAGCCAAAGAATCAAATGGACACTCACAGAGGGAGGGGCGACTGATGACTGTAGCTATCCCACAGTCCCTGCACTCTCTGAAAACCATTTGAATTCTTGGCTGAGCTCCCAAAGCCTGAAGGGTCAAAAACATTGTTGCGGGTGGTTCAGGGTATATGTCATCAGCTCCCTCCCGCCCCCATGAAAGCAAAGGGAAAAAAATTGTTTCTTGCCTTTTTTCAATATCACCGTATGTCTACTGGATGCTGCTGGCAGATGTGGTGCTGCAGCACTACACAGCACCATTTCCTTCCCTTCCCTTCCCTTGCCTTGTGGACAGCAGACAGTACAGTAGGACTGGTATCCATCATCGTTGTCTCGTGAGTGCTCCTGGCTGGCCTCGGGCAAAAATGGGAATTACTCCAGGTCATTCTCTTCTTTAACTTTTGTCTAATGGAGATTCAGTCCTGCCTGGAATATCATGGCAGCTGGAGGCTTCTGCCTCAGGCTGCTCTCCCCAGTCAGCAGAACCGTGCAGTTGTGCCTACCCCTTGCTATCAGGGCTCACAATCAGATACTTAGACGTCTACATTTTGCTGCAAATAAAAAAATTAAGCTGCTGTTTAGAACTGTCCCCCAACATACATATCCTGGGACATTTTGTATTTTACCAGTGTCAACCAAAGGCCCACACACAAATGGAAATTCAGTCCTGCTTGTGCTTCTATCCTGGTGCTTGTCACAGATTCCCATTTTCAGCTATAGGCTGAGTAAGTGCAGAATGGTGGTTCACTCTACTTTGCTGTAAGCCAACCGCCCTTCTCTCCCCCCTTTGAGCTCTGCTTGCAGAGGCAATAAAGTCAGTGTTGTTTCTTATTCGTGCATTCTCTATTACTTCATCACACAAATGGGGGGATAACTGCCACGGTAGCCCAGGAGGGGTAGGCAAGGAGGGAAGCAACGGGTGGGGTTCTTGCAGGGGCACCCCCTAGAATGGCATGCAGCTCATCATTTCTGCGGGATATCTGGGGCTCTGACCCAGAGCAACCATTTGCCTCTCTGGTTCTTTAGTAGGCTTGCCTGATATTCTAGGCAGGACTGACTTTCTATTAGACAAAACTTAAAGAAGAGAATGACCTGGGGAGTCATTCTCATTTTTGTCCATGTGTCCCCGACCTACCTCAGTGAGGCCAGCCAGGAGCACCCATGACAGCAGCAGACAGTACATTATGATTGGTAACCATCTTTGTCAACTTGCAAAAGCAAGGGGATGCTGCTGTCTAGCACTGTAGTATCGCGTCTGTTAGCAGCATCCAGTAGACATATGATCACAGTGAAAAAAGGCTGAATGGGCTCCATGGTTGCTGTGCTATGGCGTCTGCCCGGGCAATCCAGAGAAAAGGGAGCAAAATGATTTTCTGCCGTTGCTTTCACGGAGGGAGGATTGACTGATGACATTTACCCATAACCACAAGCGACAAATTTTTGGCCCCATCAGGCACTGGGATCTCAACCCAGAATTCCAACGGGTGGAGGAGACTGCGGGAACTATGGGATAGCTACCCACAGTGCAACGCTCTGGAAGTCAACGCTAGCCTCGGTGCATGGATGTACGCAGCCAAATTAATGTGCTTAATGTGGCTGCGTGCCCTCGACTTTCTGTTTCCAAAAATCGGTTTCTGTAAAATTGGAATAATCCCGTAGTGTAGACATACCCACAGTCTCCCTGATGCTACAAAGAGGAAATAAACTGCACTGTGTCTATATCTGTCACAGTGTACTCACCCCAATGTGTTGACATAACTATACCACTGGGCACATTGCGGTGGGGAGAGGGTGCAGAATGGATTCAAGATGGTGCAGTTGCATAAAATGGTGGTAAAGTGCACAGGCACAGGGAAGGGGGTGTCTTATGCTACTGCTTCTTTGCACTAGTACTGAAGGCAAGCCATTCTTACCCATTTTAATTACAATATACTGAGTTTATCTTGCTGAGCTTGGGTTTAAAACAGATATTAGGACAGCAGCACTAACATATAGAAACAAATGGAAAAAGTGAATGCAAAAACATGGAGTGAATATTTAATTTAGCTCATTCCTTCATGAACTTTAAAAAGAAATCTTTTGAAGTTAGACCCCAATCTTGCAGCTGAAACCAAAAGGATGGAGCCCTGCACCTGTGCAAAGCCCAGAGACTTGTGAAATTCTGCAAAGTCATAAAAGTCTGCCACAGCAGTCTTAATACTGTTAGATGCTCTCCCTATCTAGAGTATGTTAATTAAGAGCTTAGGCTGAAATTGAAGTCTTAATTCAAGTAATATGTAACAATTTAAAAACAGATTGAACATATATTTAGATGGATTTCATTATTTTTTCTTGTCAACTAACAGCTCTGGGTATATCTCCTCATTACAGTTAATTTTACAACCTCTTTTGCACTATAGGGCTGCATCCTGTTTTCTGATATTATTGAAATTAATGAACACTATAGAATAAATTGGGATAATCTAATCCAAGGCCCAAAAGCAACCTCCTCTTCTAACGGATACAGCAGTGATCCATCAGCATACGCTAACAGCAAAATATTTAAGAAATATACTAACTCTACATCAGAAGATTTCTAATAATACAGACTGTCTTGCGAGAGAGATGAGTGTGAAACAAAGGCTACAGCGTGTCCTTTCTTAAGTCCTTTTGTCCTATTTTGAAGAAGGCTATTCTTGAACATAGCTATGTTTAAAGCAATTTTAATTTTCTATTAATTTCTTCCAGAATAAAATTAGATCAGGGATAAATACCAAATATGTTATTACCATCGCTTAATTTTGATTCTTTACGTGATGATTTGCTTATTTCATCAAATTTAATAGCTTGCTGAGGACTTCTTGCTCTGTTCAAAAAGCATCCAAAAGTCAAACTGCTTAGTCGCTGGCCTTCCCCAGGTTTATGTGTTGAAGGGACACATTTCTTCCCCATAATTTCTGCAAGTGTAGTAATTCATAAATTTAGTGTTAACAGGTCTTGACAGCATATGCTGATAGGTTTTACTCTTACACAGTCTTAAGTATATTATAATTTTTAAAAACTGTAATAAAACTAAATATTTTAATATTAGAAATAAAAACCTTCTTGAAATCCTCTCCATACCAAACTTGGAAACTAAATTTCCACTTACTAAAGAAATATGATTCTTCTTCTAGAAAGTGAAGAGGGGAGAAAAACAATTTCTTTTTAAAAAATTACAACAGAAAGATGTATTCTGAGAGAGAAAGAGTAAAAAAGATAGTGACACTAAAGTAATAGCAGAATAAACTTGGGTATTATGTTTGCAGTTCAGCCTACATATCAATCCAGTATACACCCAAACATGATAAATGCAGACCAACTTTAAACATGCAAGGATTTATATGGGTTCCCTATTTCTTCCGATTTTCAAGGGATAATTGAGAAGGATAGGTCTAAAGTAAAGCTTAGGCTCAACTGAATGACACTTTCTAAAAATAAGTGGGGTAACTCTCTTCTAGAAAAGGAAAATGTTCACTAATCATAGCCAGGAAACTCTTTGTGAGAAAAAACTATAGACTGATAGCTTTAAAAAAAAAAGTGGTAACTCCTGCTCTAAACACGAAAAGAGGAGTAAAAAGAGAGAACTGTCAAGATCTTTGTGATAGAGTCCTCCCAAAATGGCTGGATAAAAAGGTAGAACTGGATTAGATGCCCTATGGTACAATATATAGCCAAAATACTAGTAATTTAGGAAATACACATAGTGGATCTTCCTGATCACCAAGGGATCAAGAGCACAATTAAGGAACACAAGGACATTATGAAGAAGCTACATGGTTTCCTTTGTTTTTACCACAGAAGATGACACCTACTCCAGACGTGCTCTTTTCTGGTAATAAAGACAAAATACTATCAGACAATGAGATGTTAGAAGAGGTCCTGGAACAAACTGATCATTTAAAAAAAATAAATTGCCAGGCCTGAATGGTTTACATCTATGAGTACTGAAGGAGCTGAAGTATGACATGGTTGAACTGCTAGCAAAAATGTGCACTTATTTAAAAACAACTACTCTACTAGAAAACTGGAATATTTTAAAAAGCTCTATGGGTGATCTCGGAAAATACAGACCAGTAAGCCTGTCATAGTATAATTCCCCACTCTGAACCTTAGCGTCCAAAAGATGGAGTACCAGCATGAATTCCTCTAAGCTCAATTACCAGCTTAGTATTTGTAGTGCTGCCACCAACCAGGAATTCCAGTACCTGGTACACTCCGGTCCACCGCCTCAATACCTTGCCCGGGGACCCCCAAGACCCAGTCCCTCTGGAACTTAACACAAGGAAAGTAAACCCTTTCCCTCACCGTTGCCTCTCCCAGGCTTCCCCTCCCTGGGTTACCCTGGAAGATTACTGTGATTCAAACTCCTTGAATTTCAAAACAGAGAGGACAATCCACCTTCCCCTTCCTTCTCTCTCCCCCTCCCAGACTCTCCCTGAGAGAGAAAGTAATCCTAACACAGAGAGAAAATTAACTTTTCTCTCCCCCTTCCCTCCTTTCTCCCCACCAATTCCCTGGTGGATCCAGACCCAGTCCCCTGGGGTCTCACCAGTATAAAAAAACAATCAGGTTCTTAACAAGAAAAGCTTTTAATTAAAGAAAGAAAAAAACAGTAAAAATTATCTGTGTAAATTTAAGATGGAATATGTTACAGGGTCTTTCAGCTATAGACACTGGGAATACCCTCCCAGCCTAATACAAATACAAATTAAAATCCTTTCAGCAAAATACAAATTTCAACTCCTTCCGGCCAAATACACATTTGCAAATAAAGAAAACAAACATAAGCCTAACTCGGCTGATCTACCTAGTACTTACTATTTTGAAACAATAAGAACCTGTATCAGGGAGATTGGAGAGAGACCTGGTTGCACGTCTGGTCCCTCTCAGAATCCAGAAAGAACAACCACCAAACACTAACAGCACACACAAAAACTTCTCTCCCTCAAGATTTGAAAGTATCCTGTCCCCTGATTGGTCCTCTGGTCAGGTGACAGCCAGGCTCACTGATCTTGTTAACCCTTTACAGGCAAAAGAGATATGAAGTACTTCTGTTCTATTAACTCTTACTTATCTGTTTATGACAAAGCCTTACATTATTTCCTGGCAAATGGGTTCAAACTATAATTAAAAATAGAATAAAACATCTGAAAGATAATGATCATTGATATGACAGGATATAACCAGAATGGCTTCTGCAAAGAGAAATTGTCTCACTGATCTCTTAGAGCAGGGGTGGGGAACCTACGGCCCAGAGGTCGGATCCGGCCGGCTGCTTCATTTCATTTGGCCTGCGGTAAGTCTCCATGCCGGGGGACAGAAGCCCAAAGCCTCGGCGCCGCCCCCCCCCCCCCCCCGCAGGGCTGGAGCTGTGAGCACTGGCTTGCCCTGCTGCAGGGGGAAGCTGGGGAGGCCAGGCTGTTAAAAGTTCAGTCATCTCCATGCAGCTCCCGGAAGTGACTGGCATGTACCTGCGGCCCCTAGGCGAGAGGCAATCAAGGAAGCTCTGCAAACTGCCCCCGCACCCAGCGCCAGCTCAGCAGCTCCCATTGGCCGGGAACCACAGCCAATGGGAGCTGCAGGGGTGGCACCTGTGGGCGTGGGCTACGCATACTGTGGAGAGCCCCCTGGCCCCTCTGCCTAGAGGCTGGACATGGAGGCCGCTTCCGGGAGTAGTGTGGAGCCCTGGCAGGCAGAGAGCTTGCTGTAGCCCCGCTGTGCCGGTGACCAGGAGCCGCCTGAGGTAAGCGCTGCCTGGCCAGAGTCTGCACCCCAAATCTCCTGCCCCAGGTCAGAACCCCCTCCCGCACACAAACATCCTCCCAGAACCTGCACCCCGCATCCTCTCTCGTACCCCAACCCCCTGCCTCAGCCCTGAGCTCCCTCCCACACCCAACTCCCTCCCAGAGCCTGGACCCTTCTCTCACACTCAATCCCCAGCCCTGAGTCCCCTCCTGCACCCTGAATCACTTATTTCTGGCCCCACCCTGGAGCCTAGGGGAAGCCCCAAGCCTCCGCGCCTCCACATGGGGCTGGAGCCACGAGCATCAGCTCATTCCGCTGTGGAGGAAGCCTCGAATCTCTATGACCCCCACCAGGGCTGTGTGGCCAGCGACTAATTTTTTTCTGTGGGTCAGTGGCCCCTGATAGAGAAAAGGTTCCCCACTCCTGTCTTAGAGATCTGAGGATGTCAGTAAAGTAGTGGATAAAGGAGAACCAGCTAACATAATTTATTTAGACTTTCTAAGGGCCTTTTACAATGTCCTTCACAAGACACTATTAAAGAAGCTAAGTAGTCAGTGGTTGAAAGGCAAAGTATTGTCATGGATCCAAAACTAGTTAAGAGACAGAAAATTAAGGGCTGGAATAAACAGTCAGTTTTCATCATGGCAAAAGGTTAACAGCTGCATGCCTCTAGGTTCCATGCTAGGTCATGAGTTATCTAATATATTAATTAATCATCTGGAAAGGGGGTTGAGTTGTAAACTAGCAACATTTGCACATGACAAAGTTACTTAGGTTAATTAAGTCCAGGGAGGACTCTGAGGAAGCTTGGTGAGACTTAAAAAAGGTAGGTGAACTGGCAACATGATGGCAAATAAAATTCAGTGTTGACAAATGCAAAGTAATGCACATTGGAGGAAAAAATTAAATACTCAGAGATCTTACAGGATTCTTAGTTAATTGTATCAACTCAGGAAAGGGACCTGGGTGTCACTGTAGACAACTCAATGTGTGCAGCTGCAGTTAAAAAAAAGAAGCTGATCAGAACTCTGATCCTCACCATGACACAGACTGGTGGGCCAGTTCCACAATGATATCCACCTATCCTTTAATATTTCAAAGTCTACAAATCATACAATTAAACAAGTCAAAGGGAGGATATGAAACAATCCAACCCAATCAGATTATTTGCAAACTTATTTAAGTTAAGAAAATATTCATACATTCAGAAACAAATGACAAATACTTCTTGCCTTACTCATTCACATGTAGTCCCAGTAAAGTCTAAAGTCAAAGGGTCCATGGGACAAATTCCCATTGAAATCAAAGTATTCCATGAGACGACTCAGATGCATAAAGTGAGCAGGATTTACTCCCAAGCATTACTATATAAAACTTAGAGCAAATTTCAAAGGACATGTGCTATTTACCTTGCAGTTTAGACTGCATTGTTCTCATCTCTTCATTTTGGTTTTGGTTGATCAAGCGAAGGTTCTGATTTTCTACCTCTAACTGAAAGGATATAAATTTAAGCTCCTCCATTAGTGAAACAATTTTTCAAGTCATTACATTGTGAAGGAAGACACAATTTTCTTGCCATTTCCTTTTGAGCTAAATAAGAGCAGTAGCAGGGCTAATCTTAATTGAGGCCTAATATTATGGATTTGTTCATTCAGAATAATGTGTTTTCTATGATAAACATTCTTCCCACTTTTGTACTTTAAGTATACAGCTATTTAACTAGCTTTATGTGTATACAGAAATGTCAGTATATAATAATTCACATATTAGGTACTACAATATTTCACTTTATGCTAGATTGGCTTTTTATTTTTAATGGCAATTCAAAATGCATTAAACATGAGAGTAGGAGCAAATGCTGGGTGCCAAAAATGGCAGCCTGTGACCCCAGAGGGCCTTTTATTAGCCCAAGTGAGAGACAAGGAGAGACAGTGAGTCCCCCTTGTGTCCTCTAAACTAAGGAATACTGAGTTCTAAGCTGAGATAGTGCCACCCCAAAGCCACCCAACACCCACATGCACTGCTCACAGGAGCACATTGTGCAACTGAAGGGGGAAGAGGGACAGGGAGGCACAGGACGTGTCCCTAAGAAGCCCAGGAGTAGTCATCTCCCATGCTAGCCTAATCGAATCCCCTTTTCTCTCATGCCTCCATTGAGACAGGAAATTTTGAGAGTTTTTTCCTTTTAGGCCTAATAAATATAGCACCACAGGAAAATGGTAGACATTTTTCACTGAGATTTCTCTCCCTGTATGACACAGAAACTCTGGCCTGTTACACTGTGTATTCACTGTACGGTAAATATCATAGGAGATGTCTCATACCTCATGGAGCTTGACTGCCACCCATTCTTTTATTTTAGCTGCTTTTTCTTCTATGATTTTTGCCTCTTGTATTCTGATTTGCTTCTGAAATAGTAAAACAAAATATATTTTCCAATGTGTATACCATCCCATCTAGGGAGCATCTTATAATGCAAATTCTGTAGATTACTTCTAGCTGTTTCATCTCAGTCTCTTTGCCACTAGCATACAAGAGTTGGTAAATTCTTTGAACAAATCCTTCATGGGATTTTTCACATGGGCTGCTGTCCTACTAGATAAAGTGAAAATCTGTCTCAAAGGGAGACCTGGAGGAGGAGGAAGAAGAAAAATGTCTCTCCAGACTACATCCTACTTACTCAATCAAATGTTCTTACAAAGGAAACCTCATCTCAATTTGAGAATCTCATTCCTCTGACCCACCACAACAACTGAGAAAAAAAAAATCTTCCAGTAGACAATTCCGTCTCAGCCCCACCTCCTGCAGGAAAAGCCAGTTGAGTTTGTTCCTCAGTCCGGACTCGTAATTTAACATGTGATGTATTACCTTTATAGCATCAGGCCATTTATCAATAATCAGATAATGAGAAAGAGTTTTAAACTTATCTCTCTTATATCATTCTTTATTTTTTTATATACACAATTAGGAATCTATGAATAACATGCCTTTTGGTCACCGAATTATTCCTAACCTGTTCTTCAAGTTGTTGCTCCAAGTTTTGTATAATGTCATCTTTCTCCTGTACCAGAGTTTCCAGATCTTGACACCTCTTATACAACCTGGTCTCCGATTCGCTAGTCTGAACATTAGCTGCTTTTAATTTCTCTTCCATAATCTGCACCTGTTCAGCAGATGAAATACAACACCCTAAGTAAACTTTAATCATTTAATCATAAAAGTCATAATAAAATTTACCATACATTAAAGGCTCAACCCTGAGCTGCCAAGTGCTAAAATAGATCAAAGATGACAGCATTTTGTAGATCATACTTTATCTTTAGCCAATAGTACTGCAAGGGCACTGCTAACACTTAGAGGTTTTGTTAACATCAGTTCTAACTTCTGATTCCATAACAAATAAAACTACTAGATATAGTAAAAGGGGACAAATATGATGACTATCTTGGGAACACTTACCTCCCTCATCTGACTGTTATGAGGCTTAATAAATAAAGGTCTGCTAAGTCTTTTGAAACTCTTGCTTACACACAGCACACATGAAAATAATTAGTATTATTTTATTAAAATTATGACTCTTATAAAGATCTTGCTCATAGTCAATGAATGCATTCTTCTCCAAGTCACCAAGATCCTGAATGAGAAAACACTCAGAACATGTTTAAATCCATTCCAAATCAAGACAGCACTAACCATGCACTTAGAGTTACATATAAACAGAGATGCTTTCTTGAACTGAGGCCAGAGACCATGGCCAGGATTTTTGTCTAATTTTCAGGGTTATTACTTAAACGGTCCTTGGATTATATGCTCTTTTAGGCGTAGAGACTGTCTTCCTCTGAGTCTGTAAACACCTGGCATAATGTGGCCACATTTTTGATTAAGGCCTTTGGGTGCTTCTCTATCATAAAATATTAATGCTAAATTCACGCAAATATCAACATGGGAAAGAAATAATTGTGGTATATATAGCCTTTTAAGGCTTGACTACAGAGCATAGAACGTGACCAATCTTTGCTCCACAGAAAACATTCCTGAGTCAGATGTTTAGTGTTTATACTAATTTATAAACAAAGAGAAACAATTTACAAACCCAACTGCAGAACATGCCCACTTTCAGCAGATCTCTGTGTTCAGCCTTGAAATGCTCTTCCCACTGCTCATATAAACATAATTCAAATTCTAGCATGTGAGAGAAGAGCTGAACTTGGGCAACAGACCCTTTTCACCAAAGAAATTGAAACCATAAATCCTTTCAGCACTGTTAAAGAGAAAAGAGAGCACTCGCTATGGATGAATCACTAAAATATATGTACAGACAGACTAGCAAAGGCCAGGAAACAGTGGTTTATGCTGCTCCCAATTAACAATTCCTGTGTGCTTTTAAACTGATTTTTTTTTATCAGTAAAGCAAATTGGGAGATTCATTAGTAGAGTATAACAAATTGAAGCTGAGAACATACAGCTTCTGTGTAAACCAAGGGCTTGGTCTTGCAATGCAATGGAATACCCTCAACTCCCACTAAGTTCAATGGAAGCTGATGGTCTCGGCAAAGCTCACAGGAAGTGGCCTCACCTTGCAGCTCAGACTCCTACTATTTTGTTTGAGGAGATCTATGCGTGTATTTGAATTACTGCAACAATGAATGCATGCATTCCATATGATGTGATTTTTTATGCTTTTACACTTTATATTACCAATGATTTCATTTAATTTTTGATGCACATTCTTATATGGCATCGTTTGGGTATCCATCAGGGACACTGGCTTTAGTCACTAAAACATCTTCATTTTGGGACAGCAAAGACAACCTAAATTTAGTATGTGTGGACTACTTAATCCCATGGACAACCAAAACTTTAAAAGAGGGCTCAACGTTGGAGAATTCTCCTATTTAGTGATGGTACTTTTACTTCAGAATATGGCTCTAAGGCACAAATATGTTAATTTTATGTTTTTATGGCTTTGCTACTGTCAGGACTGTTTTCTCTACCTTTTGTTAGTTTTACATTTGCATCACTTATCAAAAGCTAGAAAAAGATACAGAAGAAAAATACTGTACAAACAAAAAGATTCAAGACATGCACTTAATATTTGTTTTGGCAAATTTGACTATATGTTAAGACAGACCCATAACTGGGTGGCAAACCAAGATGTTACAATATCTATTAGGAAACATCTACAGTGGGACATTTTAAAAGATATTATCCTCTCCTTCTCAATACTAGCTAAGGAATATAGCAATATTTCTGAGTCTCCTTTGCTAACATTGCTCGAATACATCATCCAACAATAGCTATCAGGCATACTGTACTTCTTCAATTTAAATGTACCTGCTGAAAAGCTCTCTCTGCTTGACGATCTGCATCAATAACTTGTCTTTCAAGTTGTTGCATCTGTATATACATATAAAACAGCGTGTCATAAAATGAGCACTCCTTTTATAAGCTGCCACCAAAAGCTCCATAATGGAAGATAATTTCATATCCTATTTAGAACAAAAAAACTAATATGACCTAAAAAAATAAAACAAGTAAAAGTTAGGACAAGTTGCATTTGCGACTGAGGAAATAATCAATACATGAGGATGATATCAAAATATTATTGAGGTTCTACTAAAGTAGGGAAATTCAGTAAAAATTATCTTTATAATAGACCCTTGTGGCTAACTTCTGTACCATAATGGCTCTTCCCTGCTACCATGTAGTAGAAATGGTTTTGATAGTTACCCTTAGACCCTTAGCTCTTTTCTGTTCTTGAGGCCCAACCCTGCAAAGTGCTGAGCTTTCTTAGCTCCTATTGACATTAATAAGACTTGAAGGCACTTCGTACAGTGCAGAATCAAGTCCCTAGTTCCTAGTAAAGTTGAACACTCAGTCCTCCGGAAGGACTGTACTAGACGCAACATTCAAGCATCCATGCAACATTCAAACACCATCTGACCGAGAGAGCAAAATGGACACCAAAAAAATCTGTGACCTACTACAAGATAGTAGTCAGGTACTGCAGAGAAAAGTCTACTACTAACTGTGCTGAAATATTATTTTTGCTAGAATCCTTCTAGCATTGTTTTCCTGATATAGGAATTTTTTCTGTGAGAACCAATTTATAAAAACAGGCTAGAGAGTACCTGGGAAGACAAATACTTTTCAGCATGGTTACAGGAGCTTGCATCTGCAGAAATATTAAACTATTATTCCACACCAGTTGTCACTTGGACAGATGTGAGCCACATGTGGACATGGACTAAAGGTCACGCATTGATCACATAGACCACTGTTCCTAATCATAGGTCATGGTCAAATATTTATGAGGATAATACCCAACCTCAGAATTATGACTGGAAAAGACTCGTATACAAGCGCTAAATATTTGAAGAAGGGTTATTCCATCCTACAATATTACTGTGTCTTGCTTGTACTCTACTTCTCTCATTTTCCAGATTCTTGGCTTTTTCAGATGTCAATCCATATTACCAGTAACAGTTTTGTATAGTTTCAATACCTCACCCTGTCATAACATTTCTTCCCAGATCTGGACCTTAGCGTCCAAAATATGGGTGTTAGCATTAAAACCTACAAGCACAGTTACCAACTTGGACCTGGTATCGCTGCCACCAGCTAGGAATTATACAGTGCCTAGCTCACTGTGGTCTCCCCAAAACCTTCCCTGGGAGACCCCCAGACTCAGATGCCTTGAGTCTTACAACAAAGGGAAATAACCTCCTCCCCTTGTTTCCTTGTTACTTCCTCCCAGGCTCCCCTCCCTGGACGACCCTAGGAGATTCCCTGCTTCCAGTCCTGGAAACACAAGTACCGAGAGATCTAATCTCTCTTCCCCCTCACCCAGAGGGTATGCAAAGTCAGGCTTAGTAAATCTAACACAAAGAGATTTTCCCCCTGACTTCTTCCTCCCACCAGTTCCCTGGTGAGCTGCAGACTCAATTCCCTGGAGTCCCCACTAAAGAAAAACTCCAACAGACCTTAAAAAGAAAGCTTTATATAAAAAGAAAGAAATAGACATTAAATATAGTCTCTGTATTACGGTGACAATATACAGGCTCAATTGCTTAAAGGAAAAAAATGAATAAACAGCCTTATCCAAAAAGAATACAATTTAAAACATTCCAGCAACTACACACATGTAAATACAAAAAAAAACCAATATAAACTTATTGTCTTACTATCCTTGTACTTACAACTTGGAAACAGAAGATTAGAAAGCCTGGAGATAGAAAAATCACTCTCAGAGCCGAGAGGGTCACCGAACCAAGACAAAGAACAAAGAACACACACCCCAAACTTCCCTCCACCCAGACTGGAAAAAGTCTTGTTTCCTGATTGGTCCTCTGGTCAAGTGTTTCAGGTTACTGTTTGTTAACCCTTTTATAGGTGAAAGAAACATTAACCCTTAGCTATCTGTTTATGACACGCCCCCCCAAATTGCAGACAGTGGGGAACCTCACTGGCGGCGATTTCTTCCTAGAACTTTAAAATAAACAGATTAATACAACACATGCACCTTTACATATACCAGTAAGTATATAACTAACAGGCTTTTACATTTTAAGAACACTTTTTAACTACTGGATTCTGGGAAACTTTCACGAGAGAGTGCATCTGCTACTTTGTTAGAAGCTCCTGAAATGTGCTGAATTTCAAAATCAAAATCTTGGAGAGCTAAACTCCAACGAAGAAGTTTCTTGTTGTTCCCCTTGGCAGTATGAAGCCACTTTAGCGCAGCATGGTCAGTTTGTAGCTGGAACCGCCGTCCCCAAACATATGGGCGTAGCTTTTCCAGGGCGTACACAATGGCATAGCATTCTTTTTCACTGACTGACCAGTGACTTTCCCTCTCAAACAGTTTCTTGCTGAGAAACACGACAGGATGGAAGTTGTGATCCGTTGCTTCCTGCATGAGAACTGCTCCTATACCACGCTCAGATGCATCCGTGGTTACTAGGAATGGCTTGTCAAAGTCCGGGGCCCTGAGCACAGGGTCAGACATGAGCGTTGCCTTAAGTTGGGTAAAGGCCTTTTGACACTCATCAGTCCACTTAACTGCATTCGGCTGGGTCCTTTTGGTCAGGTCGGTCAGTGGGGCAGTGATTTGGCTGTAGTGTGGTATAAATCACTTGTAATACCCGGCCAAGCCTAAGAAGGATTGGACCTGTTTCTTTGACTTTGGGACAGGCCACTTTTGGATAGCATCCACCTTGGCCTGTAGGGGGTTTATGGTTCCTCAACCCACCTGGTATCCCAGGTAAGTTACTCTGTTTTGGCCTATTTGACATTTCTTGGCCTTAACAGTTAGTCCGGCCTGCCTGATGCACTCAAAGACCTTTTCCAGGTGTTCGGGCCAGGAGTCAGAAAAAATTGCCACATCATCGAGGTAGGCAACTGCATATTCTCCCAGTCCTGCTAGTAGACCATCTACCAGCCTCTGGAAGGTGGCGGGTGCATTTCGAAGCCCGAAAGGAAGGACATTAAATTCATACACCTCCGCATGGGTGATGAATGCTGACCTTTCCTTGGCAGGTTCGTTTAGCGGTACTTGCCAGTACGCCTTGGTTAAGTCTATTGTAGAGATGAACTGGGCACGTCCCAACTTCTCCAATAGCTCATCGGTGCATGGCGCTGGTTGCTGTTCCAGTTCCGGGCCTGGGACTGGAGGTGCTGTGGCTGTTTCAGTGATTGGCATGGAATCCGGGTCCACTACCTTTGTCTGGGTCTCTGGTAACACAGACGGGGCGTCTGTGGACGGCTCAGGAACAGGAATGGGTCTGGAAACTTTCCTGGTTTGGCTGCATGTAACCATTCCCACTCTCTTGGCCCGCTTTACCTGGTTGGCCAAGTCTTCCCCCAGTAGCATGGGGATGAAATAATTGTCATAGACTGCAAAAGTTCACATTCCTGACTAGCCTTTGTACTGGACAGGTAATTCAGCTGTAGGCAAGTCTACAGCTTGTGACATGAAGGGGTAAATTGTCACTTGGGCCTTTGGTTTGATGAATTTGAGGTCTACAAAGGATTGGTGGATAGCTGACACTTGTGCCCCCGCGTCTCTCCACGCAGTAACCTTCTTTCCGCCCACTCTCAAAATTTCCCTTCACTCCAAGGGTATTTGAGAGGCATCTGGGCCTGGGGATCTTTGGTGTGATGGTAGTGTAATGAACTGCACTCGGTTGGGGTTCTTTGGGCATTTGGCCTTTATATATCCCAGTTCATTACACTTAAAGCATCTTCCAGCTGACTGGTCACTGGGTCGAGATGAGTTACTGGAGACTGGTGAGGTGGAAGAATAGGGTGTCCATGGCTTTCCTTGGGTTGTAGGTGGGGTCTTTGGCTGCCCTCGGTTGTAGGGTTTATGGTCGGTGTGCCCTCTGGGGTATTCGTTCCCCTTGACAGTAGCTTTCTTGCTTTCTGCCACTTCCATCCATCTGGCTCCAATCTCCCCCGCCTCGGTGAGATTTTTGGGTTTTCCATCTTGTATGTACCGTGTTATGTCCTCAGGAACACCATCCAAGAACTGTTACATTTGTATGAGAAGGTGCAGTTCGTCTATGGATTTAACATTGGTTCCTGATATCCAGGCCTCATAATTCTTTCCAACGTAGTAGGCATGTTTGGGAAATGACACATCTGGTTTCCACTTTTGGGTTCTGAAATGCCGACGGGCATGATCCGGGATTATCCCCATTCTTAATCTGGCCTTGTTTTGAAACAGTTTATTATCGTTCATTCGGTCCTTTGGCATTTCAGCCGCCACCTCTGCTAAAGGTCCACTGAGCTGTGGCCTCAATTCTACCATGTACTGGTCTTCAGAGATGCTGTACCCAAGACAGGTTCTTTCAAAATTTTCCAAGAAGGCCTCGGTGTCATCACCTGCCTTGTAGGTGGGAAATTTCCTGTGCTGTGGAACATGGAACAAGTATTGGTGAAGGGTTGTTAGGATTGGCTGTGTTCTGTTGCTTAGCCTGTTCTAATGCCATGGCCTGTTGGTGGGCCTCCCTCTGTTTTTCCAGCTCTCGTTGGTGGGCTGCATTGTTGGCTTCTTCTTGTTTTTGTAGCCTTTCCATCTCTTGTTTGTGAGTTGCCTCATCTCTGGCCATTTGTGTTCTTAGTAGTTCTATCTGTTTTTCCATTGCTTCCAGCTGTACTGCTTCTGGTTTTTGTGACATTCTGGTTCCTGTTTTCTTGTGTTGCGGTATCCTCCGGTGTTTATTGTCTGAACTGCTGGCTCTGTTGTCTCCTGGGGTTTGCCTAGCAACAGTGCCTTTTTTTTCCCTCTAGCTAATCTTTTAAATGTAAAGTAAACCAGAAAAACCACTTTATTTGCATGTGTGTTGTGCTGGGTACTTGACTCTCAATGGGAGTACTATGTTTAACTAGAGACCCTTAATAGTTCCTTGCTTAATATGCAAGCTACTGCCAGGAAAGAACAGAAAAAAAAATTTCTCTCTGGTTCCTTTTAAAACCAAACCCTCTCTGCTCAAAAGCACCTAGCAGAGAAAAGAAAAATATAATATTCCTACTGGTTTCTGGATTCTGTCTTTCCCACAACGCTGCACACCATGTCATAACATTTCTTCCCAGATCTGGACCTTAGCGTCCAAAATATGGGTGTTAGCATTAAAACCTACAAGCATAGTTACCAGCTTGGACCTGGTATCGCTGCCACCAGCTAGGAATTATACAGTGCCTAGCTCACTGTGGTCTCCCCAAAACCTTCCCTGGGGGACCCCCAGACTCAGGTGCCTTGAGTCTTACAACAAAGGGAAATAATCCCCTCCCCTTGTTTCCTTGTTACTTCCTCCCAGGCTCCCCTCCCTGGACGACCCTAGGAGATTCTCTGCTTCCAGTCCTGGAAACACAAGTACCGAGAGATCTAATCTCTCTTCCGCCTCACCCAGAGGGTATGCAAAGTCAGGCTTAGTAAATCTAACACAAAGAGATTTTCCCCCTGACTTCTTCCTCCCACCAGTTCCCTGGTGAGCTGCAGACTCAATTCCCTGGAGTCCCCACTAAAGAAAAACTCCAACAGATCTTAAAAAGAAAGCTTTATATAAAAAGAAAGAAAAAGACATTAAATATAGTCTCTGTATTACGGTGACAATATACAGGCTCAATTGCTTAAAGGAAAAAAATGAATAAACAGCCTTATCCAAAAAGAATACAATTTAAAACATTCCAGCAACTACACACATGTAAATACAAAAAAAACCAATATAAACTTATTGTCTTACTATCCTTGTACTTACAACTTGGAAACAGAAGATTAGAAAGCCTGGAGATAGAAAAATCACTCTCAGAGCCGAGAGGGTCACCGAACCAAGACAAAGAACAAAGAACACACACCCCAAACTTCCCTCCACCCAGATTGGAAAAAGTCTTGTTTCCTGATTGGTCCTCTGGTCAGGTGTTTCAGGTTACTGTTTGTTAACCCTTTTATAGGTGAAAGAAACATTAACCCTTAGCTATCTGTTTATGACACACCCAGACAAGAACACACAGTTGTCACTTGCTGTCAATCAAAAGGCAGGGAAATGAGAGAAGAGAAAGTTTGTACTAACTAAGAAAAGCTGTCATTAACCTCTTAATATCTCTCCACTTTAATAATATGGAAACCTAAACTTCACACAATAGCATGTAATTTGAATCAAGGATTATAAACATAGTACAGTGCAAATAACCAAAACTGTGCTCCCCCATAGGCTCTTTTGAAGGAACAGGATTAAAGAAATGGTAGTTCTATTCATGCACTAAATGTTTAGACAGAGGTGAGGAGTTAAATACCCATTTGGAACAAATTGTGTTCCTTTTTGTCTGTGTAATTAAAACCAAAACCAAAACCCTGTTTGTCATTAATCTTGAGTTTTTTATCACTGGGTTTTAAGTTTTATAATTTAGTATCCTAAAATTACTTTTCAGAGTTGTAGTTTTAGATTGTCTATTGAAGTATGAAATTAGGTTACAAAGCTTGCTTTAATAGGGCTGTTTAACATTTGCTATTTTAGTAAATTTGTAGCAAGGATTAAATTGTATGTTTGAGAATATTGATAGCAAATATCATGCACTACACTAAACTTACAGTGATGACACACATTACATTGCATAGTAATAAACATGGAATAAACATCTAATTAACATTCTATGGTAGTATGATAGAAAAAATCTTTTAAGTATTCATAATGTGGCTTTACTGTAGATGAATGGCAAACAGTCCAAATAACTTGTAAACACAGGTGGAATGCCAGTATCAGTGTTTTGTGAACCACTAATAGATATACCATAAGTAGAGGTTCTAATTTGAGCTTTAAACTAATTTTTACCAGAAAGAACCACCCAAAAAGACTGACACACATACCTACTAATTTATATATAGAAATAAAACTTGGAATTTTTGCTTGCCAGTCCCAATCATGCATCTTAACTGTCCTTCATTACAAGGGAAACACCTCATTAAATGACATCCATGCCACACAAACCTGGCATGATCTCCAGGGCTTACTCCAGGCAGCAGCGAAGGAAGCAGGTGCTTGAGCTGGCCAATGGAAAGGGGCGGGAGGCAGGGAGCGAAGGACCTGCCGCCGAAGAATGAAGCGGCACGATTGAGCTCCCGCCAAAGTGCCGCTGATCAGCTTTATTTTGTTTAATTTTGCTTCGCTATTTGGGGTGGTAAAAAAGCTGGAGCTGGCCCTGATGATCTCACTTTATCCTTTTGTAAATTATTCCTATCACAAATCCAAATTCATGTGATGTCACAAGAAATGTTTGTGATCAAACTAATCCCACATAATTTTGAGCTTCCTGTTTTACTATTTTTGTATCCTGGCTTGAGTTTGTGTCCTCCATTTGGAAGTTGGCAGGAACATATCAAATCAACATAACAGATCTTCTACGTCCTCTTCCTTCATAGGATAGCTACAGCTAGGGAAGAAGGAGCCAACATTTTGCAACAAGCTGAGCTGTCTGATCACTTAGCCAGCCTTTGGCTTACCACCATTCCTGTCTAGGAAGCTGACAGACTAGAACAAACACATTGCATATAGTCTAAGCTGCAAACCTCCTAAGTCATACTGAGCTTTTCAGGTTCAAATTTATTTCCTGAAGAAACTCCCACTCAACTTCTCAGAAAACAAAAGGCCTCAAGCCCTGAAAACAAAACACAGCCTCCTTTGCATCATGGTACCATTATTAGATATTGGCTAACAACTAGACAATAGCACTGCTCTTCTGCACAGCACTTTGAGTTTTGTACAATACCACGAAAAACAGGAATTATTCCCACATCTCCATGCTGTTTCCAAGCATCTGTAACACTATGCAGTGCTGGCTAGAGGACTATAAATACCTACACAGAAGTTAGTGACATGAATAACATTACTTGAATAAAAGCTTTAGGTGTTCTTAAACTAAAAACAACAATCTGAGGGAAATGACCTGACAAATTTACCGAGCAAAATAGCGCTGAAAGGGTTAAGAATGTGATACTGTGTTTAATATTTGCTTTTTGTAGAGCTGACTGAAGAAAATATGTTAAGTAGTTTTGCATGAGCTCAAAATATGGATAAGTCAGCCAGCTTTCTGGCAGCAACTACACTTTGTTCTTGTAATTTGGAAACTTTCTGAAGACTCCCAAATGTATGTTTGGCTTCTGTGAAATAATATAACAATATATTCTGTACTTTCTGAATAATATACCATAGTGACCAAACTTTAGTAGTTGTTCTATTACATGGAACTGGCTAATGCTTCAATAGTTAAGGGCCAGATACTATTTCCTCAACAAATCTGGATTTTTTTTTCCTTCGGGGTTTATTGATTTAGGTTTATTTTAGAGTATCTATCCCAAACTTGAAGCATTATATAACAATTGCAATAATAGTAATATAATAGGTACAATACAAACGTAAAAATTCAAAGTTCACACAAACAATCTGCTCCAAGCCACAATACTGCTTGTCCAAAAAGTAAGAGAGATCCTCACCCATGCTCTGGACTAAATCTTTTTTTTTTTTTTTTTTGCTTCTTTATGATATATAAAGAAAGCCTAAGAATTTTTTTTCTTTTTTTCTATTTTTCACAGGGTTTTCTGCTTGCTTTTCTACATTTGAAATTCAAGTCTTGTCTACTCTGCTTTTCCTGGAAAACTCAGTAGACAAATGGAGAACTAGTAAGCTTAGGATATCAAAAGCACCAAGCAAGAGAAATGTTCCTAATTGAGGAGGATATCATTTTTACTCAGACAGTTTAGAATTCCCCGAGATCCAAAGCATGCTGCTAGTTTTTAAACAGAACTTCCTAATGAAGTCAAATTAAAAAATAAAAGGCAGTTCTGATAAACCCCTGTCTCCCTCATTTTTTAACAGTTACTTAACTTGAAACCTCTACTTCAGTTTTGGGGGAAAAAGATTTATTTACTAAATATGCAGCACCTCTACCTCTTCAACTGAGGGCCGAGAATACCCAATTCACTTCTCTAAATCCAACAAGAATTTACCATTTCTGAGACTTTTTAACCATTTTTACTATATTAAAACAAAAACAACAACAACCTTTGAGTATTTTTAAAAATACACTATAAAAGAGCAAACAAACCATAATCTACTCCCTCTCTTTCGTTGGGAGGCTGAAAAGGTCCTTTATTAGTATAAAAGACATTTTAAACTAACCACTCAAGAATCTTGTTACATCAACACTCTTTTAAAAATATGATGTTATCCATGCACAATATAAACCTCCTTTCCTCCCCTTTTTATTAAGCATTCATAGACCTTCTAGTCTGACCTTTGGTATAACACCGGTCATAGAATTTCCCAATACTAATTCCTAGAGAGCATATAATTTAGAATAAACATCCCATCTTGATTTAAAAATTCCCAGTGATGGAGAATCCACCATGACCCTACGTAAATTGTTCCAATGGTTAATTATCCTCACTGTTAAAAACGTAAACCTTACATCCCATCTGAATTTGTCCAGCTTCAACTTTCAGTTACTGGATTATTTTATATAGGTCTTTGCTAGACTGAAGAGCCTATTATCAAATATTTGTTCCACATGAAGTACTTACAAACTACAAAAATACACCTCTTAACCTTCTCTTTGTTAAGCAAAATAGATTGAGCTCCTTGAGTCTATCACTATAAGGAATGTATTCTACTCCTTTGGTTATTCTCATGGCTCTTCTCTGAACCCTCTCTGTTTTATTAACATCATTCTTGAATGGTGAATACCAGAACTGAACAGAGTATTCCAACAGTGGTCACACCAGTGCCAAATACAGAGGTATTGTATTTGATGTTGATGCATCCTGGGATCGCATTAGCTCTTTTGGCCACAGTGTCTCACTGGGAACTCATGTTCAGGTCACTGTCCATCATGACCCCCAAATCTTTTTCAGATATACTGCTTCCCACAATAGAGTTTCCCATCCTTAAGTATGGCTTACATTCTTTGCTCCTAGATGTATACATTTACATTTAGCCATGTTAAAACACATATTGTTTGCTTGTGTCCAGTTTGCCAAGCAATCCTGATTGCGCTGTGTCAGTGACCTGTCCTCTTCATTATTTACCATTCTCCAATTCCCGTGTCATCTGCAAACTTTATCATGGATTATTTTGTTTTCTCCCAACTCATCGATAACATTGTTAAATAGTGTAGGGCCAAGAACTGATCCCCTGCAAACCTCCCACCAGTAACATATCCACTAGATGATGATTCCCTGCCTACAATTATATTAAGAGCTATCAGTTAGCCAGCTTTTAATCCACTTAATGTGTGTCATATTAATATTATACTGTTCTAGATTTCTAATCAAAATTTTGTGCAGTACCAAATCAAATGCCTTACAAAAGTTATATTACATTAGCATTATTACCTTTATCATCCAAACTTGTCATCTCATTAAAAACGAAAAGTTAGTTTGACAAGATTCATTTTCCATAAACCTGCGTTGATTGGCATTAATTATATTACATTCCTTAAATTCTTTATTAATTGAGTCCTGCATCAGCCGCTCCATTATCTTGCTTGGAATTAATGTCAGACTGACAGGCCTCTAATTCCCCAGGTCATCCAGTTTACCATTTGAAAATGGCACAACATTAGCTTTCTTCCAGTCTTCTGGGACTTTCTCAGTGTTCCAAGACTTATTGAACCTCACCGTTAATGGTCCAACAAGCTCCTCAGCCAACTCTTTTAAAACTTTTGGATGCAAGCTATTCAGACCAGCTGACTTAAAAATGCTTAACTTTAGTAGCTACTGTTTACCATATGTCATAACTTTAGTCCCAGATTTGGACCTTAGCGTCCAAAATATGGGGGTTAGCATGAAAACCTCCAAGCTTAGTTACCAGCTTGGACCTGGTACTTGCTGCCACCACCCAAAAAATTAGAGTGTTTTGGGGCACTCTGGTCCCCCTGAAAAACCTTCCCTGGGGACCCCAAGACCCAAATTCCTTGAGTCTCACAACAAAGGGAAATAATCCTTTTTCCCTTCCCCCCTCCAGGTGCTCCTGGAGAGATACACAGACACAAGCTCTGTGAATCCAAACAGAGTGACTCCCCCTTTCCGTTTCCAGTCCTGGAAACAAAAGCACTTTCCTCTTCACCCAGAGGGAATGCAAAATCAGGCTAGCAAATCCAACACACACAGATCTCCCCCTGATTTCTTCCTCCCACCAATTCCCTGGTGAGTACAGACTCAATTTCCCTGAAATTTCCCAGAAAAGAAAACTCCAACAGGTCTCAAAAAGAAAGCTTTATATAAAAAGAAAGAAAATACATACAAATGGTCTCTCTGTATTAAGGTGACAAAATACAGGGTCAATTGCTTAAAAGAATATTGAATAAACAGCCTTATTCAAAAAGAATACAAATCAAAGCACTCCAGCACTTATATTCATGCAAATACCAAAGAAAAGAAACCATATAACTTACTATCTGATCTCTTTGTCCTTACACTTAGAAACAGAAGAGTAGAAAGCAGAAACTACTTCTCCAAAGCTCAGAGAAAGCAGGCAGACAGAAAACAAAGACCTCAGACACAAAATTCCCTCCACCCAAAGTTGAAAAAATCTGGTTTCCTGATTGGTCCTCTGGTCAGGTGCTTCAGGTGAAAGAGACATTAACCCTTAGCTATCTGTTTATGACACCATATTCCTGAGATACTGGTGGAATGGAAAGAGTATTATCATATGTGACTACATAATCTGTTTTCCCCCAAATACAGAACAAAAATATTTATTGAACACTTCTGCCTTTCCTGCATTATTGATAATTGTACCATTTCCATCTGGTAATGGACCAATACTATGGTTAGGATTTTTTTTTTGTTCCTAATATATTTAGCCTACAAGGAGTATCTTTCAGGGCTGACAGAAGGAATGTATGTAATCGGAAATGCAAGGCAAGTTAGGTTCCTGTTGCGAAGTTCTGTACAAAAAACCCCCGCCCTCTTCTGGTGACTAAGCCTAAGAGAACACTTAAATGATCCTCAGAAATATCAAACACATTATTCTATAAAGTGGACTACATACATACCGTCAAATTTTCCAATATGATTCCATCGTTACTTCCCTATTAACCAATTTCTCTTCTACATATCACACACTTCCCATAAAGCCATGTAAAATCTCTACAAACTATAGCCAGAATTAAAACATTAACTAACCAACAAAGTAAGCTATATAAACAATCACAGATGGCATGGTTCTACATCACTCTGTTATTAATAAACATTTCAAAGTAAAATAAATTTGTAAAGGGGAAGTTAGCATATACATTTCTTTGCAGGCACTTTTCTCTTTACTAGATCATTTTTAGGTAATTGCAGAGATGGTACATTAATTAAAAAGGTTTATCTTGCCCATGGAATGTTGCATTTTATTGGTGTGGGAACCCTCTCTTGTCCCATAAAAACTAAGGGACAATAATAATATTTATCTATATTCACAAAATGAAATATACTCCTGTAAAGAAACTGAGATCCCAAGTTAAACATTTTAGCACAAAAGCTTTCCCTTGGAATAAATCCAGAACTTTAAAAATATTTAATGTTCATGCTGCAGAGTTCCTTGCTGAATAATCTCTCATAGAAAAAAGCTTAATGCATTAACGAGATCTTGAAGGATCCTCAGGATAGCAAGAGAGACCAAAAAGTGGTGATCTTTTGTCATAAACAGATAAGTAAGAGTTAATTGAACAGAAGTACTTCATGTCTCTTTTGCCTGGAAAGGGTTAACAAGATCAGTGAGCCAGGCTGTCACCTGACCAGAGGACCAATCAGGTGACAGGATACTTTCAAATCTTGAAGGAGGGAAGTTTTTGTGTGTGCTGTTAGTTTTTGGTTGTTGTTCACTCTGGGGGCTCAGAGGGACCAGACGTGCAACCAGGTTTCTCTCCAATCTCTCCGATACAGGCTCTTATAAGTTCAGAATAGCGAGTACTAGGTAGATAAAGCGAGTTAAGCTTATGTTTGTTTTCTTTATTTGCAAATGTGTATTTGGCTGGAAGGAGTTCAAATGTGTATTTGGCTGAAAGGATTTTTATTTGTACTTGTATACTTAGGCTGGGAGGGTATTCTCAATGTCTATAGCTGAAAGACCCTGTATCTATTCCATCTTAAATTTACAAAGATAATTTTTACTGTTTTCTTTCTTTAATTAAAAGCTTTTCTTGTTAAGAACCTGATTTTTTTTTATTCTGGTGAGACCCCAGGGGACAGGGTCTGGATCCACCAGGGAATTGGTGGGGAGAAAGGAGGGAAGGGGGAGAGAAAGGTTATTTTCACTCTGTGTTAGGATTACTTTCTCTCTCAGGGTGAGTCTGGGCGGGGGAGAGAGAAGGAGGGAGGAAGGTGGATTTTCCTCTCTGTTTTAAGATTCAAGTAGTTTGAATCACAGTGATCTTCCAGGGTAACCCAGGGAGTGGAAGCCTGGGAGAGGCAACGGTGAAGGAAAGGGTTTACTTTCCTTGTGTTAAGATCCAAAGGGACTGGGTCTTGGGGGTCCCCGGGCAAGGTTTTGGGGGGACCAGAGTGTACCAGGCACTGGAATTCCTGGTTGGTGGCAGAGCTACAAGTACTAGCTGGTAATTGAGCTTAGAGGAATTCATGCTGGTACCCCATCTTTTGGACGTTAAGGTTCAGAGTGGGGAACTGTACCATGACAGCTTTCTTCTCCTTTTTCCTGCTGCATAACAAAGTTGAATTCTACTGATCATCATATCCTAGGTGAAATTCTTGAAATTAAATTCTATGTTCTGGGTCGGATTATGATGTAGGCAATAGCAGCAAAGAATCCTGTGGCACCTTATGCATCTGAGGAAGTGGGTATTCACCCACGAAAGCTCATGCTCCAAAACGTCTGTTAGTCTATAAGGTGCCACAGGATTCTTTGCTGCTTTTACAGATCCAGACTAACACGGCTACCCCTCTGATACTTGATGTAGGCAATATAGGCCCACGTGTAGAGACCCAGTTCCAGGAGACTGATAATTAATTAATCAAAGCTCAAATTTAAAAAAGAAAAAAAGTAAGTTTCTAGTTATCATGGTTGCAAAGAAACACTTGAAAGCAGTTTAACTAATGCAGGAGATATATAGTCTGCTGTTATATATATATATATATATATATATATATATATATACACACACACACACATATATATATATAGTCTGCAAACAGCCTGAAATAATAGTTCTGAGAAGTCTGAATTGCCCCGTCTCTTATTTTGGTGCTAACTTCAAGATCAACTGCTCTGGGTGGCCCTGCCAACACCAGGGCTGCCCAGAGGATTCAGGGGGCCTGGGGTTTCAGTGACAGGGGGCCCCCGCTTCGGCGGTAATTCGGCAGCGGGGGGCCCTTCCGCTCCGGGACCTGCCACCGAAGTGCCCCAAAGACCCATGGCGGGGGCCCCCTGCTGCCGAATTACCACCGAAGACCCAGCACTTCAGTGGCGGGTCCCGCTTTGGTGGTAATTCGGCAGCGGGGGGTCCTTCCGCCCCAGGGCAGAAGGACCCCCCCCCACCCGTCAAAGACCAGGAGCGGAAGAAGCTCTGGGGGCCCGGGCCCCACGAGAGTTTTCCAGTGCCCCCGGAGCGAGTGAAGGACCCTGCTCCAGGGGCCTTGAAAAACTCTTGTGGGGGCCCCGCGCCAGGGCAAATTGCCCCACTTGCGCCCCCCCCCCCGAGCGGCCCTGGGCAACACCAACTCACAGCAAACTCTGTTTGTGACAGGAGGAGAGGATATAGCCAAGATGATGTTTCCTACTCTACCACAAACTTCCTGTGTGACCTTGGACAAGTCACTTAGTTTCTCTGTGCCTCAGTTCCCCATCTGTAAAATGAGAATAATAGTACTTCCCTTTGTCACAAGGGAGCTGAGATGATAAATACATTAAGGACTGTGACTCTGAGCACATAACTGTAATGAGGGCCATATAAGTACCTAAGATAACTACACAGGCCCAGCAGATACAATGCAGTTGCTGTGCTAACTACTAGAGGCTCTCCTGCTGCCCCTCCTGTCTCTCCAGATCAAATTTGCTCAGTTTAAAGGTAAAAAAAAAATGCTTTCTAACAGCCAAACATGCAAATTCAGCTGACTTGAAAATAAAGCTCCTCTCCCCACACCCCTGTCATCACTGCTAACAAAAATTCTGCAGGCCATGTTATGCCAAGGGCCGCATGGGAGGGGGGAGCGGAGGGGCCAAGTGGGGCAATCTTCCCCAGGCCCCGGGGTCCACAGGGTCTCCCACGAGAATGGCTGAGGCTCCCTCTCTGGCCCCACCCAACCCTGTCTCTGCCCCTCTGCCGAAGCTTCAGTCCATCCAGCAGCATCCCGGACAGCTTCAGCGTGGCTCTGGCAGGGCCCCTGAGCTACTCCCCGCTCAGAGTTGTGTGGTAAGGGGGCAGGGCTGTGAGATCCAGGCCGAGCGGAGGGAGCTGAGCTCAGCCTGGAGCTCGCAGCCCCGCCCCCTTACCATGCGGTTCTGAGCAGGGCAGGGCTCGGGGCCCTCCCAGAGTCATGCTGCAGCTGTTGAGGGAAGCTCCTGGATACACTGAAGCTCTGGGTGAAGGGAGAGCTGGGGGTAAGGGACAGGGCCGGGGGGGGGTAGCTAAGGGGCAGGAAGTCCCAGGGACAGTCAGAGCACAGGGAGGGGGCAGAGGTTCTGGGGGTGGTGGTCAGGGGACAGGGAACAAGGGGGTTGGATCGCAGGCATTCTGGGGGTCTGTCAGGACTCAGTGGGGCGAGGGTGGATAGAGGTCGGGGCAGTCAGGGGACAGGGAGCAAGAGTGGGGTCCCAGGGTGGTGGTTGGGGGTGGCATCTCTGGGGGACGGTGAGGGGACAAGGAGCAGGATGGGTCAGTGATTCTGAGGGGGGGCAGGCAGTCGGGGGGCAGGAAGTGGGTGGGGGTTGGATGGGGGGCAGGGCCAGGCTGTTTGGGAGGCACAGCCTTCCCTACCCTAAAGCTCATTCAGCAGTTTGAGGCTTGCAGAAGAACCAAGCTGTTAGCTTTTCCATTAGGGCTACCATCCCTTTCACTTCTCAAATGCCAAATTATAGTCTATATTTAATTTCAGTGCCATAGGAAGATTCATGTCAGGGGAGGGTAGCTTCATTTAAAATTAGCCACTGGGGGAGGGATCACATGAGAAGAACAATATCCTTCCCAACCCTACCAAGGGAGACCCCCCTCCCCTCCATTCCCTGAGGCTGCAGAGGGATTAATTCAGTGGTTCTCAAACTTTTATACTGGTGACCCCTTTCACACAGCAAACCTCTGAGTGTGATCCCCCCCCTTTATAAATTAAAAACACTTTTTTATATATTTAACACTATTATAAATGCTGGAGGCAAAGTGGGGTTTGAGGTGGAGGATGACAGCTCGTGACCCCCCAGTAATAACCTCATGACCCCCTGAGGGGTCCTGAGCCCCAGTTTGAGAACCCCGGGTACATTTAATTTTAGCATCCTGTGTCCATTCACATGCATGTGCTATTTTGAGCATTTCAGTTTTCACAACATAGGCTCATCCCAGATTCTGGAACAAGCTCAAATGCTCAGTTCGTAGAGTATGTACATAAGCTATATTAAAGACAAACCCACAGTAACCATCTTCAGTTTGTGAGGGACACCCTGGAGTCAGTCTCTAGGAAACAGATAAATGCATGGAGGTTAAGTCCATTAATGGCTATTAGCCAGGATGGGTAAAGAATGGTGTCCCTAGCCTCTGTTTGTCAGAGGGTGGAGATGGAAGGCAGGAGAGAGATCATTTGATCATTACCTGTTAGGTTTACTCCCTCTGGGGCACTTGGCATTGGCCATTGTCGGTAGACAGGATACTGGGCTGGATGGACCTCTGGTCTGACCTAGTATGGCTGTTTTTATGTTCTGACTTAAATGAACCCAAAGTTATGGAGACAGATATGAGTCAAGGAAGCCAGCAGAGTATGAGAAACCTGGACAAATCTCTGACTAGATGGGCTCAGGCGTTTGGTCACAAACTGAGGTGGCCCAAAAGTTTTGGATTTTTTTTAAGCAGAATTTTTTTATTGTTTCTTTAAACAATCAAACACAGAAAGCAGCAAATATTTGGCCACACACTTCTGAAATCCCAAACCATATTCAGGTTTTGGCAGACTAATTTCATCTTTTCAATTAAAAAAACCACAATGAATTTTGAAGGAAAGCAGACATTGTCTGTGATTTTTTCTGCTTTTTAAAAAACCCTAGTTTTCGATCCATAAAAAGTTTTGACCGAAAATATTGTCCAACCCTTTTAATGAGCTTTAGTGCCTTTTAGCACTAGCTGATGCTGAGAACCAGTGATACGTTGTAAAGAAGTTTTCTCAAAACTAGGTTTGTGCCGAGATGCAGAAGGTTTCATCTTTCCCAGGGCCACCCTTGGGGCGGGGGGGAGCAAGTGGGGCAATTTGAGCCGGGCCCCGTGGGGGCCCCCACGAGAATATAGTATTGTATAGTACTGCAATTTTTTTTTATGGAAGGTGCCCCTAAAATTGCTTTGCCCCAGGCCCCCTGAATCCTCTGGGCGGCCCTGATTATGCTATCTGTAACACTAGTGCAACACTACTGTCTCCAGATTCTGCCCTAGCTACAGCTGTGCAATCCATGACCACTCTCACACATCCTTCTCCTGGAAACAAAGGTGATTAGCAAACATGTCCTGTTACTGCAAGAATCTAAATTACTGGCTTCAGCTACAAAACCAAAGACGGCCATCATGCTTCCATTCACTCCACGAGCATTTCCTGCTTTTAGCACTCACCAGTGAGTGTCTTCCTTAACTGCTTCTATATTTTCTCTCACGCTGGCCTTTATGAAATCCCTGATAAAATCCAAAGGGCCACTAACTTATCCTCCTTCAAATCCCTCCTTAGGACTCACTTGTTGCATGATGCCTGCAAAAACCAGCTTGCTGATTATGGCTAGAAAGGTAACAAGCTATCCCTTTTCATTTCCCACTCCTTTTCTCCCTACCTCTAAACTCAATTAATAGAAAATCTTACAATGCATGTATTCACCCACGAAAGCTCATGCTCCAAAACGTCTGTTAGTCTATAAAGTACCACAGGATTCTTTGCTGCTTTTACAATGCATGTGTCATGCTGTCTGGAATGGTTTAAGACCATGAGTGCCTACCTCAGGGCAGACTGTCAAAAGCAGGGCAGACACCCCAAACTGGTGGTATGTTCTATAATTAGATTTCACCAATCCAGTAACAAATGTGAACTCCTGAAGCACTATAATAGTCTTAGCATGGATTCAAGACAGTCCCCTTGGGCTTACCAGTCTATCTCGCCACCCAGGCAAGCTGGACTTAATGATAAAGGGTCACTTACACCAAAAATCACAAAATATTCAGGTTGCTTCCAGTCCCAAGGACCAGTCACTCACCTGATATCAATTTGTACCTTAAATCTCACACCAGAGACAATGCCATGTTGACAAGACAATCCAATACTATAGCAAACTAATTAAGGATTTATTAACTAGGAAAAAGAAATGACAGTGATTTACAGGTTAAAACATGCAACACACATGCAGAAATGAGTTCAGTCTATGGTTCCAAAAGGTGAGAGAGATGCGGTTATCTGTCAGAACTGAATGTCTTCTCAGGGCTTAACCCAGGTTGACCTGGGGATCTCTGCTTTTTTGTTTCTTAAGCCAGCCCTTGTAAGAGTCCAAAGAGCAAAGAGATGAAAAATCTTCATGTCAGCTATCTTTATTTCCCCTTCCAGCATTCAAATTGATGGGAAGAGGTCTTCTGCACGTAATTCTCCATGGTAAATGGAGCAACCAACAAAGCTTTTGTCCTACAATGGCCCACTAAATTTTGATAATCCTCCTGGATGGGGGACACACTCTTCCTGTCCGAGTTCACAATTTCAGAGCAGGCACTTTTACAATTATAAGACAAACTTATATTTTACCTTGTAGCCTGAAATACAGGCATTACAAGTAAGATTAATGCATGCAGCAGCTTACAAACATTTTATAGAGTCTAAATACTAAACACATTCTTACAAGTCAAACACCTGTCTTCAACCACAACAACATACAGGTGAGCTGATCTGGTTTCCTGTGTGATGAATTTGTCTGTGTGATGCCTACAGACTTGGCAAGAGCTGGCATCTGGTTTACTAGTGTCACAGCATGCAACTAACAAAGCTGTGCCCATACTTCATCACATTAATTTGCTACCTTAGCCCATTACATCCTCCGACCATTATCTGTTTGTCTCTAGATTGTAAATGTTCAGAGTAGGGATTATCTCTTTTCAGTGTTTGTATAGTGCTCACAACAATGGGGGCTTAATCTCAAATGGGGCCTTAAGGCATTACCATAGCACACTGTATTAATATACAGCTATGACTAATAATTCTATAATCTTGATTTAATAACTATCCAAGCAACACCCCCATCCACAAAAACTCATTGCATTGGTCCTCCAGCTGAGCAAAAATGGCTTCCCCATTATGAACCACAACTGCTTTTAACTTCACTCTTTAGCTAGTTCACGTGAACTATATGCAATGAGTCTTCTACTTGATCAGGACAGGGAGATGAAAGAAGATGACACAGGGATGGATTTAAACACCAGGCAGCAACTTTATTCACTTTACACTGGCAAGGGATGCTATCCACCTCATCACCATCTCACATACCAGCCATTTAAGTGGGTCTAATGTGGCTCCCACCACATAACCCATAATTAAGGTTAGTTTCTATTCAGCCTACTGTCACGGAGTCACCGGGCGATGTTCTGGAACTGCTCCCCACAAAGCCAGTCAGGACTTTGGGGAGCTCCTGTCCCTTGGAGCAGACTTGTTCAGGGCAAGAAGCTCACACGTCTTCACCTCCTGGGTCTCTCCTTGGAGCATTCAGCATCCTCTGCCCTTCCATGCGCTTCCCACAGTGAGCCCGCCTCAGTGGGGTCCTGGGGAAGCCACCAGGTCCTGCACCCCCACTTTGCAGTCAGATGTGACTCTTAGCCAGCCAGTAAAACAGAGGTTTATTCGATGACACGAACAGGGTCTAAAACAGAGCTTGTAGATACAGCGAACCGGACCCCTCGGCTGGGTCCATTCTGGGGGGCAGTGAGCCAGACCCCCAGGTCTGCCCTCCACCCTTGACCCCAGCCAGCTCCAGACTAACACCCCCTCCCAGCCCCTCCTCAGCCCCTTTCCCGGGCCAGGAGGTCACCTGATCCCTTTGTCTCCAACACCTTCAGCTGGCACCTTTGCAGAGGAGGGGCCCAGGCCATCAGTTGCTAAGAGACAGAGTGTCAGGCATTTAGGTGCACTGGCCCTTTGCTCTGCCAGATACTTAAGAACTGCCATGGGGACACTGAGGCACCAACACAATATTCAGAGAAAACATTAAGAACTTTCCCAGTTCGTCACACCTACCCAAAGATTCAGTTCGTTCTTCTGAATCCTCTCACTCACCCCTCTGCATGGAGGACCTCAGTCTGCAAGATTTCATGATTACTCCTCTCCCACACACGAGCAAAATCTCAGGTCTCTTTACTTCTGGTGCTGACCTTTTATCCACACTTGACACAGGCCACAAGTTGCAATGAATTAAAACATTCTTACAGTTATTAATAATGTTTAACTCCTACTCCTCTGTTACCTATTATGCCTCCATGATGCGGTGAGGAAGGCAAAAAAACCCACCAGGCTCCTCCCAATTTGACCCCAACAGGAAAAATTCCTTCCTGACCACTAAAACAGGAGACTAGTCAGACCCACAGTATGTTATAATAAAATGCAGCTTCTGCACTACAACTACAGAGAGGGAGAGTGGGGCACCTAAAGAGAATGAGAGGCTCCAAAAGACCCGGGAAACAGTCTAAATTAAGGCAAGGAGCTAATCAGTTCCCATCTCCCTCTGGCTGGCCAATGGGAGCTAGAGAAGCTTTGGATGGGCCCATTCTGGCACTCACCACCTTGTGCTTCCCTTTCTCCTCACTCCCACCCAGGGCTGTCTAGCACTGCACAGGTTCAATCATGTTTTTCCCCATTGATATGAGGGGGTGGCAATATCTCAGAGTTATCTTCAAAACATAATGAATGCCAGCAGTTATACCACTGTGGTTTATTTTAGGCAATTTCTTCCTAGTCCTTTAAATGTACCTTTTAATAAGCAATTATTTGAGCTTGAAATATTTGCTAAGTGCTGAAGGGTAGTTAAAACTGTGAAAAAATGCAGGTGGAAAAAACAAAAGGTTTATATAAAAACATATCTGTTGTATTTTAGACAAGCATGTTATATCAAAGTTACTCCTTTCTGGAAATATGTATTAGAGCTGTGGTTTTCAGCCTTTTTTCATTTGCAGACCCCTGAAAACTTTTGAATGGAGATGTGGACCCCTTTGGAAATCTCAGACATAGTCTTTGCCTCCCTGTCCAGGGGTCTGTGGAATGCAGGCTGAAAGCCACTGTTCTGTGGTAACAACAACCTTTCTTGGACCCCTTAGACATAATCTGCGGACACCCAGGGGCCCACAGATCACAGCTTGAAAATCACTGTATTAGAGACATGAAACAGGCTTCTGAAAAGCAACTTTAATTGCCTGGATTTTCGCTGAAGGGGAGGGAGCTCCTACAAAGCAAACAGCCTCAGACGGCTGCCAATACCCATGTAGACTATGTAAGTTAGGTTCAGCTGTTGGACTTGCAGAGGCAATGTACTGAAGGTCAACAGTACAGCCCATAACGTTGGCTGAATAATTAGCCTATGCTTTTATCAAGTTCAGTCACAGGACTTTCCTATAGTTTGTGAGTCTTTATGAATGCTCTCTCTCTCTCTCTCTTTTTCCAGTTCAAGCTTACCTTGCTAGTAAAGATATTAGGATAGAAAGGAAAAAATAATCACATACCATTTCCTGTTTTTAAAGTAATCCTTCAATAAATAGATCTGATTTAAAATAGATGCCAAAACCTCAAGAGCAAAAATGTTCTCTTAAGCAGATTGTAAAGTGTTTTTGTCTCATTTCTTACAAAAAGCTGTGCAGGTTAAAAGAGAGATTTCGGTTACCACATATAGTTACGCAAGAAACTTTAAGGTCAAGTATGTGGCCTGCTCTGTGATCAAGATTTAGTTAACTAGTGATTTTCTAATATTGTACATTAACTGGATATTATGGTTGGTTTGACTTGCTGAATTGTGGTGGACCTGGTAAAAGGCCCAAACTGAAGCCAAATATGTTAGGAAACTATTCGGAGCCAGGGAGTGGGTCTCCAGGAAGATGATAGAACTTCTGCCTGTGCCACAGTTTTGAGAGAGAATGGCTGAGTGTTAGGAATACTGTTAGCTGAATGTTTGTGGGCTTAGGCCATGGCTGGGGAAAGTACTGGCTGCCTAAAGCCTGAACTTATTTACAAACTGACAAACAGTTTATAGTTTTCCGTGTTGTTTTACCCATGTTGGTCGCAGGATATTAGAGAGACAAGGTGAATGAGGTGATATCTTTTACTGGAACAACTTTTGTTGGGCTCACCCAGAGAAGAGCTCTGTGTTTGATCAAAAGTTTGTCTCTTTCACCACCAGAAGTTGGTCCAATAAAAGATATTACCTCATCCACCTTGTCTCTCTAAACATTTTATAGGACACATTCAGGAGAGCAAAAAATAAAAGAGTATCTCAGGAAACAAGACCTTGAATATACTTATACAATAGCTTACTGAACTTATTCATATAGTTTCCAGCTATTTGGAAAAAAATTAAAAGCTTGAAAATATACATCAATGAAGTGGTGAGAAAAGCCAAATTTGTAAGAAGTGAATGGCCAAAGCCACTGAGGGGCAAAAAAAGGAAGAGAGAAAGGATCTTGAGCTTCATAAATATTAGATAAGTTACAGATTTGCTGTTTTAAAAATCTAATTCACAGTTGGTCCTGCTACCACCTCCATAAAGCTCCCTGCTTCGATTGGGTAGGGGTGCAGGGCCTACTCATGCTCTCACGCTTCGAACGAACCAGGCACTTGTCATAAACAGATAGCTAAGGGTTAATGTCTCTTACACCTGGAAAGAAGTAACCTGAAACACCTGACCAGAGGACCAATCAGGAAACCAGACTTTTTCAAATCTGGGTGGAGGGAAGTTTGTGTCTGAGTCTTTTGTCTTCTGCCTGTCTCTCTCTCGGCTATGAGAGGATTTCTGTTTCCTGCTTTCTAATCTTCTGTTTCCAAGTTGTGAGTACAGAGATCATAAAACTATAGGGGTTATTGTTTTTCTTTTGTATTTACATGGTGTAGTTGCTAGAGTGCTTTGAATTGTATTCTTTTTGAATAAGGCTGTTTATTCATATTTCTTTTAAGTAATTGACCCTGTATTTGTCACCTTAATACAGAGAGACCATTTTTATGTATTTTTTCTTTCTTTTTACATAAAGCTTTATTTTAAGACCTGTTGGAGTTTTTCTTTAGTGGGGAACTCCAGGGAATTGAGTCTGTGCTCACCAGGGAATTGGTGGGAGGAAGAAGTCAGGGGGAAATCTGTGTGTGTTAGATTTACTAGCCTGACTTTGCATACCCTCTGGGTGAAGAGGGAAGTACTTCTGTTTCCAGGACTGGAAATAGAGAGGGTGGAATCCCCCTGTTTAGATTCACAAAGCTTGCTTCTGTATATCTCTCCAGGAACACCTGGAGGGGGGTAAGGGAAAAGGTTTATTTCCCTTTGTTGTGAGACTCAAGGGATTTGGGTCTTGGGGTCCCCAGGGAAGGTTTTTGGGGGGACCAGAGTGCCCCAAAACACTCTAATTTTTTGGTGGTGGCAGCTTTACCAGGTCCAAGCTGGTAACTAAGCTTGGAGGTTTTCATGTTAACCCCCATATTTTGGACGCTAAGGTCCAAATCTGAGACTAGGTTATGACAGCACTCCAGCCTGAGGATACTGAGTTCCAGTGGATCTGCCTACCACCAGGAACCCCCACCACCTGCTTTTCTACTGGCCTGCTGGATTTCTAAAGCCCCTCTACCTACCCTAGCAATGACAATATACTTTTACGGCTTTTAAGTATTCCCATTATTTCCTTGTAAGGTCAAAGCCTACATTTTCCTCCTGGTTCAACTCCATTCCACCATCTGACTCCTCCAAGAACAACTAATTTGTTGCCTCTTGTTTTCTGTTCTCTTATGTTAATGCTACTATGGTTTTTACTTGTCTGCTCTCCCTTACCATACCTCCCACCCTCTTTCGCCTCAAAAAACGGGAAGTATCGAATACTATTAAGTTTACTTCTAGCCTTTGTCTGAGTTCGTTTTAGTAGCATAGACAGCACACTTATAAAGTTTTCAGATGATACCAAGCTGGGAGGGGTTGCAAGTATTTTGGAGAACAGGATTAGAATTCAAAATGATCTTAACAAACTGGAGAAATGGTCTGAATTAAATAGGATGAAATTCAATAAGGACAAATGCAAAATACTACACATAGGAAGAAATAAATCAGTTACACAAATACAAAATGGAAAATGCCTGCCTTGGAAACAGTACTGCAGAAAAGGATCTGGGGTGTGAGAATATGAGTCAACAATGTAACACTGTTGCAATAAAACCTAACATTGTGCTGGGATGTATTAGCAACAGTGTTGTAAGAAAGACAAGAAATAATTCTTCTACTCTACTCAGCACTGATAAGACCTCAGCTGGAGCACTATGTCCAGTTCTGGACAACACATTTCAAGAACGAAATAGACAAATTGAAGAAAGTCCAGAGAAGAACAACAAAAATGATAAATGGTCTAGAAAACAAGACCTATGAGAAAAGGTTGAAAAAATTGGGTTTGTTTAATCCAGAGAAGAGAAGACTGAGAGGGGACACAATAACAGTCTAAGTACGTAAAAGGTTGTGTGACAGGGTGTGCTTGCCCCGCACTGGACAGGAAGGGGTTAACTCTGCACTCTGGGCAGAGGAAGCCAAGCACCCTCACCCTTGCCGGGTATGCTCCAACCAGAGCACCAGTATAAAAGAGAGCTGATCAGCTCAGTCTGGGCTCGCTGCCGAAGAGGGAGGATGCATGTTGCAGGCTCCAACCTGGGAACTGCTGAAGCCACAGACTGCGGAAGCCAGAGGTGCTGAAACCCAGGTGGATACCCAGATATCTGCAGATACCCAAGTGAGGTCAGAGCTGCGAGGAACAGCACAGGCCAAGAAACCTGGAGATGCCAGGCCACTGCATTGGAAGATATGGTAGAAAGTGGTCCAGGGGAACTAGACAGTGGACCAGTTACAGAACTGGGCCTTATGTCACTGTATTTCAGCCAGATCCCCTCTGACTCAGTGGCAAAGACACTCACCACTGACAGGGCCCTGGGATGGGACCCGGTAAAGTAGGGAGGGCCTGAGTACCCCTACCCTGTCCACCACCTACCTCTGGGTGGTGGCTAACCTCCACAACAGGCCACTAGGCTGCACAGCCCAGAGAGGAGGGGCAACCATATTGACTCTGGCCATTAGACCATACTGCCCTGAAGAAAAAGGTGGCCATCTTGGGCTATACTGCCCTGAGGGGAGGGCAGATCCATTGACTTTGGCCCATAGGCCCTGAGGCTGAGGGTAGTCAGGGGAGACTAACTGCTGAACTACAATGCTCTTATCCCACTCCAAAGGGGTATGGGGTGTGATTGCCCCGCGATAGATGGTTATAAAGAGGAACGAGATAAATTGTTCTCCTTACTCATTGAGGACAGGACAAGAAGTAATGGGTTTAAACTGCAGCCCGGGAGATTTAAGTTAGACATTAGGAAAAACATTCTAATGGTAACCACTGGAACAAATTACTTAAGGAGGTTGTGGAATTTCTGTCATTGGAGATTTTTTAAGAACAGGTTAGACAAACACCTGTCAGCAGAGATGGTCTAGGTAATACATGATCCTGACTCAGTGCCAAGGGCTGGACTAGATGACCTATAGAGGTCCCTTCCAGTCCTACATCTTTGATTATTTCCTATGACAATAAGCTCTCTAAAAAGCAAATCAACAAATACTGAAGCAGAACCATCTCTATTTAATTTTGATACAATTATATTTTTCTCCCTTTTACACTTATTCATTACAACCCACTAGAAGAAATACAAATATTCATCATGCTTTCTGCAAACATTCCATTGGCAAACAAACCCTGCTCAAGATGTACATACTATATAGCCTTGATTTTTGACAAAGATGACCATGTGAAAATTGTCATGCCACAAATGACACATGCCTAATTATGCCTACTTTATTTTTCAAATATCAAATGACAAACCATGCAGACATTTAAAAATATGTCAGCAATGCAGAAAAAGTGGACTTAGCTATTGTTATATAAGAACAAATATCAGGAACATTTTGTGGAATGCATTCAAAACATATTCTCCACTTTAGAAAGCTGTCGCCTTTAATTTTCACAACCTGTATCCGAAGTAATATGCATTTTTCATGTACAATATCACTTGCTTGCTGAAGACGTGTACCAAAAAAGAACATCAAAAGTGAAAGGTTAAATAAAACTTAAAGCAAACAAATCAGCATGTCTATAAAAGTAATCCTGTATCTTTAGCATGCTGATCACAATATTTTGTTCAAAATCATTCCGAATATGAAATAATGATTCAGACCACTCAAGAAAACAAACCCAGAAACATTCATGTCAACTTTGAGTTTTATTGCTTGGGCCATAATGCAAGACTTGGACCAGTTCCATAATCAGTCCTTATAGGATATGACTGAAAGAAATACAAAGTAGGCTGCTCAAGGCAGCCTAGAAAGTTTTTAAGAGTTATGCAGTTCTTTTTGCTAAAACACTGTTAGTGATAGAAACAATGAACACATTATGTTTTATATCATTTGAGTAGTAGATGAAAAAAATGGGTATTTGGGGACGGGGGATGGATTTTCCTCTTGGCATTAAATGCCAGCTACTGCCTAACTTACAGTAAAATACTGCAGTTGTTTACAGAAAGGATTTTTTTAAAACTTCACATTCAGAAGACTAAAACAGTAATAAAATAAACACTTCTTCTTCAAGCTCAGTCTCCTCAGACAGCCTAAATTTGGCATACTAGAGATACTTTTTACACCATTCCTCAAATTCCTATAAAGACCTCTCCCATTTACAGCAGCAGCTTCTGCTTAAAAATCCAACAAGGTCTCTTTCTTTGCATGTTGGAGTTATAAAAATATGCTCTCTTTATTACTTGACAAAATGAAAAAACAAAACAAACAAACCCCTCAAACCAATAAAAACAATGAATGAATGATTGACTCTGCTGAAAATATTGCGTATTCCTTTGCCCCCTCAAAACACCTTTTGTGTCTTCCAAGCGCCCTAAAAAATAAAAAGGTGTAGTAGTCACACTTTTATAGTTCTCTAAAATTAAAATATGAAAGCTCTCAAACTCACATATCATGAAAGTTCAGGCAGATATTTGCTGGTTTTACAAAATCCACCAAATATTTGCATTTCAAATTTGAATAAATGTAGTAGTAATTCAGTGTAAAAGAATAGATATACATCTAGGTTAATTTTAAACTAAACATTTAATTTACCCTTAAAATATAGAGTTTTTTTGGCATATTGTTGTTTTTAATTTAAAAAACAAACAAGCAAAGAATAGGTTACTGGATCACTAGTTAACAAACAGAGACAAAAAAAAAACCCCAAATACTGTTTTTTGAATTACATCAAAATATCAAAATCAGGCCAAGTCTGCAGATGACAAACATGGTGTCTTCTCTTGTTGACTTTTTGCCACTCTCTCTCTCATGGACTTGCTAAATGTGCAGGGGGAACTCCAGCTCACAAGTAGAACACTTATATATATTTAAAAAAAAAAAAGGCAAGAAGTAGAACAGTGGAATAGGACATTTTTCACTGAACTCATTAATGATCCAGTACAGGAGGGAAGTACAGCAGCTTCCCTCAGCTGAACACCTGTCAGGCCCATGCTCAGGAAGTCATCTTTGCCATATAGGATTTTGCCTGTTAGCACCTCACTAAAACATTTTTATTTTGTTAATTTAGCTAAGGCTAAGGCTGGTAAGGTCAACATAACACTGCTATAATGTGCTTAACTATGCCAAGGTTTTTGCAATTCCACATAGCATTTGTCCCAGAGATGAAGGAATTACTGATTTTCTCCTCACCCTGTAAGGGTCCATGGACTAGAACCCAGGTTTTCAGAGCCCAGGATAGCTGATAATCCCACAGGGCCACTATGAGCTGATGCAGCAGTACCCCCAGGGAGCATTATAGGGAGTAGATGCTCCAAGACGTACCACCCAAGAAACCCAGAGCAGCAGAACCCTGTGGCCCTTTGATTGGTCAAGTGCCTTATTTAACCCCAGGGGTTGGCACAGGAAGTTGTTTGGACAACACCACTTTGGCTTGGTGCGAGGCCAGGCTTTGCCTGACTCTGATCCTGACTCTTGCTTGTGGAACCTGGCTCCTGCTATCCCTTAAACTCCTACTTTGCAACTACCATACCAAGTGGGCCCAGCTATAACTGCTAGGCCAGACTGCCTATGCCCCATTCCCTCCCACGCTCCTTGCTCCATTACAGTGTTGCCAATTTTATCACAATTCTTGCAATATTCTGTGTTTTTTCTTAAAGCCTCGGCTCCTAGAATCATGCAATTACTTTTTTTAATTAAAGCAAATTTCTAGCCTTCATGACTGTAGAGGAAACCGTGAAAACATGAACCCTAAAAGCTCAAGAAAGAACATACTGTACTTCAAAATGGCACCCTGGAACCCTCATATTCACCACTGTGATACAATTATATGTTTTGAACAAAGTATGCTTTGTGAGGTATCATTTTGTAAGTCTTGATCTGTTGAACAATAATATCCTGTTGGATTGTATGTACTATCATTGTATGTGAAGTTATAAAGTATTGCTATATATGTTACTGCAGCTGGAAGAAAGTATAAAAGAGAGACAGTGACATCATCACTTGGCCTCTTTCCCCTACCCTACACCCCCAATCTCAACACCTGGAAGATGTCTGCAAGAAAAAGACTTTGAACTGGGAAAGTTTGTTCCCAGGCTGGAAAGTGACCTTGTCCATGAATTGAGGAACTGTAACCTGCTTGTACCATCTGTTAAGAGGAGATATTTCTTGGCTGAAAAATTGCTTAGTCTGTTAAAGTTAGAATTTAGACTGCATTTCTATTTTATTTCTCAGATAACCAACTTTGATCTCTATGCCTGCTACTTATAATCACTTAAAAGCTGTCTTTCTGTAGTTAATAAATCTGTTTTATTTTTTACCTAAAACTGTGTTTTGGTAGGCATACTTAGGAAATCTCAGCTAAGATTACAAAGGCTGGTGAATGTCCACTTTCCTATGAAGAAGTGGCAAACTAAGTAATGAACTTACACAGGTCAGATTTCTGACTAGTGCAAGACAGTATTTCTGGGGTACAAGACTGGGGATCTGTGGGGAACTGCCTGGAGCCTCTCTACTGATGGCTCATGAGTGGTTGGGAGATCACACACATAATTCAGTTGGGTGTGTCCCTGCCTGTGGATGGCTGTGTAACTGTGGTGCCTGTCAGAGGCTTGTAGCTCGACATCAGCATCACAGCGTGAGAGGCAGCCCAGGTTGGTGCATTTAGAGGGCTCGGCGGTCTCACAGTCCAGGTTGCACCCCAGTGATCCCATCAAACCCACAATGTATTTTTCTCTCTTTTTTTCACCTCAGTTACTTTAGGGGCTGAGTTGTTATTTCTGAACACATGGTGTTGCCAATACTGCAAGCAGTGGCTGCTGCACATAACGTAGCAGCTGCAGGTGGGAAAGGTAGATGCTAGAAGGCATCTGAGGGAGCAGCTGGAGAGTGTCGGGGTGGGGGGAGGGCTATGAACAATATTAGATCCCTTTTATGTCCCTACCCAGCTTGAGGATGCCACTTTCTCTTCCCAGCTGCTAGTTCTTCAGCTGCATCCCAGAGGCAAAGCAGTGAAAGCCTTTGGTTCCAGAGTAGGCACCTCAGCAACCCTCTATGGCTGGAAGGAACACTTACAGATCAGATGGACACTAGATGTTCCATCTGAGTTAGAAGTTCTGCCTGTGTAGTCATCCAGTTTTCTGTTGCCTTTTAGTATAGCTTTCAGAGCAGAATGGTACAGAGGCTGCATTAGTCTCTTTGGCTGATGCTTCCTTTCTAGTAATGGACACAGATCCATGCTGATCTTTTTAGAGTAACACTCATATCACAAAGTTTTATTGAGCTCTCTATGACCTCTACTGGGGTTGGTGGGATGACATGAAAGGTTCAATTTTTTTACTGAGTGAAGTTTCAAAGGGTAGTATATTGTGGAACTGCTCAGCTTTCCCACTCATGTCATGTTCTGCAGGACCTATTCCATGAGAGTTTTCCATGCATAAAAATTGAAAGATCAGGCAACTGTTAAGAGTTTTCAATTATATTGCTTTCTAATAGCAATAATAATTTTCTAGTCATCCAAACTTCCAACATTGTTTGGAATAATAACTACTAGGGTGAAATTTGTTTGATCACAATAGTGTTACAGAGTAATGTTAAGTTGCTGTGAGTTTAAATGTTAACATAAAAAGTCTAAATGTCTTTCACCCACAATGCCTAATGCAAAAAGAACTACACTTCTTCATTTTGATGTTAGAAAGCTAATGTTCTAGGAAAATAAACTATGGTGAATTATATAGCTTGATAAAAAATACAGAAGGAAAACATCAGCTGGAATAGCAAGGCAAAATAGCACCTTGTAACCTGTATAACTATATGTAATGAAGCTCAACTAGAGACTGAGCTCATTCAATATAAATGTGAAAGAAAATCAAAAATACACCTCAGAATAATTTAGCAATGAAACAAAAAAACACATTTAAGTTTTCTCACATGCTCAGGAATGTTAATCTTACAACAGGCTACCATAAGAACACAGAATTATATAAAATATTTTAAAACACACTGTGTAGGAATTGTTCTACCACATAAGAGTATTAATATAAAATGGGTGTCACAGGTTAGCTATCCTTTTGAAGCACATGGATTCAGCCTTGCTTGTGATTTAGCAGCTATCCCTCAGCTCACCTTTAAGCTATGTCCAACATAAAGGTTAATTAATAACCCCAGCTGGGAGTCATGGGGCTTAATTAGAAAGACTGACCACCCACCCTAGCCAAGGTGAAGCAGGGAGAGCACTATTTATATAGAGCTGGGAGCGCAGTACACAGAGAAAAACCCTAGGGAGAAAAATAAGGGTAGTTCCTAGCTGGGAAGAGCCTCAGGAAGTCAGGCTGAGTCACCAACAGGGAGCAGAGTAGGCTCCTGTGGTGGAAGCCATGAGCTAGAGCCTACAAGGAACAGGAAGATCCTCAGAGGTAAACTGCTGGAGTCCTTCACAAAGGGAAGCAGTAAGAGAATCTTGCTGGGGATTAAGTGACTGAAGACAATCTCTGTAAGGGCCAGGAAACAGCAGATTTCAGTTGAACCTAAGAGTGGCAGGAGAACTATAAGTTTGGACATTGTGAACTTTAAGTTGGACCTCCAGTACCCGGGGGAATGGAGTCAACTCTTATGTGATTATGCCAGAAGGTGGAGCCAACAAAAAAGCCAGAGAGGGAGTCAAGCAAATATTCCAGGTGAGACTGGTGGCCATTACAGAGCCAAGGAAGTGGCCCCTCAGGGCAGATATGGAGGGGAGGACCCAACCCACCAAGGACCTTTGATCCACTATGTCAGTAGTAGCCAGAGGTGAAAAGTAAGCTGGTATGGTCCGGTACAGCCGACCGTAACAGCAGGGGGCAGCTTCCCCAGATGAGCAATTTAAAGGGCCCGGGCTCTCAGCAGTGGCCAAAGCCTGGGCCCTTTAAATTGCTGCCAGAGTCCCACGGCTGAAGCCCCAGAGTAGCGGTGGCAGCTGGGAGCCCCAGGGCTCTGGCAGCGATTTAAAGGGCCTGGGACACTGCTGCGGTAGTGGTGGCTGGAACCCCCGGGCTCTTTAAATCACTGCCCGAGCAGCTATTGCTACCATGGGGCTCCAGCGGTGATTTAAAGGACCCGGGGCTCCCAGACACTGCTACTGCACCCAGAGCCCCAGGCCCTTTAAATTTTGATTTAAAGGGCCTGGGAATTTAAAGGCCCTGCCCCATTCTGGTTGAGGCCCCGTTCTCTGCTCAGGACTCCAGTATATTGGTAAGTCCTTTAAGTTACTTTCACCCCTGGTAGTAGCCATCTGACCCTCAGCTACAATTTGCTTGAACTGTCTTCATGCCACAGGGACAACAGCCACTACATGTGTTCATGGAGAAGTTTGGCCTTTGAGCTGCATAGTTGTGGACTCACTAGTCGTGCTGCCACCTTAACTCTGATGCACTGTTATGGAAAGGGCCATTACTCTGTGGGGAAAGAGGGTATGTAGCTCTTCCCTTCCACTTCACTGCCTCTTCTTGGCCTGGCCAATGTGTGCATTGGAAACATGATCATAGAATCATAGATTATTAGGGTTGGAAGGGACCTCAAGAGATCATCTAGTCCAACCCCCTGCTCAAAGCAGGACCAATCCCCAAATCCCTAAATAGCCCCCTCAAGGATTGAACTCACAGCCCTGGGTTTAGCAGGCCAATGCTCAAACCACTGAGCTATCCCTCCCCCCAGTGATGGTTCCAGGTAGGTCCTCTTGCATGGAGAACGGGGCAAAATTTGACCCTGTGCATGCAAATTCCAACAAAAACTGATTTACTGTGGCATATCTTTGTGCAAGGTGGTGAGTCTTATGGCTTAGGGAAGCATTTAAAAATTGCAATGATTCTATATGGGCTTCATTTTATTTGGATTTGTGTCCTACGAAAACAGGACTAGCTAAGCTATATTGTGACGCATGACCAGGTTAAGCATCCTGCAGAATAAATTACTCCAATTCAACCCTTAAAAACATATGGGGAGATAATGCTTGTGTTTTTGTGATTTACATATATATTGGTGGAGGTCAACAATGTAATCAAACAGTCTGTATTCTGTTAATTCAGAGATCAAAAGAACTTCTTTACATTTAAATGAACTGTAAACATAGGACATCTGCTGTATTCATCTCTCTTTAAAATGTATAGCGAATCATCTGAAAATGATGGAAAAACAAGCAATTGCCTTATATTAATTAATGTAGCTAATTGCCAGTGATATTTGGGAAACCGACCTACTTCAAAGTCGCCCTAACTGTTGGCCTAAGGACTATTGTTGGCTTAAGGACAAAGAAGGCCTGGAATTGTATAAAAGACCCTTGGGTCTGATCCTCTCATCTCAGATCTGCTTGAGGTTTCATGCAGGGGAAGCCTAAGCCACAAAGACTGAGATCCCAGTTCTGACTGGACGGCCCTGAAATATAAACATTGGACTATAACCTATGAACTATTTCTGAAAGATCTCTTTACAACTACAAAGCTCATCAACTCTGCTATGAATCTGAACCTCAAGAATTGAACTCATGTCTATGCATACTGATCTTATAACCATACTCTCCCTTTTCTTTTTAAATAAATTTTAGTTTAGTTAATAAGACTTAAGTGTGTATTTGGGTAAGATCTGGAATATTCATTAACCTGGGAGGTAATGTGTCCAATTCTTTGAGATTGGTAGAACCTTTTTTGTATCACTAAGATTTTCATTAATCCTATCATATCTAACTTGGTTGACTAGGTGGAGGGCTGAGGCTGGGTTATTTTAAGGGAACTGCATTGTTGACTTCTGAGTAACCAGTGAGGTATAACAAAAGCTGTTTTGTGCTGACTTAGTAAATCTAAGTATTGGACTATACACCAGCTTTGGGGATTGCCTGCCCATTCTTTGCAGTGCACCCTAACTGACCTCAGCTGGCTTCCCTGGGATTCCGGTCACACACATTTAATACAAAATGTAAGAAATAATTTCCATTCCAAAATTTTTATTACAAAAAGACATGCACTGTATGATGTTAAACAGGAGTCTTGTTTTGGCCACTACTCAACAACGGGGGGTGGAGGGGATAGAGAAGAGTGATGGTACTGTCAAATTCCATTTGCTTTTAACTTTGTCAATTACATAAAAATGGAAACTTTAGAAAAACAGTGCAAGCCAATGGCTATATTTCTTTTTACACTTTTGACTCCTCCCTATAAATTATTATTTCTATCTTATTGTTAAACCTACAAAAATCTACTCTGGATCCAATTCAGCAGTAGAGCTGGTAAGAACAATTTTATTTCACAAAGCATGCTGTTTTGTCAAAGAGAATACTTTTTCCGAGAGATGTACTGGTTTCCACAAAACTTTCATCGGGAAGGTTTTTTGGGGTGTGGGGTGAATATTGAAAGTTACTTTACTGCTATGTGGTTAGGGTACTGGCCTGAGATGTGGAAGAGACAGGTTCAAGTCCCTGCTGTGACAGTTCTGAAGTGTTGTGGGATGGAAAAACTGTGTTTTGAATCAGGCAGAGCAGCAAGATGAACCTGTATCTACCACATCTCAGCCAGTACCCTAACTACCCACAGTTCCATTTCTGCAAAAACTTTTTAAAGTTATCAGTCTAACGAGAAACCTTGAAGTTGCCATTAAATGGAATTGTTGTTGTCTGGTCAATTCTATTCAGCAGTATATTTTAACTACATTGAACTACAATATCAGAGGGGCAGCCATGTTAGTCTGGATCTGTAAAAGCAGCAAAGAATCCTGTGGCAACTTATAGACTAACAGACGTTTTGAAGCATGAGCTTTCGTGGGTGAAAACCCACTTCGTCGTTGCATCTGACTAAGTGGGTATTCACCCACGAAAGCTCATGCTTCAAAACGTCTGTTAGTCTATAAGGTGCCACAGGATTCTTTGCTGCTTTTATTGAACTACAATGACACTGTAAATCAGACATAAATCTGAGCTAGCCAGCCAGGCTTACAATTATTTTGCATCATTAGAGCAGCGCAACGTAGTCACAGCGTACCAGTGAATCTGGCCCTCTGTATTAATATGTGCCTCCAATCTGGTGCAATATCACACAATTTTTGGATAAAGAATTAGAATGCAGACGCACAGAGACCATCCACATTATTTGCATTCTATGACTATATGTTCCTAGAGCCACAGACTACTAATTTTTGACATGGTATAGATCTGCATGGTATTTCTAGTACAAGGAAAAAGTAGTGTATTTCTCATGGACTGAGTGCTTGGTTTCAATTTTTCTTCTACGGGATATAGCAACCTGAAATACATACCTGCTTATTACTTTTCCCATTTGCACTGTATATTGTAAACCACTAGTAGTTAATGTAATATGGTGAAAATGTACTTTTCTGTATAAAACTTGTTACACCACATATAAGTGTAAGCCTGAATGGCCTCTAATACAGGGAAAGTCATTTGAATCAGACATTCTCTACTTATAAATAAAACAGCAGGCAAACCTAGGATAAAATACTGGTTACAATGGAGGGAAGGAATTGTTCTATTTTTACTTTCCTCTGAAGGAGGTTTCTCTTTAATGTTATACTCCTTTATAATTTTCCTAATAAAAAAAGCCCCCACCATCTCCTGCTGTTTCTGGATCCTGGTTTCTGCATGAATTAGAAATTTCCAAGGTTGTGCTTATACTCAGTGGCATAGAGAGGTCTACACTTAAAATGCTGCATTGGTGCAGTGAGATAAGTGGGGAAACTTTTCCACTGTCTTCAGTGGGCTTTGGAGCAGACGCTATTGTCATAACTTAGTCCCAGATTTGGACCTTAGCGTCCAAAATATGGGGGTTAGCATGAAAACCTCCAAGCTTAGTTACCAGCTTGGACCTGGTAAAGCTGCCACCACCCAAAAAATTAGAGTGTTTTGGGGCACTCGGGGTCCCCAGGGAAGGTTTTTGGGGGGACCAAAGACCCAAATCCCTTGAGTCTCACAACAAAGGGAAATAAACCTTTCCCCTTCCCCCCTCCAGGTGTTCCTGGAGAGATACACAGAAGCAACTTCCGTGAATCTAAGCAGAGGGATTCCACCCTCCCCCGTTTCCAGCCTGGAAAACAGAAGTACTTCCCTCTTTACCCAGAGGGAATGCAAAGTCAGGCTAGTAAATCTAACACACACAGATTTCCCCCTGACTTCTTCCTCACACCAATTCCCTGGTGAACTGCAGACTCAATTCCCTGGAGTTCCCCACTAAAGAAAAACTCCAACAGGTCTTAAAAGAAAGCTTTATATAAAAAGAAAGAAAAATACATATAAATGGTCTCTCTGTATTAAGGTGACAAATATAGGGTCATTTGCTTAAAAGAATATTGAATAAACAGCCTTATTCAAAAAGAATACAATTCAAAGCACTCCAGCAACTATAGACATGTAAATACAAAACAACAAACCAACTTTGTACTCACAACTTGGAAACAGAAGATTAGAAAGCAGGAAATAGAAAAATCCTTCTCATAGCTGAGAGGGACCCACACACAAACTTCCCTCCACCCAGAGTTGAAAAAATCCTCTTTCCTGATTGGTCCTCTGGTCAGGTGCTTCAGATACTTATTTCCAGGTGAAAGAGACGTTAACCCTTAGCTATCTGTTTATGACAGCTGTATACTTAGAAGTGTCAGTTATTACAATGTTGGTACATATATTTTTCCTCTACAGCAGAATCTTTGCTAGATTGCCACTGTATGGGGTGATTTTCAAATGAACATTTATGGGAATTTAGATGTGCAAAATTTTTACATCTTCAGTGGTATTAAAAATTCTTTAGATTTGTGTTTAAAAAAGTTTGTCATAGAAAGAGCAAAAGTGAGTTAGCCTGAAGCAAGACTAGTCTTATCCCCCATTATCAAATAAAACTGTCTATATAAATTATTTAATATAATAAGACCTACCTTCTCTGCTAACAGTTCTCTGATTTTGCTTGCTTGGAGACGAAATTTCATCAGCTGTGACTCCAGAGTTACACATCTTTCTTTCCAATTTCCAGCTCCTTCTGACTCTGAAAAATCTGCCATAATTATGCTGGGGAAAAAAAATTAGATTGCCTTTAATACGTCTGGGCCTATTTTTTGTATACATATTAACCTTGATTTTACAGAAATCTTAGGGGACACCTAAAACTTTCGTACATGGCTGTTCTATAAAAACAGGGGAAAATATGACGGCCTACCCGGGCATTTAAAGTAAAGGGATGTTTCACACTGAAGTTTACTTGTAATTATTTTCTAAATTATTACAGAGCTGTAAAACATTTTCTGTTGATGAATGGGGAAACACCAACTGTCTTAACCTCTAGCTACTATACACTATTTCATACACACACAAAATTTGCAGAGAACTAACCCTTTGTTAGGGTTAAACTCCTCATAGGGGGTAGGAAAACTCCTCATAGGGGGTAGTAGCACCAAAATAGTTAAAGTGGAAGCTAGCTTACTGGTTTAAGGAAAAAAAACACACAGCTGTCAAAGTCCTATAAAATCCAAATGCTTACAGGTAATTTCTTGGAAGTTGCTGTGCCTCATGAAAGCTGAGGTAGGCTTAGTGGTCCAAATTTGAAATCAGTTGAGCAAGGAGCTTCTGAGATACATTTTTTTTTTAATGAACGTTAAAATGTTAGTGGTGGGTGGTTTGTTTTTGTTTTGTTTTTTAAACACAAATATCCCTAATAGAGAGTCCTATTCTAAAGCTGACACTGACTAAAGTGGTGCTCTAGTCCCTGCCCCTATAAATACACCATCTCCCAACACTTCCTCCCCATGGCTACTCCATCAGGCTGAGGGAGTGGGATCCAGAGCTTCCCTTCCCTCCACTGTTCACTGAACAATGGAAAGAACCAGAACTCCACTCCTTCCCCAGGTTGCCTCCAGCAGTGAGAAAGGGGTTCTATATTCTCCCTTCCCTGTCATGCTGCTGTTTCTTAGCTTGGGGGAAGGGGTGGAATGGGGGCAGAACCTAGGATGGAGCAGGAGTGGCGCTTCCCCCGGCAAATCACACAGTTGGCACCTGGGCTAGTAGACCTTAGGACAGAGAAGCATTTGAGTAGGAAGAGTGAAAGGAGGTTTAGGCTGGATATTAGGAAAAACTTTTTCATTAGGAGGGTGGTGAAGCACTGGAATGAGTTACCGGGTTGGGGGGGGGAAGGGTTGCAATCTCCTTCCTTCAAGGTCTTTAAGGTCAGACTTGACAAAGCCCTGGAGGAATGATTTAGTTGGGGATTAGGTCCTGTTTTGAGCAGGGGGTTGGACTAGATGACCTCCTGAGGTCCCTTCCAACCCTATGATTCTATTAAAGCAATATAGGAAGAAGTCCAGGGCTGAGAGCAGTAAGGTGAGGGAAACTGCAGACCCTGGCTGCTTGGTAAAAGGCCCTGGACTGGAACTCTGAGTAGAAGCTGGGCCTGGGTTCCTCTACTAACCACTGCCAAGTGATGTTGTGACTCAGGCAGTCTGCTAGTTCATGCCCCTCACAGCAGGAGTGACAGGGTCAGAGCAGCAGGAATGAGGATTGCTGAATAATACTTGCCCAGAGATGCTTGGCAAGTATTTATCTCTCCCCCACTCCCCCCAAAAGGGGAAACCATGGTTTGACCTGGCAGGAGGGATGAGTTGTGAAGTAGCTACACTGCAATTCCTTGAGCAGGAGGAGACTGGCAAATGGTGGAAGAAAGGGAAGGAGTGAGTGAGTGGGATGATGGGCTGTGTGACTGTTGGAAAGGGGTACTAAACTGGGTGAGCTAATCCCCTGATTTGCCTGAAGGAGGTGCTGTTCAATGGTGAGTAGAGCACCTCTGTCACAATGAGCCCCAATGTGTCTGACAATTAATGTTGCCAGTCTACAGTAAGTAAGTTTTGGCCACTGCACCCCTACATCAATAAATTTTGTGCCCCAGCCTCAACATTGACCCTGTACCCTCAATCCCAAATCAGTTAATTTTGTGCCCTCCCAGTTCTCTGATCCAACCCAGTTCACCCACCTAGCCACACAACTCTGCAGTCCCATTGTCTGCAGCCTCACATCTGCTCCATGCTCCCAGAACACCTTTCCTCCTTGTGGAGGTGTAGAGGTTCTTCACCCATTCCCATGCCTGGTGGGAGGGCAGGTCTAAGAAGGTTCTCCTTTCTCCTGTCATAGGCCTGGATGTGCAGCATTAGAAAGGAAGAGGGATGAGCAGAGAAGAACTTGACCTGTCTTTCACAAGAGAGGTGGGGGGGAAGGAGCCCAAAGATTTGGGGTTCTTTCTGCTACCTCCTCTCCCCATCTCCCTTGTGAAAATATACTGCCTTCTCCATGTCCTCCTCTCCCTATCCAAAACTTGCTCTTGAGGAGAAGGCGCCGGGGGGGGGGGGGGACGAGTTCTGCCTGCCTCCTGAAACAGCCAGCATTAGCTGTTCTCCAGGAGGCAGAAAAGTAGGGAAGGCAGCCAATTTAAGGGGGTTTTCCTCTGTATAGTCTGAAAATTGCATGAATGCTGGACCTTCTCCTGTCCCCATGAGACGGGCTCCAGTGAAATTAACTGTCCAGAACCATAATTAATAGAGTCAAAGTGCCTAGTGCTAAGACATGCCCTTCCAACATATGGAGTGTGGCTAAACTTAAACTTCTGGTTTTCAGAAGTTTAAATTTGCGTTACCTTAACTTGTCTTTGCTTGGCTTTCAGAGGATAAAGTTTAGCCACTCTCCAGATGCTGGAAAAACAACATAACACCCCTGAACAACCATAACTCCGTGGTAACCAAGTTTTTGGGCAGTTAATTCAAGTAGATATTGAACTTAATTGTTCTGTGTTACTTATGGATCTTGTTTGAACTAGTTCACATTGGCAACTTTGGCTAATACTCAGATACCTTCATGCTTTTTCCTATTTCATAAAATCTGTAAAGCCACTGCCCTTTACTTCAGATTCCTATTTAAAATTCACCTCTGCTGTGATGCCTACAAAACCATTTGCTGATCATGGCTAGGTAGGTAAACTGATTGTGCCTCTTCCTTTTCCCACTACCTTGCTTTTACTTACTCCTTTGCACTTACTAACTTCCCTATTCCTCTCCGACCTCTACCTTACTTAAAACATTAGAAGAAAGGAAGAAACAAAAACAGCCAACAACCAAATGTGATTATCAAAGGCTGTGTCACTTCTTTACCATATTAATTTGCTTTCATGTTACATCCCCATTCCCAATCCTTCAAGTGTCTGTCTTTTAGGCCTCAAAACAAAGTCCATCTCTGTACAGGAAAACACTTACACATGTACCTAATTCCCCACTGAAGTCAATGGGACTTAAGCATATGAATAATTTTAATAGGAATGCTTTCCTGAATCAGGGCCTTAGACTTCAATCCTATAAACATTCATGCATGTTCTTAACTTTAAGCACACAAATTGTTCTATTGACTTCAATCTGACTACCAACATGAGTAGAGCTAAGCATATACATAAGTGTTTGCAGAACTAGGGTCTTAGACTGTAAACCTTCCAGGTTTCTAATTTCTTCATTCCTCACCCTACCTGATAAATCTTTGAAAGGCACTTTCTCTGACCCCATTACCCTTTCTGGTGCTGAGGAGCATACCTTCAGGAGGCATGCTACTAGGGACCCAAACTTATGCTGTATTATCTCTTTGCAGGAATCTCTGCAGAGCTTCAAACGACATGATGTTCATTCTTTCACAGCCTGCCCACAACTGTCACTAGCTCCTCAAGTGTCCACTCTCACCCCTTATGCAGAAGCAAGAAGACGGTGCCACACAGGCAACTAATCTGCAAACTTGGCATGGGAAGAAGCAAATCCATGCAAGGAGAGTCCCATCCATGCACAAATCTGAGGGGACAATATAGGGATTGAAGACTTTCTTAGTGCTATTTGTCCAGTTAGGAATTTTTATAGTTGTGACCAAGTATGGCCACAAAGGATGGAGTCAGATCAGCCAATGTTGGTTAACAGTGCTTGCGGTTACTGGGAATATGAAAATGTATATAGTTATGGTTGTCATGGAAAAAGTGACAAAGAGTCCTGTGGCACCTTATAGACTAACAGACATATTGGACCATAAGCTTTTGTGGGTGAATACCCACTTCATCAGATGAATGACACTAGCTAACACGGCTATCCCTCTGATGGTTGTCATGGAATTTTTGCTTCTCTCTAAGGGTACCACTGCAGGGTAGAGTTAAGGCTATTTGGATGTTGCACAAACATAACATTCAGTACATCGGTATATATTAATGAACAGTGTTTAAGCTAAGTGGAACTTCTCAGTGTACAAGCTAATTAACATCCAGTTACTGTCTAAATATCACTGATATAAGGAGTGAAAATAAATGATCAGTAACAAGCACCCCATGAAAGTTACTTCCTATTTTCCAAAACGCATAAAGGGTTCTGGAAATATTTACTAGCACAAAATAAACTGTTTACAATTGTGGAGTGAATGATCTTACTTTGAATCAATGACTTCCTGTTTCTTGTTTGATTCCTCAAGGGAGGGGAAAAAATGAGTTCATCTCTTGGCTTTACCTGAGTTTCCTACGTAAGTTTCCTTTTCTCTCCCTCCTCACTGTCTCCTTTTTTTTTTTAATCTAAGATCTTTTGTAAACTAACAAACACCCATTAAAATTGTAAATTATAATTATAGCATCAGACATTAATTGAAACAAGTTTGACAAGCCTGGGATGATTAAAAACTTTTTAAAAAAAGTTTCTTGGTAAGTTTTTCTCCACACACTTCAAGGAGCCAAAAAAATGGAGATAGTTTTCCTTTCCTTATTTAAACAAAGTTTTGATTTTTATATCACCAACTTTATGATGTTTTTCATTGTCTTTTTAATACAAGACTGGTTTTAGGTTAACAATTTGTATAAGCCTCAGTGTGGGTGGCTGGAGAAAGTTGGATAGGTCTTCCTGTTTTACCAGGATTGTGCAGTTTTCAAAACAGTTTGTGGAGGATTTTCTCCCAGCTCCAAAAGATATAATCCTGTTGAGATATTAGGGTTCGGTGATATGTGGACCATATGTGCCTAATCTGAGGGACCTCAAATTTGAAGGATTTTCAATGCTGCAGCTGTAAAAGTGATGTTGCGTAGAAAGGATGAATGGAGAGATGGCCCCTGCCTGGAAGGGCTCCAAGAAAGACATTTTTGAGCTTGTCATCAGATCACTGTCCTGAGCCATGAAGAAACACTGTTAACTTTGGTGGTGGTTTTTTTTATTGACTCCTTTTGTGTAATTCCAGGTTATGATAGAGAGATGTCCTGAATTTTTAAAAATTCCTTCAAAAATTGATTTATAAAGGGTTTTTCTCTTCTCTTGTAAATTTTTATAAGGGTATGGTCATGAGGGTAGAAATCAACTATGCCGCAATCCTGCAATAAGCACTACATATGTGAACCCCTAAAGAGCTCCACTAGCTGCAATGGAGAATTTGTGGGAGTACAGAGGTCTGCGAACATAAGAGTTCATTGCAGGATCAGGGCCTAACTGATTCTACAGCCACAACCCATTGTACACACAGCACTGTCAAATACGTAAATGCATAAAACAAAACTATTTTCACTAACTTTTAACTTATAAAATTTTTAAGTGTAATTGCTTATTACAGTAGGAACAAGCTTTGCACTCACTAATGGGATTTGCAAGTTGGTGGTGTCAATCCATACATATATTTCTTGAGTGTTAAGTGTGGGGGATTCTTCTTGGAAGAGGGCATATGGCAGAGAGAAGCTTTAGTAAATGACAGACATGCAGTAAGCTACTGTATCACCATGCAGGTCTCAGTGTTGTCACTCCCACTTTGGGCAGGTGTTGTATAGACACACAAAGCTGCTTTGGTGCATCAGTATGTTACCCCAGTGGATGACCTCATTATCACAAGGCAATGATATCATGACCCAAAGTGAGGGACCTCTGACACAGTATGACAGTGGTGGCCAACCTGTGGCTCTTCAGAAGTTAATATGCGGTTCCTTGTATAGGCACCAACTGTGGGGTTGGAGCTATAGGAGCCAACTTTCTAATGTGCCAGGGAGTGCTCACTGCTCAACCCCTTGGCTCTGCCACAGGCCCTGCCCTGAACCTGCTTTGCCCTCACTCCTCCCCTCAAGGCCTCCTGGACACCACAAAACAGCTGATTGGGAGGTGCAGGGAGGAATGCTCAGGGGGAGACCAGCAGGGCTGCCGGTGGAGGAGGGGGGAGGCACTGTCCAGGAACAGGGTGGGGGAGCTGCTGATGTGTTTCTGTGGCAATGTACATTGGTAAATACTGGCTCCTTCCCAGGCTCAGGTTGGCCACCCGGGTTTATGATGTCCTGATCCTAATGCTATGACATCACAATCTGATGTCATGCGATGTCCCCTGGCCGCCAAGCCAGCCTGCTTTGCCGCTGCCTGAGGCCGGACGAGGCTCCCCGCAGGGGGCCAGCCCCGCAGGGAGCGGGCGCAGGGGCTGCGGGAGCTCCGCTGCTGAGTGGCCAGGCTGGAGGGGGAGCGGTCCCGCCCGCACGGGGAGGCAGCCCAGGACCCGGCCCCTGAGGGAGGAGAAGGGGAACGAAGTCTCGTCAAACCTGGCAGGGCTCCGGCGGGCTGCCGAGCAGGAGGCCGGTCCCGCGCCGGGTCCCGTCTCTTGTCTCGCAGCTCCGGGCTCCGTTAGGGTCGAAGCCGCCGCGCCTCTAACCGCCTCCCCCGCGCCTGTCCCACGATCCCCGCGGCGGGCAGCGAGGGGCCTGAGCGGCAGCCGCGCTGGCCACTGAGGAGCCAGAGGCTGCCCGGCCGCAGGCCGGCGGGCGGGGCCGCCCGCCCCCTCTTGTGCCTGCGAAGAGGGGAGGCAGCTTCGGGGCACAGCTGGGAGGGAAGGTCCCAGTTCCTGCGGCTCCCTCCCAGCCAGAGCGAGGGGCTACGGGGCGTGGGACGGCTCCCTTTGGCCGAGGCCGGCAGGGTTCCCCGTCGGGGCACACCAGGAGCACCTGGTTCCGGCAGGGGAACCCCTGTGTCGGTGCCCGTTGGGTCAGGGCAACCCCTGTGTCGGTGCCTATTGGGTCAGGGGAACCCCTGTGTCGATGCCCGTTGGGGGAAGGGACTTTCTGTGTCGGTGTCCATTGAGGCATGGGGATCTCTGTGTCCTTGCCTGTTGGGCCAGGGGAACCCCTGTGTCGATGCCCGTTGGGGGAAGGGACTTTCTGTGTCGGTGCCCATTGAGTCATGGGAACCCCAGTGTTGGTGCCCGTTGGGTCAGGGGAACCCCAGTGTTGGTGCCCGTTGGGGGAAGGGACTCTCTGTGTTGGTTCCCATTGAGGCATGGGGATCTCTGTGTCCTTGCCTGTTGGGGCAGGGAAACCCCTGTGTCGGTGCCCGTTGGGTCACTGGAACCCCTGTATTGGTGCCCATTGGGGGAAGGGACTATCTGTGTCGGTGCCCGTTGGGGCAGGGGATCCCCTGTGTCAGTGCCCACTGGGGCAGGGGAACCCCAGTGTTGTTGCCCATTAGGGGAAGGGAGTCTGTGTCGGTGCCTGTTGAGGCATGGGACTCTTTGTGTCAGTGCCCGTTGAGGCATGGGGATCTCCGTGTCGGTGCCCGTTGGGTCAGGGGAACCCCTGTATTGGTGCCCATTGGGGGAAGGGACTCTGTGTCGGTGCCCGTTGGGGCAGGGGAACCCCAGTGTTGATGCCCATTAGGGGAAGGTACTCTCTGTGTCGGTGCCCATTGAGGCATGGGGATCCCTGTGTCGGTGCCGGCTGGGTCAGGGGAACCCCTGTGTCGGTGCCCATTGAGGGAAGGGACTCTGTGTTGGTGCCCATTGAGGCATGGGGATCTCTGTGTCGGTGCCTGTTGGGTCAGGGGAACCCCTGTATTGGTGCTCATTGGGTCAGGGGAACCCCAGTGTTGGTGCCCATTGGGGGAAGAGACTCTCTGTGTCGGTGCCCTTTGAGGCATGGGAACCCTCGTGTTGGTGCCCGTTGGGTTGGGGAACCCCTGTGTCGGTGCCCATTGGGGGAAGGGACTCTCTGTGTCGGTGCCTGTTGAGGCAGGGGGATCTCTGTGTCGGTGCCCGTTGGGGCAGAGTAACCCCTGTGTCAGTGCCTGTTGGGGCATGGGACTCTGTGTTAGTGCCCATTGAGGCTTGGGGATCTTTGTGTCAGTGCCCGCTGGGGCATGGGAACCCTTGTGTTGGTGCAAGCTGAGGCATGGGGATCTCTGTGTCAGTGCCCGTTGGGGCACGGGACTCCCTATCTTGGTGCCTGTTGGGGCATGGGGATCTCTGTGGTGTTGTCTACTAGGGCACCCCCATTGATGCATTGGGATCCTTGTGTTGGTGCCCACGTCGGTGCCTGCTGGGGCACCCCTGTTGAGGTGAGGGGACCCTGTGTCGGTGCCCGACAGAGCTGGCCCTGTCAGGACATGGGGACCCCATGTCTGTGCCCACCAATGGTGCCCCCATAGGTGTGCAGGGACTCCTGTGTTGGTGCCCACCAGAGGCACCCCCATCAGGTATCCCCTAAGGGCCTCCTTGTGTCAATAGTACGCTCCACCATGCTCCACTGGGGAGCAGGGATCCCTGTCTCAGTGCCTGTCGGGGCAGAGGGACCCTTTTTCTGGTGCCTGCTAGGGATGCCCCTGTCAGGGTGGTGGGATCCCTGTCTCAGTGCCAACCCAGGGTGCCCACATCAGGGTACTGGGACCCTGTGTTAGAGGTCCTGCTCAACCATGCAGCCTTGGGATGGAGCCTGCTAGGTACAGCCAGACAGTGTAAAATAATCTTAACTACAGATGTTACTATTAGCTCCCCCTGGAATAATTGACTTTTTAACCAAAGGATCGTTCTCTGAGTGAAGGCAGAGGACTCCAGACCTCTAACAGGAAAACCTTTGTATAGAAATTTGTATAATGGTCAGGGCCAATGTAACCACTAGGCAAACTAGGCGTCCGCCTAGGGCGCCAAGATTTGGGGGCGCCAAAAAGTGGGCTGCGCTGTTTCTCAGGCAGCTGCTTGGCCGCCTCTGCTCCGGCTAGGCCCTGGCTTGGGCGTTGCTTGGCAGAGGGATGCCAGCTCTGATTTTATGTTAAAAGTACTCAGATGCTATTGTGATTGCTATTCCTGCTAGTCTTCAATGTCTGGTAAAGGGACAGTATACTTGGAACAAATTGTCAATTCCATCTGAATGGGTATTAACTCTCTAAATGTTCAGCGTGCTGTTCAGGTTATACACTTTACTTATACATATTGCATGATAAGAGTGTTCTCCAACTTTTATTCTGGATAAATATTTTATGTAAAGGTCATTATTGCTATTATTTCTTGGAGAACAGCAGCTAGCTGGGCTTTGCCTCTGGACATGATATACTGGGAAGATTTTAGTTCTCACAAAATGTCCTATGGTTCAGTTTCTCTTAAGAGCTTGGCAGATAGTTCACCCTTCCCCATAAGCTGAACGTGTATTAATTCTAATGAACAGTGCCACATTATGCAGTATTCAATTTTGAAAGTTTATAATAAGCGATGCTCCAGGGGGAGGGGACTAGGGGGTGCAAGGTGGAAGTTTTGCCTAGGGTGCAAAATATCCTTGCACCAGCTCTGATAATGATATATCTTGTTTTGTTGCTTCAAGAGCTCTAACTGGTTTTCCCCCTTTCCCACCAGTCCTGCACAGACATCGGTGGAACTATTCACAGTTAAATATGCATGTAAGTTTCTACAGGATCAGGACACAAGAGGGTAATAAATACACTATTTAGAAATCTTTCATTAATGCTTTTCAATTTGGGAGTTTCCTACTGTTGCTATCAAGTCCTGGTTCTTTCACTTCAGTCATTTGTATCCTGTAATAAATTCCGTGCTTTACACTTTTCCAAATATTTGAAGGAATAATTTAATACATTGATCGAAATGGGTAGTACCCTGTGATGCTACAGGCTGAGACCCAGGACACCAAAAAGAAGACCCATTGACTCCACAAGGGCCTGTCCACATGGTTTACTTCATAGGAGTAAGGCCCAAGTGTGAGCTGGAGAGCAGGTCACAAAAGGCATATCACTTACAATACACGTTACAGAAATGAACATTCAATATTTTCTCTATTTAATTTCTCCTCACTTTGACGTAGTTGCATTTATTGTATTAGCTTTCCATAGTATAACTTTGGAATCTTGCAGGACAGTTTTCCTGTCCAAAAAACCCTAATAAAAATATTTTAAAAATACAACAGGATTGCTTCTCCTCTGCTCCTCTTAAGTCTGAGCATTAGCCAGAATGCTAGGTTGAGGAGAAGATCATAATATAATTTGTAGTACTGAAATTAATTTAATTAGTGAAACAGTTGTAGAGTATAATTGGTGCAAAAAGAACTAACAAAATATAATTCATTGTATTCGAAACTTTTGGAAGTGAATTGTATAATAACCTGCATTTCTATTGTAACTTTCATTCTAAGGGATCCTAAATCATATTATAAAGTTAACACATTAATATATCAACTATATACAAGAATGATGTTGCTATCTCTGTGCTGAAAATGCAGGGTGAATTTCAAGTAGGCCAGAACATAATTACCCGAGTTCCAGTTTGGCCAGAGTAATGGACATGAAATCTCTACTCATGCAAAAAGTTTCATGGATCCATAAGTAGCAAGAACATCAGTTTTATATCTCATCTGTTATTCCTATGAAGGTTTTAAATATAAGAAGATGCAATAAAATGTCACATAAATCCATCTATTGATATACAGATACAATACAATGAACATATGAATAGATATTGTGTATTCATATGATTACACTTGTACCTTTTCAGAATAATTTACCAATATAAATAAATGATTCATCCTCAGAGAATATTGTTTGCAGAACTGATTACCTCATCTCAAAAAGGATATTACAGATATAGAGAGAGTTCAGGGAAGGGTACTGAGAATGATTAAAGGCATGAAAGAATTCCTATAAAGAGAGATTGAAAAGACTGGGATTGTTTATCTTAGATAAATAAAAGAGGACATGATAAAAATATGTAAAGTAATGAACAGTACAGAGAAGGTAGATTGAGAACATCTGTCCTTCCTTTCTCATAACACAAGAGCAAGGGGATATTCAATTAAATTAAAAGGTGGTTAATTACAGCTAATGAAATGAAATGATTTTTCAATATACAACATGTAGTTGGATTGTGGAACTTATTGCCACTGAGACTAAGAATTTAGCAAGATTCTAAGGAGATACTGGACATTTATATGGATAACAAAAATGTCCAGAGTTATAATAGTTAATGCTAAAAAAGTTTTGGAAGGACTATAAAATCTCATGCTTTAGGGGTTAAACCAATATTTAATTATTAGGAATTATGATGAGACCTTAACTGGTGAGAGACGAGGAAGATTATCCCACATCTGTCTACTGTGAGCCTTTCATCTTCCTGTGAAGCAGCCGTTGCTGGCCTTTGCTGGAGACAGGATACTGGACAAGATGAACTATTGATGTGATCCAGTGTGGTGGTTCCTACGTTTTTCCTTTATTTTTTGTTTATTTCTTTTTTCTTCATCCTTCACTCCAATTTTGTTTTATATTTTTTCTACATTATATGGATTTTTCTCAGTCTCTCTCTGTTTTCCCTAAGAATAACTGAAACACATCCTCCTGATTCTGAAGTTTATGAGCACCTCAGAAATGAGGGTGGCAGTGAGGTTAACATGATTCAGCAAAAAAAGTAGAATTTTCCAAATATAAACTCAGGGGTTGGAATTGTGTGCAATCACCAGGGAAGGGGTTTTGACTTTCATGACATAAAACTTGACTTTTAGGAGTTTTTTTTCTCATTAAATAGGCAGACCAGTCCATGGCTGAGTAAGTTGTCTTCTGGTTACCTGTAGCTTTCTTAAGTGCTTGTAAAGTGCCAGGACTGTATTATCTGAGCACATAGCTCTTGATCACAGTGAAGAAATCTGACTGGTTTCAGATTGCCTGTTCCACTGTTAAGAAAATTTTGCTCCATCTGCTTATAAGAGGCTATACTCCAGACCATGCTTTGTATCAATATCAAATAGTGTGAACAGCAGTTTACTATAGAATATAATGATCTATTTAATTGCATTTTTAAAGCACTTTTCACTGAACTATTTAAATTGAGTATTATGCCATTTTACCAGTAAAACCAATTGAAATAATGCAGAGTATTTCTATTTGAATTATGTTTTAAAAACATTTTTATAATTATAAAATATTTTTTTAAATATTACAATATACATATGTTATTACAAAATGATAAATATGAAGGGAGGAAATTGACATAATTTATCTTCATTTTCTCTACAATATCATAATACATGGGGGTATATGGTAAGACATGCTGTGATTAATTGAAAGGACACCACATGGATTCTAGCAGGAAAAGAGTTAAAAATCTGTCCAAACAGCTAACAACCTTTGCACTCTAGTAATGGAGACAGGTGATTTAGCAGATGCTAATGAGTCATATGCTGACAGTAGCCCCCTAATTCCCAAATTATCAGGGAAGGAGTTGTGAATAGATTTCAGGTAGATAGTAAGCTGAAATCTCTCTATCTGGATATGTATAGAATAGCTGATTAGTTTTGTGACTTGGCTGAAATATGTAAACTTTGTCTCATGTATGTTTTCACATGGACTGTTATGTAGGAAATATTTGTTGTTTGGCTTATGATGTAAAGAGGCAAACATTTTGTCTTAACTTCCTATTTGTAAACAAGTCACACATTATAGCATTTCTTCTTCTAGCAGGACCAAGTACTGATTTTGCCATAGATCCCCAGGTGGCCCCCTCAAGGACTGAACTCACAACTCTGGGTTTAGCAGGCTACTGTTCAAACCACTGGGCTATCCCTCCCCATAATGAGTTGTTAACGGAGGAAGGAGAAAAAATGTTCTTTTTAACCTCTGAGGGTAGGACAAGAAGCAATGGGTTTAAATTGCAGCAAGGGAGATTTAGGTTGGACATTAGGAAAATATACCTAACTGTTAAGGTGGTTAAGCACTAGAATAAATTGCATAGGATGTGGAATCTTCATCACTGGAAATTTTTAAGAGCAGGTTAGATAAACATCTTTCAGGGATGGTCTGGAAGATAATACTTAGTCCTGCCATGAGTGCAGGGGACTGAACTAGATGACTTCTCGAGGTCCCTTCCAGTCCTATGAGTCTATGAAAATCTTCTGTCAAACTTTTCTTGATGGAAAATGGCTTTTCAACTAAATGGAAAATTTTGCAAATTCATCAACATTTTGACAATTGTTTCAATTTAAAAGTTTTTGTGGAAAATTTTTTTTCTTGACCAGCTCTAGTTACTGTCCTGACTTGTCACATTCTGTTCTGTTTAAAGCCTACAACCTGTATTTCAGTGATGGATGAAATTAGGGTTTTATAGAAATAGTTTTAAATATTCCTCAGGTGCTTTGAGACCATTGGATGAAAGGGTCTATAGAAATGTCAATTATTAGTAAAGTTTTTTCTGCATATAAAAAAATACAGTCTCAAGGTTTTTAGTGTCTCTTCAAAGGTGCAAAGATTTTTTCTATTGCATGGTGCCACAGAGTGGTGAAATTATGTATTGTTTTAAATAATCAATTTCCATGAGACTTTTGGCATTTAATTATGAATTTACCTCATCTCTCCTAAACTAGCACCAAAACCAGAAAATCCTCTTCATGCAAACAGATATAGGCATCACTTGTTCAGGTTAACAATAGGTCAGAAAGGAGACTCTAGAAGAGCCAAGAAATCTATTGCTGGAGTTCTGATAGCAAGGTACTTGGGGAGCCTAGTGGAAGAGAGATGAGAAGCCCTAATATGAGAATGATTGGGGAATCCTTGAGGAGAGCCAAAAGGATGTGCAGGAATTGAACTGAGCATTGCACTAGTAATTATTCTGGAGAAGTTCTATGACCTGTGTTATACAGGAGATCAAACTACATGATCACAACAGTCCCTTCCGGCCTTGGAATCTATGAATCTATGACTGAAGAAGTGAAAGCTGATTTCTTTTGCTGGATTCTATGTTTATCCGGGGAGAGGACAAACTATATGACTGGGGTTGGAGGGCTATATTAGGCCTCGTCTACAGTACAGAGTTTTGTTGACAAAAGTTATTTTGATGACCAAAAAGAGCTATAATAACATCTCTATTGCATGTTCACACTATGGTCTCTCTGTTGGTAGAGTGCATCCACACTTGGTGCTCTAGCAACAACAGTGATAGCAGTGCACTATGGATAGCTATCCAACAGTGTTATTCACCATCTTGTGCTACCAGGACTTGTGGGTTGGTGGAGAGGATCACAGTGCATAATGGGTGTGGGCTCAACGTTCCATGATGCATTGTTTTCTATTCCAGTATTCCATAAGCGTCCGACTGCAGTTCAGAGCATTTTTCAATGGCCCTTGTTTGCTGTCTGCCTACTAAATCTATGTGAAAGGATGGATCCCACGCTGCTCTCTACTGCTCTGTTAAGTGTCATTAACACATCATGGATGGCAGTGGAGTTAATCTTAAAGTTCCTAACTAAACAGGATTTAGACTTGCCTGAACTGCTGTGCGACAGGGATAGGAATAACATACAATTACTTTTCGTATTCACGGAGCAGCTGTACATGATGGATTGTGACTTTTGGTCTTGGGAAACTAGCATTGAGTAGTAGGATCACATTGTTATGCAGGTCTGGGATGACAAACAGTGGCTGCAGAACTTTCAGATGTGCAAACCCACCTTCCTGGAACTGTGTGCAGAGCTTACCCCAGCACTGTGGCACCAGGACACCAAAATGAGAGCTCCCCTCTGCGGTGGAGAAGCACATGACGATTGCAGTATGGAAGCTGGCAACTCCCGACTGCTACTGGTTGGTCATGAATCAGTTTGGAATTGGGAAGTCGACTGTTGGGGCTGCCTTAATGCAAGTGTGAAGGGCCATTAATTGCGATTGACAATGTGTGTGAACAGGGCCGGTGCAACCATTTAGGCGACCTAGGCAGTGCCTAGGGCACTAGGTTTTGGGAGGCGCCATTTTCTTCGGCAGCGACCGTAGCGTCCGGATCTTTGGCCACCACCGGCATTTAGGCAGAGGAAGCTGGGGCAGGGAAGTGCGGGGAGGGCCACCTGCAGCAAGTAAGGAGGGGCGGCACGCAGAGGAAATCCCCGCCCCAGCTCACTCCTGCCCCACCTCCTCCCTGAGCACGCCATTGCCGCTTCACTTCTCCCGCCTCCCAGGCTTGCGGCGCCTAAGCTGATTGGCAGTGCAAGCCTGGGAGGCGGGAGAAGTGAAGCAGCGATGATGTGCTCAGGGGAGGAGGTGGAGCAGGGGTGAGCTGGGGTGGAGGGAGTGCCTTGGGGCGGAGGGTGGGGAGCTGCCGCAAGGGGGTTGCCTCAGGGCAGATGGGAGGAGCTGCTGCGGGGGTGCCTCAGAGTGGGGGTGGGGGGGGGGTAGGCCGCAAGGTGGAAGTTTTGCCTAGGGCACGAAACATCCTTGCACCGGCCCTGTGCGTGAAATAGTGGATGACTTTGCAGAGGGGCAGTAGATGGCACGTATATCTCAATTTTGGCACCAGATCACCTTGCAGTGGAGTACATCAATAGAGAGGGATACTTCTCCATAGTGTTGCAGGCACTTGTGTATCACAGTGGGCATTTCACTGACATAAATGCTGGATTGTCCTGGAAGGTGCATGTTCACATATTTTCAGGAACACTGGCCTGTACAGAAAGCTGCAACGGCAGTAGTGGGCAAGCCAGTGGCACGCCTCTGAACCATTTGTTTACATTTGCATGGCCGCCCACAGCTCCCACGGGCTGCAGGTAGCCCACCACTGTGCAAGGGTGACTTCCAGAGGGGGATGGTGAAATGCCCTTAGTGATCCTGGGAGACCCAGCATATCCAGATATGCTGGATAGTCCTGGGGGACTTCAACTATCCAGATATATGTTGGGAAAATAACACCGCGGGGCACAGACTATCCAATAAGTTCCTGGACTGCATTGCAGACAACTTTTTATTTCAGAAAATTGATAAAGCTACTAGGGGGGAAGCTGTTCTAGACTTGATTTTAACCAACAGGGAGGAACTTGTTGAGAATTTAAAAGTAGAAGGAAGCTTGGGTGAAAGTGATCATGAAATCATAGAATTTGCAATCCTAAGGAAGGGTAGAAAGGAGTACAGCAGAATAGAGACAATGGATTTCAGGAAGGCGGATTTTGGTAAGCTCAGAGAGCTGATAGGCAAGGTCCCATGGGAATTAAAACTGAGGGGAAAAACAACTGAGGAAAGTTGGCAGTTTTTCAAAGGGACGCTATTAAGGGCCCAGAAGCAAGTTATTCCGATGGTTAGGAAAGATAGAAAATGTGGCAAAAGACCACCTTGGCTTACCCTTGAGATCTTGCGTGACCTACAAAATAAAAAGGCGGCATATAAAAAATGGAAACTAGGTCAGATCACGAAGGATGAATATAGGCAAATAACGCAGGAATGCAGAGGCAAGATTAGAAAAGCAAAGGCACAAAATGAACTCAAACTAGCTATGGGAATAAAGGGAAACAAGAAGACTTTTTATCAATACATTAGAAGCAAGAGGAAGACTAAGGACAGGGTAGGCCCACTGCTCAATGAGGAGGGGGTAACAGTAACGGGAGACTCGGAAATGGCAGAGATGCTTAATGACTTCTTTGTTTCGGTCTTCACTGAGAAGTCTGAAGGAATGTCTAGTATAGTGAATGCTTACGGGAAGAGGGTAGGTTTAGAAGAGAAAATAAGGAAAGAGCAAGTAAAAAAGCACTTAGAAAAGTTAGATGCCTGCAAGTCACCAGGGCCTGATGAAATGCATCCTAGAATACTCAAGGAGTTAATAGAGAAGGTATCTGAGCCTCTAGCTATTATCTTTGGGAAATCATGGGAGACGGGGGAGATTCCAGAAGACTGGAAGGGGGCAAATATAGTGCCCATCTATAAAAAGGGAAATAAAAACAACCCAGGAAACTACAGACCAGTTAGTTTAACTTCTGTGCCAGGGAAGATAATGGAGCAGGTAATCAAAGAAATCATCTGCAAACACTTGGAAGGTGGTAAGGTGATAGGGAATAGCCAGCATGGATTTGTAAAGAACAAATCGTGTCAAACTAATCTGATAGCGTTCTTTGATAGGATAACGAGCCTTGTGGATAAGGGAGAAGCGGTGGATGTGATATACCTAGACTTTAGTAAGGCATTTGATACAGTTTCGCATGATATTCTTATAGATAAGCTAGGAAAGTACAATTTAGATGGGGCTACTATAAGGTGGGTGCATAACTGGCTGGATAACCGTACTCAGAGAGTAGTTGTTAATGGCTCCCAATCCTGCTGGAAAGGTATAACAAGTGGGGTTCCGCAGGGGTCTGTTTTGGGACCGGTTCTGTTCAATATCTTCATCAACGATTTAGATGTTGGCATAGAAAGTACGCTTATTAAGTTTGCGGACGATACCAAACTGGGAGGGATTGCAACTGCTCTGGAGGACAGGGTCAAAATTCAAAATGATCTGGACAAATTGGAGAAATGGTCTGAGGTAAACAGGATGAAGTTCAATAAAGATAAATGCAAAGTGCTCCACTTAGGAAGGAACAATCAGTTTCACACATACAGAATGGGAAGAGACTGTCTAGGAAGGAGTATGGCAGAAAGAGATCTAGGGGTCATAGTGGACCACAAGCTTAATATGAGTGAACAGTGTGATACTGTTGCAAAAAAAGCAAACATGATTCTGGGATGCATTAACAGGTGTGTTGTAAACAAGACACGAGAAGTCATTCTTCCGCTTTACTCTGCGCTGGTTAGGCCTCAACTGGAGTATTGTGTCCAGTTCTGGGCACCGCATTTCAAGAAAGATGTGGAGAAATTGGAGAGGGTCCAGAGAAGAGCAACAAGAATGATTAAAGGTCTTGAGAACATGACCTATGAAGGAAGGCTGAAGGAATTGGGTTTATTTAGTTTGGAAAAGAGAAGACTGAGAGGGGACCTGATATCAGTTTTCAGGTATCTAAAAGGGTGTCATCAGGAGGAGGGAGAAAACTTGTTCACCTTAGCCTCCAATGATAGAACAAGAAGCAATGGGCTTAAACTGCAGCAAGGGAGATTTAGGTTGGACATTAGGAAAAAGTTCCTAACTGTCAGGGTAGTTAAACACTGGAATAGATTGCCTAGGGAAGTTGTAGAATCTCCATCGCTGGAGATATTTAAGAGTAGGTTAGATAAATGTCTATTAGGGATGGTTTAGACAGTATTTGGTCCTGCCATGAGGGCAGGGGACTGGACTCGATGACCTCTCGAGGTCCCTTCCAGTCCTAGAGTCTATGAGTCTATGAGTCTATCCCTTATTCCCATGGCTCATGAAGCGTTACAAGGGAAACCTGGATAGCAATAAGGAGCGCTTTAACAATAGGCTGAGTAGGTGCAGAAGGAGCATGGAATGTGTGTTTGACAGATTAGACGCATGCTGATGATGCCTTTATGGCAGGTTAGACCTCAATGAGGATAATATTCCCTTGGTCATAGCTGCCTGTTGTACTTTGCATAATATTTGTGAAGCTAAGGGTGAAAGGTTTGCTCGGGGTGGATTGCTGAGGCACACTGCCTGGAAGCTGATTTTGAGCAGCCTGATACCCATGCTATTGAGGGGCACAGTGGAGGACAATTTGACTCAGGGAAGCTTTGAGGCAACAATTTGAGAATGAGAACCAAGAATGTATATTTCTATGCTGCAAACTGCAATACTTCATTAAATCAAGCTTTGTTAGGAAACACTTGTAGTCTAGGATCTCAGTAAGCAACTGATTAAACTGCCTGGTGTATGTCTTGCTGCCACCTGATATCACAATTTGTAGAACACAAATAAAGATCACTTATCTTTCAGATTCTTTGTTTTTATTAAACAATCACACACACAAATGCTTGGTGGGAAAAGAAGGGACCAGGGAAGGGCACACATCATCCATGTGTGTAGGTCCAGCTATCATTTTGAAAATTGTCAGAGGTGGTGGAGTTGAATGGGAAACCGAGAAGTTCTGGAAAGCATAATGGAATGTGTGGATGGAGTTGGGGGAGGGGTATGAAAAACAGTTCTGAATGTGCTGCAGGGAATGGTAGGCACATATCTGTTCTAACTGCAGCGTTGTGAGTGACTTAAGCATCTCTGTTTGCTCCTTCGTTACTTTTTATCATCCACTCAGTGGCATTCTTAACAAAGTCCTGATTTTCTCTTCTGTTCTGCCTTTTAATTTCTCTCCACCCCTTGTGTTCCCTTTTTCTGCATCAGAGTATTGCAAGACCTCCCAGAACATATTCTGCTTCTTCCACCTTGGATGCTTTCTAATCTGATGGAGGCGCTCCGCCAGTGTGTAGGGGGTTCCCCTGACGGCCACATCTGTAGAAGCACAAGAAACAATACACAGAAGCATGGTTATTAGTTCATGCACAGCATTGAATCATTACAGTTCAGCACACCTCTTATAACATACCGAGCACTTTCTCACTGTCCCTTGGCAAGCACACATCTTGACAAACACCCTAGACACGGTGAGTTTAGCCTGAGGTGCGATGGGTGGGGCATTCTGGGGTAAACAGCAATGGTGTTTATGGAAAGGGTCATGGTGCAGGCAACTAGGGACAATATTGTAAATTGTCCAACCCTTTTCCATAGATGGGGTCATTGAAGCAGATCTCTCACTCCTGAGGGTAACCAAGGAAGCAAGGCTACATTTGCTGCACACTTGTGGCTTCCGACCTGGTCCATATGCTGCTTGCCTGTGTGCCACTTTGGTCCCTGCATAAGTGATTGCAGAGTGGTATAGGAAAGTTTAATTCGATGAGGGAAGGAACAAAGCAGCTCTGCCAAGGAACCTCTGGCAGAGGATTGCCGAGGACCGCCAGTAAAGTTTTTCCTAGAGATCTCTCTGAAGGATTCCTATAAGATCTCGGTGTGCATCAACATACAATTCTGCTGTACTGCTTAGCTGCATAGGGAAATGTGCAGCACACAGAAACAGCTAGCCTTCTACATTTCTATCCCTTGACCCACTTCTGCAGTACTCAAAGCAAATGAAAGCAAATGGACGTCATGTAACCAAGCACCATCAATTCAACCCCTCCTTCCCCCCAAACCATTTACCTCTCCTGCTTCTTGCTCACTGGACTAGCTAGACTACTCCAGAGTGGAGAACAGTTCTTGATTGGCTGGCTCACCTGCTAACCCCATCATGTGCTCCACATCATCCTCTAACTCCATCTGCTCGTCCACAACTTCCTCCTCTGGGTTAGGTTCACTTTCTGCTGCCTCTAGCTCTGACAAAGTGTCCACGGAGCTCTTGGTGGTGGAGGTCGAGTTACCACTGAGGATAGACTTCTTATAGAATCAGCAGGCCTTCGGTGCAGCATCAGAGCGACAGTTTGCCTCCCTTGCCTTCTGGTATGCTTTCCTCAGCTCCTTTATCTTTGCTCTGCACTGCACTGCGTCCCGATCGTACCCATTTTCAGATAAGCCACAAGAAATCTGCCCGTAGGTATCAAAATTTCTACAGCTGGAGCGTGGCTGGAACTCAACAGCCTTCTCTCCCCAAATACTAAGCAGATCCAACAGCTCTGCATTGGTCCAAGTTGGAGACCGCTTGCCATTGGAGCCACCATGGTCAGCTAGGAAGATGTGATGTGAGTTCTCCATGCTGAGCAAACAAGAAATGGAATTTCAAAAATTCACAAGCCTTTAAAGGGGTGGTGGTGGTTGTTTACTGGGCTGCAGAGCAGAGAAGTTTGAACTGCTGACCACAGAGGTCAGGATGGGCATTGCGGAACATCTCCTGGAGACCATTTACAGTGACAGAACTAAGCATGGTGTTTACACTGGCACTTTGTTGCTAAAACGTTGCTGCAAAAAACCCTCTCTTGTAGAGGTGATTTTATTTTGTTGCCAAAACTGAAGTGTTTTGTCACCAAAAGTGCCATTGCAGTGTGTACACCTCCACTGTTTTGCTGCCAAAGAAGGTACATTTTGCTGACAAAATTCTGTAACATACAAAAAGCCTTAGAAGCTGGAGACAGAAGAGTCTCATTTTGGAAGAGAGAAAACTGCGACATAGAGCATAAGGTACCAAGGTGATTGTGTCAATCTCCCAGAGATGAACGTATAGATAAATTACAACAGGAGAAAAATATTATTTTTCCCTCAGGCCAATCTGTTAGAGATCAGAAGACTCTATAGAAATTAAACTTCAGTTTTAGAGCTTAATCCAAAGTTTGTTGAAGTCTAGGGAAAGACTACCATTGACTTCACTGGACTTAGAATTAGGCCCCTAGAGAAAATTACTGGTAGGTGATAAGAACAGATAAACCAATGACTTTGACACAGAGTTCAAATATAATTAGTTTTCCTCACTGGGATGTTATTTTTATGAGGGCTCCAGAAAACAGGAATTATTTTATATTACTCCATAGTCCTTCACATTGACAGTGTCCAATGTCAAGTGTCAATGATGCAGTTTTCAATGAGAATTTCACCTGTGTAAGGACTGCAGCAAACATAAGGCTGCTTATATCTGTTTGGAGAAAGGACCCTCATCCGCTGTAAATCATTGACTGGAAAGAGGAAAGATCATCCTCATTTGATGTTCTGTTAAGTGTTATTGGGTCCCAGTTACTGTGTGGGTGTGGGAAACGGTGCAAGACACAATGTACAGGAGTTGCAATTTAACAAAATCCATCCCATTTGACGCTTTAATAGGGAATGTTTGCACAGCAAAGTAGCTTCTACTTAGCTAGCTAAAGCAGAATCAACTTTCATTTTGTTTTATTAGTTTTACAGTTTTATAAAGAGGTGTTCAGGTGACAAGATGACAAGCAGAGTGCTATTTGTTTGGTGGTGAACACCTCCAATTTTGTGGGTCAGGCATAAAGTAAACTTGTGCAATTGGAGGGCAGTTTTCAGACAAAGTGCTACTGTATTTTTATATGGCACTTCACAATATACAAAACAGACTGAAAACCCAATATGAGGAACTTTCAGTCTAAGGATCTATCTGGCAAAAAGTGCTGAGCAATGATTTTCTACTGATGGGGATCACTTCATTGTAGTGAAATGCAATCACCTTTGAGGCAAAACCTAAGTAACTGTTGCATACAGCAATGCTACATGACAACCTAAAGTCGGAAGTGATGAGTGCCATATCCAATTGAAATTCAGGAGTGTGGTTCAGTTACAGTAGGCTTCAGAACTACCCACAATGGAATTTGGCCTGGAGAAAGAGATAACATTCTAACTTATATGATTTCTATTTAAGTACCAATCCATTGTTGTGAGTACTCTAACAATACTTAAAAGCATCAGTATAAAACATAGTTTAGTCATCATGCATAGTGAAGACCCTACAGAGAGCATGTTCTTAGTAGCCCGTTCAGTCTAAAGAGGGTGCTCTACCAAGAGTATGCGTACCCCTGGGGATATGCAGAGGTCTTCCAGGGGGTACATTAACTCATCCAGATATTTGCCTAGTTTTACAATAGGATACATAAAAAACACTAGTGAAGTCAATACAAACTAAAATTTCATACAGTGACTTGTTTATACGGCTCTATATACTATACATTGAAATGTAAGTACAATATTTATATTCCAATTGATTTATAATTCTACGAGAAATGAGAAACTAAGCAATGTTTTAATAACAGCATACTGTGGCACTTTTGTATTTTTATGTCTGATTTTGTAAGCAAGTAATTTTTAAGTGAGGTGAAATTTGGGGGTATGCAACACAAATCAGACTCCTGAAAGGGGTACAGTAGTCTGGAAAGGTAGAGAGCGATTGCTCTAATGTGTGTCAGTGCTGATTGCAATTGCAGTGATATTACAGAAGGGTCAAATATTCAAAACTGGCTGCCTAAATTGCACCAACTGAATTTACACTCACATTGCAATTGGAAAACCTCAACTTGTATGGAAAAATAATACAAGTAATTTTAATGGAAATGTCACATGGAGGATTTTCAAATGAAACCTAGGTTTTGGAACAAACCAATATCTTCCGCTGCCTAGTGGATCCTGGGAAGACAGAGACCAGGAGGTGAAATTCTAACAGAGCTGTTCCAAGTCATGGGCCCAAGTGTCTGATGCCTGGATTCTGTGAATGAAATTCAGAGCCAATTTTTACTACTGCAGCAACCAGGAATGGATTTTTATATCAAACTCTAAAAATGACACCATCTGCCTATAGCAGTGCGCAGTACCACCACTGCATGGCACGCCATACCATTGACCCCACTAAGCCGTGGGCCATACTAGAAAAGCTATGTAACTATTTAGGGTGATTTTTTTTTTGTTAACCCAATATAGTTTTACAGATATAGCTTATTCTGCTTCCTGAACAGTCACAAGCTAAGTGCTGCTCAGGCACTTACCCTTCTATATTCTTCCTAGCTTTCATCCACTGATTTTGAGACTGAGGAACTTTTAGTCTAAAGATCTAGCTGGCAAAGGGGCAACTGCCCTCCAAGGGCATACGGGTCTCAGATACCATGGGGGTAAGTGCACCACAAGTTTCCTGCATAGACAAGCCCTCAGCACACTTCATTGACAGTTCTCCCACCCACGTAGTGTCCCTTAGCAGCACCGCTTAGCTTCAGAGCTCATCCTGCTAACGGAAGGGCTCCAAGCCCCGCCTCTCCTGGAGGCCAGGGAGCAGTGTGTGTGTTGTAATTGGCGAGCGGGATCTGTCAGTCAGTCCCTGTACCGACAGCCGGAGGGCCAGCATGCGTCACTCACAGCTGCCGCGGTTTGGTTCCGCGTCCCGGCCCCGCCCTCTCCCGCTCCGGGCCGGGAGCTCCCGCCCCTTCCTCAGCAGAGACAACACGTGGCCCGGCCGGAACATGATCGAGCCCCGCCGGGGGGCGGAGGCAGTGTGGGTGGGTGGCCAGAAGGCGGCAGCAGAGGCTGGGTGCAGAGCCAGTGTCCCCCTCGGGTAAGCGGGAGCTTCTCAGTGAAACCCCACGTGCTGGGGGGCGCAGGTGATGGGGGTAAATGCGCCAGGGGGGTGGGAGGCGCAGGTCCTGTCCCTTTCTCTGGTGATGGGGGGATAAATGCCCCAGGGATGTGGAGTCACAAGTCTAGCCCCTTTCTTTGGTTTTGGGGAGAAGGAGGGTAAATGCCCCAGAGGATGGGAGTCACAGGTCCAGCTCCTTTCCCTAGTGATGTGGAGAAGGGGGGTAAATGCCCCAAGGGGTGTGGGGGTCACAGGTCCAGCCCCTTTCCCTAGTGATGTGGAGAAGGGGGGTAAATGCCACAGTGAGTGGGGTTGGGGGCACAAGTCCTGCCCAGTTTTTCTGGTGATGGGAAGAAGGAGTGTTAATTCCCTGGTGCTCTTGCATTTCATGCCCTTGCCTTCAGCGTGACTGGAAGCTGTACCTTGTAAGTGAAGAGCAAAGGACTAGACTACTAGATTCCTGGGTCCTCTTCCATGTTGTCATTTATTTATCTTGACCTGTTTGCTTAGGGGAGTGGTCCCCAACTTTTTTGTGGCCAGTAGCACATTCATGTTTTCAGAAGAGTGTGGTGGGCGCCAACAATTTTTCAAGGTTTATTTTGTGTTTGTATGTTAAATAATATGAAAAACATCATGTTTAATGTTACATAATATATGAATCCATAAGATAAAAGGGTAATTTTACATGTAAAAGATATTAATTAAATTATTCGGCAATTTACTCTTTCACCTTACAATGTGAATTTGCTCTTTTTTATCTACCTGTAAGAAAAATTAAGGAGTTTTTACAAAATAAATATCATAAACAGTTTTCATCTTATTTATTTTAAAAAAGTAAAACATTGTTGAACTGCTGGTCCAAATATGTTCATTATTCTTACTTTAATATAGAATGAAACCTGCAGCCCCAGAGTTCTCTGTCCCCAGCAGGCGTGGGGCTGAGGCAAGGCCGGTGCAACCATTTAGGCGGACTAGGCAGTTGCCTAGGGTGCTGAGATTTGAGGGCGCCAAAAAGCGCCTCCCAATTTTTTTTTAAATGGTTGAGCATCTGCTGCTGCTGGAACAGAGAGGGAGTCTGGCATCCCAGGGGGTCCCCTGGGTCAGGGCGCCGCCGTGGCAGCCGGCATCCCAGGGGGTCCCCTGGGTCAGGGCGCCGCCGCGGCAGCCGGCAGCCCAGGGGGTCCCCTGGGTCAGGGCGCCTCCGCGGCAGCCGGCAGCCCAGGGGGTCCCCTGGGTCAGGGCGCCTCCGCGGCAGCCGGCAGCCCAGGGGGTCCCCTGGGTCAGGGCGCCTCCGCGGCAGCCGGCAGCCCAGGGGGTCCCCTGGGTCAGGGCGCCGGCCTGGCAGCCGGCAGCCTAGGGGTGGGGGTCCCCTGGCCCAGGGAAACCCTGGGCTGCCGGCTGCCACGGAGGTGCACTGACCCTGGGTCAGGGCGCCGCTGCGGCAGTCGGCGGTCGAGGGTGTCCGGAGGGGGTGGCAGGCAGCTCCCGTGGGGCTGCCGCAGTTGTGCCTGCGGACAGTTGGCTGCTCGCGCAGCTCCGGTGGACCTCCCGCAGATACCACTGCGGCAGCTCCACCGGAGCCACGGGACCAGCGCGCGGGGTGGCGAAATTGCCGTCCGCCTAGGGCGCTCAAAACCCTAGTGCCGGTCCTGGGCTGAGGCTTCTCTCTGGCTTAAGCCACAGCCCCACACCTAACAGGAACCGAGAACACCGGCGCCTGCAGCCTCGGAGTTCTTTGTCCCTGGTAGAGGTGCGGCCCCGGCTTCTCTCTGGCTCCGAAGCCAGAGAGAAGCTGCGCTCCGGTGCGTGCTGGGGACAGAGAACACCAGTGCCCGCAGCCTAGAGCCCCGGGGTACTCTGTCCCCAGCAGGCGCGAGGCCCCGGTTTCTGTCCCCTGCTGGGCACTAGGCGGGCCTCGTACCTGTTGGGGACAGAGAACACTGGCGCCTGCAGCCCCGGAGTTCTCTGTCCCCCCCCGGAAGGCACGGGGCCGCAGCTTCTCTCTAGCTTAAGCTGCGGCCCTGTGCTTTCCAGGGACAGAGAACGCCGGCGCCCGCTGCCTGCAGCCCCGGAGAAGCCGGAGAGAAGCTGCAGCCGTGCACCTGCCAGGAACAGAGAGCACTGGTCCCCACAGCCTGTGGGCCCCGGAGTTCTCGGTCCCCGGCAGGTGCGAGGCCATGGCTTCTCTGCCCTGCTGGGCACTAGGTGGGCACGCATAAATGCCCCAATGGGGGCCATGGCACCCATGGGCACCGCATTGGGGACCACTGGCTTAGGGCCAGATCTTTATCTATATGGTCTCTGAGGCATTTGACTGCGTAAGAAATAATCTCACCTTTGGGCACAACTAGGTGAGTATGCATGTCAGAGTACATCTTGAGGCCAAATGAAAATTTAGCTCTCCACTATGTGTTTCAGTTTCCTCATCTCTAAAATTGGTATTGTAGGTAATTTCAAGATGCTTAAATGAAAGGTGCTGTGAACGTGTAGTACCTCTCATAACTCAAGCCTGACCTCAGATGTACAGTACTTAACTTGTGTAAAACTGATTTTAAACATTAGCTTTAATAATTTTTTTAAAATAAATATTACAGTCCTAAAGTTACTTCCTAAAAGTAGGTTTGGGCTCTCATAGACTTTAAGGTCAGAAGGGACCATTCATGATAAACAAGTCTGACCTCCTGCACTTTGTGGGCCACAGAACGTCACCCATCCACTCCTGTAATAGACCCATAACCTCTGGCTGAGTTACTTAAGTCCTCCAATCATGATCTTTTTCTCTTTCACTTGCATAGATTTGCACTAATATTATGCATTTAATATAAATAAAATCAGTCTCTTCTCTGGGAGGAGACTCTTCCTGTCCCAAGTCATGTTTTCTTTCTCCACAAATTATTCACCTCAAAAACTGCTAGGGTACCATAAGAGGTTGTATCTAGTTTAGTAGTCCGCACTGGCAGTGATTATGATATGATAAGTAGGATAGTATAGTTTTCTGCTGGTGGCATCAATAGTATAGGCTGTGGACACCAAGGCACTTTTGCCACTGTGTCATCTAACCATGGTGATCACCTGGAATTGCACTAGTGGTGAATGATGGAGTCTGAAATTCCTGGTGTAGATAAAGTATTAAAGTGGTCGCTGATCTACTGGAGAATGGAAACTGGTACAACCTGGGACTTACATCTGGCCAGCTAACAGCTGAAAAGTAAATGGGATACAGAAAACCTAACTTTGAAAGGAAACAGTTGGTTTTTTTTGTTTTTTTTGTTTTAAATAATACAAAGCACTTATGGCATTTTTCATCAGTAGTTCTCATAGTGTTTTACAAACAGTAAGTCTTGCAGTTTTACTGATAACCTTTCTCTCAGCTCAGATTGCCTAAGGGTGCAATCCACAAAACAACTTAGGTGCCTAAAGTCCAGAGTTAGGCATCTAAGTCCCTGTGTATGGCACTAGTGCAGTCCTAAATGGCTGCTGCATAACCCTGTAGGTGCCAAAACTCACTGTGAACCAGCTTTGCACTGTAAAAATCCCTGAGACACCTAAGTTTTAGAGCCTGGGCTGTGCCCTCTGCTGCCGGCATCTGGATGTCTGTTTCCCATCTAATCCCAGAGTGATTCAGAAAATGGGAAGATAGACATTCAGCCACCTAAGTTGCATGTAGGGCCTGATCCAGTAGGTGGCCTTCAAACATGCCTACTGAATCAGGTCCTATTCCGAATCTGGTTGGAGGTGCTGGTGGGGCCACCTACCTTGTAATATTTAGTCTGGTGGATAGAGCACTTGCTTGGGTTGTAGAAGACCCAGGTTCAATTCTCCCCTCTTCCAGAAAGGGAGCAAGGATTTGAACAGGGGTCTCCTATCCCTCAGGAGAGTGTTTTAAGCATTGAGCTATGAGATATTTTGATATGAGGCTCTCTCAGTGTCTCCTTTTGAAGCTGTTCCACTGTGGATAAATGATGAGTGATTGGAGCAAGAGGTTTGAAGCGGGTCCCCTACCTCCCAAATTGGTTCCCTAATCACTAGATAATAGCATTATTCTTGTTATTTCCATTCTCTCTTGTCCCATCACTTCCTCCTCCTCTGGCCATTTTTTTGTGTAGTGAGGCAGGTACCTAAGTCATTCCCACAAGAAATGTCTTAGGTGCCTAAACTGAGTGACTCCAGCAAAGATAGACACCTTCCTGCAGCCTGGACTCAGGACAATCTCTGTGAGAGGGATGGCACTTAGCACATGCCTCACTTGTAGGCATCTCCCATTGGCTCGCTTAGGCAGCTCCACACCATGCATGCTGGCTTTTGTGGATCACATGCTAAAGTGCTTCTCTCTCCCTGTTCATTGCAGAGGGCAGTGGTTCTCAAAGCCGGTCTGCCGTTTGTTCAGGGAAAGTCCCTGGCGGGCCAGGCTGTTTTGTTTAATGGCCGTGTCTTCAGATTTGGCCTATCATGGCTCTCACTGGCTGGGTTCGCTGCTCCAGGCCAATGGGGGAACTGGCATGGGGTGAGGGATGTGCTGGCTGCCCTTCCCTTCTCAGGTTGTCCTGGAGGCAGGTGGCTAAGCTGTTTCTTGTTAGCCAGGTGCCATTCTCACTCAACACAAAACAACTAGGTGGGGGAAGAAGAAGCCTCCTTTATAAAACTTAGTTTGGTGGCTAGGGTACTCAACTGGGATGTGATAGATTATCTAGCTAATGAGAAGAAAAATTTTGAACAGGGGTCTCCCGCTTTGCAGGTGAATGCTCTAGCCACTGGACTGTAGAGTGATTCTCACTCTCTGTGCCCCAATTAATATTTAAGGATTTAATTAAAGTAGAGTGAGACACCCACATCAGAATATTCCTTAGTTCAGTGGCTGAAGCAATCATCTGAGAGCTAGAAAATCCCTATTCAAAGGGGGAATTGAACTGGGGTCTCTCTCATGCCAGATAGGTACCCTAACCAATAGGCTAAAGATTAGACAGAGAAGGAGGTGGCAGCCTCCCTTTTTTCTTTCCCAGAGTTGAGGCTCATGCTGGGGCTTAGGCATGTGATAGGCTTCCAGATGCCTGCCTGAAGCAGCTGTAGAATGCCCAAAGGCAGCTGCTTAGGCACATAGGGGATTTTTACAGTGAAAACATAGATGTCAAGTGACTTTATGCACCTACAGGATTAGGCAGAAACCAAGTGAGTGAGGATTTTGTTGATCATAGTAGTTCTTAAATCTGAGATTTAGGCACCTAAGTCCCTTTGTGGATGTGGTTGTAACTCTGGCGGCAAGAGAAGTTACTCACCAGTTTTGTTTGCTTACATGTTATAATCGTTTTGGGGGTTAAAGTCTGGTAGTTCTTGTGAAGTGAGTGACTGTTCACCATGAGCTACGCTGAAACTACCATCTCATTTCACATAAACTATCAAGCAACCTTTGGATGGTGATGCTTTCTGGTCATTATCAACCTAAACTAAACTTTGAATTGTTAACCTCGAACTGAAAGACTCTGGGCCCCATTTACAATCACATGCACATCCCAATTCTTAAAGTTTTGCATCAGATAACATGTAATTGGTTTTTAAAACATCTTTTTAGTACTGGTGAAAAGTCCCTTATTTGTTATTTAACCCTCTTTATTAGAAACCCAGACATCTCTACACTAGTAGATCTCTAAAAGACCTTGCCTGATGGATTCAATATCCCATTTATACAGGTCAGGCTGGCCTTAAGCATTAAGTGAGATAGGACCTTGGCCAGCTCAAATTTAACTCTTTAATTCTTGTTCTCCCAACAATTTTTAATCATTGTTTTCTGCCACTATTACATGGCCCAACTGCCCTCCAAGGGCTTACAGTTCTCAGGTACCATGGTGATGAGTGCAGTATAAATTGCTATAGAGTGCCTATCTTTCATCCACTGGTTTTGAGACCATGGCTATATCTACACTAGAGATCTTACAGCGGCACAGCTGTACTAATGCAGCTGCGCCACTGTAAGATCTCTCGTGTAGCCGCTCTATCCTGTTGGGAGAGAGTTCTCCTGTCAACATAATTAAACCACTTGCAACGAGTGACGGTAGCTATGTCGGCGGGAGGAGCTTAGTATCACTTATCTGGGCAAAACTTACGTTGCTCGGGGGGGGTGTTTTTTCATATCTTTGAGCGACATAAGTTTTGCTGACCTAAGTGGTAGTATAGACATGGCCTGTGCTGTGGTTTTTTGTCTTCTATTTTGTGTCATGAATCCTCAGTGAATTTTAGATGAAAAACTTGAAGTGCTTAAAAGTGACAAAATGAAACAGCAGTGAATTTACCACATTTCCTGTAAAAAGATTGTGGAAGTTAAAATGGAATGGAACAAAGTATTTTAGGGAAAATATGAAGATCAGTGTTAATAGCTAAAAATGAAACTGTCTGTGAATTAATTATGCTTTGAAACAGTATTTTCAGCAGGTCCTAAAGTTTAAAACTTTTTTAAAAAATAGGTTACATTTTAATCATACAAAAATGGTTTTGAAGAAGAAGAAAGAAATTCAAGTTGATGCATTCGTTCTTGAGTGCCAAGAGCTTGAAACACTTCGATGTAAGTATTATTTTTTCCCTAAATTAATTTGTGTAATTTGTCTGTTTGTAGAATTACCTGAATACCTACTAAAATTGATGTTTTTTATTTTTTTAAATGCTTTGTCCCTAAGAATAATTAAAGAAAAGAAAAGGATTTTTAGCTTGACTGGCTTCAATGGAGTCCTAGTCCATCCTCCTTCTGAGGGAGGAGGGATAGCTCAGTGGTTTGAGCATTGGCCTGCTAAACCCAGGGCTGTAAGTTCAGTCCTTGAGTGGGTCACATAGGTATCTGGGGCAAAATCAGTACTTGGTCCTGCTAGTGAAGGCAGGGGGCTGGTCTTGATGACTTTTTCAAGGTCCCTACCAGTTCTAGGAGATAAGATATCTCTATTTAAAAAAAATATATATATCTTGGCTGTTACTCATAGGTATGAATAGATACTTTAAAGTATGAATGGCCCTTTTAGGACTATGATAAAGATGCAGAGGGTTCCTAAGTAGAAAAACACATAAGAGACTTTAAATAACTGCAAAATAAGGCATTCATGTATTTCTCATGATTCTTGGATTTTCCAAGCACAGTTTGATACTTTTAGTTCAGATACTTTTAGAATGTTGTATGTTTGGTGATCAAGTGTGATACAACTTTTCAGTAGTCTTTGTAAAAGGAATTAGTAATAAAGACAAATATGTTTATATTATTGAGAATTTTGACTTTGTATCTTACAATTAGGAACATAGGAATTAACACATGGATCTGAGGTCCATGTAGTCTAATATCTTTTCTGCAGTAGTGGCCAAAAGCAGATGCTTCTAAGGAAGGTTAAAAACACCACATTAATCAAATATGGGATGATCTGCTTCTGACAATAAATTCCATCCTGATCTTAGGGTATGTCTATAGTGTAGTTCAACATTCGCAGCTGACCTGTGTCAGCTGACTGGGGCTCGCAGGGCTCAGGCTGTGAGGCTGTAAAATTGCAGTGTAGGTCTCCAGCCAGAGTTCAAATGACTGCCTTGTTAGTGGCTTGTGCCCTAAAGCATGTGGTTTAATATCACTTCCAAAAATTTTATCATTCATTACAAGTCCTGGGCTGCTGCTTCTTGTCGTCTCCAAAACTCTTGTGTAGGACATGACATGCTGTTGGCCATAGGGACACTGGGAACCAGCAGCCCACCAGAATTAGTCCGAGATGAATGTTTTCTCCTGTATTTGGCACTGTGTCCCTGACCCAGCACAGAGAAGAGGCCAAGTGCTGTGGTCTATGCAATTCCCTTTTGCAGGGTTGATGCCTACATACTCTAATCTTAGAAGCTCTGCAGTTGGCCCTTTTCTGAGTCACTCCAAGTGACTTTTTAAAAATGAGGTCTGAACAGGCTTTTCTGTTTCCTTTTGCTTTTTTTCTTTGCGTTGGGTTTTATCTAGCTGAACTTCCCATTTAGCATGGATTTTCCCTTTTTCGGTATGGTTGTTCATTTTCTTAAAAAACTTACATGAATATGAAATTTGTGCATGTGTGAGTGTGTTTTCAGGATCACCTCCTTATGTTCGGTAAAAGTACATGTAAGAGTACATTCTTCTATCCACAGATTATTTTGCAGAATAATAGGCTGATTCTGGCTTTAATGTTTATCTACTATTTTCATATAAGTGCAGTCGTTTTTGCTCTGTGAAGAACTAGGCCAAAGGTTAAGGTCAATACAATGTATTCAACATGTAATATATTCTTATAAGTGCTAAGTATGGTTATGATAATGAAAGGCTTGAGAAAGCGACAGATTAAGTGTAGGGGGAAGGATAAGACAATAGTGATATGTTACAAATATGATATAATTATGAATTGTTTACTGGTTCAGAAAATCAATTTACTATTTATTATGTGGTTCCCAATTAAAGAGAGCTTTTTTTCCCAAATAAAATGTAGCATTTGCAGATGCTGAAGACCAAAATCTGGCTTCTCTGCTGTTGCACTGTGTACAGCTGTCTGATGGTATCCATCAAATCTACTCTATGAAACAGGTAAATCTTTGCTAATATTAATTAATGGTAAATTGTAACTGCTAATTTATCATGATACCTGAGAATTTTCTAGGCACCAGATAGCAAGAGCTATTTTTAATGTACACTTGTCTTGTACATTTTAAACATTATTAGAACCAATTTAAAAGAGCAGTCAGTATTTCTCCATATGTTATAAAAGTTTAGTCTGATTTTTCAGAAATGCTCATAGACTTCAGTGGGAGCTGGAGGTGCTCAGTGCCTCTGAAATCAGACACTGCGAGGTGTCTGCCAGCAGAAAAAATTACAGAACAGGAAAAAATTTTGAACCTTTATTCTGACAGTTGAAATTTGATGGCAGAAAAAGAAACTTGTGAAGTAAATTCTTTTAAATTTTAGGTAAAGGAGAATTTCATTTCTTTTGTGTATGAGTACATAAAAGTTTAAACTCTGTATGGTTTTTAATTTGTTGTTCACAGATTGTGACATTATTGAAGAAGATGGATAGAAACTCTGCATGTAGCCCCATGATTAAATGCTGTTTGGATATTATTGGAGTGATGTATTTTTCACTGGGCGCAAAGAATCCCTTGAAAAAGGTGTTGGCAAGGTAATTAATTGGATAGTAAATAAAAACCCTTTTTTGTTTTTCAGAAATAGTAGAATTTTAGCTAAGTAGGAACATCTGCTGCCACAGAATATTTCACTTAACTTTCAAGTACTTTATTGTATTATAGTTCCAGTACTGACGTTCATTATTATTGTAATAAGGATATGGGTTGTCCTTTCTGCCTTAAAATTAGCTGGCTTCTGTAGAAATGATAGATTTATGTTGGTTGATAAATATGATTTATTTGAGTAGATAAATTATTTGATTTATGGTCTGAAGGAATACTCCATGAGTAGAAATGGTAGAATGTGAAACATAAAGAAGCAACATACATGTGGGTACTATAAACTGTATTAAAATATAACTTCAAAATGACATTTGAGTAGAAAATAAAACTTATTTCCACAGTCAAAGATGAATCTTTGTGTTTGTGTTCCATCTGGGTACAAAGAATTTTGTTATGTTAGCGGCTATGGTGTCACATGCTTATGCTTCGGTATTGTAGAGGTGCTGTTGCATGGTTTTCATTAATTTTACACCTTTAATATGTTTGTGGTTTGGGATCCTGTATTTAAGTGTTTTAATTTCATACACTCCAAAACATAAGCAGTAAGAAATTATCTGTGCTCTAGCATAGAATATAAAGCGTCAGTTGTGCAATGTATTCTGTGCTGGTGCCCCTCTTGTAGCTGCACAAAACTCCATTGACTTGAAGTCATTGGGAGCCTGTGTGGCATGGGAACTTGTGTGCCTGCACCTAGTTGCAGAATTAGAGCCTGAGGCTTTGATTTTGTGATGAAATGTGTGATGGAGGACCTAGGGTCATGCAAGCACAGAAATTCAACTCCACACATTTTTGTGCAGCATCTGATCCTAATTCTGTAGCTGTGTGGACCTGATCCTTCGGTCCTTATATAGGGTAGGTTGGGTCTCATTATTGCTGGTGATCTGTAGATTAAGATATGATGCTTGAGATTTGGAATTGGTGCAGGAGTGACTTAGTGGAAAAACCATGGGTGAAATCCTGCCAAAACACCTATTGACTTAATTGGAATCAGGATTTCATTTTTGGTTCTACTGAAGGGATAGAAGGAAACAAGAATCCCAAGGAGTCATGGGGAGTAGAAGTCTGCTGGGGGGTTGAAATCTCAAGGAGTTCTGGGGTAGGTGGTGTGGGAGGTTGGGGAAGAACTTACACAGAGGCACCTCACTGTTTTTTAGAGGCCTGTTAAATGTTGATATAGCCATATCCAGGCTCTACTTAGTTTTAATCCACCCCGGATTTTATTCATACTGTCCTAGGAGAATGAACAAATACTGCAGAGTCTTGGTTTGGAGTAATTTTTAAAACGTTAAGGAAAGTTAAGTAAATACTATTAAAAAAGGAATCCAAGGTAATTTAGTGTGTTTGTTTATAAGCCGACCCCCCAAGATGGTTAGGTAAAAAGAGCAAAAACGATATGACCTTTCATAAGCTGACCCTGTATTTCAGGGATTGGCAAACTTTGGCTCCTTGCCCATTAGGGTAAGCCTCTAGCGGCCTGGACGTTTTGTTTTCCTGGAGTTCAGAGGCATGGAGCCCTTGGCTCCCAGTGTCCACGGTTTGCCATTCCTAACCAACGGGAGCCACTTCCCGCAGCTCCCATTGGCTGGGAATGGTGAATCGCGGCCACAGGGAGACAAGGGGCTCCATGTCTGCAGATACTCCAGGTAAACAAAATGACAAGGTATTAGTTATTCAATTCAATGATTCCATAGAATTTAAAATCATCACATTTTGGTGTAGACCCATTTATAAGCTGATCCCCGCTCTTTGATGCCTCACTATTTTACATTTGGCTTATGAATGAGTATATACGGTAATTCCTTTAATATAGTGGCTATATCCAAAAGCAGTAGTTCAGATTAAAGAATTTAGGACTAGTTTTACCCTTTGTGTGTATATAATTCATTAAATGCTTTCCAAATGTCATTTTAAAATGACTTTTTTGGTTTGGATACAGCAACAAATAGATTTTAATTTAAAAAAGAACGAACTTTTTGTTTTCTACAAAAGCATATCACTGAAAGTCATTTGGTTCATGTTGCTTTAAAAACCACTCTTTTCCGTTGTGAGGAACTATGTGCCAGATTTAAGATAGGAAGGAATTTTTTTGGCTATTATAAACCCCAATAAATAAGGGTTCATAGTGGAAAAGCTGACATGCATATATGCTCTACTTTCAAAATTAAATTAGAATGTGTCATATTAAATAAAATATTTTAATAGGTTTAAATTAATAAAGTTAAATAGGTCATTGTCATAGAAACAAAATATTATGCTGTGTGTTTAATTTGAATTCTGAGTTAGAAAAGGGGTGAAGGGCTAAATCTAATAGCTCTATATTCTAATGAAACCTTGTGCAATTAAACAAAATTAATATAAAAAAATCAAATTGCAGAACAATCAACTATTGTCCAGTCAGAGGTGAAGTAGAAAGGCTGGCAGATATTAAATACATTTGTGTTTAGTACAGTATCCTGGATTCCAGCATGTAAGGTGCTGGGACTCACCACTGCAGTGCCCCCTGCTGGATGTCCTGGGGATCAGCTCTGTTAGTTATTGCACCCTCTTCTGGTGGTGTCTCACCATCATCACTTCTGCTCCAGTGGTATTTGCTACCTTTTCTAGGCCATTGTTAGCTCTTTTTATTTATTTCTATGTTGTGGTTTAAGAGTTTGCTGGTTTCATTTGTTTTTGTTTTGGACATTAAATGTAAAGCCAAGATTAATCTTGCTGTCTTCTTTGCTTTCAAAATTTACCTGAGAAATACTTTGAGTCCCCAAATATTTTAACTTTTTTAAAATCTGTATTGGGAGCTGGACTCTCTTTACCTTTTTTACATGCCTCCTCCCCCCGAACAATATAACAGCAAAGAAAAACCAGAAATAGGATGAATGGCACTCAATAAATAAGTTATTGCGATGAGCAGTCCAAATGCATTATGTGGGGACAGATGAAAGGTTCGATTGTTCCATCCCATGGGAAAAGGACAGGGAAGTCAGGATCCTCCATGAGTTTGACCTGGTGGAGAATCCAAGAAGTCGTCTTCTCGGGTGGGAAGCAGGAAAGAAGATTGGGCAGGAGATGTAGCATCCCAACTTGAATCCTAGGGGAGCTGTAAGGATGGGAATCCCTAGTGATTTGGATGCAGAGATATCTGAGTGGAGGGCTGATTTCCTGGTGCTTCAGTAAATTAAATCCCCATGTAGCATTGCAGTAACAGTGGTAGAGAGGACCCAGTACAAATAAATACTGCTTAAGCAGCATTTACTTCTAATAAGATATTCGCAACATAAGTGAACAGGAGAAGGGCCTTAGGTCTACCTCCCTGTTGTCTGTTCTCAAAATGCAGAAAGAAAAGACCACATGGAAGCCCCTTTGCTGAAGCACTTCATAGTTATGGATGTTTCAGAAAAGCATAGTTAGGTGCTGCATATTCATTGCTCCTTCTCTTTCATTTCCCTTTTTCCAAGAAAGAGGTGGTGGATCAAAGTCCCTTTCCCTTAGCCCAAAGTTAATAGCTCTTCTGTTTTGCACTGAGGTTTGTTTTATGGCTCTGAGGACTAAATGTCAAAAGAAATGCCCAGTGCTCTAAAAGAGCTTATTTGATGATGTCAAATTTATTAATTTGACACAATGTAGAATTCTGTTATAGGTAAAGAATGGGTATATAGGGGGATATCTCTGTATTTTTCTCCAGCAGGAATGAGCAACAGGGAGTGGATCATTTGATGATTACCTGTTCTGTTCATTCCCTCTGGGGCAGCTGGCATTGGCAGGACAGGATAATGGGCTGAATGGACCTTCGTCTAACCCAGTATGGCCGTTCTAATGTTCTTTGTTCTTTGAATTCCCTCATTATCAATGTGTTATCTCACTGAAGAGTCTTGCAGTTAAACTGTGGAAATGTGATAAAAGGTCTGATCCTGCAGCCTTTAATCAGGGGAAATTGCTATTTATTCCAGTCAGGATTTTTCCCTGAGTAATGACTACAGGACCAGACTCTAAATACGCTTTTACTATAATCTCATTTAATCTAATGTAAATACACTTTTAAGATTAATACTGTGGATACTATTGTTTCCTTGTTCATTTCAAAGTCTGAGAAGTAAATTTGCTTAGTGTTCAGTCTATACACTAAATAAAATGTTTGGGGGAGAAATCCTGACTAGTTTGATTTCCTATGAGTTATCCAAATAGCTTGCACCAAAAATACTGTCCCATCTTCTATGCTTTCCCTCCTTATGTATGAAAAGTAACTCTTACAATCTACTGATTTAGGGGACAATTAAATGCTGAAATAATGTTGGTTGTATTTGGAGTGTGAGTGAGGGCTTGGTGTCATATACATAAGTAGCTCCTTGCCCTAAGAATGGCAGTCTACTTTAACAGATGATACATTGGATGACAAGCATGAGGTATTGAAGCAGTCTAAATCTTGCAGTGATAATCCCTGGAGAATTTCATGTGATAAATGTTTGTCTGAGAATTCTCTCTTTTTTTTTGGGGGGGGGAGGGGGGGCATGTTACGAGATTAGAAGAGATGAGGCAAGGGAAGCTGCTGAAAGTCAAAGGGGCAGCATGGGAGAAAATGAAAAGATGAGTGATGGAAAAGATGAAGAAGCAGTTAGCCCAGAGTACTTCTGGGGAGATTTTGTGTGGCTGTTCACCCTTAGAAAATGCACCCCCCAACAGCAGAATTCCTGTGCTTCCCTGCTGAAAATGGGGGTGGAACGTCAGAGGGAGGGGAATGTGGGAGTGAGGGGAGAGGGATGGAGAAGAAAAGAGGACAGGGCAATTGCAGGGGGAAGCGGGAGCCTGGCATGCGGTATTTGCTCAGCAGCAGCTGGGGCTCACCTGTTAAGCAGGCCCATTAAACTCTCACCCTGACAAGCCCTACCCCTCTATACCTGGACCCCTCTGAGCCCCTCACACCCAGACCCCTCCACTGATCCCCAGGGAACTACACCTGGACCCCCACCCCATCAAGCCCCACTTCTCCAGCAGCCGGAGCCCCCCCACTGAGCCCCACCCATCTTCACCTGGATCCCCTGCAGAGTCCCATTGTCCCTGCACCCAGAACCCCCAATGAACCTCTGTGCATGGAGATCTCCCACTGAGCTGCCCACATCCAGATTGCCCAACACAGAAACCTCTCACTCCACACTCACTCCACAACTGGATCCCCCCACACTAAGCCCCTCCACACTTTGATCCTGCTGGACTGAGACTGCCCACACATACCTGGTGCAGGAGGGCAGGGCCCTGGGGAGTTTCTGGGGCAGGCCCAGCCCTAGCAGTGTATTAGGGTCAGGTGGAGCCCCACTGCCGAGTCCCTGTACCGGGGAAGGTGGGGGCGTCAGAGTGATCTCCCACTCCAATGCTGCCAGGGGCCTGTGTTCCCCACTACCATGCTGGAGCCACATTTATTTATTGACAAATTAAAAATTCTGCAAATTTTATTTTTTGGTACCAAATTCCCTCAGGACTAGCAGTGGCTTGGGAGAAGCTAATTTTTTAAAAACAAACTTCGTACTTCTGGCTGTAATTAAAAATGTCTCGTGTCTTAGAGTAATGTATCTGAGACTTGTTTCTACCAAATACCTTTATACTTGCATTCATTTATGTTTATTTTTTTCAATGTTGTAAAATGCCTTGAACTCTGGTCCTGTAATCAGATCTGCATGGGTACGTCCTTGCACCTACACAAAACCCCATTCACGTCATGGGTGCTCAATACAGGCTTACACGGATCCAGTTGCAGCACTGAGGTCCAAGTTTTTCACCAGTTTGGCAACTTTGATATTGTGGATGCTTTTTAATATCTGCTTGAAATAATTGATTGTTCTCTTTCTATTGTAGTTCACTAAATGGCCTTCCTGAACAACTTATGACTGAAGCAGTGCACAGTTTTGTTCGTTGTCTTAAAGAAGAACTAAAAACTACAGACTTATGCTTGTACCGAAAAGTAATGGACAATCTTGCTTCCTGTATGGAAAACTTTAGCCTAGGTATGATCATATGCAATATTATCTTTCATATTTTTAACTTATTCAGTTGTGATTTGGAACTTGGTATTGTTTATAGTGGTCTTGGTCTGATTGAGATGATTGTAAAGTAAATGATTGCTTCTAACACATACTTATTAACATACATATTTTTCCCCCCCATAGGCAAAGCAAGTATTAACAATTTATTCAAAGAAGGTAAGGTCATGCTATTTCTATAACAGATACAATAAATGTAACCTTTTTGTTTGCTTATGTTTTCTTGAGATTAGCTTAAGGCAGGCATGACATTTTAAATATGCATAAGCCCCACTCTTACTCCTTTATGAAACTCCCATTCAACAAAACTAAATGTGAAGACAATATAAATAATTTTTGAACAGCTCTTCTTAGTAGGCATGCTAGAAAATGGAAAAAATTGCATGAAGATATTCTTCTCCATTGTAACTGGAACTTGGTAGATTCGTCTGTTTTTCCAGGACTTTTTATCTTTCATCTTCAATTCCCTTAGTTGCATTTATTGCTGTTCTGAATGAACAGATCTCAGTGGAACCTTTTCAGAGAAGGAGTTGGTATTGAGTGACATGAGGCATTCTCTCTCACACTTCCCCAACCTGAGGTTGGGTGTGATATCTGTGAACCGTTACCAGCCTCTGCTGACCAAAGAGAAAGAACCAGGAGCTGGCAGCGATGAATAATTTGATCTACCAAGAGCATAGTTAATTACTGTATCATTTATTAGAGTCCGTTTCTAGACCATAGGTTAATGGCAACTTGATATATTGGAAAATTAGGTCTTTGTTCAGACAAAATTCAAAGATCCCAGGCCAGGGGTGGCCAACCTGTGGCTCTGGAGCCATATGCGGCTCTTCAGAGGTTAATATGTGGCTCCTTGTATAGGCACCAACTCCGGGGCTGGAGCTGGAGCTATAGGGGCCAACTTTCCAATGTGCTACAGGGTGCTCACTGCTCAACCCCTGGCTCTGCCTCAGGCACTGGCCCCACTCCACTCCTTCCTCCGAGGCCCCTGCCCCTTCCCCTGCATCTGCCATGCGCTTGCTCCTCCTCCTTCCCCCACCCTGAGTCTTCTGCACATCACAAAACAGCTGATAGTGGTGGGCAAGAGGGGCAGGAATGGAGGGTTAGGTGCTGATGGACAGTGCTGCTGGTGGGTGGGAGACACTAGGGGTTGGGGGGAGCTTATGGGGAGCTGCTGATGTCTTACTGTGGCTCTTTGGCAGTGCACATTGGTAAATTCTGGCTCTTTCTCAGGCTCAGGTTGGCCACTCCTGCCCCAGGCTGTTGCAAAGCTGCATGAGCAAAGCTTGTGTGTGTGTGTGAGTTCTTTTCCTCCAGCAAGCTGCCAGTCCTTATTTTGGAACCATCTCTTTATCGACTTTCTCAGCGTAACTTAAGGTTGCACAGCCCAGGGGAATTGTACAATTTTTGTAATGGATTTTTTCCACTTCCTTTGAATACTACTCCTATGAGACTATACTGAAGTTCAAACTTGATTAATATGTACTGTTGTAATGTTGCTTCCATTTGGCAAATAATTTTTCTGTCCTTGCACGAACCCTGCACGCACACATATGGGATCAATTCATATTTGCAGCTCAGTCTGTTTTTAAACTAAATAATTTCTTACTATAATTTATTTTTAATAGTTCTTCAGTTTCTGCAGAAGTCTGTCCTTGAAATACAGGAGGAAAACAGGCAAGTGAAATTAAATGTTGAATGTATTTAGCTATTTCAGATCCACTCTTTGTGGAAGATACAGTTGACTATGAATATTCATTCTGGTGACAATAAATCCATTAATGATGTAAATGCCATAGTGATAAAGTTGATATGTGCAGTACTATGCTATTAAAAAAAAAAAGGGATAGGGAGTTTCGTATCCCATCCTGGTGCATGCTGGAATGTAGAGGAAGGCGGGATGAAAACCAGGATGTGTCAGCATAAGAGGCATAGAGAGTGGACTGTGTTGTAGCTGCTAATCTTAAGGGAGACCTATAAGTTGTGGGTACTTCCTTCATTACAAAATTGGATCTGAACTGTGTAGTTCATGAACAAAACTATAATGTGGTCTTCCATTACCCATGTGATTAACTGTTTAGTGAAGTGGTTGTCATTGGAATTTACCCAGGAACCTAAAAAGGACGTAATAAAACAGGGGTCGGCAAGCCTTTCAGAAGTGGTTGTGCCGACTCGTCATTTATTCACTCTGATTAAGGTTTTGTGTGCCAGTAATACATTTTAACATTTTTAGAAGGTCTCTTTCTATAAGTCTATAATTAGAACTGAATTATGTTGTATGAAAAATAAATAAGGTTTTAAAAATGTTTAAGAAGTTTCATTTAAAACTAAATTAAAATGCAGAGCCCCCCGGACCAGTGGCCAGGACCCGGGCAGTGTGAGTGCCACTAAAAATCACCTTGCGTGCTGCCTTTGGTACCCGTGCCATAGGTTGCCTACCCCTGTAATAGAATTTGTCCATTTTAAACACAGACTACCATTGAAGCTGCTGATTTCTCTATAACCTTGCATCTGGTAGATTCAGCCCAATAAGTTGTTTAAGAGTTGCACTTTGGGTTGGAGGATCTTGCTTTCCTAAAGACAGTGAAAGGGATTAAGCACTGTGTCAACTCCCTTCTCTGTTACACCTATACTGAAATTGGAATTCAGCCGACAAAGGTGGGCCTTGTATGTGCTTTGTGCATTTACAGTTGAATTGTGCATGTAGTGGTGTATGTCTCTTATAACCAGTAGCACTCTGGAACTGAGAATACCCTAGACTCCATTGCATGCTATTGTGTACACACCTAAATGGGGAGGTTGGTAGGAGGCCCGTCTAATAGACCTCTGAATGCTATATTTTCATAATTAATAATAGAAGAGGAAAAGATACTGAAAGAGTAGAGAGGAGTTTGTCCTGTTAACTTACTCATGTAATACTGAAAAGGTGAAACCCAAGTTCCATCATAATGAAGGGTTTCTTTGGAAACCTGGGACAGTGCATCACTATTTTATGTTCCATTCTTTTCTTCATATTAATGAGAATGGGACCTTAGCTTGTATAGCAAGGACTGAATAAAATCTTTTCCGTGTTAAGTTTTTAGTATTCCACTTGACTTTCCTTGTTCCAGGTTTGTTAAAAAATGATCACAACATGTTTGTGGCTGTTTCATGATTAATATTATTGATTGTAACAATGTGAAGACTGACGAGATTTGTCCACAAAGTTATGCATTTGTTTAATCAGCTTGCAATGAGTTGTTTTGTTTTTTTTTTAAAGTGAAAATGCCTTGGACATAGCTTTCCTGTTTTATTTTTATAATATACTCAGTGGATAGAACAAAGTAAAAAAAACTTCCTTTTCTGTAACTTTGGCAAAATATTTGCATGGGGGAAATACAAATTTGAGTTGACTTTGTTTGTTTTTTTTCCTTTTCAGAAAGCTTAGTGGAAATAGTATTGTTGAAACTCGACTGATGCATGATTTATTGATGGCCATTAAAGTTTCAATGATGCTACTACAGAAAGTACAAGAAAATTTTCAGGGAAGTCTTTGGAGGAAACCTGGTTCTCTTGTTTGGCAAAGTATGTGTGGTTTACTGAAGAGCTTCACAAACTTTTTAATGAATGGTAAGTATCAGCAGTTTTTAAATATTATAAAGTTTGTTCTTAGTAAGAAACTGAAATATTTCTTTGTTGGAAAAACTTGTCTTTTGGACTTGTCCTCCATCAGTCTAAGCCACTGAGCATTGTACTGATTCTGGTAGCTTACTAAATTCCCAATCATACTGCTATCATCAATTTAGAATGAGCAGAATGTACAGAGGGAGAAAAGTGAATAATTATTCAATTATAGTGAATAAATATTTTTGATGAGTGAGTGGCATTTCTGTTATCTTTCAAACTTTAACAAATAGGTTTCGGTGAGCATTGCCAAACTTTTATGTGTGCAAAAAATTTGTACCAAATAAGTACAGGGTTGTGCTATCAGAAGCACAGATACCAATGTCGCAGAACTACTAATTGTGGTAGGTAACCTATCATTTAGTTCAGGTTCTGTGCCAGATGCCTGGAGGGTGGCTAATGTGAAACCATTTTTAAAAAAGTCTCCCTAGGTGATCCTGGCAATTACAGGCTAGTAAGCCTAATTTCAGTATCCAGAAATTGGTTGAAACTATAGTAAAGAATAGAATTATTGAACACATAGATGAACACAATTTGTTGGGGAAGCATCAACATGGCTTTTGTAAAGGGAAATCATGTCTCCCCAATCTATTAGAATTCTCTGAGAGAATTCTTTGATTCTTTCTTTCAACAAACTTGAGAACAAGGGTGATCCAGTGGATATAATGTACTTGGATTTTCAGGAAACCTTTGAGAAGGTCCCTCACTAAAGGCTCTTAAACAAAGTAAGCTTTCGTGGGATAGGAGGGAAGGTTCTCTCATGGATCCATAACTGATTAAAAGACAGGAAACAGAGGGTAGGAGTAAACGGTCAGTTCTGAAAGTGGAGAGAGGTAAATAGTGGTGTCCCCCAAGGATCTGCAGTGGGACCAGTGCTGTTCAACGTATTCAATAAGTGATATGGAAGAAGGGTAAACAGGTGGCAAAATTTGCAGACGATACAGAATTATGCAAGTTAGTTAAATCCAAAGCAGACTGAGAAGAGTTACAAAGAGATCTCACAAAACTAAGTGATTGAATTTCATCTGTCATTTTGTTGCCCAGTGTTGATAAATGCAAAGTAGTGCACATTGAAAAACATAATTGCAATTATGCATATAAAATGATGGGATCTAAATTAGCTTTTACCAATCAAGAAAGAGATCTTGTAGTTATTGTGGATAGTTCTCTGAAAACATCTGCTCAATGTGCAGTGGCAGTCAAAAAAGCTAACACAATGTTAGAACCCATTAGAAAAAGGATAGCTAATACGACAGAAAATATCATAATGCCACTGTGTAAATACTTGGTACACCCAAACCTTGAACACTGTGTGTAGTTCTGGTCACCCCATCTCAAAAATCATATATTGGAGTTGGAAAAGATATAGTGAATGAAAACAGAAATGATAAAGGGTATGGAACAGCTTCCATATGAGGAGAGATTAAAAAGACTAGGATTTTTCAGTCTCAAAAAGAGTCGACTAAGAGGGGATATGATAGAGGTCTATAAAATTGTGAATGGTGTGAGAAAGTGAATAAGGAAGTGTTATTTACTCCTTCGTGTAACACAAGAAGGGGTTACTGAGTGAAATTAATAGGCCTCAATTTTAAAACAAAAGAGAGTACTTCTTCACACAACACATGGTCAACCTGTGGAACTCATTGCCAAGGAATGTTGTGTAGGCCAAAAGTATAACTGGGTTCAAAAATATAACATGAGCATAGCAGATTCTGCCAGACTTCCTTTGTGACTTTGGGCAAGTTGCTTAATGGCTATTTTCCCCCCATATATACTGTGGGGATAATATTTTCCTACTTCACGTGAGTATTTTCAATATAAGTTCATTAATACTTACAAGGAACTCAGATACTGCGGTGATGCAGGCTATGTAAATAATTGTATGTTCTGTTGAAAAATAAAATAGCATATTTACAGTTCTAATAATTTCTATCAAATAGAGCAAGCATTGTACAATGAAGAATGTTTTTTTTGTTTGTTTTCTCCCCCCCCTCCATCATAAAGAAGGTCTCTTGCCTACTGTTCAGACTACCTCAGGATTGGCTGTCATTCTCTTTACTAAGACTATGTTTTGAGCCTGTTTGAAAAGTTACCTTGTTTGGTAAGTATGCTTCTTCTCTTAAACTGAAGCTATATATATTTACTACTACCAATTACTAGGTACTTTAATGTTTTATTTGTAATTAATCAATAAGATTGGCATTCATTGATTTTGCTTTTGCAGGTCAGTGACTTGCTCCTCCGCTCAGTGAAATGTGCTAGTGTACCAGAGTGGTTTGTGAGCAGCTGTGAGTGCCTCTGTACTGAAGAGCTCTCTGATTCAGTCCTCCTCTCCCTTTGTCATGGAGCGCTGGCCATGTTAGAGTGGAAGAATGGCAGTATGAGTGAAAATGGAGAGAGAAATTACTCTTAGATATTGCTTGGTTTTGTTATCTTTGGCTTCACGGTAGGTCTGTTTTTTATGCCTGTTTTATTAACTATTTTTCTGACCTCTTACATGTTCATTTCTGTTGTTGAAACCGTGCCTACTAATAATGGCCTGCAGTTCATGTCCTTTTCTGAAGTTGGAAATTTAATTACTCTTGTCCAAGTTTTCGCCACCTTTAATACCTATTCTAAGTAATCCTGATTATATCATTCTAAAATAAATAAAAATATTTGTATATTTCATGCCTAGATCGGGTCGGCAAACTTTTTGGCTGAGTGCCACATCGGGGTTGTGAAATGGTATGGAAGGCCAGGTAGGGAAGGCTGTTGCCTCCCCAAACAGCCTGCCTCCACCCATCCACCCCCTCCCACTTCCTGCCCCCTGGCTGCCCCTCCTCAGAATCTCTGACCCATCTAACCCTCCCGCTCCTTGTGCCCTGATTGCCCCCTCCTGGACCCCGTGCCCCTGACTGCCCCCTGGGACCCCACCCCATCCAGCCCCCCCTCCAAGGACCCCCTGCCCCTAACCGCCCCCCCTTGGACTCCCTCCCATCCCCCCCCCTGTCCTTTTGGAAGGTGGCCCTGCGAACATGGGCGGAGGACCTCAGGAGGAGCAGGGGCAACCATGCAGCCAGAGAGACGCGGCGGTTTCCCCTCAAAGTGCCGTTCTCTCCGGCCGGCTGTGCGGCTGCCCGGTGCTCCTCCTGAGTCCTCTGGCTGCATTCTCCATGCTCCCGCCACCCACACTGCCTGCCTGCTCCCCTGCCCCTGCAGTGCACGCCCCTTCCCCCATGAGGGGTTTGCCCTAGTCCTGAGCTGTGTGAGTGCTGGGCCCGGGGTCCCCCTATTGTGTGGGAGGCTGTGCTATGGCACCCGTTTTCATCCCTGAGCTGTGCTGCCTGACCAAAGCCAGCTATGACACTGCGCAGCCAGCACGGTGAGCTGAGGGCTGCAGGGGGTGGGAGGATTGGCAGGGGAGGGGCCGGGGGCTTCCGGGCGGGCAGGACAGTCCTGCGGGCTGCTGTAGTTTGCCTGTCTCTGGCCTAGATGTAATTGCAGTTTTCCACGGTTTCCTAAATGCAGAATACATAATTTTTCTTTTGATTTCGGTAGGACTAGTGTTGGAGTAAGGGATTACTCTGCGTGGAGAAAGTGTGGCAGACTCAGTCCTTATGTAATAATGTGACTCTTATTTGCTAGATTTCATCTTTTCTGCAAAAGATTCTTGTTTTTCTTACAGAATAAAAGGAGTGGAACTCTTAAAATGTGGCATGAATTATGTGGATACAAGCTTTGAGTACTTGATGACCTTTTAAAATTGTCATCCTATTAAAATATAGATTAAAATATATCCCATATCCAGCTCCATCCTCTCTACCATAAGAGCCAAAGAGATGGTTACTGTTTTTTACATTACGTCATTACTATACTGTTTAATTTTTAATTTTCTTGTAACAAAGAAACATTTATCCTTTTATTTTTAAAGTAGAATTAAAGTAAGTATTGTGAAAAATTGTAAAGCTGTTCAGATATCAACAAATACTCAGTCCTTTATGGGCTTAGTCCAAATAGCCAGTTAGTACTATTTTTTAAATTTTAAATTAAGACTACACATCTACCCTATGTAACACTGTCCTCGGGAGCCAAAAAATCTTATCATGTTATAGGTGAAAACCGAGTTATATTGAACTTGCTTTGATCTGCTGATCTGCGCAGATTTCCCTCTCCCCCACTCCCCGTCTCTCTCCTCCCTCCCCGCCCCCCCCCCCCCCACTCCCGGAGCCACTGCTTTGCCGAGTTGTATCCAAATTCGTGTTATATCGGGTCGCATTATATCGGGGTAGAGGTGTATTTGTCAAGACTATTGTCGGAATTCTAGCAGTGATAATAATCCATGGTAAAGAAGACAGGGTGGTTTATGCAGTGTTTTCTCAACAACTGGTGCGTGGACCAGCACTGGTCCCTGAGATCTCCCTGACACAATTTAGGAAGGCAGCAAACAAGTCCCTGGTATCAAGAAGGTTGAGAAACACTGGAATTTGAGTTTTGATCCTGCCACTGACTCAGTCTGACTTGTCACTTAGCTTCTCAACCTCAGTTTTCCCACCTACAATGTGTGGTCACTGTTTCCTTACTTGCCTAAGGGGAAGGTGGAGGAGGATATTATAAATTAATGTTTTTAGTGCTTTAAAAATGTAAAGCAATATTTCATAAGTAATACTGAGTGGATAATAACAAATGGGAATACTGCAGATTTCTTTCTTTCTTTCTTCTTTTAAAGATTAAAAGAATCCAATATGGCGGTATCCTTATCTAGAATCTTAGCTATTTGGACTAATTCAGCATTGGATGTCCTTGAATCAAGCTCCCAAAATCTAAAGAGCAGTCTTAATGGAAACTCCAACACAACTGGGAAACTGCTGGAATATGTGTATACGCATTGGGAACATCCTTTGGATGCTGTTAGACACCAGGCCAAGTTGATATTCAAGAATATCCTGCGGATACACCAAGCCACGCTTAAAGGATCTGTTGTAAAATCAGACCCTTTCTTTTCAATGTTGACAGAGAGCTTACTGAGTTTAGAATGGCACGTTAAAGGGAAATATGCTTCACTTGGCTGTCTGGTGGAGTGTGTGGGTGTTGAAAATATTTTAACAGTGGACAGAACAATCCCAGCGCAAATCTTGGATGTAATGGGTGATCAGTCTCTTGCACCTTATGCAAGTGATCTTTTGGAAACCATGTTTATAAATCACAAGAGTCACCTAATATCTGCCTTTCAAAAAAACATCTGGATTAACCACTGGCATGACACATGGGTATCTCCTCTTCTTTTAATATTGTGTGAAGGAAATCCTGACCAAACTACTTATGTAATAGATTACTATTTACCAAAACTGCTGAAATGTAGCCCTGACAGTCTGAGCTACATGATTAAAATTCTTCAGGCTTCAGCTGATGCTAATATTGGTAAGAAAATAAACTTAATATTTATAGTTCAGATGTTTAGATAAGCTGCAGCAATTGTAGAGAGATGATTTCTGATTTGTTTTTGTCTTAGAAGTAATAAGTGGGAGAGGCAGGGTGAGAAATTCCAAACTTTCCTTAATTACTCTCAGCATAGCTGAGAGGAATTTACAGTGATGGGCTGAGTGCATGTATAAGAGCTTCTCCACTTTAAGTTATATGTTTACACCCTAACCATAAAGTCAAAATGTCACTCTAGCTTTACTTGTATTTTTTTTTAAATTAAGCCTGCCTAATAGTTTCCTTATTTATCAGTTTTTAGTTATAAAATGCATGAGAGTTTCTACAGTATTTCTGTATATTTTGTCCATATTTCTTATAAACACTTGCACACAACAAGTATAGAGGAAACAAATCAGTAAGCTTTGTAGTTCACTTTTAATAAAATATAGTTGTTACAACGGGCTGTGACTAAAAGGTTAATGGTGCTGTTGTAGCTACATGGTTTGGTGGTGGTTCTCAGAGTGGTTTTGTGAACTGCTGCTGTTGGCTCTCCGAGCCGTTTCTGGTGGTACTTGGAATAAGGAATGGGGGACTTGACTGGATCCAGGAGAAGATCCTTCCCTTAGGATGTCACCCATAGACTAGAAAGTTGGGGGATGCCTGAAATAGAGTATTGACATTCCAACGCGTAATATATTAATAAAACAGAAGTTATTAATTCTTTCTTTAGGTTCTTGCAATACAAGAGGTGCTCTTGGAGCCTTGATGGCATGCCTGAGAACAGCTAGAGCTCATGGACATTTACAGTTTAGAGAGATCATGAGGGATGATCTACTATCAATTGGATGTGTAAAACAAGGTTTAGTTCATCAGCATAATCAGGTAGATGAAGAAAGTTATTTTTGTGCTTTAAAGTGTGAAGACTTGGTTGGCCTTACAATGTTTTATTTCAGTATCATTATACAAACTTTCTGTCTCAAGTATTTATTCCAGGTAAAAACAAAAAAAGTCTATAGTTCACTTTGAAATGTTTTGTAGGTTCGCGTTGATGCTTTAGGTTTGCTTTGTGAAACTCATCGGAGCACAGAAATCTTGACTATGGAGGAGATGCAGCTAATTCAGTTTTTTATTACATACAATTTAAACAGCCAGTCTCCTGCAGTGAGGCAGCAGATTTGTTCCCTACTAAAAAAGGTAAATTGTCAAGAATAAACAATATGTAGTAAGGCCCATGTATTTATTATTTTTACGCTGTTTAAAACCAAGTCTCTTAGCATGTTATAAAATGGAGACTATTTTATAGTAATGCTTAAAAGTTCTAGTTGTGGATCAGGGCCCATTGTGCTAGGTGCTATACAAATCCAGAACAAAAAGATAATCCCTGCCCGTAAGAGCTTGCAATATAAATACAAGGTAATAGGGAGTCCGGAGAGTACAAGAAAACAATGAGACGGTATTTGTCAACATTTTAGTCAGTGGTATCGGTGCATTATCAGTCTTACTTTGGTACCATGATGCCTACAAAAAACTTGATGAAGAGTTTTGAGGAGGATAATGTGGTATATTTGAAGATGTTTATGGAGAGCTCCTCTCAAGCATGAGAGGCAGCATGGGAGAAACCACTAAAGGTGCTTGTTTGGAAATTTAACAAGTGGATGATGGAGGCTGATATCATTATCCAATTAGAGACGGAAATTGACATTTGTATTAGTGACTGAGAAGTAGATAGAGTGAGGTTAGGCTGTGAAGGAACTGAAGAAAAGCAGCTTTTCCTCAAGATAGGGTAGGGGCACCAGTGGAAGGATTCAAAGAAGGGTGATGTGGTCAAAGCAATGGACTAGGAGAATGATCTTTGTAGCAGTATTCTGAATATATATGCAGTCTTGCTCTGCTCATTTGTCAAGGGATGTTGTGGTAATTGAGACATGAGGTGAAGGAGAGTTTTATCTGAGTGCATGGATAGAAAAAGCTAAAACTGAGAGAGATTATGCCGAAATAATCTGCAAGATGTAGACATAACGATGTGAAGAGCTGGAGAAAGAACTGCATTGCAGATGACACCCAGGTTACAGACTGAATGACCAGCACATTGGTAGTGATGTGCACAATGGCTGAGAAAATTGGGCATGAAGGAGAGAGATAGGCTTCAGGGCAAAGATTAAGAGCACTGTTTTTGTCATGTTCAGTTTAAGCTGATAGCTAGACATCCATGGAGAGATGTCAGAGACAGGCTGAGATTTTAGTTTGGGCAGAGAAGACTGGTCTAAAATAGAAAAATTAATCTGTGAGTTGTCAGCATAGGGAAGATAGTTTAATTTGTGTTTGCAGATGAGACTACTTGGAAATAAGCTGTTGAGGGAGAAGAGATGGGGTTCAAGGACAAAGCCCGGTGGAACCCACTTAGAAAACTGGAGAGGGGATGAAGGAGCATCCTCTGAAAGGTGTGCTGGAGGAATGAGTAGAGAAGTAAGAGGAGAAACAGGAAAGGACAGAGTCATGAAATTCAAGAGAAGACAAGATTTTGAAAAGAGCATGGTTGACCATGTTGAAGTTGGCTGACAGGTCAAGGAGGATGAGGACAGAGTGCTGGTTCTGAGCTTTGGCAAGGAAGAGGATAATAGAGAATTTGGCAAGGGCAGCGTCAAAGGAGTGCAAGGGGCCAAAGCTGAATTGGAGTGGGTCTAGCATGGAATTGGAGAAGAGGAATCCAGATGATGATTGTAGACTGCATGTTCAGTGAGTTCAGTGTTGAAAGGGAGATGGATTGGTAGTTGGAGAGGCAAGTGGGGTTGAAGGTGGGAGAGACTAAAACTTGCTAGTATTGTCAGGGAAAGAAAGAACCAGAGAGGTGACAAGTAAAGGAGAAGAGTAAGGTAAGGGATAAGAGTGGACTTGAGAGCAATCAGGAGATGGGTTGGATGAGGTCTCTGGAGCAAGTAGAAAGGCAGAGGAGGACAGGAAATACGAAACTTCTGTGTATATGATGTGGGAGAAGAAAGAGAGAGTTGTAAGGATGCAGGTGCTGAAGGGAATGAGATATAAAGAAGTGGCTGTGAACTTTTTACAGAGTGGGCATTCCAGAGACAGCAAGAGAAGAGAAGGAGGGGAATGGGCGTGAGGTTAGGAATGGTGGCAGGGATGGAGGAAGTGGATGTGTAATCTAGATTTGTGCTAGCAGGAGAAGGGGGCAGATCAGAGTGGAGAGGGGAGGATCAAGGAATCATGTCAGTAGTGTGATTGTTACGTGGTGCATGAACTTGTACGCTTTTTGAAACTATAAGCAACTAAACCTGAAACCTATGCCCAAATGTTTTTGTTTAAATCTCCTATTAGTCATACTTCAGTGTGTGTCTGATCAACTACATTTTGTTTGTGTTTTAAAAGTTGTTCTGCAGAATACAAGAAAGTTCCCAGGTACTTTATAAACTGGAGCAAAATAAAACCAAACAAGAGTTAATTAAAGAATCAGCTAAATGGGATCATTTTGCAACTTTACAGCAGTATAAAGTGAGTATAGGAGCTTTTTGCAAGAAGTATAATAATAATAATAATTAATAATACTTAGCATTTTATAGCACTTGAAAAGCATTAACTACTAATCCACATAACACAGTCAGGAAAATGAAAATAAAGGATATCCAGCTGCCTGCCTGGAGGGCTCTTCTCAATTTCACTTTCTAAAGTGAAATTGAGAAGAGCCTTCGAGGCTGAGCAGTTGAGAAACCAAAAAATTTCAGTTTGGTTTTTCCACAATGGAATTTTTTATGAAATCTTTTCCTGGTTTGGGGCAAAAACACTTTTTGAAAGCGCTACCCTTTTTGTCTGTCTTCCTTTCTGTCTTCCTTTCTTTCTTCCCTCTCAGCTCTAATTTTTTGCCCGCTGTGTTGGGGTACATAACTATATGGGTGTCATCTTGTATCTGATTTCTCACTACATTTTTGTTAATGTGCATAAAATTATGTGCAAACTGTACTCAGCACATGCCTTTTGTAATCTTCAGGATTTCATGTCATCTATATGTGACAAACTTTTTGAAGCTCTGTTTCCTGGCTCATCCCATCCAACCAGGTTTTCTTCATTAACTATTCTGGGATCAATAGCAGAAATATTTTCTGCTCCAGAAGGTGAGGTGTTTGACTTTCATAGTGGGGCAACGGTAGAGTTAAAAAATGGGCTTGCTTACAACAGTGCCCTGGTTAACTGGGTACTCAATTTCTGTGTTAGTTTTGCAAAATTGACACTTCAGCTGCAGTTTGCTATATTGTTGCTTCTTTAAATAAAATGAAGGTGTCAATAAAATAAGAAAATTCTGATTTTGGAATAAGTGTAAATTAAAGGATGATAAATGCAGTTTTCAGAAACGATGGGGAATTGAACATGCTGCATTTAAAATAACAAGACCATAAAAACTGTTAGATTTGTAAAGACTCAGATGATACTGGGTTCTCTGAGTACTGCACACTAAAATGGGGAATGTTTTTTTAATTAGGTGATTGCTCATGTTCTGGTGCTGATAAAATATTGAGACATTATTTCTTTCAGTATCAAGACTATTCGATCATTCCAAAGTATTCATAATAGGATCCTGTTTTGAAGTGTTTATAATAAGTAAATTCTGTGTTTACGTTGTATGACCAACTTAAAAATAAAATGGTTTGTAAAAATTATATAGAAAAAGCTAAGTATTTGAGCAACAGAGTAGAATGACTAATGAATTCAGAAACTAGACAATGTTTTTAGAGTGGACTATATTAAAAATTTAGCTAAGTGATCTTATATGTAGAAGTGTGCTTTTCAAAACAGTATGCGCTTTTGAGTCTGTTGCTTCATTCCTGTTAATGTCAAGTAGTCAGTCATGGGTAGTCAGCCCCAAAAATCTTGTTTTTAGTTTTTTTTTAAGAAAAAATATTTTTAATTCTTCTGGGTTTTGAGCTTTTAGAGCTCAGTCTGGTCACGTTTTCAGTCTTCTCTCCAAAGCCATAACAGCTAGAATTTTTTTTTTAATTGAAATCTCAGTTTCTCGCCTAATAACATGGCTAGAGCTTTAAGGAAAGCTAACTTGGTGAGAGTTGGCAACTGTGAGCTTTGAGAATATTAGTTTTTTTTGTAATGTGGTAAGTACCTTTTGTATTCTCTGGGGCTTGCTTTCTATATTACAAATATATTTTTTTAAACAACACATACTGATTTGTAGGCAGTGATAGGAAAACTCTGTATATTGAAATAATGCATTACTCTGTTTAGTCTTAACACAGGGTATGGCTACATTTGGAATTTCAAAGCGCTGCCCTGGCAGCACTGCGGGAGCGCTGCCGCGGCAGCGCTTTGAAGTGTGAGTGTAGTCAGAGCGGCAGCGCTGGGAGAGAGCTCTCCCAGTGCTGCATGTAAACCACATCCCTTATGGGTGTAGCATGCAGCGCTGATTACACTGACGCTTTACAGCGCTGTATCCTTGCAGCGCTCAGAGGGGTGTTTTTTTCACACCCCTGAGCGCGAACAGTTGCTGTAAAGTGTGAGTTGTAGCCATGGCCACAGTCTTAGAACTTGTTTTCATTGTGGGTAGGTGCACACTATGATGATTTCTAAAGCACACTAATGTAGATCCTGTGACGGGTTGGATCACAGAAACCCACTTGGGGCTGCCACTGATGTGCCAAGACTACTTTCACAGACTGAGATGCCTTCCTAGTCCTGGGCCAAGTCCTTCTACCCCGGTCACCAGCCCTTGTTTCAGCTCAGGTGGTAGCCAGGGGTATTTCTGCATAATGGCTGCCCCCCTTGTTCTGTTCCAACCATGTATATCATCTTTGCATAAGGCAGGGATCCCTTCCTCCTCTCTGGGTTCCCACCCCCTCCTCCTTAATGGAAAAGCACCAGGTTAAAGATGGATTCCAGTTCAGGTGACGTGATCACATGTCACTGTCAGACTTCATTACCCACTTGCCAGCATACATGTGTACGGAAAGACTTACAAGTAAAACCAGCCATCTGCAGTCAATTGTCCTGGTTAATGGGAGCTATCAAGATTTCAGACCCCCATTAATGGCCCACAGTTTGCATAATTACAATAGGCCATCCGAGTTGTATTTCGTATTTCTAGTTTCTGATACAAGAGTGATATATTTATACAAATAGGATGACCACACTCAGTAGATTGTAAACTTTGTAATGATACATTACAAGAGACCTTTTGCGTGAAGCATATTTTAGTTACATTATGTTCACGCTTATAGCTTACTTTCATAAAATCATATAGAGTGCAACATCACAGATCCTGCTGGCTCACATCAAACGTTTAACTAGGGAACATTGAGTGCACACCAGCAGGGTCTATATAGATCAATTAATGCTCAACAAATTAGTGTGTTAGAAATCAAACTCCCATAGTATGCATTATCCCATTATGTAGACAAGCCTTTAAGGTTTGCAGTAGTTCCATTAAGTAAAAGTAGAATACAAATTCTTGTTGTTTGATAATAACAAAGCATAATGACATCGGTTTCTTTGAACAGGTCAGACGCAAGCAATCTTTCGGTTGGCTCAAGAGATTGATCCTACTCGTGTTCAAATGTTAATCCAGTGTTTTGCCAGCACTTTCGAGGAAGTAAAAGTTTTAGCATTTGAACTTCTTATGAAACTATATGATAGGTTAGATATTACAGGTATGACACGATGTTAGTATTTAAAGATACGGATTCCCTAAAAATCCTACTTCATGTTTTTAATTGTTTATCAAGAACACAGACCACACTCAAATGGAGAAGATCAGAATATAATGGCATTTTCATAGTAGCACATTGAAGAAAATGTTTTTGATCTGATATCCTTTTTTGCCTTATTGGTTGGGAGAATAGGAGCAAAATTTAGTGGGGAAGGAAAGGAATCTTGAGAAATGACTTGTGGCTGCATGACCTTGTTACTGTGATTGTATCATATGTCTAAAGTAAGGAGGGGGCAGGACAGGTCACTACTTAGAAAGTATTAGTGATATGGATGGCTTAATAGGTACCAGTTTCAATCTCCAGTATATTTGAGGCACTGTTGTTGAGGGGCTGTCTTCCTGAAGAGGCGTAAAACCCGAGGAACAAACCACTTCTGGTCATTGAAGATCCTGTGGCATGCTCTGATAGAATAGGGTTAGTGTCCTGAGTGTTCTAGCCAAAGTTCCAAGTTGGGTGGTTATATGCTGAGTATCTAATTCTTCCATTAATATCAGTTGAAAAAAAATACTTTCTGCTTTTAAATACTAGTGTTTGCTATGTGGTTGTTAAGCTGCTTCTGCCTTCACCCTTAGAGGTGTTGTCCTTTAGTGGTGGGATGAAGTGAACACAGTATATGCTATTGCCCATCACTAGGTAAGGAATCCCAGGAAGGAAGGCACTAAAAGAGTGAAAAGTATTGACTATTTGTGCCTGCTATGCCTTCTTTTTGAAGGGTATTGCTGAGGCATTTGACTCACCTATTGTTGTACCTTAGAACATTCAGCTCTTGGTCTGCTCTCCCTTACACTGGTTCTTTGTGGCTGGTTTTAAATTTATTTTTCGAGCTGTTGCCTCTATTGTCTGGAAATTGTCCCCTGATTAATCTGATTCTGGGTTTCTTTAATTCTTGCCATTTATTACCACTGAAAAAGCTTGATTTGAATGTATAAACAAATCAGTGGCAGCTGCTCTTTGTTTTTGATTGTTTTTTATGTGTGTCTGCACAGTATATGCTGTGCTCTTTTATAATAATCTGCATAGGAGCTTTCCGGTGTAAAGCAGTCTGTTACCAGTTAAAATACAGAAGAACATGTTTTGTTTCATAATGTTTTGAAGTGTCTGAGCACTGCTTTGTATATGAAGAGTCTTATTATTTCGAATAGATCTGTAGGTATGCATTGTTGAATGTTAGAAAGTGTGCTTATGCAAATCCCTGTCTGACATACGTAGTAGTTGGTATACAAAAGAGATACCTGTGAGAACATGCACTCCAGTGAAGTCACTGAAAATCAGACCCAAAGGGTTGAATTAAAATAATTAACGCTGTTGATATGCAAACTGAAGAAAAACTGTGTATTGAAAATGACTGAACCTGTATTTTTTTATTTCAGGATCTTGCAAATCTACATCTCTTATTTCAGGCAAGCCATGGATCTTAGCATAAGTACCAAACCCTATGGACTGTGTTACTGCCTCATATTGCTGAATTTTTAATACATCATAAAGGGCTACTGAATGTCTGCTTACAAAATCAACAGGTTGCAGATACATTTCAGATAGATGAGGATATGTCTGCAAGCACCATGGAAAAGAACACTTTAGCTGGTTAGTTCTGAGGAATGGATTTGTTTGTTTATGAAGCCTCATCTTATTTTCTTGCTAGCTATTATGGGCATTCCGGAAAGAATAAATTACTAAACTTTATGAAATTAGGTTAGATTTAAGCATACACTCGTATAAATAGAACAGTTTGAAAGCTGATAGTCCTTGCAGGTCAACTCAGTGATGGTAACACTGTCCTAGCCCGTACCCCAGCCATGTGTACTGTAGGACAGAAAACTGGCCTCAGCCCTCTCTGCACTAGATGTAGGCCTATAATTCTCCAATGCCTATGCCTTATTCATACTGAAATCTTGGGTTTCTTGTTAACAAACTGCTCTTGGTCCCTCATAGTCTTTATTTATTTATTTTTAATTTGTAGAAGGCATGTTTCTTGCTTAAAAAAAAAAAGAAAAAAAGAAAGTACTAAGATTGGGAAGTCATAAATTCTGTAGAATCGCCTATAGTCTCAGGCCAGATTTTTAAACTGGCATGTCCAAAAGCCACCCTTAAGTAAGTGTTTGACTCCTGTAGTAAGACGCCCTGAATTTTTTCAGTGGTGGCAAGCACCAGCAACTCCTGCTGAATACTAATGGCCTGTGGTTGCCCCTGTAACTATAAAAGACAGGTACAAAGCAAGGGCCTGATCTTTTTCTTGCTCTGTGCCTTGGAATTTTTCTTACCATTCTTCTTATAGAGGCAAGGGTGTTAGACTCATTCTCTGCAGAGGGCTGATTTGTCTATTTACATATGGCCTTGAGTTAAAACTTCGGACCGCACTTCTCTCTCCATCCACACCGTATTCCACACTGATATCAATGAGCAGTTTACACAGATATCAATGGTAGAGTATATCCTTTATGCAGTAAATAAGCTTTTATTTATTTACGCTTTACCATTGCTCTGCATTGCTCAGAGTGAAAATTTGCTCACTTTTAGGCTTCATGGCTATTTCTGCCATTTTTGTCTTTTTCTTTTCATGGTCTCTTCCGCTGTTTTTCCTTTGTTTTCTTTTCTGCAGCAACTCGTAATTGCCTGCCCATGACCTGTGTCAGCTTAAGTCTTAACCTCTTCAGCATTCCACTGCTAAAATAAGCAATAAAATAATATTTACATTTAAAATGCCTTTAGGCTTTAGAGTTAACAGCCCCCAACCCAAGAGTAATTAGGCAAGGGAGTTCACGCCTTTGAATCACTGTTTCAAGTGATCTGCAACCTCAGACACACATCACTGTGTTGGGTACATTCCATTCACATTTGGAAGGTTTTCATTGCAGCTATGAGGGCTAGAAATCTTTTTAAACAAAAGCTTAGATTTTGCACAATCAGCCTACATATGTTGTGTGAGCCCCACAAATGCATCCTATAGGCTGGATCCAGCCACAAACGCTATCCATCTGTCTGTCTTAGATACTGAAGTATCTGAGTACCTCAGTCTTTTAAAGTATTTTTGACACCTGTGATTTAGGGCTTGTCTACACTACCACGTTTTGTTGACAAAAGTTATGTTGACACCCAAAAGCGGGCATAACAAAAATTGCAAAAGGGTATTCACACTCGCTCCCTCTGTCGACAGATCATGTCCACATTGGGGACACCATCACCGACGGTGAGCAGTGCACTGTGGGTATGTATCCCACAATGCAGTGCTGTGGGAAGGAAGAGCTGATCACAGCGCATCTTAGGATTCACTCTGAGTTCTCCCACAGCCCCCTGAGCTGCCGAGAGCAGCATCATAAGTAGCTCTGTGAGCTCTCTGTGCTGAGGAATGGCAAAGCAGCACAGAAGTCTGTCCCTCTCCCCCTGCAGCACTGGTCTGTTTGGTGCTGTATTCCTAGTGCATTGCAGAACAGGAGCATTCCAGTGATTTGCTCTCTGTTTGTGCCTCAAACGGAGCAGCACATAGATACTTCCTGGAATTTTGAAAGGGGAGGGGCACATGTCTGCAAAGCAGCAGAGATCAAAACACTGAGCAGAGCAATCAGGGCAGGCATTGTGGGATACTGGCTAAAGCCAGTTCTGTTGACAAAACAATCAGCAGTGTCTACACTGGCTATTTGTTAACAATAAAGGAAGGGGAAAAGACAAAAGTGTCTTGTGGTGTGGAAGCATTTTGTTGCCAAAACCGGGCGTTTTGTGTGACAAAAGTCCCATTGCAGTCTGTACGCTCTTGCTGTTTTGTCGCCAAAAGGCAGATTTTGGCAACAAAAGGCAGTTTTTGGCAACAAAACTTAGCAGTGTAGACAGGGCCTCTACATAGATACCTTTGTCCTAGAGCAGGGGTTGGCAACCTTTCAGAAGTGATGTGCCGAGTCTTCATTTATTCACTCTAAGGTTTCGTGTGCCAGTAATTCATTTTAATGTTTTTAGAAGGTCTCTTTCTATAAGTCTATAACATATAACTAAACGATTGTTGTATGTAAAGTAAATAAGGTTTTTAAAACGTTTAAGAAGCTTCATTTAAAATTAAATTAAAATGCAGAGCCCCCCCGGACCAGTGGCCAGGACTTGGGCAGTGTGAGTTCCACTGAAAATCAGCTTGCGTGCCGCTTCGGCACGTGTGCCATAGGTTTCCTACCCCTGTCCTCGAGTATGGAGAGGGGTGATGATGTTCTCCAGTGCAGTATTTTGGGCCCAATCTGGTGGTTGTCTTTCAGCATCACCTCAATATAAATGTTGTAGTAAGGATGGGAAAGGCGCTTAAGGGGCTAAGTATGACTGAAAATCACTTATCTTACTTAGGTGCCGGAATAAGGATTTATGTGGCTAATTGGAAGTATCCAAGTTTGAATGTTCTGCCAAAGTGGTTGTTATTTAACTAACCCTTCTTTAAGACCAAATTCTGCCTGCTAATATGTGTATGTTATTTCCATTTACTTCAATGTGAGCTGTGTGATTGTGTCTGAAGATAGTGTTTGATCATTAGTCTTTACAAAAAATAGTCAGCTTACGCTAAGATTGCAAATTGATAGCTTATTGTTGGACACTGAGTGAATGAAAAATGTGGATAATGTGTCAGGGGAAGAACTTGAAGGACAGTGACAAGTTTAAAGAGAACAATTACTGTGCATTTTACATTAATTGTCTTGCTGGCAAGCTTAATCTGTATATGTATTTAAAATTATTTTCTTTTTCTGTATGATGCTTTTTATTCTAGTAATCAAATATTTGTTATCAAACCTTGAGCGAGAAATATTCCAAGCTGAAAAGTCTCTGCTGCAAGCAGCAGCTTCGTTCCCAATGTACGGGAGAGTACATTGTATAACTGGAGCTTTGCAGCAGTTACCTTTAAAGTAAGTAAAACATACTGCTATGCATAGTGATAAATCAGTAGTGAAGTTGACTCAGCCTTTCACAAGAACATTAAAGAATACCATCTAATTCACAATAAGATCAGCAGTGTATAGTCCTAATGCAGTGGTTCTCAAACTTTTGTACTGGTGACCCCTTTCACATAGCAAGCCTCTGAGTGTGACACCCCTCCCCCCAATAAATTAAAAACACTTTTTAATATATTTAACACCATTATAAATGCTGGAGGCAAAGTGGGGTCTGGGGTGGGGGCTCACAGCTCGTGACCACCTGTGTAATAACCTCATGACCTCCTGAAGGGTCCCGACCCCCAGTTTGAGAATCCCTGCCCTAATGCCTGGATTCTTTACTGTTTAGGGGTTTTTTTTTAGTAGGATCTGACTTCACAATTTTGATTTATGGAACATCTTATTTAAAATTAATTGTATAATAAAGTGCAGATGTTATTTTTATTTCAATTATTTATTGACATTTTGAATATATAATTCCTTGTTTTTATTTTCTTAAAGTAACTTGACCTTGATGACTGAATGGAGGCAGATGGTTACAAAGCTTATTTTAATGTCATACAGACTTTCGTCTGTAGTATCTCCTATTGTCCAGAGTTCATCACCAGAGGGCCTTATTCCAATGGATAATGATTCAGGTAAATGAAATCCATTTTAGCAATAGTTGAGGTTGCTAGTGTTTTATTTAACATAATTTGAATGCTTTTAAGTCCAAAGTTATGAATGGCTACAAACAGTTTTTAATCAAAGGTCTGTAATATATTTATAATTGACAGAGTACTTTAAAAAAACCATACATTAGCATATAAAATCCATCCAGGAAGACATGGTATGTATTGGGACTGGTCCTACTAGACTACTCTGTCAAACTCTTTCAGTACGTACCTGCAGCCTACCCATTTTGAGCTCCCCTTGTCCTTAGCCCCTAACCCTAGTGGCCAGCATCCTGATTCATCTTCCCCATCAGCTACCAGCCTCCTGAGTCCCACAGAGACAAGTGAAGGCAATAAGTTTTTTACCACTTTAAGGCAGGCTGAGTTAGGACATAAATCCATTCCCCAGATGCCAGCAGTCGCACACCCCTGCCAGATATACAAAGCTATTGGTGGAGGCTTTGAGTTAGCATCTGCCTTTGCACATGGCCCCACAAAACTAATACTGCCCCTGGTAGGGAACTCTAAGCAATATAGACTGTAAAGTCTAGGCCAAGTCTTGCTGAATTTATGTATGTGAAGTACTCCTGTTGTCATCAACCAGGTTACTTTTTTGCAGTTCTTAATTTGTGCCAGGGCTGAGCTCCGATACTTGTAGGAATGGCAATTCATAGCCCCGGCAACTCTGGGCTTGTTGCATTAGTTATTAATGTAAAAAAAATTGCTTGAGCTCTCATACATTATTACTTGAGCCCTCGCACCTCTTTCATTACAGATTATGCATTGCTTTTTTGAGTATTGTGAGCAGCACTACCTGTATGCAATTTTTGTTTAAGTTGAATTTAGTTATACATGTCAGATATTGTAAAATAACAATGAACAGTAACTTCTTTTGTTTTAAAAGTTCTTGGATATGTAAAGACTTTTTCCTTTGAGGTGTTTTATTTTAAAATATCAGAATCTTAAATCATTAGCTAACTTGGATGAAGGATCTATTTTCTCACACTCTATTAGAAAGCATTCGTTTGAAGCATAAATATGACAAAGTGAGTGGAAGGAAGACTTTTCTTAACAAAGGCAGAATTGATTATTAGGGAGGTATTTGCTTTTTATTACTAACCAACTGTTTTCTAGTAATGTTCCTAAAAAAGGTCTCTGTGTGTGTGTATAGGGGGAGGGTGTTGTGAATGACAAATGTCAAAATGATGAATTATTAGCTTAAATATTCCCTTATTTATAACTTAGAAACTGCAGGTCGGTTGCAGATGATCCTGCATGAGATACAGCCACGAGATACAAATGATTATTTCACTCAAGCAAAAATATTGAAAGAACACCACAGAGTAGACTTTGCAAAACTGACTGACGACGAGCCGGTTGAAAATGTTTGCACAGAAATTAGAGGTAATTCAGAAGCTGCTTTTTAAAATTAAATCAGGATTTTTTCCACAGAACAAGCAATTTTCTGTGGATGATCCAAGTTAGAAGTTATTTGGTATGTATAGCATTTCACTTCTAACAATAAATATGTCAGAAGCTAGTTTGTTTATAGACATACTTTTAAAGGTTAATTCACTGTATTTCCAGAAGATTGTGGTTAATCTGTCTTTTGGAAGAGAAGATGAGTCGTTTGCTGTTGGCCTAGTATCTATTGCCTTGTCTACACTGGCCAGATAATCTTTAACACCTTTATATCAAGCTAGGTTTAAACACAGTTTTTGCTTTGATCCTAGTATAGTTTCCCTGTGCAGTGTACACAAGGCCGGTAGGGAATTTATTAATGCAATAAAGCCCAAATCTTGAACTGACACAATAAAGAGCCTCTGCTTTGAAGATTCCATTATTAAAATAATAGAGGATGTTGTGTAACTAATCCACTGGGGCTGGATGAATTGTAAACTTGTTTTCATACTTTTTTTTAAGTCTTTGTTCGTAGTGATACATAATAATACCTAGAACTATAAAAAACTTGTATTTTATACAGTTTTAAAAGTTAAAAATCTAAAACTTCCAAATGTCTGGACTCATTTATTTTCATAAGTTTAAAGTAGTTATGGATGGGATGTGTTTTTTATTTCATGGAAACAGTACTGTAAATAGTGCTTTGGACTCCCTTTTTATTGTAGTTTATGTGATGAACACTAGATGGGGCCATTGAGTTATAAACATTTATAGTTCCAAAAGGTCTCATAAAACTTTGAGTCCAGGTTAAAAACAAATAAGATGTGGTGAATTATAAATTTCTGACTGGTATTGAAGCTTAATTCCAAAACAAAGTAAAACCTATGTTTACTTTTCATCCCGAAGTTGTAGTTTTATGTGTGGTTTTATTGTCAATAGAATGGCTTCATTGACCAAAACAAAGATTATCTACCTTTAAAATATCACACTGATTTTTTTTTTGGTCAAATTGTATGCCAAGCACAACAATGTAGTACAGGAATCTCAAGAATGGAAAATGTTGTTCATATTAAAATGATTTTTGTAAGAAGATTAAAGTTAGGAGCACTAATGATGAAACAAATTTCTATTAAAATTTATTTAACTGAGTTATATGATATTGCACATACTTTATTTTATTTTTAAGGTAAAGAAGGGCAAACATGTGATGTAACAGCTCAGATGGTACTAGTATGTTGCTGGAGAAGTATGAAGGAGATATCCTTGCTTTTAGGGATGCTGTGTAAACTTCTCCCTTTACAGACTGTGTCTGAATCCTCTGATGGGTTAATAGCAGTAGAACAGGTATGAAAGTACTTTCTGCTATAAAATCTTGCATTTCTGGAAGGGGTTTCTAAAAATTTTTTTGGGGGGAAATATGGAAAAATTGCATTCATTATCTTGTTCTTTATTTTACATTGTTTATTTTTCAATAAACTGACATGCAAAAATAATCAAAACTGTAAGAGTAAGAGGCGAGGAAAAAATAGTAACAAGTTATTAAATTGTGCATAGTTGCTGGAATTAATATTCTGCTAACGAACTCATGAGATAGTCAATCTTGTTCAGTAGTGTTATGGCCTTTACCAGGTATACGCTGCAGCCATTAACATTCTGTCCAGTGTGGGATGGTGTTGCACATATTAATTTGGAAATATGACTTTTACTCTATTTTAGTGGATTAAAGACTCACTGGAATGTCTTTGCTTCCATTTTGAAACATGGAAGTTCAGACTTAAGTTGAAAATGTTCTTTTCTTGAACTTCATACTCAGTAATTTTGGGGGGAGAATTATGTTGATTGTTTCTGAGTATCATGTTCTGCATAATATGGTTGATTAAAATTATAGACATTTTGTGGGTTGGTCCCTCTTTCAACTGTCCCCCCACCTCCCACCCCACCGTTTTTAAATTGAAAGACCACAAAAGCTAGCACACTGCCTGGGAATGTTTAAGAGGGTTGAGTTCTGTGTTTACTAGAAATTAGGTTACCACAAGTATTTTATTTGGGAATATTTTGAATTTATTAGATTTCTGTTTTTAATTGATGATCTTTTTCCTTTCCATATGGTTTCAACAAAACCAGTTGCCAACATGGAAAACTGAAATATTTAGCATATACTTCATGTTTAATCTTTTTCAACTGAAAATAAATATTTCGTTTTTCTTAAGGTGTTACCACATTCTAGAACAGAATAAATAACAGTATAGTATGCTGATGATCTGATTTATTATGCTGTCTCATGTGCAGTGCCTTGGAAATAATGCGAATTTTTTTTATTCACATATTGTCTCCAGCTCATATGTTTGCATCTGGTTAGCAGCTGTGCTTGTACTGTTGCAAAGCTCTGGAGTTTAGATGAGAGAACAGCAATATGTCTCTACTGTTATATTTTTTAACCTGTTCCAAGTCAAACAGGAATTGGTGTCTTCGAGTTAGTCAGCTCTGGAGCTGGCACCTCCATCGTCACTTGGAAATGCAGCAGCAATTAGTGCTTGCTTCATTAGTGTCTGTCAGGGTATTTAGACACATAACTCTGATTTTCATAGCTGGCTCTGCTTTCATGCCATATATAAACCAAAATGTCTACGTTTTTAAAGAGTAATAAACTGACTTTTCAGTCAAGTGGTTGAATAGTGGTATCTTCATTTACCTAGGATTAGCAGGAAAATACATGTAGACTGGTTGACTATATCAGGGATAGGCAACCTACAGCATGCAGGGCTGAAGCCCCGAGACTCCTCTCCCTGCTGGACAGAAGTCCCTACCCCCACCACAGGGCAGAAGCCCTGAGCTTTCCACACACCCCACACCCCCTAGTCTGGGAGGTGGAGAATAGGGGAGGAGGTGTGGGGGGCTCTGTGAGCCACAACTTTAACTGTAAAAGAGCTGCATGTGGCTCATGAGCCACAGTTTTCCAACCCCTTAGAGCAGGGGTACGCAATCTATGGCATGCGTGCCGAAGGTGCCGCGAGAGCTGATTTTCATTGGCACTCACACTGCCCGGGTCCTGGCTACCGGTCCAGGGGGCTCTGCATTTTAATTTAATTTTAAATGAAACTTCTTAAACATTTTAAAAACCTTATTTACTTTACATACAGCAATAGTTTAGTTATATATTATAAACTTATAGAAAGAGACCTTCTTAAAAAACATTAAAATGTATTACTGGCATATGAAACTTTAAATTAGAGTGAATAAATGAAGACTCGGCACACCACTTCTAAACGGTTGCCGACCCCTGGACTATATGTAGTAAATAAAATTGTGTCTTGTAGCTAGAAAAATGAAACTGTTTCTTTAGTCTAAAAATAATTAATAAAGTTGTATACTGCCATAGTAGTATTTAGGAATTTTAACTTCAGAACTTGTATTATCCTAATTAATAGATAGTCTTCATGAAAACATCAAACCATTGAAATCCTTTAGTGGATATTCTGTTTGTGTGCATTTTTAGTGTAATAATGTTTGACTTATTTACATAATCTATATAAACAGAAGAAAACATAACTGTAAGCTCCTTTTTATGTGGCAGCACCAGATTGTGGCATCACTGGTCCAAAGTAAATGAAAATATTCCTGCTGACTTTTATAGGTTTTGGATCAGATACGTGATGCAATAGACATCCCAATGAGGAATTCTCACTCAGCGTTCTCCCTGGTGCACTGGGGCAACGTGTGCTGTAATAGTAGCTCCATTGCGCTTGGAAAGGGTGCATACACTTCTCCCCACATTGGGCCCAATGCTGCTGGCACATGTGGAGCAGGGATGGTTAATGTTTCTGCAGTCACACTAACCTGGAGCAATGATACCTACTCTTTCCAGTCTGGTGTGGCTGGCCCTGCACCATGATATAAAGAGAAGAGGAAGTTTCCTTGCCCTGTCTGCCCCCATATTGAACTTCCGCTGCTTCTTACTTTATTAGATAAACTGTATTTATTTCCTACATGTTAGTTGTGGAATTAAAAAGCTCTCTTCATATTTAAGAAAATATGCATCTTTCAACAATATAGAATACAAATATACCATTTCACTTGTTTTCATGGAAGATGCTGTTTGTGTTAAATGGATCTTGATATCCATTTCCGGTAAGTTATATTATTTGATACCAAGTTCACTCCATTTAAATGGAAGTCTATTTGAAAACTTATGAAAGCAAATTTAATAGCATTGCTCTAAGCCAGGTGAGTAAGACAAGCACCTAAAGGGCAAACCACCTTGTATAGCACTACCAATCCTTTTCAGTTTTGACCTGTAATATTCCTTTTTTTCCAGTCCTGGGCCTTTCTTGAGTTTAGACTGCTAATTGTGCAAAATCATCTGCTTGGTTTTGTGATGTGGAGAAATAGCAGTGGCAAACTATGATGAGATCAGATTCTTCTCTCACCCATGTCAGGATTTGAACTTGGAAAGTGGTGCTTTGATGTAAGCACTAAAAGTGCTCAGCACTTCAGTTGCTTAGCTTTTCAGTTTCTGTATGAAGAGGGTTGGACTTTCACAGCCAGACCATAGGTCATATGGGAGTCATACCTTTGGGTGAGCAATGGATATTGGCAGCCAGTCGTGGCTCTCCTGTGTCAGAGCATCTGCCACTGGCTAATTCCCAGTGCTTTTTTTCAGGAGTTCTTTTTCAAGAGCTGGCTAACTGAGTGTCTGTCTATAAAGGGGCAGTGTCAGGGAGATGCCGCTCTTGATTGATCCATTCTCTGCAGCTGGCAGGGATAATGCTCTTTTTCTTCTAATTCATTATTAGCCCAGCTTCATTTGAGTAAGACGTTAGATTCATATGGCATTCATACAAAGCCCAGTGGCTGCTTCATACTGTGGCAGTCCTTGGAGCTATGGCTTTGGTCAGGGCTGGGAATGAAGTGGTCCTTGTAGGTTTAGGAAGTGTCAGGATGCTTTGATTTTAAGAATCAAAAAGTGAGGAGGCTGACGGCCTGGAGTGGCTGTGGTCTTAATCCTCCTTTTCTCAGCTACCAGAACTGGTTGCTTTTGGGACATATCTTCAGGGTTCATAAAATTGCCATCACTTGGCCAAAAAAGGTAATTTTTGTCTTTGTGCTCATTGGTGTTTACCATTCACATATGAAACTGAAATACAAAGGCTTCACTTTTGCATTCTCTTACTACTGGACTAGTGACTTCAGTGAGATTCTGCTCAGTAGTAAAGACTATGCCTGCTAGTAAGTATAGGTGTGTTTATATATAAAATATAAAAAATGTCAGTATCTGTATCTAGATAGCAGTGTTGCAACTCTTGCAGTCTTTTCATGAGTCTCTGACTGTTTGGTATTAAAATCCTAGAACATGCAGTCAAATTTCAAGTCCTCATGGTTATAGAGAAAATCTTGAAAATGTGAATCCTAAAGCTTGAAAAGCTAGAGGCAGAGGAAAAGAACTCCAAATGTATTTTTAAAATATCTTGATTTATGACTTTTCAACACTTGGGATTGCCAATGCTGTGTTTGTGAAAAACATTTCAGAAGGGGAGAGGTTTACATCTGCCTCTGCTTAGAAAGCTAAAATCTTATATGTGTACTAAGATGATATTGGATTAAAATGCACTCCAGGAGAGAGTTTAGCTTAAATATCTGCAAGTATTGATATCCTTTTCTTCCTGTATCTTAATATATGGATTTCATAATACATGATGAAAAAATATTTAGATTTCCTTTGACTGTAAAAGGGAAAATGTCTTCTGTTTGGTGCCAGCTTTTACTTGACCAGAATTTGGATAAAATGCATTATGAAGCAGTAGAAGTGGAAAACTATATGCACCTGGCTTAAGTTTTGTAATGGTATCCTCTGCAGTTTATAAACTGCGTTACTTTTAGTTATCACTCAAAATGAGTGGGCATGATTTTGTTTCTGAGTTTGTCAGGTTGAACTTTTGTGTATCGGCATTAAAAATGTATAATCATCTTAGATTTGTCTCATGATTCAGTTATCTGCTTTTTGTGTGACTTTAGTAAACAGTCATCATGGAAACTCACTGAGAATAGTAGGTAGTATTGACAAAATTTTCTGTTTTTTGCAGAATAAAATCCTGGCATTCTGAAGATGTACTGATGCTTACACACTTGATTTATTAATAGAATTATAGGACATGATGTCAGTGGCATTTATTCTCTGAAGACAACATTTTAGTGTATCTCACATTTTAAGTGTAGTTCTTGTTATACTAAGCAGTTAAATGGACAGTGTAGACTATTTTTCAAGCTTCTAAAAGGTTTCTAATGACCACAGATTGTAAAAAAGAAAGTATATTTTCTTACTAAATACAGAACTTTTCATTTGGCAATCTGTTTTTTTTTTTGCTGTGAACAAAGCTACTCAATTTAAGAAGTAACATGTTTTGAGATGTAAGGGGCCAGCTACTTAAAATATAATAGGAATCTTTTTCTCTTCTCAAATACCCTTCAAATATTTATTTCCATTCATGTTCTTCCGCGTACATTTGTCTCTGCCCTTTGCTAACATCCTGAGTAAAACAGCATAAGAGAATCTTGTTTGTAGCTCAGGAAATCAGTGACTCACATAGGTCACTATAGTCTTCTATAATTTGTTTTGCAGTTAATGACACTGCACTGTTGAGTACAAGAATTGAGTCTAGCATGTTTTATGCTAGTTTTCTTATGTTTAAAGTAAAATGCCTTTCACCACTTGGTTTTAGTTTTGTATTTTCCTTGCTTTATTGATAACTATCTGTGACCTTTTAACCTGAGGAAATATTGCTGTGTCTCAAATGAGAGGTATAGAGGCATAAGGTGGTATGGACACCGTTGGGGAACAGTTGTTTGAAATATCAGTCTCAAAGTATTTTGTGTAGATAAATGTACATAAATACGTAAATAAATGTCAAATCAGGACTTGCATTTTTAATTTTTTTCTAGGTTAAAGATATAGGAGACTACTTTAAACATCATCTTTTGCAGTCCAGGCATAGAGGGGCCTTTGAATTAGCTTACACTGGCTTTGTGATGCTCACTGAAATACTCTCCAGGTAAAACCTACATATTCCTTATTTTAAATAAAGCGTGTAACAGTTTTACAAACTATGGCCTTGATTCTGCAACTGGACTGTGCAAACAATGCCTTGCACCTTTGTAGAGCTCGATTGATTTCAATGAGGATTTATATAGCCACCGGTGTACACTGTTTGGAATTAGTTGCATGATATATGACTGTTTGGACTGTTTTATTTTAGTTGTATCCAGGCACTCGAGTTGGAATGGTAAGAGTTAAATGGCTAGTTCTTAAAAGAAAAATAAAACAAACAACTCACTCTTTTCTTAATTTCTGTAGTGCTACCTACTGAAAAATTAATAGGAGCACATGGGAAAATTGGACTGAATCCCATGGATCCTGCAGTTTTTTAAATCTGAGAATTAGTGGTAAACTTGCTATATTCAGCAAGCACCTTTATATTTTCCTTGAAATTCTTGTTAATTTTCATTGGATAAACTGTGTATTCTGACTTTTGGAAAATTACCTGAAAATGATTTTTCCCTGTAATTTTATTTTTATTCTTTCCTATGAGAATGAAACCAGCTGAACTGCCTCTGTGTCCAGGTAGGGGTGGATTTTCCTTTATGTGCTTAGAGAATAATTTCACATAATAGTAAAGTGCTTGCAATGCTGCTTTGAGACCTAGGGACGGGGGTCAGTAGTGACAATATTGAGTTTTAATGAGACAAACCAAAATGCAAAATATCCCTTAATGACTATGCTTTTCTGAGCAGCAAAGCTGACAAAAGCCTAAACATTTTGTGTATACTTACTGTATTAAAACCTGTCCCTCTTGAAGTGAAAGGGAGTTTTGCCATTGACTTCACTGGAGTCAGGATTTCTTCCCTTGATTTCAGGCAAAGGGTCTGATTATTATGCAGATTCACGAAACGAGCTGCTATTTACTTTCTTATATAACCTTTTGTATTAGAGCTGTACCAATTTTAGCTGTGTCGGGGGGAATTTTTTCAGAAAGGAGACTAGTGTAGGCTCAGCCACTGGATGCTGAGGTAGCAGCTCATGGGACCTGCTAAGACGGTTGAAACTCAAGTTTTTCAACAGCATGAAGAGTGTCAACCTACTTATAGTAATGTGGTTAGTTTTTTCTGCTTATAAGAAAATTGGCATCATTAGCCGCCTTTGAGATACAAAACGGGTGATTTAAAGGTAACCAAATTTGATATATAGAGAAAACAATATGTCAGATAGTTGAGTCTGTGGAAGAACTAAATCCAGATTCAATGTAGATACCTGTAAAACAAGATAAGAGACTATCACTGTGGGACCCTGAGACTTCTGGGGCACTTTGGCTTCTGTGCAGGAAACCAATCTTTTATGGAATTCTCTTTTGAAGATTATTATGGCTAAGGTACAGGGAGGCCTCTGACACATCAGACAATCTCCTTGGTCTGTCTAAAGGTGTCCCTGTGATTATTCACGATCATGGACAACTAGTACATGTTGTGGTGGGCTCCCATCCAGCTAGACAACTTCCTTAAACAACATCTCATCTATATTATCCCATCAGCTAAGTGAATCCCATCTGGATGGGAATAGGCCTGCACATTTGTACTTGATGTTTCTTACCATATGCCAGGTTGGAATACAAAGAATTATTCTGCTTTCTGTTGGGTAACAGCTGCTACTTATATCTATTCCCATAGGTTTAATATCAATATTTACTATTACATCCAAGTCCTTATAAGTCTGCAGAATGAAATATTGGGCCTGGAACAACCTTTCTTTTTTAACTGAAATTAATTAATTACTTCTAATGTCCTCTTTTGCAAATCTCTGGAGTAATCAAACTCCTTCTCTATCTTATCTAAATTTGTAACTTTAATTCTGCTTCAAATGAAGCTAACAGTGAAATCAAATTACTGTCCTTAGAATTGAAATGCTAATGCCGTGTTGTAGTCATGTCAGTCCCAGGATATTAGAGAGACAAGGTGGATGTTGGTCCAATAAAAGATATGACCTCACCCCACCTTATCTCTCTGAAATGTTAAACAGAGTCAGCATTTGTTTGAATTTTAATTATAATGATTTGAAATTTCTTCAGATATAAAGAGAGTTCAGAATAAACAATCAAACAACGACATAAATACAAATAGTAGATCTGTATTGAGAGGATATCTTGTGTGTTGAATATAAGGGGGAATTTGCAAATTTGATTGCCACTTTTCTTTTTTAAGGTCTTCCCCGCTCCTATCAAATTCAGGGGAATTTGCCATGTGATATTATTTTTATAATGTCAAGACTTTTGTTAGGTGAATTTGAAAGGTAAAAAGACACAGACTATGCTCCAGAATATATATGTTTTTAATAAACTATGCTCTAAATCAGGGTGGGCAGACTACAGCCTGGAGGCCACATCTGGCCCTCCAGCCTGTTTAATCCAGCCCTTGAGCTCCTGCTGGGGAGTGGGATCTGGGGCTTGCCTTATTCCTGTGCTCCAGCTGGGGAACGGGGTTGGGGGCCACTCCAAGTGTGTGTGCCGAGACTTCCGGAAGCAACAGCATGTCCCCCCCTCCGGCTCCTACATTTAGGGATATCCATGGGGCTTCGCGTGTTGCCCACGCCCTAAGCACCACTCCCACAGTTCCCATTGGCTGAGAAATGCAGCTAATGGGAGCTGCTGGGGCGTGCCTGCAGACGGGGGCAGTGTGCAGAGCCGCCTAGCTGTTCCTCTGCATAGGAGCCGGAGTGGGGACATACTGTTGCTTCCAAGAGCTGCGTGAGGTAAGCGCTGCCCGGAGTCTGCACCCCTGACCCCCTCCCACATCCAACCCTCTTCGCCAGCCCTGATCCCTCTCCTGCACCCTGAAACTGCTCATTTCTGTCCCAACCCTAGAGCCTGCAGCCCCAGCCAGAGCCCTCACCTCCTCCTGCACCCCAACCCAATTTCATGAGCATTCATGGCTCACCATACAATTTCCATACCCAGTTGTGGTCCTCAGGCCAAAAAGTTTGCCCACCCCTGCTCTAAATAGATGACAGTGGGCAAAGGGTAGGCGATGGGATGAAACAAAAAAGCGATTAATTAGGGATGTCGAGTATGCATCTTTTTAGTTTCACATTATTTTCTAATGCCTTGTGGCACTGTTAAACTAGGAGGTACTAATAACTGGCTGAATCATAGATTGATGGTTGTGAACTCATTCTTCAGTTAACATCTAAGGATAAAGTAATCACATGACCTCACCTGAAACAAAAGGAGTTTTGAACTGAGTGACTGAAGGTTTTCTACATTTGTAAGGCATGAGGGGAGAATAGCTCAGTGGTTTGAGCACTGCCTGCTAAACCCAGTGTGTGAGTTCAATTATGAGGGGGCTACCTGCAGAAATCTGGGGCAAAAGATAAGTACTTGGTCTTACTAGTGAAGGCAGGGGGGCTGAGACTCAATGACCTTTTAGGGGTCCCTTCCAGTTCTATGAGATAGGTATATCTCCATGGGTGTGTATATATAGATATATATATATATATATATATATATATATAAAATTTCACTGTGGGGGGTGGTGAGCAGTAATCAAAGTATTGTTGGGGGGAAAAATAGTCATGTGACTGTTCGATAGGAGTTATGGGTAGTGGGTTTGGACTATAGCAAAGGGAGGATGGTTATGAAGAGGGGCATAAATTGGGTTGGATGATAGCACACCCAACCTCTCTGGCTCCCCTCAGGTCAGGGAGGCATGGCATTCAACAAAATAGCTCTGCCAATGTACCCCAACCTTCCTGCGTCCCCACAGCTCTGCTAGCGAAAATTCAAACACCCTGGGTCTGACAGCTCTGCAGTGCATCCTCGAGAAGCCCAAGAGCTACCAGTGATCTCCAACCCTACCACAGCCATTGTGTTCCACAGCTCTGCCAGTGTACCCCAACACTGCATGAAAACATTAATGAATGCCTGAAGATCATTAGTGGGAATAATTGGGGAGGGGTCCACGGGAGATGGGGCCATCTGTTGAACAGGGGTCAGAAGATCTTCTCTCATACATAAAACTGTCAATATTTTAGAACAGGAACCTGTCCTTAATTTTGTGTCTGGCACTCTTTCAGCAATGTCCCAGTGTGTCCCGTTAACTCTCACCTTTACTCTGCCAATGCTGGAGTTGATGAAAATGTATAAGCGCTTCACATCCTTTTACAATCCAGGCATTATTGGATATTCTCCAGGCTATGGCTCCTCAAAATGGTACTCCCAGTAGGAGGCCATACTGAAGTCCGTGAAAATTTGGCTCATACTGCCACTTGTGCCCTGTCTCTTGTTAATCTGAATTTCTGCTTCCTCAGTCTACCTTGTCAGTTATTCTCTGTAATCCCCTTGGTCAATGCTGGAGGTCAGTATGGCTGCTAATCAGAGGTTATGCACAGTCCACCATATAATGACTCTCCTCCAATTTCATCTCTCAGGGCTACAGTCATGACTGCTTCCAGTACCAATTAAACAAATCTGATGAAAGCATGCATCCTTGTCTCACTCCTACAGTCATTCTGAACCATTCAGTCAGCTTTATGTCACTGTCACTGCACTCATCAACTTGCTGTGGATGCTTTCTATCAGCTTGATCAGCTTTTGTTCTGCTCAATGCTATCAAAATTTATTTGATGCCTATACAGTTGTAATAGGTTTGATTGTGTTCGGTGTACTTTCCAGTATCTGTCCTTATTACAAATAACTGATACTACTGTGCTTCATCCTGATCAAAATTAGGTGACAAGCATTAAAAAAAATGAATCAGAATTAATTGCCTTGTTAACAATAGAATACCATTTATTTAAATTTTGGGTGTTTTCTACATTTTCAAATATATTGAGTTCAATTACACACAGAATACAAGTGTACATGCTCTCTTTATATTCTTTTTGTTTACAAATATTTGGACTGTAAAAATGATAACAAAAGAAATAGTAATTTTTCAGTTCAGCTAATACAATACTGTAGTGCAATCTCTTTATCATGAAAATGAGCTTACAAATGTAGAACTATGTACAAAAAATTGCATTCAAAAATAAAACAATATAAAACTTTAGAACCTACAAGTCTACTCAGTCCTATTTCTTGTTCAGCCAGTCTTCAGACTAACAAGTCTGTTATATTTGCAGGAGACAATGCTGCTCGCTTCTTGTTTACAATGTCACTTGAAAGTGAGAACAGGCGTTCACATGGCACTGTTGTAGCTGGTGTCGCAAGATATTTACAATGCCAGATGTGCTAAAGATTCATATGTCCCTTTAGGCTTCAACCACCATTCCAGAGGATATGCTTCCATGCGGATATGGGTTCTGTTTGATAATGAGCCAAAGCGTGCAGACCGATGGTATGTTCATTTTCATCCTCAAAGTCAGATACCACCAGCAGAAGGTTGATTTCTGTTTTGATGGTTCAGGTTCTGTAGTTACACATCAGAATGTGCTCTTTTAAGACTCTGAAAGCATGCTCCACACCCCGTCCCTTTCAGATTTTGAAGACACCTCAGATTTTTAAACTTTGGGTCAAGTGCTGTAGCTAACTTAGAAATTTCACATTGGTACCTTCTTTGCTTTTGTCAGATCTCCAGTGAAAGTGTTCGTAAAACAAACAACGTAGTGGGTCGTCATCCAAGACTGCTATAACACGAAATATATGGCAGAATGTGGGTAAAACCACAAAGCAGGAGACATACAATTTTCCTCCTCAAAGTTCAGTCGCAAATTTAATTAATGCATTAATTTGTTAACAAGCATGATCAGCATGGAAGCATGTCCTCTGGAATGGTGGCTGAAGCATTAAAGGGCATATGAATGTTTAGCTTATGTGACACGTAAATACCTTGCAATGCCAGCTACTAAAGTGACATGGGAATGCCTGTTCTCACTTTCAGATGACATTGTAAATAAGAAGCAGGCAGCATTATCTCCCGTAAATGTAAAAAAACTTCTTTGTCTTAGCAATAGGCTGAAGAAGTAGGATTGAGTGGACTTGTAGGCTCTGAAGTTTTACATTGTTTTGTTTTTGAGTGCAGTTATGTAACAAAAACAAATCTACATTTGTGAATTGCACTTGAACGATAAAGAGATTGCATTACAGTACTTGTATGAGGTGAACTGAAAATTACTATTTTTTATAATTTTTACAGTCCAAATATTTGTAATAAAAATAATAAAAGAGGAGCACTGTACACTTTGCATGCTATGTTGTAATTGAAATCTATATATTTATTTGAAAATGTAGAAAAACATCCAAATATTTAATAAATTTCAGTATTTTATTGTTTAACAGTGCGATTTTAAAACTGTGATTAATCGCTATTGTTTGTTTTAAATCATGATTAATTTTTTGAGATTTAAATTGTGTGAGTTAATTGCGATTAATTGACAGCCTTAGTCAAAATCCAGCCTGTTCCTCTGCAAGTGCTGCTCCCACATACCTCTGGTTCTCTCTGCAACGTCTTGGTGATTGGTTTTCCTAGTACACTCAATAAGCTGATTACTCGGTAGCTCTTGCACTTGCTCTTACCGCATTTTTATATGGATTGGTACTATTACCACTTTCCCCCATTCGCTTGGCAGTTGCTATCTTTTGTAAATCTTGAAGAGCTGATCTATTACCTTTTGCTGTGTGTCCTCGCCTGCCTGCAGCAGTTCTGCAGTTATGTTGTCAGTTCCTGGTGTCTTTTTTTTCAGACTTCTGTCAAGATCTTTATTATTTCTTCTAAGAATTCTGGCCTCTGTTCTCCCTTGTTTCTGCTGGGAAGCTTGTCCAGAAGTATTTCATCTACTGTGTTCTGCACATTGCACAGTTCTTCAAAATATTTTTTCCATTGTTTAGTCTTTACTTGTTTGCCGTCAGTTATTTGTCCATGTTTGCCTTTCGCTGCTGACCTTTTCAGATTTTTTATTCCATTAATTTCTCTGACTTTGTGGTACAACCCATGTCACATTTCTCTTCTCACATTCTCCTTCATGTTGTTTGCTTATCTGGTTATTTTCTTGTTTTCTGTTTTATCTGTCTGGTCAGACTTGTACTTTGCTCTTAGACTTCCGCTCTCCTCCTTGTTCTTTTCAGCTTGCTATGCTTGTCACTCAGCGGCAGCACTTTATCTGTTATCCACCTCGGTTTCTTCGTTTTGGCCCTGTAGCACAACACTTGTTCAGCAGTTCTTGTAATTCCCCTCCCCCTATTTTTTAATAGTGTTCTGTGTCTCTTCAGCATTCGTTTCTTCTTCACCAGAGATAAGAAGTTTCTTCTTCATGACTTCTTTATGTTCATTCTGGATATCTGGCTCTTTCTTTCTTTGCCCATCAGGTATCTCTGTCCACTTCCTGTGCGGGTTTCTTTGTTGAAATAGCATGTTCATTGTCACCAGGTTGTTACTTAGGCTACTGAATTTCTGCCTTTCTCTTCTCACTTCACTCAGTCCAAAATCTGCCTGTTGTATGTTATACAGTTACCGTTCAATATACCGAGAGCTCTGTAACCCTCTCTTTTCATTAATGGAAAGATTAATGTTTCAGAACATAATGGAATGTCCTCCCACAGTTACATTTATAGGGCTTCATTCATTTGAGAGGAACAGAGGGGATTGATTTAAGTTAGTGGTTTTCAAACATCTTAGGCTGCATATCCCTTTCCAAATAATATAATCTACTGCCTACCCCATCTGAGACAAGATGATAATATATCTATGATCAGATTGCCAAGTCTTACTAAATAAAATGCATTCTCTGCCATTACAGGATTTTTCGTGTACCCCCTGATGAGAACTCATGTACCCCTACAGGTTTGAGTACCCCAGTTTGAAAATCACCAATTTAAATCAAAGTGACTTAAAGCACTGATTTTAATCTTGTTTTGCATTTGTATTTTTAGTTACTTTCCTGAAGTAAAGGTGATTCTAATTGGTTGGTAACCAATAAAACATATTGATTTGCAACTAAATATAGTTTTTACACTAAATTAGGTATTAATTTTTGCTATACATGTTTTTAGCAGTTATGCAGCTTACCGTACATTTATTCAGATTCTTAATTTTTACATTTTTTAACATGTTAGAAAATGGTGACTGATGCGTTTACAAAATGATGTATTTATTTATTTATTCTTGTGATGTGTCACACACTATTTGGATGGGAACTGGCATTCAATGACAAATGTCCAATGTTAAGCAGCATTTAAATTTTGTATTAGTTAAATAAAACGTGCCTTTAAATGTGCTGGATACATAAGAAAAGTATTAATCTAAACATGTTTCATTTAAAATTGAGTTATACTTTCCTTCTTTAATAAGTAGTTAGCGAATTGAACTAATTGTTTCAGGTGACCACGTTCAAATTTTAGAACCAGTGGAGCTCATCCTTACACTTAGTTTTTATTTATAGATGGAAGAGGAAAGCAAGCTTTCTTGCATTTTCGTCTCCAAATTGGCTTCACAACTTTGAATGAATTAGTCATTGAACTGAAATAGTTGAATAAACTGAAATGAAGAGAATATATTCCTTGTATGAGCAGAAAAAGCTACTGCAGTCAAAAGATGGTTTAACACTTCAATAAACTGATTCCATGTTGTTAGCCAATGACTTCTCTCAGAAGAGTGGTTTGACTTTCTTTAAAGCATTGGTGACAAGCATGCACTGTTTAATATTTTTTTATTTAATAGATTATAGTAAGTTAGGCCTTGTTGGTAGGTAGGATGGTAGTTTAGAGGTGCACTACCTACTTGAAATGGAGCTGTGAAAAGGGGAGAGAGGAAGAGAAGCAATGTAGGGAAACCATGCTGGTGCCCAGTCCTAGGGAGGGATTGGGTATCCAGGAGTCCTTCCTTTAACTGGCCCTTACAAAAGGTAGAGGACCTACTGTGACTGTTGCTTAACTACGTGGCATGCTGGTTCTTTTCTTTTCCTTTTCCTTTTTGCTGGGTAGGGAGGGAATAAGACTGACAGATTGTGTTTTTAAATATTTAGGTGGTAGTCAGATACTACAGTGATGGGGTCGATAAGAACCTAGCGAGTTGGAAATGGAACAGGGGACAGCAGTGGCGGTAGAAATTTGATGTATTTTTAACACTTAAACTGAGGAAATATGATGTTGGGGATGGGAAAGAAATAAAATAAAAGTGGAAGGCTCTCTTCAGCCTTAACTTTCTTCCTTCCCCCCGCCCCCATTTCCTGTCTTCTCTCTTAACTTTAGATTCTTATTTCAACCACCCAGCTAGTCAAATGGGGCTAACAGGAGGCCACCCAGCTACTAAAATGAGAGAATAATTAGGACTTGTGTTTTGGCAGCAGCAAATCCTACAGGGTTAATATAATTGCAGTTGTATTAAAAATGATGATCAGTTATGGTTACAGGCTGTGTCAAGGCAAATGTTTTAGTGCTTTTAATAATGATATAAAATGGCATTAATGGAAAAACTAATTTTAACTGTGAAAGCTACATTTGGAACGGCTATATAATGGTTAAGGAGTGGGTTTTATTCTGGCCGACTAAATTATTATTTGTTGAACTTTGGGCAGTGCCTGGGACTGAAGTAGGCTTGAAGTTCTGCTCCTGCCCAAAAGTCCTTTCCTTGAGGCTGTTCCTGTAATTTTGATGAAGTATTTATTTTTAGGGCTGTTTGCCCTGTGAGAGTGTTTTATAGGGAATGCCAGATTGTATAACTGCAGAGGAAAAATACTTCGTGGCAAGAGTGCAGTTTAGACACTTGACAAATAAGTCAGAGTACTGGTTATGAATTGTACCCTTGTTTTTTGCTGTCTTCACTAGCTGCATGTTTTTTTTGTGTGTGTTTTACATTTAGAATTATTTGAATGTATTTTATTTTAAACTCTTTTAAGAGACCTAGCATTATAAAAGCTTTGCAATACTGCTGCTCAGGTTTGCAGAAGCATTTTATTTAATTCATTTGTACTGAACATACACTCATTTAATAAACTTTCAGGTGCGTTGTGTATGACTAAGCTATAGTTAAAATCAGCATTAGCCAGATAGTGCCACCTTCAGTCTACATCCAGTCCCCAAGGTGATTTCATATTGCACAAAGGCACTATAATGAAGACAAACCAGCTACTTACCTAACCAATTCCTTTAAACATTAGACTCCTTCATAAATGGCCTGCCTCAGGCAGAGGGATGAGTACACACACGGGCCTTACGTAACACTCTGAAAGTCAGTAAAATCAGGCTGTGATGAATAGATTAGAGAAGTAAAGTTCCAGAGGGCAGTAGCCTCCATTAAGAACACTCTGACTAGGACACTGTTTCTCAAATGTGGCTACTGTGGCAACATGCAGCCACCAGGGGGTTTCCCTGCGGCCATGGCAGTTTCCTGGGCAGCATCAGCCCCTCCGCTTCCTCCCTGTTACTCCTGCATGTGTTGCCTCTCTGGAGATACAGGTGGAGGACACAATGCTTAAGGAGCAAGATGAGGGGGTGAGAAGGCTAGCAGTGGGCAGGGGGAAGGAGGCGAGCGGCAAGGTGAGTGGCAGGGGGCCCTGGCGGGGGGAGTAAGGAGGCAAGCAGTGAGCCTTGAGTAGGGGGGTCTGGCTGCGGGCAGGGAAGTGAGGAGGTGAGCGGTGAGCCACCCAATGAGCGGGAATTCTCGCAGTGGGTAGGGAGGTGTCAGTGGCAGGGGAGTGAGGAGTCGAGCAGCAGTGAGGGAGTGAGGAGAGAGACAGCAGGTGAGTAGGGGCTGAGGAGATGAGAGGTGGGCAGATGGGCAGCTGGTAGAGCCCCCCTTTGGTGAGGCTAGCCCCCGACTGCACCCCTTCTGCCTGTGCTCCCACCCCTGGCAGCTGGATCCGTGAGACCTCCTGCACCTGGAGCCACAAGCCCCCCGCCCAGAGAAGCCCCGAGCACCCCTCCCATGGCTGGAGGAGCCCTGGGCTGGCCGAAGCCCTGAGACTCACCCCCCCACACCTTCCCAGAGCATCCCACCCCCTTGTCCAGAGGAGTTCTGGGCTGGACAAAACCTTGAGTCCCCCACCTGCCTGGAGGAGCCCTGGGCCAGCCACAGCCGTGCCTCCCTTCTCCTCACCTCCCCAGACCCAAGCCATCCAGATATGTTTTCATTATTATTGGATTTCTATTATGTAAAAGCATTTTTAAATTTACTTCAGAATTGTTATACAGACAACCACTTTTACCAAAAAAGCAGAAGAAACACTAATAAAAAAGACAAAACCTGCAAAGCACCTTATTTGCATTTCTACTCTGTTACGTCTGGTAAAGAATAGAGATAACTGTGCATGAAAACATTACATAAATAACCCCCCGAAAACATTACATAAATAAATTACAGTGATTTGGATGTATATATGTGCATATTACTTTATTAACTTTAGGAAAAATAAATAATTTAGGAAAAAGTGGAAGTGTGACCACCAGGAGGAGTTGGTGGCCACAGTCTGAGGCCACCAAAAAGTTTGTTGCGAGAACCCTTGGACTAGGGGCTGCCTAAAGTTCAAATCTGGTGACTGTTAACAGAAGCATCCCGGCTGTTCCCAGCTGTTAGGAGAAAGTTGGTCTCTTAAGTAGCTAGGAACCAGCTCACCTAGTGTTTTCTAGATGAAACTTTATGTCCAGTTTTTGAGATATGGAAAAATCCATGGGTAAGTGAAACACACTTGCACCCACATTCTCCCTGCCCCTTCTCTCCTGCTCCCTTCCCCACACATCTGTATAGGTTACAGGGTGAAGACGTGGGGAAAACGTCGTTCCCTTCCACCTCATGACTTTGCACAAGGGTTGGCTACATTCCTGATAGGAGAATGTGCAGGAGCTGTGCTAGGTAGAGATGCTAGTAGGGTTAGCCACCTCAAAGTGGGAGATGGCATGGCCATGGACTTGAGCCAGAACAGACAGCTGCATACTGCACCCTTTGAAATGCTGGTGGGAGCTCCTGATCCAGTCTTTGATCCTCATAGCATTCCCTGAGGAAACTTGCTGAGTCAGATGTGATCCCTCTGGTGGCATCTACTTCTGTGCAGCACCTCTATTTCTTCCCTGCAAAAAGTGTTCTGTGGCTTAAAATGCTAATCTCTTCAAGATATTAAAATACTGTAGTTACCATTTAATACAGCATACCAGGCATTTAATACCAGATCTATTTCAGTGTCTCTAATTTTGTTTTTGTTTGCCTGGATACAACTCCCGTGCTTGGTATCCCCAAATATGTAAGGCATATGAGTAATCCCATTTTTCAAAATGGGTTGTATATTTCTCCCAACTTTGGTCAAGTCAAATCAATCCTACACATTAAGAAAAAATGGTCTTAGTTAATAAAGGTAAATAGCACTCTCTGCAACAGCAATACGGCACAGTTTATTATCTTTTAATTTTGTTTTGAACTTGTTTATCCTAAATACTTATGCATGCTTATTTGTGTCTCTGTAGATGTACTAACGAGAGTCTACGTACATTGCCACAGCAATGGTTGTACAACGTTTTAGAAGAAATTAAATCTTGTGATCCTTCTTCTAAACTATGTGCAACTAGACGCAGTGCTGGAATTCCATTCTACATACAGGTACCTACTAATGTTGCACCTGTAACTTCATATGACTGCATTTATTTTATTGCCACATCATTGTGAGGCATATAAATCCCTGAGGAGTATCAGTTAGTACATTGTGAGATTGACGAGAGTTTACCGATTTCACCCATTTTGGGTCAAATTATGCCCCTTCTAGATACTTTGTGAAGATAGATGCGGGCAGGAGTCCACATTTTGTCCCAGTTTACATTCATGCAATTTGGATTACAAAATGGGAGTATAATTGGCCGTGAGATGTGGATCTATTGACTGGTGTTTCTGGAGGATAAGAACACATGAGATTTGTGGTTTCAGTGTGGTATCTGTCAAATGTGTAATAGTTCAGAGATTGTAAATATAGCTGCTTATTTTATTTGATAAATAAAAATGTGGATATTGCATTGTGAAGAATATGCCTGTTTTCATCTGAGTGCTCCATTATGGAGCTGAACTCCATTTTAGTGACACTAATACTGTAACAAATGGAAATTCTTCTGTATTTGATAGATTTATTTGTAATTGGGAATATGAGTCAAGAACCTTCATTCTTATGTTTGTAATTTACACTATACATTTTATGATGACTGGATTTTTTTGTTTCAAATAAATATGGTTGAGCAATTCTATCCCTCTTCGAAAGCCAAAAATTCAACATTGTTGAAGTTCGGAGACAGGAGTGAAAATGTTTTTACTTTTTCTTGTCCTTTTCTTTTGTTTTCTTCCTTTCCCTTTCTCTTTCTCTTTTCTTTTTGTAAAATATTACAGATTGTGCAGTGATGGTAACTGATTTATGATTGAGAAAATCCTTTACTATCAATGCAGATTTTCTGTATAAAAAGAATATTTGAGAGAGACTGGGTGGTGTTGGGAATTGTTTGTAAGCTCTTTCTCTTTTTAAGCTTTTTTTTTCAAATCCAGCTCTGATTGATAAAGATAAAAAATTCTTACCCTCTGATATTTGCAAGTGGTATACATGAAATTAATTTGGTGGCTTCAGCCCTATTGCTGGGGAAAAGTGTTCCCATCCATATCACAAAACTTAGCACAGTTAGCACTAATTGGCACCATTAATAGCATTCTGAGAAGCCAGGTTATGAACTGGCATCTGTAAACAAGATGGATAAGCACTAAATGAGGATAACATTATCCTTTTTTTTATCTAAAACTGGTCTTTGTAGGCCGAGGTTGACATACATTGGGGGAAGTTTACACTGCCACTGTCCGTACCATACCCGTTTGGATAAACTAGTCTGGAAGGTGCTGCTTTGTCAATCCCGGAGGGAGTACTAAATTCACATCCTGACAATTAAATACCTATAAATGGAGATTTGGAACTAGCTTTGGAATTGAACTGAAACCATTTGGTAGAAGAAATGAGACGGATAAAACAAAGATAAAATATGTACAATTTTCTTACTGGTTTTCCATTTGTTTTTCTTTGATGAATAACTCCAAGCACACTTGTGATTCTCAGTAAAATTAATGAATCCTGAAACGGACTGTTGCATTTAAATAATCCAAACTATAGATTGTAGTATGTATTATAAAGTATCCTAAAAAGATAGCATTAATACATAAAAGATCTTGTTTTGTTGGTCATAAATGCAAGACTCAGTGTGGCCTTTTGCCATCAGTCTCCTGAGACATGTTTTACTGGCTCAGTAAACTTGCTCTGTTGTGTTTTAATGCTTTTATAAGATGTTCTGTAAGGTTACATGCATTTTTTAAATTACTCTTTCAGATTAAAAATATTGCTACCTAAAATAAATCTTTAAACTGCAGAGAGCAATTCTTTTTGGAAGGATAAGAGGAAGTAGTGGGAAAGGGGCTTTATTTCATTTTTGTACTATTGGTTATCGTAGCATTACATTTTTAGCCTCCTTATGTTCTGCTGAATGTTAGTCTCCCACATATTCCCCTCCATTTTATCTCCATACTCCCTCCATACTTCCTCTTCTTCTCTCCATGCTGCATGTTTTCCCTCAAAGACACTGTTAAAAGTGCCAGATACTGTTTTTGTGCATGCTCCCAATTTCTGTACTCATCAATGCTTCCATTGGCTGAATAGCTCAGAGGTTTTGCTTTCACATTTATTTTTTGCAATGTGAGATGATATTAAATGCCTAAATATTGGTTATTGAAATGGATTCTATATGAGGTTCTTCTCTAAAAAACAGAGTTAAAGACATTGATTCTTTTCCCCCTGAATGTAATCTGGTCTTGCTGTGTGATTTTTATTTATTTATTTATTTATTTATTTGATTATCTGGTATCCCTCTCTCCTGCCTCCTTCCTTAATATTGCATCACTTCTGAGCACCTGCATTCATAAGCATTTTGATTATTTTATTGTTCTTGTAATAAATATATAGTTAAACTAAAATTTAACCAGTTCAGTGACCTTTGGACACATGGTCCTCTTCTAAAATCAGGGTGCACATGTTGTGCTCTGGACTTGATGTTTCAGTGAAGTGTCTCCGGCAAGTATTTTTATGGTGTCTGAAGTGTGCTCCACAGGTTGAAAGGATTGTGCTCAAAGAGTTAGTAGAATTAGTGACTACTTTCATTTATAGAAACCGTGCACTTTAGTACTAGTTTGTAACAAAATAATGTTTAGTTAATTGTTTTTAAAATGAGGATGTTACAGCAGTACACATTTTATTGTCCATTTTGATTGTCATAGTAATTATTAGGGCTGTCAAGCGATTAAAATATTAATCGTGATTAAAAAAAGTATCATGATTAATTGCGTGATTAATTGTGATGTAATAATAGAATAACATTTATATAAATATTGTGGATGTTTTCCACATTTTCAAATATATTGATTTCAGTTACAATAAAGAATACAAAGTGTACAGTGCTCACTTTATATTTGTTTTTATTAAAATCTTTGCACTGTAAAAAGAAAAGAAATCGTATTTTTCAATTCACTTAATACAAGTACTGTAGTGCAATCTCTTTATCATGAAAGATGAACTTACAAATGTAGAGTTATATGCAAAAAATAACCGCATTAGAAAAATAAAGCAATGTAAAACTTCAGAGCCTACAAGTCTACTCAGTCCTATTTCTTGTTCAGCCAATCGCTCAGATGAACAAGTCTGTTTATATTTGCAGGAGATAATGCTGCTCGCTTCTTGTTTACAGTGTCACGTGAAAGTGAGAACAGGCATTCCCATGGCACTGTTGTAGCTGGTGTCACAAGATATTTGTGTGCTAGATGCGCTAAGGATTCATATGTCCCTTTATGCTTCAACCACCATTCCAGAGGAGATGTGTCCATGCTGATGCTGGGTTCTGCTTCACAACGATCCAACGCAATGCAGACCAACCCATATTCATTTTCATCCTCTGAGTCAGATGCCACCGGCAGAATGTTGATTTTCTTTTTTGACCATTCAGGTTCTGTAGTTTCCGCATCAGAGTGTTGCTCCTTTAAGGCTTCTGAAAGCATGCTCCCCACCCTGTCCCTCTGAAATTTTGGACGGCACTTCAGATTCTTAAATCTTGGGTCTAGTTCTGTAGCTATCTGTAGCAATCTCACATTAGTCCTTCTATTTTGTCAAATCTGCAGTGAAAGTATTCTTAAAAAAACAACATGTGCTGGGTCATCATCCGAGACTGCTATAATGTGAAACATATGGCAGAATATGGGTGAAACACAGAGCAGGAAACATATACTTCTCCCCAAGGAATTCAGTCACAAATTTAATTATCACTTTTTTTTTAAATGATTGTCATCAGCATGGAAGCATGTCCCCTGGAACGGTGGCCAAAGCATAAAGGGGCATATGAATGGTTGGCATATCTGGCACATAAATACCTTGCAGTACTGGCTACAAGAGTGCCATGCAAACATCTATTCTCTCTTTCAGGTGACATTGTAAATAAGAAGTAGGCAGCATTATCTCTCGTAAATGTAAACAAACTTATTTGTCTTAGTGATTGGCTGAACAAAAAGTAGGACTGAGTGGACTTGTAGGTTCTGAAGTTTTACATTGTTTTGTTTTTGAGTGCAGATATGTAACAAAAAAAGTACATTTGTAAGTTGTGCTTTCACAGAAAATGATTGCACTGTGGTTCTTGTATGAGATTAATTGAAAAATACTATTTATTTTATCATTTTTACAGTGCAAATATTTGTAATAAAAATAATATAAAGTGAGCACTGTACACTTTGTATTCTGTGCTGTAATTGAAATCCATATATTTGAAAATCATCCAAACTATTTAATACATTTAAATTGATATTCTGTTTAACAGTGCATTTAAAACTGTGATTAATCACAATTAATTTTTTAAATTGCTATTATTTTTTGGAGTTAGTTGCATGAGTTAACTGCAATTAACTCCAAATTAATCAACAGCCCTAGTAATTATACTAACACAGTGTTTCCTCCTTTTATCTACGTATGAAATAGCTGCATTCTCCTTAGTCTCCACCATTATTTTGAATAGATAAAATACACCAGGTGAACATCCAAAGTGAGAGTTATGGGTGCATATAGAACTGTTAACAATGCCCTGTGGATAAAGGTTACAGTGTTAAAATACAAAATTCCGGAAATGCAACAGTTAAGATAATATAAGCAGTGTTAATTCATCTACATTACACATGCTCTGTTTTACAGTATGAATTTTATAGTACAGGGCTGCCCGGGGGGGCGAGTCGGGCAATTTGCCCTGGGCCCCGCAGGGGCCCCGTGAACCCTGGCCTGGCGGCAACCCGGGTCTTCTGCGGCATTTCGGTGGCGGGGGGTTCCTTCAGTGCTGCTAAAGACGTGGAGCTACTGAAGGGCCCCCCACCGCCAAAATGCCGCCAAAGACTTGGACCGCCCATGGGTGAGTACAAGTGCCGCAGCTCCCTGCTTTGCCCCAGGCTTCCTGAATCCTCTTGGCAGCCCTTTTATGGTAGAAAGAGAAATATATTAAGCATATCTAAAAAGAAAAAATGACTCAACTTTAATGTCATGATTTATTTCTTCCATGTAACTTATTAGTTGTGGCAGAGCATTTGTGTGCATGTGTCTAGCTGGAGCTTACAAACTACATACACTTAATGCAACTGTCTGGCTTGCTGAATTCATATTCTTTGCCAGTCTTACAGTGGTTGTAAGCACTTTGGATCAAGAAAACTAATGGCATGCACACATTTGCTTAAATGCACCTCAGTATGATTGAAGAAATATTCTTTAGTACACACTCAAATGATTGTATCCAGAGCTGGTTGAAAAATTTTCAACCAAACTTTTTTCTGTTGAAAAATTCCATTTTGACAGAAAATTCATTGGGGGAGGTTTCTGAGATCCAGGAAATTGGGATGTGGGGGTTGGAGCCTAGGGGTGAGGGGAGACTAAGACTGAGAGACTGACCAGCCAGGGCACCCCACCATAGAATTGCAAGTAGCTTGGTGGATAGGGTACTCATGTAGGATGGTGGGGATCAGAGCAGTGAGTTGAACATGGGTTTCCTACATTCTATGCAAATCTCTGGCCAATTAATACTTAATTATTTATACAAAGTGGAACAGCTCCAGCAGGAGACGCTGACTGTATGGCCTGATGGTTAATGTTGCTATTATAATCTTAACTGATGACTTTTCTGACTTTTTTGGTTCTGTTTTTATTGTTGTTTGTTTTTTTTGATTTATGAGGGTGAGTGACTGAAAATGAGACCTTTTTTGAAACTTTTTTCATGAAAAATTTCAAAAAGGTCTCATTTTCATTCCACGTTAGAATGAAACAGTTTTCAAAAACTGTAATGTTTTTGCAGAATGGTATTGTTTTCCAACCAACCCCATGTCATATCAAAACTATATATTTTTTTCAAACCAATCAAAGAAAAACAGGATTAAAATCGAAACTATTGTGCAAGTTTCCCTATGGTGCTCAAGATGCTCTGCTTTAATATCTTATATATGGAGAGAGATGGTAATTGGGCAGTACTGTTGTTAGTAGATAACTAGAAATAACTAGTTACTTACGACTTTTTACCTTCCCTTAGGCTTTGTTGGCTTCGGAACCAAAGAATAAAACAAACTTGCTGAAAATGACAATGAATGAGTTAGTATCTTTGGCTGTACCTGTGAATGAATCACTCAACATAATCCCTCAGGTGAGAAGTAAAACACATCATGATATTAGGAAATAAAGTTCCCAGAACAGTCCTTTGTCAACCAGTCATTGTGTTTTTTAAAAGTAGATGTAATTCATTTTTTTGATCTACAAACATGCTAAAGGTTCGGGTCTTGAAGCATTCAGAGGTTGTGGAGTTATTGGATTCTTCATGCAAGTGAATGAGATGTTCTGAACAAAAATCCTGAACATTCTGTATTGACTCATTTGGTGTATTGACCTCTTCATGTGGTGAAAGTATACTAATTCCTTTTTATTAGAGTTTACATAATCAGATTGTTGCCCTGTAATATTTCTGAACAAATGATGAGTAAATTTTAGTATTAAGCAACGTTCCATTTGGAGTAAATAAACAAATAGTTTGTGTTCCATACATAGCATAGAACAGTAATGAGAACACACACTGAAAAATGACTCTTGTATATACTCAGCTGCTCTTCATGCTTAAATATGTGATCAACAACTTATATTTGTAAATCTTAAAACTGTCCAATTTAACGTCGAACATCTTTATTTTTCAACATTACTGTAGCAGTACTTTAAAAACTTGATCGCTGAGCATGGTTTGTAGTTAGCTAGAGTTTGTAGTATTTAGTTACTATGCCAGCTTGTTAGCTAGTGCAAAATTATGTAGCTCCATCAAAGTCAGCTTCAGTGATTACCATCAGCTGAAGATCTAGCCCAGTATGTGTAGGGAAGTACAAGAAGAATACAGTGTCTGGTGAGATAGCCCATGTATTAATCTTAGCTTAAAATTGGCAAGTTTTTCATAAACACCTGTTCCAGATTGGGTTTTTGTGTGTTTTGGCTAATTTTTGAGGCCATGTCTACATTATAAATTTATGTTGACTCAAGGTACTTTGGCATATAGCTGCCACAATTAGTACATTGCTTGTGTGCATGCATACTTGGCTCCTTGTGTTGGTGGTATGCATACTCACCAGGAGTGCTTGTGTCAGTGCAGAGAGCAGTGCACCACGGGTCGCTATCCAACCATGCAACTCTCCATCATTCAGCATGTTGTCTTTTGGGACGTTTTGGCATTGCATGATGGGGTGAAAATGAATCGTGCAGAGATGACTGGGCGCATGAGGTGAATTTCCCAGTATGCATCTGTCTCTATCCCATAATGTTGTTATCTATATCCTGTAATTTTCTCGCTTTTTTTCAAAATCCCACAAACCCACGTAGCCTTCCTCATTGTCTAACATCTCTGAGAGAAGCATGGTGGCTGTATGCCTCTGTACTATTGTCATGAGTTTTGGCAAACACAGGGTGCACAATCCTGGGGTATTTGCAGAAGCATAAGAAGAACCAAATGAGTGAGAGGCATGGTCATTCCTTGGAGGACTGATTTCTGTGGGACATAGTGAGAACCAATTCAAGGATTTTGGTGGTGTTCATGGAACAGCTGCAGATGGTGGAGTGGCGCTTCTGGGCCTGAGAAACAAGCCCTAACCAGTGGGATTCCATCGTTATGCAAGCATGGGATCACAAGCAGTAACTGCAGAACTTTTGGATGCGCACGGCCACATTCCTGGACCTGTGCGCTAAGCGTGCCTGAGCCCTCTAGCACAGTGATGCCAAAATGAGAGCTGCAAGGACAGTGGAGAAGCAATTAGTGATCGCACTGTGGAAACTTGTAATGCCAGATTGCTACAGTCAGCTGGGAATAAATTTGAAGTCCCCCATGGGGGCCATTGTGATGCAAGTGTGCAGGGCCATTAATCACCTCTTGCTTTGCAGAACTATGACTCAGCAATGTGCAGGACATAGTGGATTCATTTGCAGCAGTTGGGTTTCCGAACTGTGGTAGAGTGATAGACAGCACATATGTCCCTATTTTAGCACCAAATCACCTTGCCACAGAGTATATTGACAGAATGGGCTACTTTTCTATGATTATGCAACCGTTGGTGGATCACTGGGGATGCTTCGCTAACAGCAGTATAGACTGGTCAGCGAAGGTGCATGATGCTCGTATCTTCAAGAACTTTCTCTCCTGACTGGAGGATTAGCATTGGGGATGTTGGAATGTCAATATTGATCCTAGGCTATCCAGCCTACTGCTTGCTCCCTGGCTCATGAAACCATGTGCCAGCCATCTCAACAGCACCAAGGGAACAGTTCAATTACCAGCTCAGCAGGTGCAGAATAACAGTTGAATGTGTTTTTGGTCATTTGAAAGATTGCTGGCATTGTTTACTCATGAGATTGGACCTTGATAAGAAAAATATCCCAATTGTGTATAGCTGACTGCTGTGTCCTGAATAATATCTGTGAAGCTGTGACGATGCGGTTCTGGCGGGACCCAGCTGAAAGGACCAATTGCTCAAACAGGGCAGTTACAGCCCTAGGCTGGGGTTTTTCCACCTCTGAGGCAAACCAAACCAGCCAGACAAAAAGGACTTTGGTTTCACCCCACTGGTTAACCACAAGTCATACAAGCAATTTCCTTAGACACTCCAGTCTCCCAGTATCACCACGAGTGCCACTCGTCCTGAGGATGAATGGTTATGAAAACCAATACCCCAATAAAAGAAAACGGTTCTCTCGATCCCAAAGAATCAAGCCCCAGACCCAGGTCAATATACACATCAGATCTTACCCACAAATCACGCTGTTGCCAATCCTCTAGAATCTAAAATCTAAAGGTTTATTCATAAAGGGAAAAAGGTAGAGATGAGAGCTAGAAATGGTTAAATGGAATCAATTACATACAGTAATGGCAAAGTTCTTAGTTCAGGCTTGTAGCAGTGATGGAATAAACTGCAGGTTTAAATCAAGTCTCTGGAGAACATCCCCCGCTGGGATGGGTCATCAGTCCTTTATGCAGAGCTTCCGTTTTTAGCAAAGTTCCTCCAGAGGTAAGAAGCAGGATTGAAGACCAGATGGAGATGAGGCATCAGCCTTATATAGGCTTTTCCAGGTTTAAGAATCTCTTTGTTCTTACTGTGGAAAGTTTACAGCAAAATGGCGTCTAGAGTCACATGGGCAAGTCCCTGCATACTTTGCTGAGTTACAAGGCGTATCTGCCTTCTCTCCATGGGTCAGTTGTGTAGCTGATGGTCCTTAATGGGCCATGAAGCAGGCTAGGCAGAGCTAACATCGACTTGTCTGGAATGTTTCTCAGAAACACAGCACAAGTTTGAAATACAAACAGTATAGATCCAATACTCATAACTTCAACTACAAAAAGATACAGACATACAGACAGCATAATCATAACCAGCAACCCATAACCTGGTCTTAGATACCTTATTTGACCCCCTTTACATAAGATTTGGTGCCACTACAGGACCGTGGTTGCAAACCATGTTCTTTATGGTCCCAGTTTATATCAATAACGTCACAGAAGCAAAGGGCGCAAAGTTCCCTCAAGGGTGGAGAGGATGTAGGTGGGGAGGCTGTCTGCTGAGTTTGAACAGACTGGTGCAAGGGCTAGAAGAGTGCAATGCAGAGCTATGTGGTTCAGGGAGGCTTTGAAAGACCATTTTAACAGTGAGCCAGAGTAGTATGTGATGGTGTTGTAGTGTGGTCTGTGTGGCCCTGCTCTTTTGTGGCCTGGTAGGAATTGTATGGTGAATGCTGTAGGAGCATAACATTGTGATTGCACCCATTAATGTTGTTTGTGAATGATTTGTGTGACACATACTCCAACTGTGGCTTTCACAGGTCAGTGTATGTGAAGATGTGACTGTCTTTAATGTTCCCCAGGGTGTAGTGGTAGGGGTAGTGTAGCAACCTTTGATGCCATTTGGAATGTTGGGGAGAGGGGGAAGGTTTAGGGAGGTCCCAATGTTGAGTTCTCAGTGGGTTTCAGAGGAATGTGAACCTGGATTTGTTGAACCTGCCAGGTCTACCTGAGTCTGCTGCAGAGTCTGCCTGAGAAGCCCCATTATGTCCTGGTGCATCTCCCTCTCCTTTTCCTGTTGGGACTCCTGGGCCTTTGTCCTCTCCATTCTTTCCTTGTCCATGGTATCTGCAATGTTCATCCACCAGACCCCCATGTTCGTGGTCTGATACAGCACTGGCTTGCAGGATCTCATTGAACATATCATCTCAAGTGTTCTTCCTCCTTATCTGGCTCAGGCATTCCGTGAGTGTGGAGGGGGAGACCCTGAAGGCTGCAGTGGCAGCAGCTGGAGATAAAATGCACAGAGGCACCATTGTAAGTGTATTCACTATGGAAAGCGAAACTTGAGGTGCTGAACTCACTCATTTTTCCCCCCCCAAAATTTTAAGTACAGCATTGTCATTTCTTCTTGGGATTGCTTGTGCATGGTGTCAGTCATAGCACCAGCCACAGTGAATGTGGCCTGCTAGGGGTTGGTGTTGCATGATTCTAGTAGTATAGGGCAATGGCACTGAATACTGGCACTTTTTGTCCACCATTTTCCATTTTAGCTTTTATCTCACTCCTGAGGATAACAAAGGCAGAGAGAGAGCACAGCTGCTTCTGGTGTCTTTAAGCTGCCTGGGCCCATATGCTGCTGCTTGTACTGCAATGATGCCTGCCAAAGTTATCGCTGAGTGGCATGGAAAAGCATTCTACCATGGAGGAAGAAATAGGGCAGTCCTCCCTAGAAACCTTTAGGAGAGGATTGCAGAGTATCTCCATGAAAGTTTCATTAAGATCTCTCAAAAAGCTCCAATTTTCTCCCCCTGCCTCACTCTATAGGCGAATATAAAGCAGCTAGCAGCTCAAGTGGTCTTGGTTGTTACCACTACCTCTTCTAGCATGAGTAAATTAAATTAATGAAGAGTCAAAACATGTGTCCTGCTACTTTGGGAGCGCCATCTCTGTTATTGAGATTGCATGCCCAAGGTTCCTTCTCCTGCATTGGGCTCACCTGTGCTCGACCGGTGGGACTGGCAGGACTGCAGTGGAGTCAAAAACAGGCTCACTGTGCAGCTCGATCCACTTGGTCACCTGTCCCCCATACTTCTCCTTGCTGTTCCTGGCAGGGGTCTGTCACTCAGCCTCCTCAGAGGTATCAACGATGCTGTGGGTAGTGGTGGTTGAGTCTTTGCTGAGCAATCTGTAGTTATCAACGTTTCTGTGGCTGCTTCAGAGCTGAGCTCTTCTCCCCACACACCCAGGAGGTCCAATATCTCCTGTTTGCACCAGGCAGGAGTGTGTCTGGAGCATGTAGCTGACGTGGTCAGCTGGGAAGTTGCACACAACAATGGAGAGCTGCTATGTGTGCTTGCCAAGCCAGGAAATAAGGAAAAGGAATTTCAAAAATTCTTGGGGCTTTGAGTGGGTGTGTGTGTGGAGGGGGGGCTTCTGGTTTGGCAGTGAAGTTCACAATGCCTGACCAGAGTGGTCAGTCTGAGGCATTGTGGAGGACAGTTAGGGTCAACATATGTACCTCAGTGTCTACATTTGCACTGTAGTAACTGAAATACATCAACAATGACTCTACGCCGCTCGGGGAGACGGTGTTACTATGTTGGTGTAACGAGGCGCTTATAGCTGTGGGAAACAAATTTGACTGTAGACACACGCACAATTAGATCGATGTAAGCTGCCTATCTTGGTAGTATAGACCAGACCTGAATCAAAAAGTATCTATTTTCTCCCCCTCCCCCCAATCTCGGTTGACAAATTTAAGTATAAGTACCTGAAGCTCAGAAACGGATGATCGAATTGACTTTACTTACAAGGTTTGATGTCAGATAATCCTGAGAAATTTTGAAAATTGTCTCATTGTAATTGAAGAGAAAAAGTGCAACTTTTATGGCTTGATTTTACTTGTAATACAGAAGGTTCAGGATTTATTTGTCCAGGATAGATTGCTAAGCATTCCGGTTTTACTAGTTGTAGTAAAGAATTTGACACTGATTTCTTCATATGTTTGCTGCTGTTAAAAAATATAAATACATTTATATCCTTCAGTTTCTTTCATCCAAGAATCTCAATGTTTCATGAATGTGGTGGTAGCTAGAAAAGTGAATCATTTATTCACTTTTTTTTTCACTGTGACTATGCTTTTCAAAGCACTTTGCACAGTGCCATTGTATTGCTTTAATTGTTAATAGTGATAGGTTGATTGGAATTTAAAGTGGAAATTAAGTGGCATAAATGAGTAAATGGGTTGATTTGTTCATCTCCATGGCTATGGTTGAAGTATGTAATTTGAGGACTTTTCCAACAAAGTAGCATATGTTACAAAACAAATTATGATTTTTTTTCCCCCAGGTTCATGCTTTAAATATCCTGAGGGCCTTGTTTAGGGATACCCGCTTTGGTGAAAACATCATACCTTACATAGCAGATGGAATACAAGCAGCAGTTCTAGGTTTCACATGTCTGGGCAGTAAGTTAATCCTTAATACATTGTATTAGTTTGGAGAAGCATGTGATGGTGCTAACCAAAGCGTTTGTAATGTTTGTCAATAATTGTACCACAGCTGATGGAGTTTTTATTAACTGAACGTTCATACGTATTACAGAATGTGATGTATCTTGGCACGATACTGGAGAAAAATGACAGGAAAGCTGCAATTTGGGTCTCAGTATTGTTATATCAATGTATTTTTTGTGTTGGTTTGATGTAATGTAGAGTGTACTTCTTTCTAATTTCAAGAGTGACAAAAGTAAATTATTTTACAATTAAAAAAACATCTGGTTGGCTGATAAATAGTGAGTCAGTGCGTCATGTTAGTAAGAGTCAAGTTTGTTTTTTTTTCCTAATCATTGGATTGGGTCTCAGTGTAAGATGGTTATCAGTATGTTATTTTTAAAGTCCAATATCTCATGACCTGCCATGGCTAAAAATAAATGCTTTAAACTACTGGAAATCTGGGCTTACGTTTGTTCCTTGCCCTTAATGTTGCCCAAGTATATGTCTGGACTTTGCAGTAGTTCCCAGACTGATTATTCCGGAAAGCCTCACTTTCTTAATAGTACTTTCATCTGATTGATGATGATGAATTTATGATGTTCTTTGCAGGTAAGGGAGATGAGCTCTGGACCATGGTCTCAGTGTTTTGTGATTTATGAAAGCTGTGATTCCCATTGAACTATGATGTGCTAGTTGAATTTGATTTGATTTCTGCTGAGTGTTTCACTTGCCTTCAGTTCCCTGAGATCCGCTATTTCTGTCCTGGCCATCAACTCTGGTACTATTATTGACAGGTATCATCAATGTTGCACTTTGCAATGGGAAGCTACTCACCATCCTTAGACATGAAAAGATCTATTCTTAATCCCATGATAAATAGAGTCAATATTCCTTTTTAGATAATGTGACTGAGAAGGGGTACTTCTTAGGGTCTTGGTAATATTTATCTGAGAAACTCTTAAATTAAATATTACAGAAAACACACATATAGCTTTTGGCTAATTAACATAAAATTGTTTTTTGTTGTTTAGATACCATGGTGCATTGTAAATACCTTGGTAAATGTTCTTACACTTTTTGTACTACATAAAAAGCAGTTTGTTAAAATTTAGATATAAGTGTATGTTGGGGAAACTAAATAGGAGAAAGTAGAAAAATGTAAGAAAATCAGAAAATTCAGATGTAAGTTAAAACTCCTGAGTCTGCAGTACCATCATTTCTGTGCTTCCATAGCTATGCTCATTACAGAATGGAATATAGTTTTATATTGCTACTGATCTCTATCTGTTCCATGAGGCAGACAATGACCTCTTTTCAGGGAGGACTGGGAAAAAGCAGAACTTATGAGGCTAAGCATATGGCTCCTAAAACAGGGAGCAGGCATTGCACTGCAGAGGGGAAGGCAGAAGAACCCAGAAAGTGCTGAAGAGAAAATTCCTGTGCAAAGACAAAGAAATTAGAATTTACCTACTACTAGACTCTCCAATTGCCTGCTATATTAGCATGTATCTTTTGTCTGGTGCCAACCATTGAAAATCCATTCCAGAAAAAAACAAAACAAAAACACTATAGTCTAGGCCCCTACAGTGACACTAGCAAAACTGAAGAATATGCATGTTGTGGAGTGAGAGTTCATACTTTCTGGAGATGTTTGTGAGATGGTCCCTGGGCTAAAGAAGTTGGAGCCACTGGTAGATGTTCTTTTCCTTATTTTAAAGATTGGGAAATGGGGCAGAGGTTAGTGATTTACCCAAGGTTACACAGGAGGTTTGTGGCAGAGTCAGGGATGGATACCAGATTGCTTGCTTCCCAGCTCTGATCTTTTAACCATTAAGCCACACAATCTCCTCCATTAAACTATTTTAGGGCACTGAAATTCGTTAAACTATTTGTCTGTTCCACTCACATGTTAAATATTAACAAAGAGTCCTGTGGCACCTTATATAGACTAACAGATGTATTGGAGCATAAGCTTTTGTGGGTGAATACCCACTTTGTCAGACGCATGTAATGGAAATTTCCAGAGACAGGTATAAATATGCAGTCAAGAATCAGTCTAGAGATAACGAGGTTAGTTCAGTCAGGGAGTATGCGGCCCTGTTCTAGCAGTTGAGGTGTGAAAACCATGGGAGGAGAAACTGCTTTTGTAGTTAGCTAGCCATTCACAGTCTTTGTTTAATCCTGAGCTGATGGTGTGAAATTTGCAAATGAACTGAAGCTCAGCAGTTTCTCTTTGAAGTCTGGTCCTGAAGTTTTTTTGCTCACCCAGTGCTCAACTGGTGGGACTGGCAGGACTGCAGTGGAGTCAAAAACAGGCTCACTGTGCAGCTCGATCCCCTTGGTCACTTATCGCCCTTACTTCTCCTTTCAATCTGCTATTGTGTGGCCAGGGAGGTTGAAGTGTTCTCCTACAGATTTTTGTATATTGCCATTCCTAATATCTGACTTGTGTCCATTTATCCTTTTACGTAGGGAGTAATCCACTTTGGCCGATGTACATAGCAGAGGGGCATTGCTGGCACATGATGGCATATATAACATTGATGGAAGTTCATTCACCTGCACGTCCACCAATGTTGCGTGTGTCTGATGAAGTGGGTATTCACTCATGAAAGCTTATGCTCCAATACGTCTGTTAGTCTATAAGGTGCCGCAGGGCTCTTTATTGCTTTTTACAGATCCAGATTAACAAGGCTACCCCTCTGATGTTAAATATTGTATAGCAAACTACTTTCATCTTCCTGTGCCACTAAGAGGGATGCTAGATTAGGGACTGTTTGTCTAGTCTAGCATGCAAAATATTCTGTTGCTGTTGTAAAAAGTTCTAAATTAAATTACATCTAAATTTGAAATCCAGTTTACAGTGTGGTTTGAAAGCTGCTTAATATCTATTCCATGTTTCTTTATACATTAGGTGAGAAATTCCTCCACTCTTCTATTTAGTACCCTGATTACAAGAATTTTTGGAGTTAAAAGAGGGAAGGATGAAAATTCCAAAAAAAATAGGTAAGCTCCATCTTTACTTTTGCAAAGCATTGACTCAGCCAAGAATAATTTGAAAATGTTGCATGCTTTTATGGATTTATCTGAAGAATAATGTTACAAAAACATCTCAATTCATTTAAACTATGTTGCCAAGATTAAGCTCTTGAGTCAAAAATATCTCCCCTAACGCAGTGAACATTAATTTTAATTTAAAGTGTAATTTTACAGAAAGGGCCTGATCCTGAAAGATGCTGAGCATCTACAGTTCCCAAACACTTCAATGGGAATTACGATGGTCATCACATCTTGGGATCAGACCCCAAAATGATCCTCCAGAAGTTGAGTAACTGGTCCATGATTTTCAGAGCATTAGGACTCCCAGAGAACTGCAATTTATTATTTTTTAAATGTCTGCTATTTTTACTATACAGTGACTCATCTTGCTGGTCTTAGGAAACAATTTTATTTTTGTGTATAATATAATTAACTGTGAATGTTCTGGCTCTAGTGGCAGTCAATATGGTGGCTGATAGAGAGTTCTGAAATATTTGCTGATGACAGACAGATATATTGCTGTTGTTGACACTTCTTGCTGCTCTGTAATTGCAGGAATTCCTTGACAAATAGATGAAACATCATAATTACTACCCAAAAATAAGAGCAGTACCATACTCCCAAATTAGTTACTATGATTGTATTCATGTTGGAGAGTGAAGGAGGGGGCAACTCCCAAATACAGCTGGGAAAGGAGATCATTTGTTCAAATCTCGCCTCTGCCGACTGTGACTTAATTGGCATCACAGAGACTTTATGGGATAGGTCTCATGATTGGAATTTAGGTCTGAGGGATATAGTTTGTTCAGGAAGGGCAGACAAGATAAAAAGAGAGGAGGTATATATAGGCATAGACTATATATATGCTTGTTCTATTTTCTGGAAAGAGGAGAGATGCAGACCAGTTGAAAGTCTCTGGTTAAATATAAAAGGAGTTAAAAAGGGAAGGGTGATGTCATTGTTGGAGGTCTACTATTGACCACCAAATCAGGAAGAGGAGGTGGATGAGGCATTTCTAGAACAAATAACAGCAATATCCAAGACACAAGACCTGGCAGTAATGGGAGACTTTAAATACCCAGACACCTGTTGCAAAAGTAATACGACCAAACCCAAAATTTCCCATAAGTTCTTGAACTGTATTGGGGACAGCTTTTTGTTTCAGAAAGTGGAGGATGTAATTGAGGGACTGACATTTTAGATGTGCAGGAGAGAGGAATTGGTACTGAATCTGAAGGTGGAAGGCAATGTGGGTGAAAGTGATCATGAAATCATTATGATCCTAAGGAAGGGAAAGAGTGAGCAACAGAATGACAGTGGACTTCAAAAAAACAGACACTTAACAGACTCTGAGAACTGATAGGTAAGGTCCCGCAGGAAGAAAATCTAAAGTTCGAGGAGTTTGGAAGAGCTGGCAGTTTCTCGAGGAGAGAATATTAAAGGCATAACTGCAAATTATTCTGATGTGAAGAAAAGATAAGAAGACTATTAACAGGCCAATATGGCTCCATCAGGAGCTCTTTAGTGACATGAAAATCAAAAAGAAGTCCTGCAAAAAGTGGAAACATGGTTACTGGCCTAATGGATTAGGGAGGGAAGCAGTAGGTGTGAGAGATCTTGATTTTTAGTTAGGCTTTTGATGCAGTCGCATGGGATATTCTCATAAACAAACTAGGGAAATACTATCTAAATGAAATTACTGTAAGGTGAGTGCACATCTGGTTGAAAGACTGTTCTCAGAGCAGTTATCAATGGTATGCTATCAAACTGAGAGGATGTCTCTAATGGGGGTCCCATGGGGTCAGTCCTGGGTCTGGTACTATTCAGTACTTTCATTAATGACATGGATAGTAGAGTGGACAGTATGCTTATAAAATTTATAGATGACACGAAGCTGGGAGAGGTTGCAAGCACTTTGGAGGACAGGATTAGAATTCAAAGGACCGTAACAAATTGGAGAATTTGTCTGCATTCAATAAGATGAAATTCAGTAAAGACAAGTGCAAATTTTCACCTAGGAAGGAAAAATCAAATGCACTATTACAAAAGAGGGAATAACGGGTTATGTGGTAGTACTACTGAAGAGAATTTGAGAGTTATAGTGCATCCCAAATTGAGTATGAGTCAACAATGTGATGCAGTTGCAAAAAGGCTAATACTATTCTGGGTTTTGTGTAAGACATGGGAGGCAATTGTCCTTTTCTACTTTGCACTAGTGAGGCCTCAGCTGGAATACTCATTCTGAGCACCACACTTTATGAAAGATGGGGACAAATTTTCTTTATTAAAAACAAGTGGTTTATTTAATTCACACAAAGAGATCATCGTGCCATACACACTTATTTCGTATTTGTAAATTATAGGGCACAAAAAACTATAGGTGTTTCATATTCAGTTACTTTGTCATTTTCCCCTTCTCCCATACCTAATGGTGTGAACCTATCCATTGAGGTACAAACCCTGTGTAAAAGACTAGGAAATAAATATAAAGAACTTTATTTAGTGACAGTTAAGACTACATCAGTATAGACCCTATCCATGCAATGCCTACAATGCTGTCGATAACACTTCAGTGCTCCATAAGGCTTTCACTTCCTCATCTGACTGATACCAAAAGGCAATATGAACCTCAGCTTCTTCATACTCGTATTCTAATGCAAAATTTTAACTGTGACCTCAGCAGTATTAAGGCAGCCTAACTCCTCAGATGTATGGAGTCAGTATGTGACAGATGTGCTGATCTGTTGTTACAAGAGTGTCTGAGGTCTGTTCATGTTTTGCAACAGAGTGCAGCTTTCATGAAGTTGCATGTCGGTATCTATTGGAGGTAGCTTGAACAGGCAACCTTAATTCTGTCATATCCCTACTTTTGAGTGCTTGATGCTGCAACCTCAGTGTTCTTTTAATATAGGGTTTTTTAAATATATATGTTAAATGGATGCTGTCACATTAAATTGTACTTCTTTCTGAAACTTCTTTGTTCACTGTTAAAGTAACACCTAGTGATTACTATATCTGAAAGATCGGAGTAGAAAATATTTTTCTCTGTCTTTTCAGATTGTGTACTTTGTACATTGAACAGGACTTTGGGTGTAGTCAGTTTTATTGTTTCTTCTTTGAGTGCTTGTTCATGTTAATTCTAATCGTGCACGCACGCACGTACACAGTAGCTGGAAGATGTTTCCTTTAGTAGCAGCCATAGGGTTGGCCTGGAGGCCCCCTGGAGTTGCACCTTCATGGCACCCAATATAGTGCCCTGCCGACCCGCCACCCCCTCTGTTCCTTCTTACCACCAGTGATGGTAGCTGGAACTTCCCTGGCTCTTGCTTCAGCAAGTGGCTTAGCAGCTCGACTCTTGTTGTATTCTTGTTTAGTCAGTTAGTATAGTTTGTTACCTAGTTAAGTAGTCGTAAGTTCTGTTGCAGGGGTTGTTCCCGTTCCTTCCTTGCTGTCCCTGGGGCATGCTGCGATCTACAGGTTTCAAGACCTGCAAGGACTGCGTGAAGCGCATGCCAAAGAGTGACCCTCCCCCCCCACCTCTGGGTGAAAGTCACCAAAAAGACAGCTTTAAAATCTGTCTGGAATTCCAACCAGAACCCTGAAAGAGAGAGAGCAGAGGCTTAAAATCCTCCTCATGGAGGCAGCTCTTCGACCACAGTCGGACCCTGGTACTGGGGATCCTACCACTAGCACATCATCTTCGGTGTGGAGCATGCCGGCACCCTCTTTGAGGTACCAGGTACCAAAAAAAAGACGTGCTCAAAGAGCCTCGGCACTGTCATGGAGTGTCTCAAGGACACTCCAGCCTTTGGCACTGGTCCCAGTCACCGGTGCAGAAGAAGAAGAGGGTCGAAAGCAGTCGATCCCCAATACCTAGACCCAGAGACCAGCCATCAGTGGCACCACAGTTGGGCCAGGGCTTTGAGATGCAAGGGGTGGCCATGTCAACTCTACAAAAAACTCAAGTTCCTCATGGTCTTTCTGGCCTCCATCATTCCCTTATTGGATCCAGCAGACTGGTATGCCACCCTCAACTTGAAGGATGCATACTTTCATATCGCGGTCACTCAGCCCCACAGGAAGTACCTCAGGTTTGTGGTGAACACCCGCTACCATTTCACAGTCCTCCTGTTCAGCCTGTCAGCAGCACCTTGGGTTTTCACCAAGTGCATCGCAGCCGTCGCTGTGTTTCTGTGCAGGCACCAGGTTCAGGTGTTTCTTTACCTCGATGATTGACTGATCAAGGGCCCCTCCAAGACGCAAGTGGAGGCTCAGTCAAGTTTATCAGAGCCACCTTCATCAACCTGGGTCTCCTTTTAAATGAAGCAAAGTCCACTCTGTCCCCCGTTCAGAGGATAGAATTTATAGGAGTAGAATAGGACTCGATCAGGCCAGGGCATATCTACCGCAAGCAAGGTTTCGGGCCCTGACCATTCAAGGCCTCAGTTTCCCACCACCACAGCAAGAAACTGCCTGAAGCTTCTGGGACACGTGGCGGCTTGTACCTATGTGGTGCAGCATGCCAGGCTCAGACTGCAACCTCTTCAGTTGTGGCTGACATCAGTATACTGCCTGGCCAGAGACAGCCTGGACAGTATAGTGACCTTATCTCGCCCAGTCCTTGACTCCCTTCTGTGGTGGCGTGACGCTCAGGAGGTATACTCAGCGGTCCCCTTCACCAGTCATCAGCTGTCCTTGTCTCTAGTGACAGATGCATCAGATGTGGGCTGGGGAGCACATCTAGGAGACCACAGGACTCAAGGTCTTTTGGTCTCAGGCAGATCTGACTCTCCACATCAACGTCAGAGAGCTGAGAGCGGTACTCTTGGTGTGGCAGGCCTTCTGGGCATATTTAACGGGGCAATGTGTATCAGTCATGACGGTTAACACCTCCGCAATGTTCTATATCAGAAAACAGGTGCACACTCCTCTCCCCTGTGCCAGGAAGCCCATGTGCTGTGGGACTTCTGTGGAGAACATTCAATATACCTGCAAGTGTCGTACCTCCCCGGGGTACAGAATGAGCTGGCAGACCTCCTCAGCAGGTCATTTCATGGCCACGAGTGGTCCCTTCACCCCGACGTTGTGATTTCAGTCTTCCAGAGGTGGGGCTTTCCCCAGATAGATCTGTTCACCATGCGACACAACAGGAAGTGCCAGCAGTTCTGCTCCTTCCAGAATCAGAGCTCCAGAGCAGGTGCATTCCTCCTCCTCTGGGGAGGTTGTCTCCTATACACCTTTTCACCCATACCACTCATTCACAAGGTGATCCTCAATATCTGGAGGGAATGAGCTCAGGTTATATTGATAACTCCAGCATGGTCCCGACAGCACTGGTACACATGTCCGTGGAAGCTCCAGTTGCCTTGCTGCTCTTCCCAGACTTTCTGACGCAAGATCACGGTCATCTTCAAAATCCAAACCTCGTGTCTCTTCACCTCACAGTGTGGAAGATCCATGGTTGAACCCAATGGAGTTTTCCTGTTCAGAACAGGTTAGACAGGCCCTCGGCTGTAGAACTCTCTAGGAGAGCCACCTACCTTGCCGAGTGGAAGAGACTTTCAATCTGGTCAGCGCAGTGCCATTCGTCCCTGATGCTGGCCCCAGTGTCACTTATTCTGGGGTACCTCCTCCATCTGAAGCAGCAGGGGCTTTCGCTGTCATTGATAAGGGTTCACGTAGCTGCCATCTTGGCCTTTCACCCAGGTGAGGAGGGCTGCTCGAAGTTTGCTACCCCTATGGTCAGCCGGTTTTTAAAAGGGCGGCAGGCTATATCCTCATGTCAGTCAGCCTGTCCTAGTCTGGGACCTCAATCTGGTCCTTCTAGACTAATGGGACCACTCTTTGAGCCCTTGGCAACGTGCTCCCTCCTCTTTCTCTCTTACAAGGTGACGTTCCTGGTGAGGATAACCTTGGCCATGAAGGTGTCTGAACTCAGGGCCCTAACCTGATATCCCCCATATACTGTGTCTATAAAGACAAGTGCAGCTCAGGCCTCACCCTGGTTTCCTCCGAAGATGATGTCACAGTTTCACATCAACCAAGACATCTTTCTCCTGATGTTCTAGCCTAAGCCTCATTCCAGTTGCAGGGAGCAGAGACTCCACTCTCTGAATGTCTGCAGGGCCCTAGCCTTTTACATCGAGATAATGAAGCCGTTCAGAAAATTGGTCCAGTTATTCGTGGCAGTGGGGGACAGAATGAAAGGTCTGCCTGTGTCATCAAATGTATTTCGTCATGGATCGCATCCTGCATCCGCGAGTGCTACAACCTGGCGGGGGTTCCTACACCCCTGATTGCTGCGCATTCCACCAGGGTGCAGGCTTAGTCAACAGTGTTCCTGGTGCATGTCCATTCCAATACCCATCCTCCTTCCCCTCTGTCGGAGTAGCCGGCAAGAAGGAACTGAGGGGGTGGCGGGTCGGCAGGGCACTATATTGGGCACTATGAAGGCACGACTCCAGGGGGCATCCAGGCCGACCCCATGGCTGCTGCTGAGGGAAAAATCTTCTGGCTACTGTGCATGTGCACACACCTGACTGGAATGGACATGAACAACACATCTCGAAGAACAACAGTTACAAGAAGGTGAGTAACCGTTCTTTCCCTTGTATAGTCAGTGAGCTAATCTCACACAAACAGGGCGAGACAGAAAAAATCTTTTTAATAGAAGAGGAAAATGAGTGTAAAACCATGAAAAAAGAAGGTGTGTGTGACCTGAAACTGCTTTCAACTTTTTTTTCCTTAAAGTTGACTCGGTTTCAACTTCATGGCAATTAGTTTATAGGAAAATGGTTTGTTTTGCTATCTTATTTCTAATGTTTGTCATATACAGTAATGAATGAAACTAATTTCACTTAATATTTAAAACTATTATTCTTCAGCAATTGCATCATTTTTGTAATTATAAACGCCACTAGGTGTCGCTGTTGTTGCATATCTTATCATACAATATTCACTATATAACTGCAATTACACAATTACAGTAGGGTGACACATGCAATTCTTCTGTCTTTCCATATATTTTGCAGTATGTTTACTGTTTTATTGGAACAAAAGCTTTATATTAAAGCCTAATAATGTTTAGTTTAAATTTTTGGCAGTTTGTCATCTAAAACTTTAACATTTCAATGCCATGAGTTAGGCACTAAATTAAAATTAGCCTGTTTTTCAGATGTACTGAGCATCTGAAGTCCCATTTCTTAATTGGAAACTGTGTGTGTTTAGTACTTCTGAAAATTGGGCCACTTCTTTAGGGGCCTAAGTACGGATTTAGTGACCTATGATCACAGTACACACAGTAGTAAAGCAAGAGAACTGTATAGTTACCAGGAAATGCTCTTAATTTTTGGTAACTCCAATGGAATTTATAGTGATAACTCAATGATGCTGCATTGTTGCTGGATAACTATGCCAATTTAATAAACTAAAAAACCCTTTGTTAAAAAATCCCACTGACAAAATAATCTTGTGTTGGGTATGTTACAGTATGCACACTAAAATACATCAGAAATGCATTTGCAGAAATAATATTTGTGTTGAATCTTTTAGAAATTTAACCTGGAACAAGAATGTCAGGTTATTTAGGTAACATTGAAATAATATTAGCTTATTTTCACTTTGCTTCTGTTACAAGTTTAGTATAGGAGTTTATTCAAAATTACCTGACCTTCTCACTGTCAAATCTGAGACAGGGCCTTGTGTACTGCAGTTTTATTGCAGTATTACTACTTGTTCTCCTATCTGTATCAGGAAGACCAGGGACTTGAATCTGGGTTTACCCACTCCCAGGGGGTACCCTAACCTTTGAGCTAGTGACTATTCTGGGTTGGTTAGTTGGTCTCTCTCTCTCTCTCTCTCGACCAAAAATTTCATCTGTGAAAAAAGTTCTGTTTAGACATTTTACAAACACACAAACAGCCAAACTGAGTTGAAAAATTCCTGACCATCTCTCTTCCACATCTGCCCCCTTCTCCACTTCTGTCTCCCTTACTCCCTTCCCTTAGCGCCCTTTTCCTTTTATTTTCTTTCTATTTAGCTTTTGCCCACCTAATTAAACTCACCTCTCCTCCTTCCCTCCCTGAGAAAAAATTGAGGAACAAATGTGACATTTGATGCCATCCCATTGTTTGCTCTGCTTGTGTTCTACCCATACCCTCATCCTTTGTCTGGCTTTTCTCTTTAGCTTGTAGGCTCATCAGGGCAGGGAGAGTTCTACTCTGTTTATACAATATCTGGTAAAATGGGACCCTGTTCTTGGTTGGTCCTTAGGCACTACCCTAATAAACATGCTGAATGATAATATGTGTATTGGACAGCATGCACACCAGGGTTTATTTGTATTAGCGTAAATAAAGAAAGGACATTGACCTGAAAAATTAATGGTTGAAAAAGTAGAATATGGCTTTTTCAGGAGACTTGGATCATTCTTGCTAATAATGTTTACGATGGTGTAAGAAGGGGCGGGAGTTGTACAGTTTGAAGTTGTACAGTTTCTCCTTCCAGAGTTGTGAGGAAAGGAAATCTTCTCTAGCTGCTTCTTATGTTAAGAAAGAAATGAATATCAAAATTCAAACACTTCTGATGTGCTTTAGGGAAAGTGGTTTTGGGGATCTGGAATAACTATGGTTTAAATTCTAAATAATTTAACTTGAGCTATAATATTGAGTAAAATCAAATAAAAATTCTGTTAACTAAAATGAAGCCTTAAATAATTTTTTTTCATATATTTGAATTGGGAATATATGTCTGTAAACATTAGCACATTTGGGAAGTAAGTAGATTTGGGACAAAATTTGAGTGACAGATTTGGGCAAACTTTGAGCGACATGAGAATGAAGTGCTGTAATGGTGGAGGATGGCAGAGGAGTTTCTGAAGCAGAGTGGAAAGTTTGTAAGTTACCCAGGTTGTGTACGGCAGGGTAGTGTGCAGTGTGTGAGAAGACTGGCTGTGCACTAAGGCTAGCTAACCACTCCTTGTTGGAGCCATGGAGCACTGCTGGATGTGTTGGTTTGACTGCTCACGCAGTCTCAAAGAACTACTAGGCAGCATCCTCCCCTCATGCGGGAAAGACTTCCTGCATTCAACCCTTACACCATGGACCCACACAAGACAGGCAAGAGGTTTGCTCTTCACAATTAATTAAATGACCAAGGTTTTCCCTTATACAATCAAAATACAGTTCAAATTTGCTGATTCCACAAATTTTCAAGCACTTGGCAGAATGTGCATTTTTGTTATTAATTTCTGCATAAGTATGAATTCCTTTTTTTCCTTTTAAAAAGAACAGGAGTACTTGTGGCAAATTAGAGACTAACAAATGTATTTCAGCATGAGCTTTCGTGAGCTACAGCTCACTCTTTGGATGCATAGAATGGAACACACAGAAGGAGATATTTATACCATACAGAGAACATGAAAAGGTGGAAGTGTGCATCCCTTTTTAGTATTGCTACAGATCACCAATTTACATTAAGCAAATGTTTGCTCTTGTGTTGTTTAGGATCAAGATTTCATTCTGTGAAACAAGAGGATGGCTTGAAGTAAAGAGATTCTAAAAATATAGTGCAATACACATTGTGAAATTGAATGCAGATCTTTGCATGAAAGTCAGAATAACTTAATTACTGCAGTCAGATTGAGCAAATAAAATTAACAACGAAATTTGAATTAAAGTCCCGTCGTCTAAGTGGTTTCTTCTTCCTGCTCAAATGAGAAACATATAAAGGATGCGACATTTTCACCTAAATTCTAGCATATATCTATTTCAAAGACCTGAGAAACATCCATTCTTTGGTCCATATCCAGTACCCATGGAAATCGTTGGGCAGATTGTCCCTTACTTCAGAGAGTGCTGAGTTAGGTCCTTTTCCTCATTTAAACATTGCCATTTATTTGTTTTTAAAAGTGTAAATTTGTGGCCGCTGCTTTAGGCCTAGCCTGCATCTAAAATTCAGGTTGACCTAGCTACATCATTCAGGGCTGTGAAAAATTTCACACTTTGTGCAATGTTGTTAGGTCAACCTAACTCCCATTGTAGACGCAGCTACATTGATGGAAGAGTTCCTCCATTGACCTAGCTATCACCTGTTGAGGGGGTGTATATGTTACAGAGATGGAAAAACCCCTTCTATCATGCTGCAGTGGTATAGTTGTGCTGATATAGTGCCTGTAATGTATAGGGGTAGCCGTGTTAGTCTGTATCCACAAAAACAGCAAGGAGTCTGGTGGCACCTTAAAGACTAACATTTATTTGGGCATAAGCTAACTCCCTTCTCTTCATGTGTTGGTATATAATGCCAGTATCCGTAATTTCACTCCATGCATCTGAAGAAGTGGGTTTTTTACCCACGAAAGCTTATGCCCAAATAATCTGTTCATGTTTAAGGGGCCCACGGATTCCTGTTGCCTGTAATGTAGACATGCCCTTTCTTTCCCCGGGTTGGAACAGTCTGAGGCCTTGGCTACACTGGCGCTTTACAGCGCTGCAACTTTCGCACTCAGAGGTGTTAAAAAAACCCAACCCCCTGAGCCCTGCAAGATACAGCACTGTAAAACGCCAGTGTAAACAGTGCCGCAGCGCTGGGAGCGCGGCTCCAGCGCTGCAAGCTAAACCCACATGAGGAGGGTGGAGTACGTGCAGCGCTGGGAGAGCTCTCTCCCAAGCCCTGGCGCTGCGACCACACTTGCACTTCAGAGCGCTACTGTGGCAGGCACTTTGAAGTTTCAAGTGTAGCCAAGCCTGAACTTTCTTTGTAGCAGTGCCCCTTAGCCCTGGGACGTGGATTTGTGCGTAAAGAGTGATCGTTCTCTCTGATTGGCAATTGAGGTGTTAATGGGCTCTAAAGAGAGTTCTGCCAAACTCTCTGAAGGAAGAAGATGTCCCTCGAGGCTGCAGACTAGGGGGAGAATAAGGAATCTCCCTGAACTTCCCACAGAGATGAAAAGGATTTCCTGAAGAAAAGTCTGTTTTCTGAGTAAAAGGGTAAACAAGTTCTAAGTGATACTGTGATCTAGTAACTTTTTTAGGTTAGAACATCTAATATATTATTCATTAAACAGAGCTTGGAAGGAGAAGTAACTCTTACGCACTTAGAGCCCGCTTCAGGAAAGCATCTGTATTCAAGAAAGCACTTAAGCATGTGTTAAACGTTAAGTATATGCTTAATTTTCTGAATTGAGGCTTGGCCATGACATTACCGTGTGAAATGGCTTTTAATTTCACACAGATACATGTTATATGGAACAAATATTTAGATAATTAGCAACTGTTAGGAGCATCTGACCATAAAACACTGCTATGTACCAAAGAACTATATAGGTATCCTGTATTTGATCAACAAGAAAGGCAAAAAGTATGCACCACAAATGAGCCATAAGGAAATCAAATTCACTTTTTAAAATACAGAAATTTCAAATAAGTGTTTATGAGCCTTGGTATTTTGCACAAGTGCGTAGGTTTTAAAACAATATTAAGTGGTCATGTAAGATACTCAGTGCGGCTCAAAGACAAATATCTCAAATCAAATACAGGATTTTATTGCATTAACACACATGGCCAACTTTGAATACATTTATCTTAGTGAGAGTATTATAAATATGTTTCTTCAGGAAACACTGTTGGGTGAGAAAAACATGTATATCTGATACTGAAAGAAAGCAAGCTTTTTTTTTTTTTTACCAAATATGTTGTAGACAACATTCAAGAATATTTCATTCTTGTAAATAGTCACACTGCCGTGAGGTCGAAATTTGTGTTGTCATGGGCCATCTGCTGTTTATTGTAAATTTCAGTCACATTGGTCATAGTGTTTGGGAAATACTCTAATCCAAGCTCTTGGCTATTTCATAACATTTTTTTCTCAAATTAAACTGATATTCTTTTGAAAACTACAATAAGTAAAATATCTCTCATAAATACAGACAGTACATGATAGTTGCAGGTTTATACTTTTCGCATACTATTTAAACAGTGGTTAAGATATGTAGTTTTTATCCACTGCCCAAAGCCCACATTTTATCAGGGATATTTGATCAGGCTTGACATCCCTATTTCTTAGACATTTGCATCAAGTCATAAGCAGTGATGGTAGGAAGTGCTCAAGTGGCTGTGCCCTGGAAACTTGTATTGGTTTGAAAACGCTGGGCAAATCTCCCTTTCCAGAATCTGGAAGGGAAACTTAAAGATCAAAAGTGCTGTGCATTCAGGTTACGGCAAATGTCATGAAGAGTCAGATCATTAGTACTCAGCCTCCCTTGCTCCTTTGGAGAGGGGGCACTTTTCCTGGAGACCAGCTGTCATTGTGAGGCTTTTCTCTAGTGACCTTTTATAACTCAGTTTTTCCCTTACTGCTTGGAGTTTCAGCTGCTGCCAATATGATTCTTTCCCCATTGTTACTTTCTGGCAATGCTGCTTTTTCTCTGTATTCTTTGTTTCTCTTTCCAGTTCTGTCCCCCCAGCTATAGACAGGGTGAGGATGGTCCAGTGGTTAGTGAACTAGCCTGGAATTCAGGCGATGTGGGTTCAGTTACCTGCCTTGCCAGAGACTTCCTGTGTGACCTTGGGCAAGTCAATTTGTGTTTGCGCAGCAGCTGGCAGGTATGATTCCCAGCATGGAGCTAGTGTGTTAAAAATAGCAGTGTGGCTACAGTGGTACAGGCAGCAGCTCTGGCTGCCTGCCTGAATACAATCTTACCTAGGCAATTGGGCTTACCCAAGATATTGTGGTGACACTGCTATTCTAGGCAGCAGAGCTAGTGCATGTGTGTCTGCCCAGGCTGGGAATCACAACTCTCAGCTGCTTTGTAGATATACCCTTAGGCCACTACCCAGATCGACGGGTAGTAATCGATCTATTGGGGATCGATTTATTATGTCTCGTCTAGAACACGATAAATCGATCCCCGAATCGATGCCCATGCTCTACCTCGTCAGGTGAACTTGCCACCGTGAGGACGGCCAGGTAAGTTGAACTAAGATGCTTCAACTTCAGCTACACGTATGATCGATCCCCCGCCCCTAGTGTAGACTAGCCCTTAGTCTCCCTATGTGAGAGTTCCTCTAATAGCACTTCCCTACTTAACTGGACCTTTGTGAGGATAAGTACATTAAGAGAGTGAGATGCTCACAAGCTGTGATAATGGGGGTCAGGTAAATACCTAAGATAGATAGCTATTGAAGCCAAAAGGTCTTATTGCTTGCTATTACACAGTGACATCATATACCATATATTGCATAGAAAATGTTTAGAGGCTTTTTTGGTAAAGACTTTAAATGGATTGATAGCAACTGATAGTAAAATAGATTGATGAATGTTTTTAAATCATGTAGCAAAATGAAGTCTTTTAGAGATATAAGTATGCATTTTAAATAGATTACTTGCGTATGTTTAAAATGTTCCACTCATGAATGGTACCTTAGAACATATACAACATGAATTAGAAAAGTGAACATGGTAGCTAGATCTAGCCTTGCTGGTTAAAATTTAATTACATCTGTCGTTAATAGGTTTCAAAGATCATTTGTAAATTTTTCGTCCATTAACAGTTATTTAAACCCATAGATTTCTAAAAACCACAGGAATTGTAGTAAGAATATAGCTAAGATTAGAGTGTGTGGTCAGAGGTATCTTGCCAAGTAATCTTTCTAAGATTTGATGAAGTAAACACTGTCAAGCTGTTTTTTTTAGTACAGTAGCCCATATTATTTTGATTAAATATTAGTCCATGCTCTGTCTTTTAGTATATTGACGGATTTAGCAGACTTGCGGGTCTTCATGAGACATTTCTGAGCTTAAGTGTTCAAACCAATGTTTGCAACAGACACGCTGCTGTTACGGTTTATATTGATTACCAGTCCAAAATACTTGTTTAACAATTGTAAGAGAATACAGGCTTCGTACCCTACTGTGTTTTTCTAGTAATATGAGTGATAACATAACTGCTGTTAACTTAGACTAAAGATAAGTTTTATAAAAATTTTGTACAATAGGAGGCAAATTGAAAAGAGAGAAACCCCATGTACTCTGTTTTCCATACTTCCTAAAGCTAAAAGAATTTGAATGTTGAAATAATGAATGTAATCTAAAACCATAAAACCATTTTAGGGTAGTCTTATTTGGCTTACAGAAAAAGTATATAGTGTATTCTCTGTTAAAGTTTTAAGGTGGCTGATGGATGGCAGATGGAGGATGGTTCTCTTTCTGTACGTAAACACTGTTAAAGTAGAGCTCTGCTTGGGTCTAATAGTAAAGCTCAACCTGACCCTGACTAGACCACAGCTAATCTGAACCTGTCAGGTTTTTTTTTCATACCTGACCCAAACCCAACACTTGTAGTTGGGTCACCTGAGATTTGGGTTGGGTTGCAAGGGTCTAGCGGCTGGTCTGGACTCTATTTTCTTTACTGTTTTTTCCCCCGGAGCTGCTGAGGTTAATTTCTTCCATGCTCTGTTCTCCATCGCAGCCCGTGCATCCGAAGAATTGCTGTTTCCCTTCTGCCTCACAGCCACTCCTCAAACTTGTCAGTATTGCCACTGCCACCTCATCCTTGGGGCTCACCCTAGTGGGGGCTTTCTCCTCCCATGCCCGCGCTCCATTTCTGGCCACCTTCTCTTCATGCCCTGCCATCTGTCTGCAGTGAGAGGTGCTATGACACGTCAACACACTGCACAGCATGCAGCACAGGCAGTGGCTGGCAGCAGTGAGGAATGCAGTTGGTGAGGTGCTGCACCCCTGGATGGGAGGAGGTGATCAGAGATCACCTGAAACAGAGTGTTGGGTTATTTTCAAGCCACCTGACCCGAACTCGACTCTTGTAGTGGGGTCCCATTGGATTGCGAGGTTCTATACTAAGTTTAATTGAACTTATGAAGATTGTGACAAAAGTAGTTTTTGCTTGCTTATGGGTAATATCAAGTATACTACTAATTTACAGAGAGAAGATTTTAGACCCTGGTTGAATTAGGATCAGAGGCGCTATCATATTATATTATCCCTGTCATCCTTTTAGTCCAGTGTCCTGTCTCTGATAGTAGCCAGTTCCAGATGCTACAGAGGAAGGTGTAACAACCCAAAGTGGCCAACTATTGGATGTTCTCCTTGTCTGTATAAATGTTAATCCTTTTATGATTCCTCCTAAGCGCTTTTCTCAATGATACGTTGTGGAAATGAATCCACAACTTGATTGTGCATTGTGTAAAAAGATTTCCTTTCATTCTTCTATCAGTTTAAAAAATTGCAGCTTTTAATTAAGTGTGTCCTTGTGGTATGAAAGGGTTAACAGGAGTGCCTGAGTGTCTCTATGCTGTTCATTGTTTTGTATACCTTTATAATTTCCCCTCCTCTGCAAATAGTCAGTCAGTCTTTTTTCTTTCTATTTATGTGGAAATAGTTCCATTCTTTTAACCACACTTGTCACTCATCTCTGTATCCTCTCTATTACTAATATATCCTTTTTGAGCTAGTATTAGCAGAACTGACCACAGTATTCCAGGTGAGGGTACACCATTGATTTGGGGAGTTAGATTTTGAGACTTGGTACTGTATGATACAGTCTTTTTTCAATGCACAGCTAAAACAACTCCATTGATATTTGTAGATTCAAGGGGATAATATATTACATCCTTTCATCTTTATATATTTTAGTATTCTGTATTCTGCCTGAAATTTTAATATCCCAACCCATAGTAGCTATCCATCCTGTGCACAGAACCAGGCAGGAGGTTCTGTAGAAAAAATTAGGTATGATCGCATAATTAAAGACTAAATCTTAATGCATGCACACAAGACAGGACTGAATTAAGGTTACATAATCATATTTCCCAACTTTTGAGTTCTTGACCTTGTAACCTTAATAATGTTTTTTTAATTTAGTTTTTAATCTAACGTATATATTTAGGATCTCTAACCTATCTGATTATAAATTTAGCACTATCTTTAATGTCTGAAACCTACAAACAATAGTCCTGGTAGACGAAGTGCTCTGTATGTAGACCCAAATTCAGAAAAGCTTTTAATACACCCTTATCTCCCAGTCCAGTCAATGGGACTTAGACACATGCTTGAAGTTCTGCACTTGTTTTAAGTGCTTTCCTGAATAGGAAGAGACTTAAGCACATGCTGAACTACTGTCTTGAATCAGAGCCATATACTCCGTTTTGAGATGGATGGTGGTTCCTCATTTTACGACTGTGATGGGTTCCATATACAAACTCAAATAAAATGCTATCTCAAATGAGAAGTGATAACAATATGTGCACTAGCATGAGATGTGTAAAGAGCTTCCTCGAACTGTTCATATGTTTTAAATAAGGAAAAAGCAAAACTTAATTGGATTTTTGATTCTCCCTTCTTACATTCCTGAAATAGATCAAACGAAGCAAAAACCTCTGAAAAATCTAACCATATGAGCAGGTAACTTACGGTATGTCTACACAGTAACTAGACACCCAAGGCTGGCCCATGACAGCTGACTTGGGCTTCGCAGGACTCAGACTGCAGGGCTGTTTCAGTGCCATGTAGACTTCTGGGCTTGAACTGGAGCCCGAACCCAGAAGTCTACATGGCACTGAAACAGCCCCTCAGCCCGAGCCCCACAAGCCTCAGTTAGCTGGCATGGGCCATCTGCAGGTGTCCAGTTGCTGTGTGGACATATCTTTAGTTTTTCCATCTTATGTCTAGTGATGGAACGTTTTAATTTCTCCTAATTCTGACATAATTGTTTGATTTTGTATTATATGTGAATATTGATATTGGGTCTGTTTGTTAACTCAGATTTAAGTAACACTCCTCTCCTTTATTCTGGCCATCATATTTTAAGATCTCTTGCCATCATACCAACAAAGTTGCCTTGAGAAAGATTCTTTAAAAAAGTTATTTTGGTAAGCTGCTTGTTACATAATACTCTATTCCTCTCAATTGCCATTTTCCTAAAGTGTTTGCCGTGCACAGGTGTTCTTCCCATACCTAATTACACAAAGGTACCATAAATAGCAAACCAACAGGTATAAAGAGACTTGTACATAAAACAGATCAAAGTAAACAGACCATGTAGTCCTTTGGAAATCTTGGCTACCCATTTTTATAAATAAAAGTGCTTCTAAAGCAGAAAGTATTCAACTACTGTATTTATATAGGCCTTGATTGACAGTTCAGTTATTAACCTCATAAAACACAGGCAGTGTAAACTAGTAAGAATGTTTATTCTAGCACTTCTATCTTAAGGAAAATGAAAATTAAGATATAATGGCTTGGTCTCTATTTCTTTTAAGTATTTATTTTAGAACTATGCAGTATAAAAGAATGTTTTCTCAAGTCAGTGAACTTAAGCTATTTTGCTTACTGTTCTGGAATTTAAGTATGTTGTTATAATTCCTTAGAAAACAAACCTAACATTTACTAAAGCTATAAATTCCACTGATGCATAGTGATTCTTCCATCCTTCTTCAAAAATTCCCCCTTCTGCCAATGTAGTAAATAAATCTAAGTTGCTAACTACATGATGCTGTAATAAAAAGACTGGCACCCATTGCTCTAACTGAAGAGGTGTCCTAGAATTAAATTACTTACTGTAATAAATCTGAGAATGACAAAGATGAGATAATCCTTTTACATCCTTGTATAATTAATTACACAGAGCTTTTTATTAGCTAGTACATTATAACATTTATTTTAATTAATAACAAGGATATGCACAATATTGTTGATTACTTTTTCCTTTTTTTTCCCTAAAAAGGTCAGTTATGTGGTCAGGATGTCTTGTTGTTTTAGTACTAACATTCTCTTTAAGCATGTAGCAGTTTTCAACCTTGAGAGCTAATACCATGAGCTCTCTAGAGACAGTATTAAAAGTAACTGAAATGGCATCCTATGGCTAGCTCTAACAGAAGAATGTACTGATTGTTGTAGACCAAGATTATCTAGAGAAAAACTCATAAAAATATTATTTCATCTCCATTGCTGTCTGGAACTGTCCAATGTGCATTGCTATCTACTTAAATTTCTAACTCTTAGAATGCTGATGTTTCCAGTCTGCCATCCAAATAAATATGTAGCTGGCTGGGCTGCCTGGTCTGGTCAGTCTTTCTCTCTCATAAGTGCACGCTCTTGCCTGCATTAGCTGTAATAATTTCAAATGGCAATTTTTGTTTGACAGCTGATTGGCATTTTAAAGAGTAACATAAATTCATGCCAAGAAGATTGCTTCGTACTGAAATAAAGACTACACTGATTGTTTTTAGGAAAAGTTAGTAAATTCCAACTAGAAAAATCATCTTTCTTAGCTGGAGTCTATTGATTACTAAGCTCTAGTATCTGATGGGGCCTCCAAATACAGCAGGAAATAACTAGAGTTCTTTTTGAAAATGGATGTTTTTAGTACTGTCATTTCAAGCTGTAGCATTTATTTTGACTGAACTCTGCTTTTTTTTTAGCTTCCTGGGCCCAGATTTTTCTTGAATCCTTAGCGGGTGATGAATGTTGTGCCATGAAAATGCAGCTCCCAGCCTGAAGGGATTAAAGAAATAGCAACATTTTTTATGTTGTGTGGAATACAACTAAGAAAACCCCATACAAACCATCTGTCTTCTAACCTACCCTTAAAAGAAACATTTCAATTTATTAATAAACAATGTATTTAACTGATAACTAACTACTCTACAAAAAGTAACATACTGATTCAGAGAATAATTTCTGAAGGAAGAAAACTGTAAAAGTGGTTTAGCCATAATATTCAATGTAAATCTCAAAAGCAGTATAAGCAGTGATTTTTTTTAAACTGCACTGGGACCGTTTGCAGAGTCAACTTGAGAAATGGGTGGCAGAATCTGACACACAAATATGTTTAATTCAAATGCCTCCAAGAATAATAGCACTCCCCATGATGAATTTTATGACACATTCTTAACTCTGCCCTGTAGTCAGAGGAAAAAATATTAAAAAATGTGTATATGAAATAATCTTTTCTAATTAGGGACCACAAACTCTGTCATGCCTTAATCACAATCATGTGGTTATTGCAGTATGTCACTTTAGGGCAGAGTTCAGGTTGTAAGGTTGCCCTAACTGCATTTCCATACTTCTTCATGTGTTTGGATTTCTTTTAAGGTTAATCTTAACTCTGAATTTCCTGAGTTTATGCTATTTGGTTTTGTAGTGCTGTCAATTAATCACATTTAACTCAAAGTGATTAATTCAAAACAAATTCACTTGATTAAAAAAATTGATCATGATTAATTGCAGTTTTAATCACACTGTAAAACAATAATAGAATACGAATTGAAATTTATTATAAATATTTTGAATGTTTTTCTACATTTTCAAATATATTGATTTCAGTTACCACACAGAATACAAAGTGCCTTTTGAAATCTGAGAGGGACAAGGTGTGGAGCATGCTTTCAGAAGTCTTAAAACAGCAACACTCCGATGCAGAAACTAGAGAACCCAAACCACTAAAAAAAAAAATCAACCTACTGTTGGTGGCATCTGACTTAGATGATGAAAGTGAACGTGCGTTAGTCCGCACTGCTTTGGATTGTTATTAAGCTGAACTCGTCATCAGCGTAGACGCATGACCTCTAGAATGATGGGACGCTAAGGAGAGAGAACTGTTAAGAAAACCTAATAAGTAGGTAGGTCATGTGATTGCAGCACTTTACAGCATTTGAACACTAAGGAAGTCCTTATCTGGGAAACTATTAAAAAAAAGAAACCTTAGAATAAACTAATTTATAGAGGCAGAAGCTTGAGTTGACATTTCAGACCATTTTGGTATTGATAATAGCTGTGGTCTGGAAACGTTTTTGTAAGCAGGAGAATTATGGCATTATCATAGTTGGGATGCGCTGGAGAAAAAACATAAAGCTGAGTCAGAAGTGTATACTCATGTCCTTGACCATATCTGCTATATTATTGAAGTTTGGCTTGGTCAATCACTTTGCTCTATTGTGATTCTTACCCACATGTCACAAGTGTTATTAACTGAGTTTCAACAGCTAGTTATGCCTTTGAGCCACTTGCACCTGATAAACTGAGCCATTGCATACAGTAGGGTTAGCATTGGGTTTTGCACTAGCTCAATCAGCTGCACACATTTTAACTGCAAACGTAGAGCAGGACAAACTATGCTTTGTACTAGTTCAGAAAGCTGTGGTTAATACTTTTTCCAGGCATGCATTAACAGTGGTTTCTGAAATGTTGCTGAACACAGTTTGTCCTAGTGCACTCTTGCAGTTAAACCATATGTGCTTGAACTGGTGCTGAACTCATTGCCAACCCTTGTTATCACAGATCCGTCAGCCCTCTGATCTCTGATGTGCTATGGGTCACAAAGAGCCTGTTAGAGGTCGGCCTTGCAGACGTAGGGGTGCACATGCCCTCCATGGGGATCACCAAAACCTACCCAGCCCCCTGCGCAGTGGAACATTACTGGTACTGCTGCGAGAGGGGTCTCAATAACCTAGAGCAAGAGGTTGGATTTGTTCCAAATAGGTGTGAAGTAATTTCAGTGGCTGTTCATTCTGAAGCCCCTTTGTCATTCTGTGTCTTAGTTTTATCTTGCAAAACTATAGTAGCTGTCCTTAAAACCATTCCAATTTTACCTTTGCAATTAGATAACATTATGCTGACATTACTTAAGCTTCCTATTAATTAGTTTAGGAAACACTGCACAGACTGATGTCTCATGTTATTTAGTTGTCTCAGGCAACTGAAACAATTTTAAGGGTGATTACTATGTCTGGAACTTCTTAGAGGTTTCATCCACCCCAAACCTTGTGTGCATTCCAGACTGGTTACAAGTAGGATAAATTTGGCTAGTGACCTACTGGATAATATGAATATTGAGGTTTGCACTCGATCTGTGGCCTGGTATATAGAATAAAAATTACATGTTGCCGACAAGCATGTCAACAACAGGTTCAGCACCAGTAGAGGTGCACAAGATTTAAATGTAAGTACAGATCAGAACATACCATGTTCACCATCATTTCACAAATACGTGGTTAAGGCTTGTTTCTGTATTGGGATGGAGATGGGTGATCTACTCCATCTGTTTTACTGATGTCTATGAGTCTACATAGCGTAGAAAAAGTTGTGTATTTGGGGTTTAGGAAGACCTACCTGGTGAGAGATTTGGGAGAGAATGAAGAACCAAAAGTAAACCAGTAAACAACAACAACAATTTGAATATTGAAATAGTGGAATATTCAGTCCACTAAGTGTGTGTGTGTATTTTGTTTGCTTGCTTTCATAATTTGCTAAAAGCAAAAGAGGCAAGTATATCAAACTAAATTTGAAAACTTGTGTCCCTTTCATATGGCTATTTATATTTTCAGGCCCAAATTCAGCATTGGCTTAAAATGCTTTCTGCGGGAATTGTGTCTGCTGAGGCCAGGGCTGCATTTGGGTCCCAGTCTCTCTGTTTTATCTTTCCTCTGTGATATGCTAGATAACTCTTTAGGGTCCATTAATTTCAGTATAGTCATTGCCACAAAAAGAGTAGATGTTATTCTTGGCAGGAAAATATTAAAAAGAGGCCTCCAAGAACTCATGAAAACTATGCCCTCTAATAAAAGCCCCTCTAAATGTCTCTTGCTTTTTACCTTTATATATTCCTTTATATTTGTCTCTTTTCCTTTTCCCCCTACTTTTGTTACATCCTTTATCTCCATCCCAATTTTGGTATTTGTGAGTGCCTATCAGCAGTCCAGGATTCTTCTTGTTGGTATTCATGATTTAAAATGAATATTAGAGCAGCCTTGATAGCCCCAGAAGGTCAATTGTCTTTAAACCTCTTTTGCTATGTTTTCTTTTTACTCTAGACTCTCAATATGAACAGATGATTCACAAATGTACTTTATAGCATCAGTTATTAAAGCAGGATACAAGGCTATGGAGCCTTTAATTTTTCTGAAAAATATGAAATCAGAGATATTATAGAAGGAGATAATCTGTGACATATGTCATGGTAAACTGAGATGTACACACAATGTCATTGCTGTACGTACGAATTAAACCGATCCACCAATGTTCTAAGTATTTACTGCAGCAGCATTTAGCAACCAGTACCGCAGGATTCAAACTCTTTAGTTTATTTTTTTATAAACATATCTGTTAAGCAATTTTAAATCCACAGATATCATACAAATACAGTAATACAACACCTATTTACAAAGACATCTAAATGTACAAATACAAGTCTTGACCTGCACATGAGGTCACAGCACTTAATCAGAATTGATAAATACATGAAAGGAATAACTCTTGAGATATCATGTTGGCCTAGAGGCACTCATGAGAGAAGTAGGATGAAACAGATGGTGGAGGGGAACCAGCTGACCTGTGGTAATGCTATTGTCTAGTAGAAAACTGGAATCTATCTATCTATCTATAGATAGAGTTTTAAGTCTATTACATTATAAAATGTTTAATCTATTTTGAGAAAGTACAGTAATATTGAACAATCTTATCAGAGGAAGGGGAAGGAGATTAATAAAAATGAGGCCATTCTCTTGCTGTGAAGATTCTATTAGGAAACAAATAAAGCCATAAAATCAAGTACAAATACATAGAGAAGTTAGTGACCATAAAAAGTACAATAAAAGCTCTTTATGTTAGCTTTGTGGGGGAGAAGCAAACTACTTTTCTCATTCCTCCTTTTTTAAAAGAAAGTTTAGTCATCCACATAGCAAATTGCTCTCTAGCTGGTTTAAAATAGACTTTTCTAGAAGTTTATCTTGCAGGGTTTTATAGATCTACATCTGCCTTCAGTTATGAATTTTAGCTGTAATAGTACATTGAAGGAAGGAAGTTATAACACTACATGTACATTTCCACTCTTTGCCTTCAAAGTAACTTCTGCTTCATAAGAACTCACTACATTTTACTAGAACAGTTTTCTAGCTAGCATCATAAACCTTGTCCTTGTGTTTAATGAACTGTGGCGCAGATCCACACAGACGGAAAAGGTTGGAAAGAGTAAGTTCAGATAAAGGAGACAGATGAAACGATTATGAGTGGCAGGTTCAATGTGATCTAAAGTTAGAACAAAGGGCAGAATTCTTCAGTTAAGAGTTGTGGTGGTGGTGTATTTTGTTAGCACTTTTCTTTAGGGGGAAACGTAAGTAGAAGGGGAAACTGTGCCTGATTTACTCCCACAACTCAAACAAATTGTACTCTTTTTCCTCCCATAACATCTCTGGATCCTGGTAAATCTTTCTTCTGACGAGAGCTGAAATGAATTGTTCCCAGAATCCATCAATACGTTGGTGTAAATTAGCCTAAATGAGGTGCCACCATTCACTGAAAGGGTACTAGAAAGGAAGGATTGTGCTCTAGACCACCAACTGTCATATATAGAGAACTGGTGAACTGTGTTTAATTTTTTGTCATTGTTAAACAGTAAGCTCTGTAGGACAGAGACCTACTCTTCTATTTTATTTATATACTTAAGTGTCCTGAACATTTAATGGTATTATATAAATGAAGCAATTACAGGGGAAGAAATGTGCTTCAGTTTACTTTTCTGTATTAACTTCTTTGACATGATGGTCAAAATGATGCTAAAAATTCTTACATGTGATTTACAGCAGCAGAAGAAAATTGATAGTAGAGAAAAAGCTGTTTTATCTGGCACTTCCCCAACTGGAAAGCTCTAGAAACTGGCATTTCTGATCTTCATTGAAATTCTGGTTTACAATTCGGTTGGCACGGAGCTGGTGGGGGGCTGGGGCGCGGGAGGGGCTGCAGGGCGCAGGCTCTGGGAGGGAGTCTGGGTGCAGGAGGGGGCTTGAGGCAGCGGTTTGGGGCACAGGAAGAGTTACAGGGTGCTGGATCTGGGGGGTGCTTACCTTGGGCAGCTCCCCCACAAGTGGCAGTCTGTCCCAGGTGCTCCTAGGTGGAGGTGCTTCAGGCGTCTCTGCGCATTGTTCCCATCCCACCCCGAGCACTGGTAACGCACCAACCTGCTGCCCTGAGCCCCCTCCTACACCCAAACTCCCTCCCAGAGCCTATGCCTTGCGGCCCAACCCCCAGCCCTGCACCTCCTCTTGCACCCAAACTCCATCCCTCTTAGTTAACTGGCATTTTTGACTTACTGGCGCTTCCCATTCCTCCAACATGCCGGATAAAACAGCTTTTATTGTATACTATAATCATTATTATTCTACTGATAACTCTTTTGTTCTCATTAAAATAATTCCTGTTTTATTAAATAACTCAGCACTATTTCTTATTGTTTAGACCTTGCTAATCCTGGTTGAAATATTACCCTTTTAAAATGTTCTGTATCTACATGCAGAAGAAAAGGAAACTGAAATGATAGAGGGCATGGTTGAGCTATATGAGCAGGGGAAAGTCTGAAGCAACAATAAAGAACTTAAGGTCAACGTGGAAAAAATGTAGCAATGTCTTTGGGCTCTTCTCAGTTAATTTTTTTGTAAACAACATTTTTGGTGTGGTATAAAATCCTGCAACCTATGAAATGTCAGTTTAAAGGATTTAATTAAAGGTAGTTACAAAGCCAAAATCTGCATCTGAACACTATCAGCAACTGTTTGTTCCATCAGTTAGTCATCCTCATAGTCTTTGTATCCATCATTCTTTGTATATTCCTCTTTTTTTTTAAACAAATGTAGTTGGATTTTTGAGAATTGTTGTAGTGACTGCGTGTGCATGTATCTATTTATATCATTAAAACGGGGAGAGCTAAATCTTTTTTTTTTTTCTTCTTAATTATTGGTTGAGATTCTCAAAGCAGTGCTGGGTCTTTAGCCATTTGTCTTGCATTAAAATTAATGGAAAATGTGTGACTAAATGCCTTGCGTTGCTTTGAAAATGTCAATCATTGTCTTTATGCAAAGTGTAAAGGTAATACAGTATTCTTAACCACTGCACAAAAATTTCTCTGTGTGCCTGAGATGCCTGACAGTGCACACACACATCTAGTGATGAAAATCCAAATCATCATCACTGTTAGAAAATCAACAAACCAAAAATCTCCATACCCCATATTACCTTCTCTTTACCTGCTTTCCTGTATGTTCATTCTGTTGCCCTAATGTTGGTCCATTTTCTTTTCTTCTCCCTTGAACTTTCCACAGTTTGTAGGTCACAGTCATTCTTCGAGAGATGGTCCCTATGTGGATTGCAAATGCGGTTGCGCATGTGCACTATGTACCGGAAGTATTCATAGTAGTGTCTGCTGACCCACACGTGTCATGTGTCGATTGTGTGGTGTGTCCGAGGCTTTAAGAGGCAGTGCGGGTTGATGCTGCTCCAGTTCCAACATACTGCCACATGGCCAGAGTCGGAACCCCTGTTCCTTGGTGCTTCGAGCTACGACAAGTACTGCGTTTTTCACCCTTTTTTCCCCTTGTACATAGTTTGTTCTTCTCTAGTTGTAGTTAGTTATCTGTTCAGATAGTTGTTACCAATAGGACTTTCCCTCCCTTTGTGGGATTCTTCCCCAGCCCAAGGACTATGCCCAGGCGAGCTGGGTTTAAGTACTATGCTTCATGCCCTCACTCCTCTGTGATCGATGAGCACCAATGTTGCCTCTACTCCTTGGGCGGGGTCCATATAGCCACCTGCTGCTTCATTTGCTGATCATTTCTGTCCCAGACTTCGGAAGCTCAGGAGCTTCACCTCCATAAGTTCCTCATGGAAGAAGCAATGCGGTCACGTGCACCTTTGGATCCGGCACCGGCAGATCCATTAGCTTGCTGACCAACACCAGTGGCAGGCATTTCTCCTGGCCCTTCCCGCTCAGCACCTGACAGCACCAAATGCAGCGTTACCTCCCTGAGCTGCACCAGGTCAGATGAGAAGTCACATGTTGACTCCCGCTCTGAAGCACCTACTCTGAAGAAACTTTGTTTGGAGCGTAAATCAAAGCATAACGGTCTCCCAGCACTGCCTTCAGCCACTGTGCCCATCCCGCCACCATCACCTCCAGCACAGTCCATGCTGCCAGGACTGGCTTGTGCACACCAGGACATTTGTCCCCCCGACACTGACGATCGAACAGCTTCTGTTGTTTGCTGACTCTCCTCAGCTTTCTGGACTGCTAGTTGTCCCTCCGTCTCCGTCTGTGGAACCTCTCCTGCTCATGAACCGCCCTGCGTCGTCCCACCTCTGCCAGATCTGTCTTCAGAGTCGGATCCTCCGAACAGGACTCAGCCTTCTCTCCAGCTCATTCCTACAGCCTGGACCCCGGCAGCCAGCCCTATTCTCCAACCCATGGCCCGATGGACGATCCCTAGCTTGCCTATCTATGAGGACTGCCAAAGGCTGGTGACTCTGTGCTTGGCTCTACTGGTCAGCCTGTGACACGTATCGGTGCCACGGACTCCTGTAATGCTTGCACCACTGCCCATACCCACCTCCCATCGATCCACCCTCCGTCTATGAGGATCCCTATGATGCTTCCGCTCTCCTGATGCCCTCTGTTACACCAGCACTGTTGGCTCCCTCGGTCCCTACTGGCATTTCTTTATCGCTGAATAAGGTGCTCTTCCCTCCTTTGTTACCAGCTCAATTTAAGACACCCCACCTATACTCTATGAGGGCTCAAGATGTGACCTGGTCAATTTAGGGCACCCCACCTATACCCTACCAAGGGCTCAAGGTGTAGCCCAATCAATTTAGGCATCTCCACCCTTTCCCTTTTTAGAGCTCATAATGTAAGTCACCTGTCCTTACCCACGGGGCTCAGGAAGAAACCTGGTCAATTTAAGTACCTGCCCTTTCCCTTGGGGCTCAGGGGTCTATGGGTCTTCGGAACCTTTTCCCAGTGAAAGAGCCTTACACAATTGTGCTCTAAATATCTATTTATTCGCAACACACAGAGAATACATATACCAAGCAAACCTCTTATGCTCATCACTCCCAATATACAGACAAATTTCACCTGATGGCCAGTCAGGATTCATTCATATGGAGGTTCTCGGCAGTGCCTCTGCGTCACAGTTGTGCAGAGGGATCAGAGTTCTAGCAGCTTGATGTTGAACTGCAGTCTGGAAATGGTTCCCAAAGAACATTGTTTTTCATTTACATTATATAGGTAAAACTAGCTCCCTCCTTCACATTTACTAAACCTGTCACATTATCCTACACTCCTAAATAACAAAAAATGTAACTAGTTACACGTTGGCATCTGTGTCCTCCTTCCTGCACAAGTTCTTTACATTTTATCTTTCATGCCCAAATTGTCACTTAATTGTGACCTTCTCTATTTGTGCAGATGGTCAGCATAAATCGCTGGCCACAGTTTGTCTTACCATTTGTTGAGTCTCTTTCTGTATCGTCCCTAATTTCCCAGCATCTTTACAGTCTTGGTGGTTATAGCTCTTGTTAAGGACATTCCTGAGGTGGGGGTGCTTTATCAGCAGCAGAACATTTTTTTTTTCAATTTTAGTGGTGAATTCCCTGAGTTTCACCCAAGGCTGGTTTAACATTGAGAGGGGTGCTTATCAGGTCTCAGGCCTACACCTTCTCTCTCACCTCTTGATGACTAAGCCCAGTATCAGGAACTTCTCTGCTGCATGGTGGCTGCTCTCAGCTTCTCTGTGGAAGATGTCCAGGACCTCCATGATCAGTTCCTGGACATTCTTCAGCCCTCTGCACCTTCCAGTATTGCGTTGCTCATACATGATGCTATCCTCCAACCGGCACAAGCGGTTTGGCACACTCCGGCTCCTGTGCCCCATCCTAAACCAGGCCGAGTGCAGATACTTTGTGCCAGACCAGGGTACGGACTTCTTGTTCTCCTACCTGCCACGTAATTCCTTGGTGGTTCAGGCAGCCTTGGAACCTGCCCACCAGCAACATCTTTGCTCCACCTCCCTGGGGCGGGTGGCAAAAAAGCTTGATTTAATTGGGCGTAAGGTCTACTCTTCCACAGGCCTCCAGTTCCTCATTGCCAGTTATCAGGACATTCTGGCAAAATACAACTTTTTCCTATCCAAGTTCCTGGATTTCCATGCCTTCTTACCCCCGGAAAGCAGCAGGGCTTTCAACACCTCATGGACGAGGGCAAATTAGTCACCAAGATGACTCCATTCCTATTGTCCTGGATTACCTTCTCATCTCTGTCGCTCGGGCCTCCCACATTCCTCTGTTTGTATCCATCTCGTGCCGCTCAGTGTCTCCCTTCCCACTGTAGACACGTTCCCTGTTTTCACTCACCTGACTACCGCCCGCTTCCTCCATGGTCTCCTCAACACTTTTCCCTCGGTGCGGAAGCTTATCCCCTCCAGGGACCTCAGCCTTGTCCTCTCCTTCCTCACTAGGCCATCCTTTAAACCCCTGGAAACTTGCTGTCTTGCTCACCTCTCTATGAAGGTGATTTTCTTGGTCAGTGAACTGGCACAAATGATGACAGAACTACCCTTTACCATCTTCCTCCATGACCAGGTCTCCCTACTCCTTCACCCCAAATTCCTTCCCAAAGTGGTCTCCCTGTTCCAACCTCAACCAGTGCATACACTTACCCACCTTCTAACCCAATGGTTCTCAAACTGTGGGTAGGGACCCCAAAGTGGGTTGTGACCCCTTTTGAATGGGGTCACCATGGCTGGCTTAGACTTGCTGGAGTCTGAGGCTGAAGCCCAAGCCCCACTGCCCAATGCTGAAGCCGAAGCCCAAGAGCTTCAGCCCTGGGCATCCAGGCTCAGGTTGCAGGCCCTCTGCCTGGGGCTGAAGCCCTGGAATTTCAGCTTTGCCCCCCCTGCCTAGAGTGGTGGGGCTCAGGCTTTACCCCACCCCCCCCACCTGGGGCAGTGGGGCATAGGCGGGCTCAAGCTTTGGTCCCCGCTCCTAGGGCTGTGAAGTAATTTTTGTTGTCAGAAGGGGGTGGCGGTGCAATGAAGTCTGAGAACCTCTGCCCTAAACTGTATGCCTCCTCCAGGGAGCACTGCTGCACTCCCTCAATGTCTGCCGAGTGCTACCTTTTACCTCCAGTGTACATGTGACTTTCGCATCTTCCCTCATCTCTTCCTTGCCATTGCTGACCCCTGTCGAGGACGCGCTCTTGCCTCACAATGTCTCTTCCACTGGATCTCCCACTGCACTGAGGACTGTTACGCTCTCTCTGGTGTTCTCCCCCATGGGTTCATGCCTCCACATCAGCTTTCCTTGCAGGCACCCCGTGGCAAGACATTTGCCGGGCAGCCATTTGGTCCTTCATCCATACCTTTACCACACACTATGCCCCTGCTGCGGCAGTGGATGCAGGTCTCAGACGCCCTATCCTCTAGACGGTGACTCCTGGAGAGCCCTTGCACCTGCTACCACACTTGAGTACAGCTTGTTACTCTCCCATGTTTGGAATCCACATAGGGACCATCACTCAAAGAAGAAGAGAAGATTACTTACTGTAACTGGAGGTTCTTTGAGATGCGTGGTCCCTATCTAGATTCCAATCCTGCCCTCCATCACCTCTGCTCTGGTCTCTGCAACTGCTTGATAAGAGGGAACTTGAGTGGCATCAACCCAACTGTGTGGCATCTTAAAGCCTCTGATGCGCCACACAGTCGATGCACAGCACATGTGTTGGTCAACGGACACTACTATGATCAGTTCTGGCTCCAGTGCATGGCACGCATGTGCACCCACATTTGGAATCCAGATAAGAACCACACATCTCGAAGAACCTCCAGTAAGTAAGTAACTCTGTCTTCTACTTGCACAGCCTCATCTTTGTACAATTCCCTTTTGTTCAACATCTCCACTAGTGTGCTGTACTATGTTATTTCCTTTATGCACTGGAATGGGAGGCAGCCAAAGTTGTTGCTTAGCATCTAGTCTTAGGGTGTGTTTGCACTGGAGCTGGAGGTGTAATTTCCACTTGGGTAGCCATACCTGTGCTACCTCTCGAGCAAGTTTGCTAAAACTAGAAGTATTGCCATGGTGGCATGAGCAGCAGGAGGATTTAGTCATCAGAGTACAATCCCATCTGAAACACTAGGCACATTCTCAGGCCTGGTCTACTCTACGAGTTTAGGTTGAATTTAGCAGCATTATGTCGATTTAACTCTGCACCCGTCCACACGATGAAGCCATTTTTCGACTTAAAGGGCTCTTAAAATCTCAACGAGGGGATTAGCGCTGAAATCGACCTTGCCGAGTCGAATTTGGGGTAGTGTGGTCACAATTCGGCAGTATTGGCCTCCGGGAGCTATCCCAGAGTGTTCCATTGTGACTGCTCTGCGTAGCCCTCTCAACTCAGATGCACTGGCCAGGTAGACAGGAAAAGGCCTGCAAACTTTTGAATCTCATCTCCCGTTTGGCTAGCATGGCAATCTACAGGTGAGTGCAGATCTGATCAGCGGAGGTTACCATGATGGAGTCCCAGAATCGCAAAAGAGCTCCAGCATGGACTGAACAGGAGGTATGGGATCTGATTGCTGTATAGGGAGATGAATCCGTGCTATCAGAACTCTGTTCCAAAAGACAAAATGCCCAAACATTTGAAAAAATCTCCAAGCGCATGAAGGACAGAGGCTATAACAGGGACCTGCAGCAGTGCTGAGGGAGAGTCGACTAAGGACATGGCTTACAGGGAATTAAAATCAACAAGAGGTGTGGGTTTGCATCAAGGAGAAGCACACGCAACTATCACACAGAATGGCCCCCTCAAGGATTGAACTCAAAACCCTGGGTGTAGCAGGCCAATGCTCAAAACAATTAGCTATCCCTCCCCCCACTATTCCAGGCAGGACTGAATCTCCATTAAACTTTTCAAGGTGTCCCCGAGAGACCTCACCGAAATGATTGTCGGCCGTTGATTTCACTGAGGGAGGGAGTGGGGAGCAAATGAATACAAAACAAATGTGGTGTCTTTCTTGTTTTGATCCACTCCATCTCTCTTATATATCTTAGCAGACGGTGCAGTACGATTGCTAGCCATCGTCATATCCTGGCTGCTTGCCAGAAGACGGTGCAGTACGATTGCTAGCCATCGTGATCTCCTGGCTGCTCACCAGAAGACGGTGAAGTACGACTGCAGACAGGACTGAATCTCCAGGAGATGAAACTTAAAAAGAGAATGACCTGAAGTCACTCCCATATCTGCCCAGGCACCCCTAACCGACCTCACTGAGGTCCGCTAAAAGAGCGCCCAGGAGACGACTACAATGGCTACCAATTGTAATGCATCGTCTGCTGCCAAAAGGCAATGAGCTGCTGCTGTGTAGCAATGCAATACCATGTCTGCCAGCACCCAGGAGACATATGGTGACAGTGAGCTGAGGGGGCTCCATGCTTGCCGTGGTATGGCGTCTGCATGGGTAACCCAGGAAGAAAGGCGTGAAACGATTGTCTGCCATTGCTTTCATGGAAGGAGAGAAGGAGGGAGGGCCTGACGACATGTACCCAGAACCACCCGCAACAATGTTTTTGCCCCATCAGGCATTGGGTCTCAACCCAGAATTCCAATGGGTGGCAGAGACTGCGGGAACTGTGGGATAGTTAACACAGTGCAACGCTCCGGAAGTCAGTGCTAGCCTTGGTACTGTGGATGCACTCTGCTGAGTTAATTATCTTAATTATCTTAAGTGGGGACACACACAATCGACTATATAAAATCGATTTCTAAAAAATTGTCTTCTATAAATTTGACCGAATTTCATAGTGTAGACATACCCTCAGGCAGCTAGCGCCCCCCCCCCCCCGCCACCCCTGCTGCTGCAGCTATGTTTCTATATCCAAATTAGCTCAGGTATATCTGCCAGAAGTGGAAATTACATCTCCAGCTGTAGTGAAAATATACCCTTAGAGGCAGGAGTAAGCACTTCCTCTCACTGACTTTAGACATGTTTTCTGCAAATACCTGACAAGTAGCAAGTAGGTTTTGAATAGATCCTTTCCTCCCCTCATACAAGATCCGGACAGCAAACTGAGAGACTGGTTATGTAACTTGCCCAATTTAGTGGCAATTACCTTTTGATTTTTTTTATCATCTGAATATCAAGAAACTGCATAAAATTTACATACACTGTATATTGAGCACTTTAAATTTAATGTTCTGGGAACTTTCACTCTTAGTACTTAATTTTGATTTCATATTTGGTCACTGAATTATTTTGTATGTTAAAATGGGCCTATCGTGACATGAACAAGCTCTTGACTTAACTAGCTGCTTGTAATTTTTTCTTTAGAGGAGCTCAGCACCCAAAATGCCCATTGAGGTGAATGAGAGCTGCAGGTAAAATCAAGACAGTTCTTGTGGGTACCTAAAATAGAGGCAGTTATCTTGATAGTGCCTGTCACTATTGGGTGATGCTACATTTTTAGAGCCCCAGGACTCCTACTTCTTTTAGAAAAAAAATGCAAATGTTCTTAAAAACAAACAAAAACAAACAAAAACCACAGCAAAACTTTTAATATTTATGCCCCTCGTTCACCAAAAACTCTCTGTTTCACTCAAGTATTTTCAAGACTCCTGTCCTCCGCAGACACATTTGCAAACTATTTTTATATGGTTATAAATCCTTCTGGATATGAAGAAGGTACATGTCATTCTTTTTATGCAGTCATCAGAAATCTAGAGAGGACATTTAGTAGTTTTAATAGAAAGAATGTAGATACTACATCTGAAGGTGTTTCACATTAGATGTTTCAGGGGTTAACCCTTGATAACAGTAACCATATTGCCCTCTCTTCGAAAATTTCCACTTTTTCTAAGAGAAAAATGATTTTTTATTTTTGAGAGTAAATAGAATTTTTCACACATTAGACGCATGGCTGTCTTGGTAACATCTGCTTGGGAATTCTGTCTATTATTACGTGGTGCCTGAATTTGGTATATTAAAATGAAAATGCAATACAGTGTAAAAACTCTTACAGTACTGCTATAATGTAAACAAGCCTCCAGGAACTGGTTACAGTGGTTTCAATTTGATTTTACTTGGCTTTCTAGCCATATCTCCAGTTTCTGATAATTCCAGACAGTGTAATGCATGGCTGGAAATAATACTTCACAATCATCTTGTGTTTCCAAGAAGTCAGATTTCAGAGAGAAATTTTTATTTGAGGGGCAAAGGGGGAAAAATAGCAGTAGATTTGATATTAAGACCTCTCGTTGACATTTTTGTTTCAATATGTCAAATTTGCCATAAATATTCTAAAATGGATTCTGTAATGTGTTTATCTCCTCTGCAAGGAATCCAAAGTCTCTGAATTTGTATTGATGTACATCTACAGTGTGATAGATTAGATCAGAGGTTCTCAAACTGGCTGTCATGACCCCTCAGGGGGTCACATGGTTATTACATGGGGGGTCGTGAGCCATCAGCCTCCATTCCCCACCCCACTTCACTTCCAGCATTTAGAATAGTGCTGAATATATTTTAAAGGTATTTTTAATTTATAAGCGGGGGTCTCACTCAGAGGGACACCAGCATAAAAGTTTGAGAACCACTGGTTTAGATTCTGTTAAAATGGGGTGGGGGATTTCTCTACAGATTTAAATTTATGTGGGCTGACTGGAGTTTAATCCAACTTCTCTATTCTTTAGTCCTAGACTACTTTTTCCTACTGTTTTTTTTTTTTTAGTTTGTGTTTATAGATATTAACATTTCTTTGGTTTAGGGAGTGCGTGCTTGTTATGAATCTATAAGAAGAGAGTATTAGTTCATTATTTATACCAAATCACCTTTTAAGCTTATGCCCAAGGACTATATATTTCACAGCAAGTTTGACCCAAATACTGTAGCTAGAGCAGCTGGATTCTGGGCATATCACACTGTAGTAGTTTAGAGATTCTACATGGTATCTTCATAGTAGATAAAGTTTTATTGATTTAAGAAAGGAAAAAGAATGATGTCATCAGTAATATGTCCCTTGTGTGTTTAATTTTATGTTAAATATTATTTGTTTTGCAAGGCCAGTGTGTTGTAAAATGTCAGTGTCCTGCACAGTTTGTATAGAAAATATGTAATGGTTTTGACAGCTTGGTAAGAGGACATTTGGTGCTTTTGACAACTGGGAAGCAGTTTGAGATTGTGGGTTAAGCAATTAATTGGATGTTTCTGCTAAAATAATTAGTGAAATAGTTAATGTTGACATTTGAATTACCATCATTACTTCAGTTTACACTTGATTCACATGGAGAAGATTTTCTTCACAACCATAAAGGCTAGAAGCTCAATTAAAAAAAAATAATGAAATCTTTGGAGCAAAATTCTGTGGCAAATCTTCTGCATATCCCTATAGTTATAGATAGTTTGGGATTTTGGTATACTTTTTATGTGCCTACTGAAATTTTCCTGAACCTTTGCGTTTGAAAGTTTGTTTCCATCTAGGGATCATTTTTGCTGTGTTTACTCTATGGCCTGTGGCTAAGGCATGTTTTGTTAGCTGGGTGCTGGATAAGGCTTTGCTGATGTTTGCCATGTGGTGATTTTATTCCTTGCATGATGGTTTTTTTTCACTAATGGTTATTTTCACTAAGAATTCATTTTTGCAATTCCTCCCTGTGATTTCATAGAGGCTAGCATGAATCTTTTCAGCGAAGCTTTGCTAACGTTTGTTCATGCTTTTCTTTTTTTTAGTAGATCATGTGGTAGAAACATGTTTTACAATTCTGCTTTTTTCTTCTAGTGGTTAATTGTTTAAAAAAATTCAGAACCTCTTTTAATCTGTCTAATGTATATTCTAATTATGCTCTTTCCTACTATGAGATATGAAATACAGGTTTTGCTACAGAGATGCTAACACAGTTTCCTGGCCAGGGTGGACAGTGCCTGTGTTTATAACATGGTTTAAAAGGCTGTGTTAAAGTTTACGTTTAGTTTGATTTTATTCAGCGACAAAACTTTAACTTTGCTGCTTTAAGTCTGGTCATTGGTTGAGCTTTGTTGATCATTGGCATAAACTGTATTTTGTTTAATTTGTTATGTGCCGGAAATCTGTTTTGAATCATGTTGTTCTTCTTCGAGTGATTGCTCATATCTTTTCCAGTTAGGTGTGCACGCGCCGCGTGCACGTTCGTCAGAGAAACTTTTACCCTAGCAACCCAGGCGGGTCGGCTGGGCGCCCCCTGGAGTGGCGCCGCTATGGCGCCCAATATATATCCCAGCCGACCCGGCCACCCTTCAGTTCCTTCTTACCGCCCTTGTCGGTCGTTGGAACTGTGGAGCGCAGCTTCGCTGACCTCCACACTCCCTAGCAGCTTATTTAGCTATCGTTGTATATAGTAGTTATAGTTTATTGTTGTACATATATATATATATATAATTATTAGTCAGTAAGTTAACTAGTGTTATTAGTGTAGTTATTAGTTGTAGTTTGAGGGGATCGGGGACCCCCCCTCCTTTCCCTGCACCGGGAGCCGGAGCTCATGCCCGGCTCATCGGGTTTCAAGCAGTGCTCGGCTTGTCACAAGCTCATGCCAGTTGGAGACCCGCATGACTCCTGCTTGAAGTGCCTCGGGGAGTTGCACTTATCGGCTAAGTGCTCGATCTGCAAGTCTTTCAAGCTGAGAACCAAGAAGGAGTGAGACATTAGATTAAGACAGCTCCTTATGGAAGTGGCCCTGACACCTCCGCCCTCGGCACTGAGCACAAGTCAGCCGGTAAGCAAGCCGAGCGTTGCCACCAAGGACTCACGGCACCGGCCTCCACCGGCACCGAAACCGACTCCGAGCCACTCCTTCTCCCCGAGGCCGAAGGCGGCGAAGGCGCAGATCATCCCGACATCAACTGCCTCGCAGTTAGAGCCTGCGCCAAAGACGGACCGCCCGCCACCGATACCTGCCGTGGCACCGCCTAAGCCGGTACCGTTGACCCCGACTCCATGAGGGCCGTCGAGTCCGGCACCTGGCGGCTCCCCGGTGCACACCGTGGTAGAGCCTGCTTCGCCTTCTACTCCGGAGACATTTGCCGCAGCGAGGGATCTGATCGCGATCACAGAGGCAACGCTGCCCTTACCCCCGGCACCGCCGGTGCGGGTACTGCACTCCATGGGCAAACCGACCCTGACCAGACCAGCTTCGGTCAGTGTAGCAGACCAGCACCGCTCCAGATCGCGGTCCCGCGGACGTTCTGCATAGAGGCATCGCTCATGCTCTCGACGTCAATCTCGGTCTCGGCACCGGTCAGGCTCCCGGCACCGATCACCTCGGCACCATTCGGGCTCCCGGCACCGATCACCTCGGTACCGCTCACACTCCCGGCACCGGTCAGGCTCCTGGCGCCGGTCGACGTCTCAGGCGTCAACCCGGTACTCACGGTACCGCTGCAGCTCACGGCACCGCAGATCGAGACAGAGGGACTCGAGATCTCAGTCGACCTCCCGGCACCGAACCGGTCGCAGGTCCCGGTCTTGCTCTCAACACCGTCACCAATACAGACACCGGTCACCACAACCCAGAGGTGTAAGGTCTGTCGGTACCTCGGTGCCAACTTTCGCCGCTCCACCTTGGCCGTCTAGAGGCACGTCGGCATCCTCCCAGGAGGGTAGCTATTACGAACGGGACCAGGATCCCGAAGTACCGCTGGGAGTGTTCCAGGACCCCCGCCCGCAGGATGCGGGTGCCCAACAGTGGGGTTTTTGGACACCCTGGGCATATGTGCCCCGGACACATTCTACCGCCTCAGAACATCGGGTGCCAGAGGCCACTGTTTCCCGCCCCCCGTGGTTGAGTCGGATAAACAGCTGCCACCAGACTCCCTGGGTCAACTCGAGCAGGAACCAGTCCAGGAGCAGGAGACCGCACAGGATGCCCTCATCCCTGGAGTATCCTTCTCCTCCTCCTCGCCAGATGAGGCTGTGGCTGGGTCTTCAGCGTCAGGACCCCCACCGATAGACCTCAGGGCCCACCAGGACCTCCTCCGTAGAGTGGCCCTTAATATCAACCTACCTGTAGAGGAGGTCCCAGAGGTTGAGCACCCGGTAGTGAGCATCCTCTCTGCCGATGCACCTAGCCGGGTAGCCCTCCCATTCATAAAGACAATCCAGTCTACCGCCGATAACCTGTGGCAGTCACCAGCCTCCATCCCGCCAACAGCTAAGGGAGTGGAGAGGAAGTACATGGTACCCTCTCGGGGGTACGAGTACCTATATGTTCACCCTCCTCCTTCCTACCTAGTTGTCCAGTCTGTCAACGACAGGGAACGGCACGGCCAACAGGCTCCGGCCCCCAAGGCCAAGGAAGCTAGACGAATGGACCTCATGGGGCACAAGGTGTATTCAGCTGGAGCCTTGCAACTCCGTGTGGCCAACCAACAGGCCCTACTGGGCCGTTATAACTATAATATCTGGGCGGAGGTGGGTAAGTTATCCGAGCTTCTACCCCAGGACTCCCGCCCGGAGTTTAATGCGTTCCTGGAGGAGGGTAAGAAGGTGGCCAGGACCTCTTTCCAGGCCTCCCTCGACGCGGCTCCCAGGGAGGCCAAAACCAAGGGCCCTCCAAGGCACCACCGGGCTCCAAGTCCGGCTTTTGAAGGTGCACCCGGGGACGGCATACCAGACGCAAGACAGGATCCTTCCCCTACTTTCTCCAACTGCCTCTCCCACTTCTTCCCGGCGTGGTCCCGGTTAACTTCAGACTGTTGGGTGCTGCGCACAGTGAAGCAAGGATACCACCTGCAATTTGCTTCCTCACCCCCTTCCCGCCCCCCTTCCCGGTCCCTCTTCAGGGACCCCTCTCACGAGCAAACCCTTCTGCAGGAGGTTCGTTCTCTCCTCGCAACAGGAGCTATAGAGGAGGTACCTCTAGGCGAGAGAGGCAAGGGATTCTACTCCCGATATTTTCTGATCCCCAAGTCCAAGGGAGGTCTCAGACCCATCCTAGACCTGCGGGGCCTCAACAAATGGATGCTCAAGTTGAAGTTCTACATGATCTCCCTGGGAACCATTATCCCATCCCTGGATCCTGGAGACTGGTATGCCGCCCTCGACATGAAGGATGCGTACTTCCATATCACCATCTTTCCACCGCACAGGAAGTACCTTCGATTCATGGTCAGACATCAGCACCTCCAGTTCGCAGTCCTACCCTTCGGCCTCTCCACAGCCCCGAGGGTGTTCACCAAGTGCATGGCCGTTGTGGCCGCCCACCTCCGTCGGCGGGAAATCCACGTGTTCCCGTACCTCGACGACTGGCTCCTAAAGGGGTCCTCCCAGTCACAGGTGCAGCGACATGTCGAGGTGGTTACGGACCTCTTTTCCCAGCTAGGCCTGCTTCTCAATGCCGAGAAATCCAGCCTGGTCCCCACACAGAGGTTGGACTTCATAGGCGCAACCCTGGACTCTACTCAGGCCAGGGCGTACTTACCTCAGCCCCGCTTCCAGACTATCGTCTTGATCATACGGAGCTTGCAGGCCTCCCCAATCACCTCGGCTCACACCTGCCTCGCACTACTAGAGCATATGGCTGCATGCACTTACGTGACGAAGTATGCCAGGCTCCGAATGAGGCCCTTCCAAACGTGGCTTCATTCCGTATTCCGCCCGGGCAGGGACCACCTAGACAAAGTACACCTGTGACCCCACCCGGCGTTCCTCTCTAAGGTTGTGTCTGCCTTCCATACCAACCAGGACATCTTCCTCCCGGTCTTCTTCCTGAAGCCCCACTCTTCTCGGAGAGAACAGCAGCTACACTCCTTAGATGTACGCAGAGCGCTCACCTTCTACGTTGAGCGAACAAAGCCATTCCGGAAGTCCCCTCAGCTGTTTGTGGCGGTCGCAGAACGGATGAGGGGTCAACCAATCTCCTCTCAGAGGATCTCCTCCTGGGTGACTGCATGCATTCGTGCATGCTATGACCTAGCTCGTGTCCCCTCTGGCCACCTCACGGCACATTCCATGAGAGCTCAGGCATCGTCGGCAGCCTTCCTGGCGCACGTGCCTATCCAGGAGATATTCCGTGCAGCGACCTGGTCATCGGTCCACACATTCACCGCACACTATGCGCTAGTCAGACAATCAAGAGATGATGCGGCCTTTGGCGTAGCAGTTCTAAATACCGCCACATCTCACTCCGACCCCACCGCCTAGGTAAGGCTTGGGAATCACCTAACTGGAATGGATATGAGCAATCACTCGAAGAAGAAAAGACAGTTACTCACCTTTGTAACTGTTGTTCTTCGAGATGTGTTGCTCATATCCATTCCAAACTCACCCTCCTTCCCCACTGTCGGAGTAGCCGGCAAGAAGGAACTGAAGGGTGGCCGGGTCGGCTGGGATATATATTGGGTGCCATAGCGGCGCCACTCCAGGGGGCGCCCAGCCGACCCGCCTGGGTTGCTAGGGTAAAAGTTTCTCCGACGAACGTGCACGCGGCGCGCGCACACCTAACTGGAATGGATATGAGCAACACATCTCGAAGAACAACAGTTACAAAGGTGAGTAACCGTCTTTTATGTAGGCATATGAGGCTGCAAATACACTGGCAAAAATGGGATTTGAAATTTACCACCATGGTCCAATGGTGCAGCTTTCAGTTTCACTGATAAAAGCGATTTAGTCATGGAAGTCACAGATTCTGTGACTTCCAAAGACCTCCGTGACTTCAGCCAGCACTCACAGGGAACAGCAGGGTCTCATAGACTCATAGGTCAGAAGGGACCAATATGATCATCTAGTCTGACCTTGTGCACAAGGCAGGCCACAGAACCCCACCCATCCAATTTTATAACAACCCCTAACCCAGGACCGAGTTATTGAAATCCTCAAAATTGGTTTGAAGACCTCAAGCTGCAGAGAATCCACCAGCAAGCGACCCATGCCCCACGCTGCAGGGGAAGGCGAAAAACCTCCAGGGCCCCTGCCAATCCGCCCTGGAGGAAAATTCCTTCCCGACCCCAAATATGGCGATCAGCTAAACCCTGAGCATGTGGGCAAGACCCACCAGCCAGCACCCAAGAAGGAATTCTCTGCAGTAACTCAGTTCCCATCCCATCCAACATCTCCCCGCAGACCATTGAGCAGACCTATCTGGTGGTAATCCGAGAACAATTGCCCAAATTAACGATCCTATCATAACATCCCCTCCATATACTTATCAAGCTTTGTCTTAAAGCCAGAAAAGTCTTTTGCCCCTACTACTTCCCTCGGAAGGCTGTTCCAGAACTTCACTCCCCTAATGGTTAGAAACCTTCGTCTAATTTCAAGTCTAAACTTCCTAATATCCAATTTATACCCATTCGTCCTCGTGCCTACATTAGTACTAAACTTAAATAATTCCTCTCCCTCCCTAACGTTAACCCCCCTGATATATTTATATAGAGCAAGCATATCCCCCCGCAGCCTTCTTTTGGCCAGGCTAAACAAGCCAAGCTCTTTGAGTCTCCTTTCATAAGGCAGTTTTTCCATTGCTCGGATCATCCTTGTAGCCCATCTCTGAACCTGTTCCAGTTTGAATTCATCCTTTTTGAACATGGGACACCAGAACTGCACACAGTATTCCAGATGGGGTCTCACCAACGCCTTATATAACGGTACTAACACCTCTTTATCCTTGCAGGAAATACCCCGCCTGATGCATCCCAAAATCGCATTTGCTTTTTTAACAGCCGTATCACATTGGCGACTCATAGTCATCGTGCTATCAACCAGTACCCCAAGGTTCTTCTCCTCCTCTGTCGCTTCCAACTGATGCGCCCCCAACGTATATCCAAAATTCTTATTATTAATTCCTAAGTGCATGACCTTGCACTTTTCACTATTGTATTTCATCCTATTTCTATTACTCCAGTTTACAAGGTGGTTCAGATCTTCCTGAATAGTATCCCTGTCCTTCTCCGTGTTAGCAATACCCCCGAGCTTCGTGTCATCCGCAAACTTTATTAGCACATTCCCGCTCTTTGTGCCAAGGTCAGTAATAAAAAGGTTAAATAAGATCGGTCCCAAAACCGATCCTTGAGGGACTCCACTAGTGACCTCCTTCCAGCCTGACAGTTCACCTTTCAATACGACCCGCTGGAGTCTCCCCTTTAACCAGTTCCTTATCCACCTTACAACTTTCATATTCATCCCCATCTTTTCCAATTTAACTAACAGTTCCCCATGCGGAACCGTGTCGAACGCCTTACTGAAATCTAGGTAAATTATATCTACTGCATTTCCTTTATCTAAGTAATCCGTCACCTTCTCAAAGAAGGAGATCAGATTGGTTTGACACGATCTACCTTTAGTAAATCCGTGTTGCAATTCGTCCCAATTACCATTGACCTCTATGTCCTTAACTACTCTCTCCCTTAAAACTTTTTCCAAGACCTTACATACTACAGACGTCAAGCTAACAGGCCTATAATTACCCGGATCACTTTTATTCCCTTTCTTAAAAATAGGAACTACATTAGCAATCCTCCAGTCATACGGCACAACCCCCGAGTTTATCGATTGCTTAAAAATTCTCGCTAACGGGCTCGCAATTTCACGCGCCAGTTCCTTTAATATCCTCGGATGGAGATTGTCCGGGCCCTCCGACTTCGTCCCATTGAGCTGTTCAAGTACGGCCTCTACCTCAGTTGCGGTAATATCCACTTCCATATCCACATTCCCGTTTATCATCCCTCCATTATCGCTAGATTCCTCACTAGTCTTATTGAAAACTGAGGCAAAGTACTTGTTTAGATGTTGGGCCATGGTCTTGTGTCGCCTGTGGAGACAGGGAGCTGTGGGGGACCCCCACTGCTCCTGTCCACTGCAGGTGGCAATGTTAATCCCCAGGTCTCTGCCTCTGCGGGTGGCAGAGGGACTCCTGGAGCTCCCGGTCACCACAGGAGGTGGAGGGGGGGACCTTTACAGCTTGGAACTGCCAGCAGAGGGGGACCCTGGAGCTCTGAGCTCCCACGGGTGGTGGGGGCTCCTGGAGCTCCCAGCCTGCCCGCAGTTGCCCAGGCTTCTCATTTTATCATAGTATCAGAGGGGTAGCCACGTTAGTCTGGATCTGTAAAAGCAGCAAAGAGTCCTGTGGCACCTTATAGAGTAACAGACATATCGGAGCATGAGCTTTTGTGTTGAATGCATGCATCTGACGAAGTGGGTATTCACCCATGAAAGCTCATGCTCCAATACGTCTGTTAGTCTATAAGATGCCACAGGATTCTTTGCTGCTTTCACATTTTATCATAGATATTTTTAGTAAAAGTCAGGGGCGGGTCATGGACTTCCATGAATTTTTCATTATTGCCTGTCACCTGTCCGTGACTTTTACTAAAAATATCTGTGACAAAATCTTAGCCTTAGTAATAGCATATGGTAGAAACTCTGTTATAGTCAGGGTTGAAGTGGGCTTGGGCATTTTTACAACCATGTCTTATAACCATGTTGTGAGCTACTACTTTGGGTTACACTCAGATATTAATAAAAAAAATGAACACTTGTTGGCTAATTGAATATTTTGAGAAGAACAGGTTGTTACAGAACACTAACTATTGTTCTTTTTTGTCCCTTTTGTAGAATGACAGGGAGGGAGTTTTTCTCTCGGTTTCCAACTCTTTATCCTTTCCTTCTCCAGCAACTGGAAGTTGTAGCCAGGACTATGGACAGGTAAGAAGATAAGCATGTGGAATTCTACTGAATACAGTGCAATTTAAGGGTGAGGGCAAGGTGGATTTGATTTAAATCAAATTTAAATCACTAGTCAGGAAGGCTCGAATTAACCATGGATTTCTACATAAAAATGCATTCTTGTTGGTTGTTATAACCTTAATACATATTCTTCACAATTCAGAGATAGATGTAGGTTTCATTTTTAGAAGGAACACACTATACATTTTAAAGTGATCTATTTTAAAACTTTTTCATATTAGTTTTACAGTTATATCAGAAAATGAATGCTTGTTTGGTTTTCATTTACCAAAGGTAATTGAAGCAGATATTTATGAAGTCATTGGGAGGTGAACTATCTCAGATTCAACAGGTTAATCACTAATATTTGGAGGATTTTCTTGCCATGCTGTATTAGGAGGAGAACATCACCAGACAGACATTTAAATTTGTTTTATTTAACTAAAACAACAATATTAAGTATTCTGGATTTTTTCTTCAACAACAAGCATAATATTTTAACAAAACAAGCATATGAATTTTTTAATTTAGTTAAACATTCAAGTTTTTTAAGTTTTTGTTAAAATTGTTTTTAACTAAAATAGTTAAATGAAATATTAAAAAAAAACCAAAACAAAAATTAAATCGACTATGTTAGCCAGGTCAACATGAGAAACTTAAAATATTGGCTTCTGCAGCTAACTAAGTCATCTTCACCTTCATTTTCCCATTTGTTCATAATGTTGAAAAGAAAAACAAGCTTTCCTGCTTTTTCAGGTCCCAAACGATTTCTCAGTTTGGAATTAATTAGTCTAAAGGAAGAAAATATTCTTTCTACACTGGCTGAAGAAGCTACAACTGTTAAAAGTGAGATTAGCACTTCAACAGTCTCTGAATCCAAGTGCTTAAGTGACTTCCACCAGTTCACTGGTGTGATTTCTTTAAAACTTCATCAGCAAACATATATTTCTTGAATGCTTCACGCTTAAGTTTATTATAGTTGGCATTATGGAGGGATGATTGCTGGATGTCCATGTCATATCCAACTCCTCTTCTTCAGCAGTTAAGGTTTGACCCAGGTACCGAGTATTGAGAATATTTGCAAGAAAATGAGCTGGAGATAGTGCTTGTCCCTTTCATTTTTTTAATGCTTGTAATTTAACTTTTTCATTGCATATTTCTCTTTTTAAGCTCTCACTCTATTTCTTCAAATTTCAACAGTGTCAGCAATAAAACAGCTGTTTCCCTGCATTTTGTTCAAGGCTACAGAAATAGGCTTCAGGGTACTCAGCATGTGTTCAGCATTTCTCTGAAGCCCAATGTTGAGAACTTTGGCTGTGACAGTGCCATCTATTTTTTTCACGATTTTGTTTGCAAACTATCATCAGATTAGGCCAGTTCTTGATATAATGCTCAAAACAGTCCACTACTGAGTTCCATCACGTGTCTTGAGGGAGAGTTAGCTTGGTTCCTCCCACTTTTTTAAGAGCAGCTGCTGCAAAGTGGTTGTTACGGAATTTTGCAATTTCAACATTAGCCTTTATTTCTGGAACACTGAAGTCTTTGGCTAGGAGGTGCATCAAGTGGGCACTGCAACTGTACGTTATTAGCTTGGGACTGTCTTAACTCTCTCCTAAATTTCTTCTCATCTTGGATACATTTGCAGTATTGCCTGTGACCAACCTGCATACTAGACTTTTGAATTTTTCTTCATAGTTTGTTATAGCATTTACTGCTTCTTCTTGTAAGTATTCTGCTGTGTGTACATTTCCTGATGTACCAATTGTTTCTGTAAGGAAGGCATTCCCTTCTTCTGTTGTCACACAAGCACAAACAACTGGATCATTGAGGACATTGCTCCACCCATCAAGACTCAGGTTAAGAATTTCACCCTCTAGACCTTTTGCACACTGCTCAATTTTTCTTTCATACACTTCATTCAGCAATTTGCCTGCAACATCTGCTCTGTTGTGTGGACTGTATCCTGGTCTTAATGACTGAACCATGTTAATGAAGTGTGGGTTCTCAATCATATGGAAAGGAGTTTGTTGCATAAAGGCAATTTTTTCATGAATTACCTCTTTTTGTAATCTGTTGGTTCTCATCTCAAATTTATCTATGGTTGTTTCTGGATGATGGAGTTTTTTTTTCTTTTTGCTACAGGTGATATACTGTGGCTGTGTGACATACAGGATGTGACTGAAACACTATCATTGGCAAATAACTCTGAAACTATAGAAAATGATGGTGATCTTGAAGGTAGATAGTCTTCAGAATCCTGTATCTTGAGGATGGATTCTCCTAAGCAAAATAAGTCAATGCAGTTATATAATTATTATGACCATACTGCTCATTTAGTATTACTCGTTGCATTCACTGGCAGTCAGTACTACTTTAAAGGTGAAATTGTAAAAGGAAGATCTGCTTATTTCATCTATTTATTTTTTATCACAATTGCATCTAAAATGATAGTACCATAGAGTAACTACTATATTTTTTGCTCAAACATGAGCATTCAAGAATAGTCGAGAAGGAAGACAGGCAGTCCTTAAGAAAGAAGTATGAAATAAAAAAGTTTACCAACCTGAAGATCCTGCATGTTCAGACATGTTCCTGTCATTATCTTCAATGCAGCTTCCTCCTGAAAGGAACACTTCTCATGGTGTTGTTTCATTCGGGTAATCAGGCCTTGCATTTCTTTGTTGCACTGTTTGCATTTTGCACACATGTCCACCTTACCCACAGGTAGAGGAACTTAATTAAAATATTCCCAAACTGGGTCTCTTTTATGGCCTGCTGCCATTATAGGTTTTCCCTTCTAGTGAGAGAATGGTATGGTAGATCTCAAATCAATGAAGGCTACACTCAGCAAAACCTCAAAACTTCTGGAATATGCCGCTGAAACAGTTTCACTTTTGTTTCTACTGCCTGTCTCTCCTTTCTCACGTTTATCTCCAGACTTCTTCTTCTTGTCCAGATCTATTCTGCCCCCAACAATCTTCTATTCATTGAACTTTTTGAAACTTTGTACTTTTAGAGAGAGGTAAGGGATTGACTCTGTGTACACAAATTTTCAGAGGGACAATAGAGTTGAGGTCTGTTATTTCTCACCTCTGTATACTATTTATTTGTATAAAAACAACATTTTTGCTGTTAACAAGCATGTTCTCTCTGGAGTCACAAATCCATAGTTTGAGAACTGCAAAACTAAACATCTCTGATGGTATCTTCTAGACTGAGCACTGAGTCCCATTGTGTAGATAGAAAGATTAACCTAAATAATCTATACAGAATCCCCTGGAACCCTCTAAGATTGGGTCCCTAATCCATGAACTATTGGAACTCATTTACAAAACATTTCTTAAACATTACATGAATATATTGTCTCATACTATGTAATTAGAATTTATAATCCCTATTCCATGATGAGGTATCTTTGAGCTATAAAGTGTCTTAATTAAAACTATCTTTAGATAAGTTTTTTCCTCAAAAAAATCTACAAAATCCGATTTTTTGATTTTTTTTTTTAAATAAAGAAATCATTGATTTTTATCCACTGTGGGTGAGTGGAAGTGAGTTAGAGGTACTGTTCTATTGATGTATTGTTAGTAAGACTTTGTCCCTTTCTCTCTCTCAGTGGCTGTTCAAGGGACACTGTTGTAGAAGAGTAGTGTATTAGAAGGGGAGAAGTTTAGAAGGATGATCAGGCAGGGCTAGAAGCAGATGGGGGCCAGTTCAAGAGCATGTCACTGCATTATCCTTCCTGCTGACTGGAAGAGTGAGGGATGGTATTTATACCCCATGCATCCTTGGAGATGCCCTCTTTAGTAGGATTGGTTGGCTGCACCTACCCATCCAACTGTCAACTTGGCAAAAGGATTGAGTTCCCTCATGACCTGCTGTGGGCATTGTTTGACGGAAAGCATCCCTTAAGAGGTGTGTGGGATTCCTACATCTAAGACATTGGGGAGCCAAACCTCTTCCTTTTCCTATTCCCCTTGAACGGAGCTGAGGGTTTGGGGCTCCTATTTCTGGAACTGCGGGGAGCCAATTCCTCTCCTTTCTGCACTGTACAGTTGTTGCTAGGTTCTCTCAGATAATTTAAGTGAATAAAGTTGTAGCCTCATTAAACTACATCCATTGCCTCCTGTATTTCTTCTGGTGTGGTTGAACAATAATATTTAAAAATAGATGCCTAAAGTTGGACTCCATATTCATATTTAGGCAACTAAGGATGGGATTTTCAAAAGCACCTAAGTGACTTACGAGGACAAATCCCACTGAAGTCTAAACATGGATTTTAGCCCAGCTTTAGGATTCTACTTTTGAAAATGTTGGCCTGCAGCTTGTTTATCCAGTGCCTATTTCATTGGACACCTGATCTGGATTGGCTTTGCGTCCTACTGAAATTCATATATAGTTATTATTTGTATTGCAGTAGCACTCAGAGATGCCAAACAAGATCAGGAATCCACTGAAGTAGGCACTGGATAAACAAGCTGCAGGCCAATATCGTCAGAAGCAGAAGCCTAAAGTTGGGCTAAATCCAACAGCGTATTCCTTAGTGCTATAAGTGGTTATTTTAGAACACTTTGAAATACGCTGAGTTTTAAGGAAGTTGAAGAAAGCACTATTTGTTTTAGTCTGTAACTGTTTATCACTGTTGACATTGCTCCACTGAAAATTAAAATCATATTCTCTAGTTAAGGCAGTTTTATCCTCTAATGAGGGTGATTTCTGACAGCTAGATATTCTTTGTTGTGGTATGCTAAAAACAGTCCGCAGTGCTTAAATGTTTTAACAAATTTGCCTTACATACTCTTGTTTGTTATCACCATTACAGTATGCTCATATTCAAATAACACTTTATATTATGCCCCCAAAAACTAAGATAAAGAATGTTAAGATTGCAAGGTGAAGCACTCAAAAGTTAGGAAATGCCCGATTAATGTTGCTTGTGCAATTTTAATTCAGCTTCCTTGTGAATATGTATTATGATCTAAGCTGCGAGGCCGTGCAGCAGCCTATTTAGTGATGTGCAGGTGTGCAGGGAACCTGCTCGGGGACCTGTAGCAGCTGGGGAACCCCTCCACCAGCCCCAACTCTGCTGAGGTTGAGGTGGCTCGGCCTGGCCCCAGACGTGGCCCAACCCGGCCCCAGGCACAGCTGGGGCACACCTCCCACAGCTCGGACCTAGCCCTGGCCCGGACCTAGCTCTGGCCCTGACCTGCTGGGGCTGGAGTAGGGGCACCTATCCTGCTCCTGCGGCGGGGAGAGGTGCCTCACCGCCCACCCCTGATGCTGCAGGGAGTTAGAGCGCTGGGGGGAGTACCCTCCCTGCAGTAGCCCAAGAGCACCCTGCTGCACCCCAAACCCCTCACCTCCGGCCCCACCCTAGAGCCTGCACTCCCAGCAGGAGCCCTCACACCCCTGCACCCAACCCTCTGCCCCAGCCCTGAGCCCCTCATCCGGGTCCCACCCCAGAGCCCAAATCCCCAGACAGAGCCCTCACACTCTTGCACCCCAACCCTCTGCCCCAGCCCTGAGCCCCTCATCCCCATTTCCACTCCAGAGCCCACACCCCCAGCCAGAGTCTGCACCCCTCTGCCCCAGCCCTGAGCCCCCTCCCACACTCCGAATCCCTCGGCTCCACTCCCACTACCTGAAATGTATTCTTTATTATTTATGTCTTTAATTCCACAATCATGTACTATTTTTTTCCACAGGCCTTTTTTTCCTCATTCACTCAGGCCTTATTTGACGTACACTATTCAAACCCTGCTCTGAATACAAAATTGTTTGTTTCTTCACAGGCATTTCTGTGGTTCTCTCACCACAGTATCTGAGTGCCTCAGAAACTTTAACTAATTTATTTTTCCAACACCCCTGTTAGATTAGGTGGTATTATTTTCCCTATTTTCCTAGAAGGGGGAAACACTTGAAACACTTTGGGCTTGATTTTTCAGAGTACTGAACATTTTTATAGCACAATTCTTCTTTGAGTATTGTCTCTATAGGTGCTCCTCTGAAGGTGCGTGTGCATCCCTACGCTGCTGATTGGAAAATTTCAATAACATTCCATTCCGCCTGCACACATGCAGCTCCCCACCTGCCAAGAGGCTAGCCAGCATATATGGATTTCCTCCTCAGTTTCTTTTCAACTGCCCTTGCTAGTACTAAGAGCTATTCGTTCACGGATCGTTAACTCCCTATAGTTTTGTAAATTTTAGCTTCCCTTGAAGCCTTTTTCTTTTAGTACCTTGTTTGTTTTCAGTTGGCCATGCCAAAAAAATAAAAATAAATAAAAGAAAAAGAAGAAAGGGTTTGCCTCCTGCCAACTCTGGATGGGATGGCCCCCCCAGACAAGGGTATGCCTGGCTCTCCTGCAAAGAATTCATCCCAGTGACAGATGGACATTTGCAGTGCATTTGCTGCCTGAGGGAAAAACACAGTCCACAAAAATGTGATTGGTGCCAGCAGTTAAAACCCAGGTCCAGGAAGGACAGAGAGTTAAAGCTTGAACGCCTGCTCATAGTCTACCCTTCAGCCTCCAGACTGCTGGTGAGAGCTATTGCCACAACCTTCTCCACTGAAGGCAAGTGATCCCAAGGAGATGAGCCACTCACTATAGACCACTAAGAGAAGGTCTGTGAGTCCCCATAGTGAGCCGCAATCAAGGCGGAAGCAATCTCTGGCTCCATTGGTATCATTGGTACCAACGGCCCCAGTGCTATCTAGAGGTGGTACCAAGGGCAGAAACGGTACCGAGCCGGCAGAACAAGTCAAGTGCCCATACCCATTAGGTCTTTGGGCACAAGAAGTACTGGTATCACATGGGCATGAAAAGCGTGGAAGATCTGCCCCAGGGAACATCGATGTGGGCATCGGCATCGGCACTGACCCCGGTGCACATGGCACTAATGGACCATATGACTAGATCCATGTCTCTGACTCCGGTACAAGTTTCTCAGCACTGACAACCACTGGCACTGATATTGTCTGCACCGGCAGATCTCTGAATGTCTGATGCACCGGACTCACCCCTACTAAGTGCCAGGGCTCCGGTGCCAAATTCTCCCAGAGCATTGGATTCAATGACCTCTCCATGCCATGCACCACCTTTCTCTTCATCAGAGTCAGATTGTGAGGGTTCCTACCACTCATCCTACCCACCATACTGGTCCCAGTGTCATCATGGACGCCAGGCATACTGCCCGCCTGACTCTCAACCTCCATGGTACCAGCCTCCAGACCCCTACCCTCAATGGCCGTATTGGGACTCCTGGCAGGCCCAGAGGCAACAAGCCTCCCAGGCTCTTAGTGTGGCATACCAGCAGGCAAGGAGACACTCTTCTTCAGCTGTGGAAAGGGTTTGGAACCTCCTGAGCAACTGAGAGAGGAAGTTGAAGCTGAGGCAGAAAGAGAAGGCACCCCTCAAGCTCATCTCTCATCATCCTCACCTGATGAGACGGTGATGCCCCCTCCACCATCCATGGCAGATTATTTTAACCATTCCAGGATTTAGCTCAGAGGGTAGCATAAGTCCCGCAAATACAACTGCATGAAGTGACTGAGGCTCCCCACACACTAGTGAATATTCAACACTCTTTCACCTCTACCAGAGTGCTCCTTCCAGTTAATGAGGTGTTCCTGGATCCTGCTAGAGTTATATGGCAGACCCTTGTGTCCGTCCCGCCAGCATGCTAATGGACTGACAAAAGGTATTATGTGCCAGCGAAGGGCATGGAATTTTTATTTTCGCACCCACCTGCAAATTCCATTATTGGGGATGCAGTTAATTCTAGGGGGCCACCAATACCAGTTTAAATCCACCCTGTATAACTGAGATGGGAACCACTTGGACCTGTTTGGCAGAAAGGCGTATTCATTATCCATTCTTCAGTTCCAGATGGCTAATTACCAGGCCTTGCTGGCCAAATGTGACTACCAAAACTATGTGAAACTATTTATTGATCAGTTCCTGGACTCCCACAAAGACCAATTTATGGCCATAATTAACGAGGGTGTTAATTCACTGATGGTGAAAATGTCTCTCCCGTCTGCATTGGACACTTCAGATATGTTGGCATGTTCAGTTTCCATGACCCTGCTTATGAGAAGGGCTTTGTGGCTGCAGTTGTCCAGCTTCCCTAAAGATGTCCAGACCGTGGTAAATGACCTGCCCTTTGAGGGAATGAAGCTATTTTCCAAAAAGACAAATGGGTCTCGTCACATGTTGAAGGATTCTTGGGCAAACCTTCGTTCCCTAGGGATATACATGCCAGCCTACAAGAGAAAATACAGTCTTCAGCTGCTGCTCAAGTCCCTGTCATCACAATACATGCTTCAGTACTTGTCACAGAGATCTTATGAGCCACAGAGAAAGAAATCAAGTTTCCCCAAGCAAAAGCAATTGGAACCACAACCAACTTTGTCTCAGCCTTCAACCTTGAAATGGTAGTTTTGATGGGTTGGTTGAGGCGCCTGTAGAACACTCTCCTCACTACCTTCTGCTGGGAAGCCCCATTCCTCCTTTCGGAGACCACTGTACCCCATTATGCAGCACCTGGGAATGGATATTCCATCCACTTCTCCTCTCTTCCCCCACCCAAACACCCTTCCCCATCCCTCTTCAGGGACCCTTCTCACAAGAGTCTGCTATGTCAAGAGGCAAACCATCTTCTAGCACAGGAGCTATAGAAAATTTGCTCTTACATCTCAGAGGGAAAGGCTTCTACTCTCATTGCTTCCAGATATAAAAGAAAAAGGGAGGTTGGAGACCCATACTGGATCTCAGAGCACTCAACAGATATGTCAAAGTGCAGAAATTCAAGATGGTCACCCTATCAATGATCATCCCAGCATTGGAAGAACAATATTGGTTCTCGGCCTTCGACCTTCAAGACTCATACTTCCACATTTCTATCGTACCAAGTCACAGATGTGCCCTCAGATTCATGCTGGGCCAGGACCAGTACTGAGTACTCCCTTTCTGCCTCTCATCGTCCCTGAGGGTGTTTGACCAAGGTCCTCTCGGTAGTAGCGGCCCACTTACATTCTCAGAGCATAATGATTTATCCCTGCCTGGATGATTGCCTTCTCAGGGCACAGTCCCACACAGAGGCCCAGTGAGTCACTCAGACCACACAGGACCTGTTTCTGAATATGGGCCTACAGATCAAAGAACAAAAATCGACCTTAACACTGGTTCAAACACTAGAATTCATAGGAGTCGACTTCAACTCCATTCAGGCAAGGGCACTCCTTCCACATCACAGATTACTCAGTCTCTCCTTGTTGATAGAGAGAGCACAATCCAGTCCCCAAATCTCGGCCAGATATTGCCTTCAGCTTCTGGGGCACATGGCCTTGGGCACATAGGTAAGTGCTCATGCAACTACACGAGATGCCTCCAAGCATGGTTCGGTTCAGTTTACAGGATGAACAGAGACAACACAGGCAAGCTTCTATCGATGCCCACCAGGGTCAAGCAATCCTTAGACTGGTGGAAGGACCCAGTAAACATCTGTGCAGGAATCCCGGTTGCTTAGTCTTCCTCATTCCATCTCCTGACCACCAATGCATCACTCATAGGCTGGGGAGCGCATCTCAGTGGTGGCACAATAGAGGACAAATGGTCTGTAGCAGAAACATGCCTCCATATCAACCTGTTCAAACTCAGAGTGGTCAGAAGTGCGTGAGCTCACTTCCTCCTGCTGATCAAGGACACACAAAGATAGATCATGACTAAGGCTGCGATTTAGACCTCAATAACTTCAGCCACTGCCTGCTGGGAGCTGCAGGGTCCCCTGCTGCCTGTGGAGGCAGGGAGCTGTGGGGTAACCCTGTGGCCCCAGGCAGCAGGAGCAGCAGGTGGACTCCCTGCGGCTCCTGGCCACCGTGGGCTGCATGAGGGACCCCACCGTTCCCATCCACTATGGGCAGCGGGGTAACCCCCGGAGCTCTTTGCCTCCGTGGACAGCAGCCATGACCCTTAGAGCTCTGGGCCGCTGTGGGTGGCAGGGGGGACCCCTGCAGCTCAGAGCCACCAGCGGAGGCGGACCCTGGAGCTCTGAGCCCCCATGGATGGTAGGAGCACCTGGAGCTCCCAGCCTGCCCGCAGCTGCCCAGGCGCCTCGTTTTGTCATGGATACTTTTAGTAAAAGTCAGGGACAGGTCACCGGCTTCTGTGAATTTTTCGTTATTGCCTGTGACCTGTCCATGACTTTTACTAAAAAATCCCTAACAAAATCTTAGCCTTAGTCATGACTGACAACCTGACCAACCAACAGGGAGGTGCCAGAGAAGGAACTGAGGAAGAAATGCCTGTGCACGCTGGCTAGCCTGATGGATAGCAGAGAGTTGTGTATGTCCATGGGTGGAATGAACTGCTATTGAAATTCTCTGATCGGCAGCGCAGGGAAGTACACACACCTAAAGTGAAGCACCAATAGGGGGACGCATCTCGAAGAACCATCATTACTGCACTGCTCTGGTGAACTTCAGTTGCAGCCTCAAGTGTTCAGCAATTCTGCAAATGTGGCTATGGGTGTGTCATGATCGGCACCCAAAAATGAGAAGCACACAGTTAGTGCCCAACTGTGAATATTTTGGTTTCGGTGATTTGCCTAACATCACTTGAGAACTCTGTGGCACACATAGGGATAGAATCCAGTTCTTCAGGGCAGCATTTAGCTGCCTTGATTATGAGAACATCCTTTGTACAATACCTTGCTTTGTTCACTACACACCTTCAACCTTCTTTAACAGGTGGGGCAGGGTTCCTACAGACAGCAATGCTCTTCATTACACAACCCTTCCTGTGCAGAGTGAGGCATTGGTCCTCAGAAAAAATAGTATGTGATCATGTAATTAAAGACTGTAATATTAGGCTTGGAAGGATTATTTTTACTGGTAAATATCAATAAACATCAGTTTCACCATGAACACACAAACTGATGAAAAAAATTTCAAACAGTAGTGATCAAAATGTACAGTCAGAACAATTCTGCTTGGGAATTTGCTAGATTTTGATTTAAGGATATTTACTTTGTATATTTTGACACACAATGTTGACAATATATGTTTTAGTGAGGATAAAGGTTTAACTTTTTGAATCTCAACTTTTATTGTCATGAGACACAGCTGAAAAAGAGGAAAAAATGCTAAAAACAAAAAAGCACTTGAATTCTTCCAAACCTAATCATAGTGCATACGCAGACAAATTAAGTTTGCATGTGCAATGTTAGTTCTGGCATTTCCTAATTTTTAAGTATTTGAATTTGGAACATTAATAATGTTTTTTAATGTGTTTTTGCATGTAATTTCCTAATTAAAAAAACCTGAAGAAACAGAATTTCTGTCATGTGGAACAATATTGACCTCAGCTTGGATCACGAGCTAGATTCAGACCTTCAGATCTGTACCACAGGCCTCTATCATTTGAACTAACAGAGTAACTTGTAGCATTTGTAGGCTATTAACATTTTATGAGAGTCAGCCACTAGAAGGTCTGACACACAGTTTGCCAGTGGGTTTAAAAGCTATTTGCTGACAGCAGAAAAATGTAGAGACTCAGTACTCCTAGGTTCAGTTCCATATTCTGGAGGGGAATGTATTCTACTCCTATGGCCATGGTTCTTGCTTGCCACCCTCCAGAGCCTATCGACTCCCCTTTGCCTCAGCTCCTGCTTTCCTCTCCCTCTGCTCTTATATACACACCTCTATCTGCCATGTTCCCAACGCCCACAAATCTTCTGGTTTTTACATTCGTAAATCCTTAAATGTATTGAAATAAACTATGCCCATATGAGCACATTATATCATTATAACTGCATCTATACTAGTTGATTGCACCAATTTAGTTGTATCGATTTCTACATTAATATGGTTAAATTGGTATAAAAACCGATTACACCTGCCTTAAAGCCTTTCCACTAAACAATCTTAACTGATCTTTTCCATGTAATAGCTTGGCATGTTAGTTGTTTTGCCTGTTGGATTTAATATCAAAATATGCTTTATAGTTGTCTTTAGTTTTTAATTTGGGCTATACAGACACCAGCATTCCAAAGTAAAACCTGCAGGACACATGCTAGTTGTCCTGCCTATCTGAAGATAGGCTTATTTTGTTCTCATGCTTTCATATTGTATTGATCAAACTTTCTCAATTTCCCAATTCATTGGGAAGTGTTACCTGTTCAGTTTTTTAAGTCAAGTTAGACAATATGTATGTAATGTAATGCACCAACTCTTTTGCCAGCCTCTTCTGTTTCTTTTTTGTACTTCATCTTATTTTCCTAAAGTTGGTATATATAAAAAGGGATTTGATTGATTCACTGAGCTATCTGGGTGTCTCGTGCATGCATTTGAAATGAAATAACTCCTATCATGTGTAGGGCGCTATATTTAAAGGTTGAAAGTGTTTTTTAAAGAGGAATAGTAGAAGGATGTGTAATTTACTTAAATCTCTACTTTGCAATATTTACTGATATACCAGGACCAATTATTGATGTTAGCAGATATGGTTCAGGATAATGTCTTTAACGAGATACCTCTTAAAATTTTTCATTTAGTGAAACTGGTGAGTTGAAGCTCCATCCAAGTTTGTTTCTTTTGCTTTTGATCCTGGGCAAGCTGTATCCTTCTCCAATGGATGGCACTTATTCAGCTCTCAGCATGGCACCGTTTGTTCCTTTTATTATGAGGTGAGGTGCATATTTCAAAAGAATTTTCTACGCTTACTAGAAAACATTCTCTGGTGGAGAATCATAGTTTTTTAATATACTTTTCAGCATATTTCAAAATGCTTTGTAAATGTGGTAGTTACCATTTAGTTGAAATAACTCATGGAAAAAACTGTTACTTTAATAGTTGTTGGCAGTGTTTTTGTAGCCATGTTGTGACACAGGATATTAGAGAGACAAGGTGTATGAGGCAATATCTTTTATTGGACTAACTTCTGTTGGTGAAAAAGACAAGCTTGTGAGCTATACTGCTGGAAAAGAACTCTGTGTAGCTCACAAGCTTATCTTTCACCAGCAGAAGTTGGTCCTATAAAAGCTGTTATCTCACACACCTGGTCTTTGTTACTCTAATACTATATTAGATCAAAGTTCTTGATTACATATTAATACCTATTTTATTTTCACTGGGTTAAGAAAAAGACTAGGGTAAACAAATCTCATGCCAGTCACTGCAGGGATCAGAGACACTTCCCCTCATGTACAGTATTGCACAATTAATTGGTTAGCTGCATTGTGGTTTTTTTTTTTTTAAACTTTCATCTGAAGCATGATGTATGGTATGGTCCCTACCAGAGACTGGATGAAATTGATTGACTATGCTGTGATCGGGAGGGTAAATCTTATGCTGCTGATCTTTAAGAAAAATGGTTTCAGCTCCTGTGGAATGGATTTAGATGTTCATTTCCCATTAAAAAAAATATGGGAGTTGTATATTTAATCCAGTGTGCATGGTGTGGGAAACATAATGCTAAAAAAAATTAATTGCTTCCGTGTGGAGAGAGAATTATGGTTTTCAAATACTTTTTTTGCTCTTGGGTAACATGGTGAAAGAAAACAGGACTGGAGGTTGGGAAAGAAATTAGAATAGTTCTTAAGTACAGCTTAAATGCCCTACCAGTTACGGGAAAATAGATTTTACAGTCCAAAATATTATTCCTTAAGCTTGGAAATTTCATTATTAAATCTATTAGAGCAGTAAAAGAAGTTAAACATGTTTCTACCCCAAGTCTTGTGATCGTTATTTAAGCTGCTATTTACAGTGGAAAACAATAGTAGCTCTGCCTGTTTTTCTTTCAGCAGATATGACATTAAAGCATAGGGTCTTGTATACCACAGCATTGCTCAGTGTTTGTAGGAATAAACTCAATTTACCATATACTGGTATACTGTTTCTAAAAACAAGAACTGAAATAACAGAAGTTTATCTAAAATGTTTCTGCCATTCCTGAATCTCAAACATTTATCTATAGATCCATCTAGAGGGACATTTATTAGTTAGGTCATTTAAGCTATATTCTGCCTTCATACCATATGCTACTTCACTGGAGTTTTATATATGGTCTAGAGTAGAAAAGAGTGCCTGTCAAACATACATTTATGCTATTTTTTCAGCTTACTTATTCTGTTTTTCATGTTCAATCTGCATTCTGATTGGCTACTCTTAGTGAGAATGTAAGGAACATAAAGCTTCAGCATTGCTGTCCTCCTTAACAACTGCTGTGAACATTTTTTGGACCTGTCAGCATTAAGCCTTTTCACAGGGATATTATGGAACAAATAAAATATATTTGAATAAAAAACTCAAGACATTAAGAGATCTATATCACCAGGGACTTGCCTTCCTTAACTCCTATCGACTACAAGGATGTCTGTAATACTAGTAGTGAGGAGAGCAAAGATATTTGTTTTTAAGATTTTCTTTCTGTTGAACATGGGCAGTAAATTAGTTGCACTTTTAACAAATTGGTCTAAGGCTGGAAAAAAATAGTTACATCTTTCAGAAAGCAAGTTTCATCAGGCTTTGAGATGTAAATTTCCTGTCTGATACTTAGCAAATTGCTGACTTTTTACAGTTGTCTGGAGCTATACTGAAAACACTGTAGTCTTTTAAAAAAATCACATTGTGTTCAACCTGACATTCTTGCTTGCGTATCATTATATAATTTGTTTTTTTTAATGTACATAAACACTTCTGTGAATGCATTGATAATTAGTTCATTTCAACCTCTGTGTGCTTTATCTGTGATTTACAGAGGTGAATCACCTAGGGAAGGATACTTTAATTCCTTCCTTTAAATTTTCCCCTTGCATAAGGGCAAATGAGCCAAAGTAAAAGTACCTCTTTTCTGAATATTTCTGATTCCTTTTAAGATTGCAGGTGAAGATTGTTGTGAAGTAATTCTAAGTGAGGATCAAAGAGAAAGTATAGTAACAAAGGATGTTAATCAACAATATACTAAACCAGCATACGTTAGTCATCCTTTGAATCTCCCCATGTAGATATATTCATCTGTATATATCTATATATAGATAGCAAAGAATCCTGTGGCACCTTATAGACTAACAGACGTTTTGGAGCATGAGCTTTCGTGAGTGAATACCCACTTCCTCAGATGCATGTAGTGGAAATTTCCAAGGGCAGGTATATATATGCTTGCTTGCTAGCATATATATACCTGCCCCTGGAAATTTCCACTACATGCATCTGAGGAAGTGGGTATTCACCCACGAAAGCTCATGCTCCAAAACGTCTGTTAGTCTATAAGGTGCCACAGGATTCTTTTCTGCTTTTACAGATCCAGACTAACACGGCTACCCCTCTGATATATATAGATATATATCTATAGATGAATGTGTGTGTATATAATTACTTGGCAATCCAATACAATTATAAAATGTAATTGCTACATTTTATACATCATATAGTTTTATATGATTTTATATGATTTCAAGTTCCGTAGAGCTCTAACATCACATTTTATAGAGGATAGATAATATATATGCAGCGAAAGACAGAGGGGGTGAATGAACAGTATAACGTAGCTGATCTTTATCCCTACACACAATAAAGTAGCATTCGTTTATTGATCTGAGAGAATGAGCTGAGTACTTAGTGTGTTTGCAAGAAAGCAAGCAGCTCCCTTAACAATACTGTACTTGCTTGGAAGATTTCTAATTAGGCTTTGGAACAGTTTCAGTTAGCTAAAGTGGAATTTTCCATCTAGTGGGAGTAGAGTTAAGGTCGCTCTGACCGTGCTGAAATGAATTGCACAATAGGAGTAGGATTAAATGCTGCAAGGACAAATCTCGGTCTCCCTGCAATACATATACTTTCTACTCCCTGCTAAACTAGGAAATTTGATTGCCTATCTACATTTCTATTAAAAGTACTTGTTTTTTTCCTCCAGATGTTTTATTTGGAAGAGAACACATTGATTCACAACTTATCATCTCACTTTTTAAGATATTTGAAAGAAGTTGTTTTAGAGCTAGATATGTCTGACGTACTGATTACTTTTTAGCTTGATGGAATGTTCAGAATGTTTTTGATTAATGAGGGAGGTAATCTGGAGGTGACATTTTAACTATAAAATGAAAACACTTCAAAAAAAAATTCTTAGATGTTAAAGTGATCCAGATTTGAATGATGCTTGTAACCATGCCCTCCTCAACACAACGTTATTCATAAAATGCTTAATATTGTTGCCTGAATTCTCTGTGGGAATAAATCAGTGTTCCTGTGGAAAGGTGGTGAGACTCTAGCCCTCTACTCTTAAGGGCAGGTTTCAAAGCAGAATCATGAGTAATATAAATCATGAAAGGAAATACATTCTGTGGAGAAAGCTTCATTAGAAATACAGAAATCTTGCTAAGAATTTAATATTTTTAAAATATCACCATTGCTACATCATGTGAAATCTGTGATTGGATCTTTCTATTAAAGTACATATTATAACAGCTTAAAGGGTTGGAAAACCCCATCAAAGAAAATCAGACATGCCGTTTTATTTTTGAAACTGTGGTGTAATTCAGAGAACAGCTAGTCCTTGTTTTTGCTTTACCTTTGTCCAAGTATTGCTCTACTACATTTTGATTTCGAACATAAAGTATAGTAAGCTTGGAGAAAGTGTAAAGGAAGAGGGTGCCTGACTCGAATATAGAGGAGAGGAATGCTAGTCTGGGGATGGGGAGAAGTAGTAGTTTGTGACAAAGAGCTGGGGGTGTGTGTGATGGAGATGCATGTGAGACAGGAGGCATATGGCACTGGAAGGGTGCAGGAGAAAGCAAGAAAAACAGGGACCGATAGTTATTGGAGTGGTGGGACAAGGAGACAGGGACTGGGAACCAGGATGGGAAGCTGCAAGCCAGCACAGGAGGAGGAAGACTGAGTCAGAAAAGTCTTAGGTATGGTATAAACCTAAATAAAGAAGTACTTGTAGGTGGGCCAGGGAAAATAGCTCCAAGATCTATGCATATGTGAATCAGAACCTTTACTAAAAGGGTGCTACGGGTCTTCAGGATAAGTGACTGCACAGGGCCTACATTGCAGTCTGCAGCCTACCTGGAGGATGAGGGTAGAGCCCCTCCACTAAAGCTTGATTACTTGCACATTATGAATTGTGTGTGAGAGATGGGCTCTTTCACATTAAGGGTATGGCTGCTAGAGGTTACTCTTTCCAACTTGAAATAACTAATTTCCAGTTGACACAGATTAACTATCAGGATTGCACCCTATTAGTCTGGATACTCCACAAACATTTGTTGCAGGTTTGTGGCCTCAGTTAACTCAGGTTTTTGAAAAACCAAAACAAAACCCTGTAATATAGATGTATGCTATGTAGTTTGAGCTACAGCTGCAGTATACTTACATAATTTAATATTCCAGAAATTAACTGGACTTATCCAAAACTGTACTGGACTTATCCAAAAAATAGACTGTAAGCAGGAAATAGCAAGCTGTTTTTAAACTAAATTAGACTAGCACAGAGTATTTAGTAGGTATATTGAACATGATTAATTTAGGAGTGAACTACAAGCTTGATACAGGAGATCTGGTTCTTTCCAGTTAACAGTCTAAAAGGAGGTTCACTCCCAAGAGTCCTATCAAAAGCTGTTCAGAGATTAATTAGCCTTGTGTGTGTCTGAGCCAATATTTGATAAACTATTTTAAGCAACATGACGGTATTACTGAAATATTGTCTTGTGTTTTGAAATACGTATTTGTTCTAGTTCTGGTAGAAATACTAGCATGAATAGTAATGTATTATAGTTAATACTGAATGTAATTGTTTATGGGCTAGGACAAGTCAAAGCTTACCTTGACTGATGTTTACTTAAAGTTTAAATAGAATCACCTTCACTTGTGCCTTGTTGATGGTTTGTAGATAGAATGAATTTCCTCTTAATGGGCTTTCTGATGAGTAAAATATTTTTTCTGATGTTGAATAACTTTCACCATAAAGATATGTAATCAATTTGTTCCCAAAACACAGATTTTTTTTAAACATTATAAGTATATTAAGTATGTATGCCATAATTATGATTGTAGCACCTAGGAGCCCAGCCATGGACCAGCTCTCTTGTGCTAAGTGATGTTCTAACTGTACTAATTGTGCTGACTTGCAGTTAACTGATTTGTCTCTCCACTTGTTTTTCACTTCACTAACTCACAGCTGCCATTCCAATGTAACTGCTTTGTCTCACTATATCACCTGTATTTCTCTATCCTTCCCCAGGCTTTTTCTTTCGTCTATCCCCACCACTCACCTTCCCAAATTCCCTCTATCTTCTCTCCTGTCTTCATCACTCTGTTCACCTCAATTCCATACAGGGGAAAGCTATCACAATGATAATTAACAGCTATCACTTCTGAACAATAAATTCAATTACTTTTAAAAACCATGGAGCCTCCAGGTTGCCCATACAAAGCCTATAATCTCATTGTAACCGTTGTGTTACCATCCCTGGAACCCATTGTTGTAAACCACTTATTTTGTTACATCTAAGCTTGGTTGTATGAATGTGTGAGTAAGGATTTGCAGGATTGAGCACTTGAATTGTAAACTTGTTGGAGGAGTCCAGTTTTCAGAAGTTTTGAGCATCCATAACTCACATGGACTTTTTAATTCAGATCACCTGTGAAAATGAGAGTTCCATGGCTCTTATTTATCTAAAGGAACCCTATGGCTCTCTAAATATTAATTTTTGTTACTTTTCATAAACACTCTTCATTATTTTTAAAAGGAAATTATAATGAATCTTTACTAGCAAGTGGTTAATTTTTTTTCTTTGTATTTAGAGAAACTTAACCTCCATAGCCAGCTTGTATTGCTTAGATAGCATTATCACTCACATCAGTAACTTATGGTAAATTGTTTTTCAGTAAGTGCCTGATACTGCTACCATTAAAGTTAGTGGCAAAACTCTCATTCACTCCATAGGGACTGGGTCTGGGCCCACAATGAGTAACAGAGCAACAAACTCAAAATGTAAAATGAAAAGTGTTTGTAAGGCTATAAAGTACACGGTCAAAATTTTCATATTTAGGTGCCTAAAGTTAGAATCCTAAATTTGTTTTTAGGTACCAAATAGAATTGGCTTGATTTTCAGATATGCTAAGTACTCAGTTTCCTTTTGAACTCAACAGCTACATTAAAAGGAGGAAGCTACATAATCTCACAAAGAGAAAAGTAAACTAGTGCAGATCTTGTCCTGTCCTGAGATATCTACAGTACATTTTTTGAGATTCTATAATTTTATTGAAAACTTCGTTAGTAAACTTTATTTAGGGAAAATATTTCTGCAAACATTTTTGGTGTCTTAGATATTGTAATTGAAAAATATTCCTTATTTATTACTATGTTTTAAAAAAAAAAGTAGATTCTATGACTTTGTTTTCTTCCTTATGTGCAGTTGCTTATGTTGACTTAACTATTTCATCCTGTATTTGACTGGTACAGTATTTAGCTGACTTTCTCACCTCCAAACCCTAGTATCCCTTTGAGAAGTGGCCAGTATAGATTGCTACAGAGCTGCGTAACAGTGTGGCTCTCCGTACCTTGCAGCTTTTTTCATTTTGCTGTATTTTAGCATTTTAGCACCAACAGGAAACTTGATGCCAAAAACCTGCCTGATTGCAACTGCCAGTGCTGTGAGATAGAGATTTTTATCAACAACCAACAGAAATTTCTGTTGGGATAAATGTTCAGTGTGATATGAAGGGAAATACACTTGTTGAAGCCAGTTTTACATTAATACAACTGTTGTGAGTTACTGTTGTTAATTTAAAGTCTGCCCCTAAGTCTCTGTGTTAAAAGGTATACATCCTCCATTTTTGTTTGTTTCTTTTGTTAGCTGGTCCATATAGTTGGTTTAAGTTGTAGTTGGCTGGAATTATTTTTAGTATTTGGAATGTGAATGATGCAAAAATATTAGAAATATTCAGTTTTTGCTAAGGAAGCTCGTTGGGCCCATTTGTCATTTTACTGAAACAGCAACTATCCTCTTGAGTGCAATTTGGGCTTTCAGAACCTATAACCTGATGTAAGTACAGAGAAAAATATATAGATGTAGATACATAATATAAAAATCATGTATATCCTGTCGTAAAATGTGGATTTTTTACATTTGTATTATGTTTTTCTATGCTAAATCCTTATTGTGAGAGCACATTTATATGTATTTTTGTTTGATGCAAAACCTTTGTAGACAATAGTATAAATATTTCTTTTGACGGGCCTAGGATGAGAGTTCATTTGAGATGAAACAAAGTGACAAGTACACTAAGACGATCAAAAAAGGCGAGTAAAAATCTGCTACTCTTAAGTATTAGCTTTTGAGTATAGTAGCCAGTGTTTGAACAAGTGATCAGATCTACACATAACTCTCAAATGTATCTGAAAATACAATTTTTGGAAGCTAGTGGCAGCTGTTGGCATGTCCATTTCTGCGTATCGGCTTTCTCTGACATCCAGGCTTATTTCTTTAAGAAATTTTAACAGCTCTCCATACAATAAACATAAAAACGGAACTGTGCTTTTCAGGTGATTTGCACAGTGGCAGTGGTTGAGCAGTCAGTGAGATGCTTACTTTCTGTTGATGGTGTATGGGAGAGATGCTTGCACTGCTCATCAAAAGTGGGCATGATTTTCTGACTGTTCAGAGAAATATATACTAAATGTCAGTGCAATAGGAGAAATGCTTATTGGAAATGTAGGATAAATTAAAATCTTCTGGAAATATTTGCTTTAATCTTGAATATAGGTTTTCCTCTTAGATGTTGTAACTTGCTATTTAGTTTACACAGTTAAGTCCCAATCCAGCAAAGCACTCAAGGACAAGCTTAATTTTAAGCACAGGAGTAGTCCAGTGAAATTAGTGAGTCTCCTCATACACTTAAAGTTAGCATTTGATTAAGTGCTTTGCTGGACCAGAGACATTTAGTGACATAACCTTCCTTCACAATAGTATACACAGGAAAGGGCAGAAAAATAGAAGGGAAACAAAGCATGCAATGCAAATGACTATAACAAAGTAAAAGAGAGAGAAAGTGGGTGAGGGTAATATCTTTTACTGGATCAATTTCTGTTTGATAACTGGAGCTATATAGAGCTCTTCCTCAGGTGTGGCAAAAGAACTCGGAGTGGCACAGCTAAATACAAGGTGGAACAAATTGTTTAGCATAAGAAGTTAACACATATTGTAACAAAATAATTCATTAATCACAAGACTAAAACCAATAGTGATATATTAAAAGTTTAATTATTATAAAAAGCAAAAAAAAATCTGAGCTTCTGAGAAGAATCTGTATAAATGCTGCGGTAGATACTCTTGAACTATTGTAGTTGGATGGGTGGAAGGGGGAAAAGTTTTGGAAGAATTTAACCCCTCTTGCTGCTGACCTATTTGCCATGATTCTAATGGTAAGTTAAAGTAAGAAAATCAGTCTTGGCATGTCCTCAGCTGCAATCAGTTCAAGCACTTAAAATCTTTGCAAAGGAATAAGATTTAAGTTATTGTTTAACCTATATAGTTATTTTAAAAATAAATAAAAGGTTACAGACATTACTGCAGAAAATTGTGTTTGACTACAGTCTTTGTTGTGGGTTTTGCTAACTAATTGGTACGGTAATAAGTGTTGTTGTGTAGTTCTTCCCATGGTTCTGCCTTTGTGAAACATGATAGTAATTTGTTTTTACAGATTATCAAAATTAAAATGCAGTTTTGAATAACAAGTGTTCTTTTATTTTCTCCACATTTCCATTTACACAAACTGAAGTTGGCAGAATTTTTTTTTCTCTGGAGAGTATCAGCCAAATACTAAGAAAAGGTGGATGAATCTACAATTAACCCATTTGACTTCAACAAATTGCTAAATAAATCTACTTGAAGTTATGGTTGTCACTGAGATATTGCTGGGGATTTCTTGATAGCAAAAGCAACAAAAAGATTGAACTGAAATAGAGAATCCCAACAGATGATGTAATAAATCTAAATTTGAAGGCAAAATACTTCTATGGAATATGAAACTTGTTTACTTTCTTCCTAGGTTCCCTTAAGTTTGAGTGGTGCAGGTGGGAGAGACTTGGGCTTTTAGTATAACTTGTTGACCTATTTCACAAATAGACAAAGCCTATGTCTACGTGCTTCCTGTACTACTAATGTATACTACAGTAGAACTGATTTTAAGTGCTTATGAGAAGAATATTGCCTAATGTTTTATCTTATTCATCGATGCTTTTCTAGCTGTTCTGTGTTGGAAGAGTAAACTATTAACTACAGATACAGAGACTAGAAACTTATACAACTATTAAAAAACCCAAACCCAGTCCCTTAAAAAATCTTTTAACATAAATTCAAGGATATATTCATGCCTTAGAACTGCGGAAAAACATTTATATTCCACCTAATCTGTTTCTACCTTTGGCTCTGACCTTTGGCCCCTTTTTTATTTGACTAAATTGATGTATTAGTTGTAAAGTATGTAAGCTACAATAAATTGTTACTACTGTTGAGACATCGAGTCCCAACTTTTCTTTATTCTTTGTTAAGAAGAAAATTGACAAAAATGGAAAGTAAATACTGCATGTTCCTCAACTAATTTCAGATTAAAGACAAAATGCACTCAGACCAATTATAATACATATGAATCCTAGCAATGAGCAGCTGAAGGTAAAAAAATTGAGACTTAATTTTTCTCCCTTTGGATACATTAGTTCTATGCGGTAGATTTTCAGATTTTTTTTCTATAAAATTCTATATGGAGCCCTTTAAATCATTTAAAGTATAATTAATATTCACCCCTGTTTACTCTAGGTTGGTTTCACAACTGTGATCATTTATGAAGATATGTTTTTCTTCATAAATGAAGTAAAAATTGAGTCTCTGAGAAGACAGAAGAGAAAAGAATTATTTGCTAAATTGTTGCATAATACATTTGATCACAGCAAAAAATATTTTGTGACCCTAGCATATTATTTGTGGATACAAGAAATGCAGGACAAGTCTCTCTTATATAAAATCAAAGAGATTGTGTGCCAAGCAGGTTGTAGCCATTGTTAGGGAGGTAAAGGAAACCACTGTAGGACTGAAATACTTGCACATAGACAGTAAACTGAAAATGAATCTCATTGCCCTACTTTTTTAATAGCCATACACAAATAACAAGGGCTCCTACAGTCCTAATTCAAGATTGTGTATAATTTGCTTCAGCATTAGTCCCCTCTCTCCTCAGCACTGTACCCACATTTTTATGGGCCTGATCCAAAGCCGATTGAAGTCAATGGGGAGAACCCCCATTGACTATGAAACTTTGGATCAGACTCTGTATATCTTGTGCCTCAAGAAACCAGCAACTTGCTTCCCCAATAAGAACAGGAGTACTTGTGCCACAAGTACTCCTGTTCTTTTTGCAGATACAGGCGAACATGGCTGCTACTCTGAATTCTGTATAGAATCACTGACTTTCAAAAGTCATATGACAGCCTTTACAGGTGTATATTGTGGAATATTCTTCAGTCCTACAGAATTCCAGTGAAATTCATCAACATCAAGGCCACATACAGAGATGTGAAGTGCTCTGTAAGGGTGAACAACCAGACAGCAGAGTGGTTCAATGTGGACACTGGCATGACAGAAGGCAGCATTTTATTTCCACGATTGTTTGGAATTGCCATAGGTTGGATAATGAACACATGTATTATTAACACAGATTCCAGTCTAGCATGGGTGGATGGCAAATGCCTAGAAGATCTAGGCTTTGCTGCTGATATTGTGCTATGAACAACACCCCAAAAAGCTACAAAGAAAGACACACAATGTGGCAAACATAGGAGCCCTATCAGTGTTCAAAATTAGTTATTCTAAAACACACATTCTTGAAATCCAGATGTAAAGTAGTAATATCATATTAGAAGACAAAAATATCAAGAAAATATAACAGTTCACCTACACAGGCAGCACCATATAAGTCAATGGGAGACCTTAAGAAGGAAAGTGACATCAAGAATAGGAAAGACATCCACAGCATTTACAAAACTCTACAACATGTGGAAATCAGATATACAGCACCAAAACAAAACTGAGAATTTTCAGTTCTAGTGTAATCTCAATGCTAACCTGCAGCTCAAGAGCTGGAGATTTACTGAAATGTTGGACAGTAAACTAGATGCCTTCTAGTTATTTATCCACTTAAGGAAAGATATTTTCTCATTGATTTTCTCCAATATCAATGAGGAATCTAAGAGGAATACTTACTAGTGTGGATGTACCACAAAAATAAATGCCTATGAAAGGTTCTGGGCATCGGAAAGCCTCTGTCACCAGTGAAGAGATCTAATAAATTATCAACCAGCAGCTCATTTCTACCAGAAGCAGAAGGAAGCGCTGGACATCTGTGGGGCATGTACTCTGGATGCCAAAACACGGACTGCCATGTCATTAAAAACTGTAAGAAGGACGCTTAGCAAGGAGGATAGAATAGACTATTTCAACACCACAGAGCAAAAGGAAGCAGCAGCAAATGACAGAGAAATGGAAGAGACTGGTTTTCACCCTGTGTGCCAACATTGGCATGGGAAAGATGTAACGTGGTGTAAATAGAATCACATATATTAGCTTTCACTTGTTTGAAATGCTAAAAATACTCTCTGAAGTTATAGAGGAAAATGGAGATTCAGGCTTTACAAGAGACAGAGAAGAACCAGTTCTCAGGCATCCCAAGGGAGGAGGAAACAATATAGTGCCTTCATTCAGCAAAGAATCCCCTCTTTCCCGGTGGGATTAAATCCTGAGATAATGCTATTCTGCATAGTGTTGGCTGTGTGGGTATGGCATTTAACTGCTGCCCAGATTGTATATATTACCATTACCAGGTATATTACCATTTCTCTTAATTTCTATAAACCTATGCATTTGTAAAGCAAAAATGCAAATAATTATTTAGATTCTAAGGGTCATTGCTTTTATATTGGGTCAAATGACAAATGCAGAGTAGGTCAAGTTGAAGATCTCAAAGGTTTGATAATATCCCCTTTAGGAAAAATATTATTTCATTGATTTAGTATGGAAATCAGAGGAATATTTAATAGTAGGTATGCACCATACAAATATTTCTATAGTCAGCTTACTATTCTTTTTAGACCTAACTGCATAGCATTGCTACCTTCAAAATTTGATTCAAATATTATGTCTTACAAGGGATAATTTAGCAACTTAAAAATGAATTATATTGAGGATCTGTGGATAGAGCCTGGAACAAAATCATTTGATCTGATTTGAAAAGGAAGATAACTAGAAGCTTTTACTTCATTTTTGTGAATGTCATTTTTGCAGGAGCTCTTTCATGCTGAACAGACAGTGCAGTTTAGTTGGGCTGGTAGCTGAATTTTAACACGACTAATTTTTTTCTAATAAGAACTTAATCCACTGCAAATTGAACAGAACATAAAAATAACTTTTGGGTTCCTGAACAATTATTCAAAAACCAAGGTAACTCTTTGGTTAACTTTGGGTAAGGCTGGCAAGTGACTGACCCAAAGACTAAAGTTCAATGTTCGTTTTAATTGGCAAAGTTGGCTATGCTACTGTTGTATTGGTTAGCAGTAGAAGTGCTGGATTAGATATTTTTATAAGGGAACTGTTCATCAGTTAATCAAAAGAACAAAGGGTACTCTAGGAGTGGGAAATGGATCCAAGACAGAAGTGTATGGTGAGCATAAAAAATGATGGAAATACTTGTCTGCTGTGACCGGGTAATCTTTATACTGCTGAGTGAGGGGGAGAGGAAATGTATTTTTTGTTCTGTATATATATGAAAATGATGATTTATTCTTAATGTAAGATACACCATTTTTAAATTCTTTTATTTATCCAGATTACTAGCAAGTGGTAAGCAGGAAATACATGGTAGTTCGTATTATTGCATTAGGCATTTTTATGAAAGGATTGGATATGTGCTTAGTGGCTAAAGCCGTTATTAAACATGTTACTCTTATTTGGTAGTCACAGCTCTTCATCCCAGCTTAATTTTACTTTAGTCACAAACAGATGAAGCTTGTGCGTGACCTGTTGTTCCTCGGTTTAGGTTTAAGTAGTGTTGTGTGTACATGTACACAGGGGGAACTATTTGTACATCAGCTATGTTTAGATGGTTGGGCTTTTAGTATAACTTGGATTCCCATTTATGGGCTGCAGCATTCAACCTTCCCCTGTGTCACCAGGCTCCATCTAAACTCCTTTGTTCCCACTCCTCAACTTTCTCCTAGGAACATCTCACATGCAACCTCCATTGTTTCCTGAGCTGCATGCTAATAAGCATGATTTGGAGTGCACTCCTCCATATCTGTATAGGGTCAGGGTATAATATTACTTCTATTATTTTTATTATTTTATTTTATTATTTATTATTTATTATTTGTATTAGCCCTCAGAGTTCCCTTTTTTCTGCTGTCATGCTGTATTTGATATGACTTAGTGATAAATGTAGCATCAACACTAAAAGGACACTATTAACTTTTTAATTATTTTTTAAAATGTTTAAAAAACTTTTCTCATCAAAATAACAAATTGATTCTGATAGCGTGTGCTTTAAATAGCATGAACAGATTTTTGTTTTGTGTTTTTAAAAAGCCTGTTTTATAAAAAAAATTATTAGAGGGCTTTTTCCTGCTCCCACTAGGGTAAAAAAAGGACTTGGGTTGAATTTGAGATCAACACAGTGGTGTCCCTCCTTGTTTTGCTCAAGTGCATGTTTCTTGTTATTCGGTTCCAAACATCCTATTTCATTTTTGGTGAAAGTAGTACATTTCAGGTTACTCCAGACCAGTGTATGCGAATGTGGTACCACTATTCTAGTTCACTAACTTCCTACTAACCAAATAGTGAAATTGATTATACTCAAAGTACTGTCAGACACCGGAAATAAACTGAAAATAGAGGGGATTTTTCCTGCTAATCTTTCTTGGTCTGCAGTTTCTGAAATTATAACAATAACAGGTACAAAAATTTCATGTGGAAACATGATTTTTCAAGTTAATTCTGTTCCTTTGTATTTCTGTGGCATAGCTAATGTGCAAATAGTGAGAAAAGTGTTTTTAAAATGTTTGTTTTATGGTTAATTTAGTAATCTGAGAATTGGTGAAGGTGAGTACTGCAGAAAAGGAACAGTTAGTTATAAATGGAAGTAAAGGAAACCATGCATATAGGGAACACCTTAAATTCTTTTATAAAAATATATTTGAAGTACTCTTACTTTTCTTCTCAATTAATGTCCTGTCATTTTTACCATTAAGGTAATTAACTGAATGCTTTGAAGTGTGCTTGGGAGTATATAACCTTTTCATGCTTAGCACAAGCTGCTGATACAATTTATGGATTAAATCTTGCCAGTTTTAGCTGGTTTGTTCAGGATCTGAATATTTCTAAGGTTGGCCAGTGCAGTGTAAATATGTTGAATCCATAATTAAACTTGCTGGAGTCTGTTCAGATTTATTGACTTTTTGTTCTTGATCACGAACTGTTTGAGGTAAATGTGTTACATTCAATAGTTCTTGATGTATGTAGATGAACAGTACTAGTTTGCACATGAGGTACTTATTTTGATAATTGTGTCTAGGACTAACATTTACTTTCAGTGGATGGATACAGAATTGAGATTCTCCATAGGTAGAAACGGAGTAGTGTATTATTTGAGGATTTTGCAAACTTTCCAGTTGATTAGTATTTTGAGGTATAATAAAATGAGGATGGCTATATCAGCATGTTTGTTAGCAGTTTTATAATTGGACTGAGGCATGATTTCACACTTTCCCTATGACTCTTTATAAATGTGTCCATAAAGAATATCAGATCCTCGACACAGATTAAGTATTTTTCAAATCTAAAGCAAATACCCACACTCCTCCCAAAACACTCCACTGCTCACACTTCTGGCCCATGAAGAAGATGAAAGAACCAAGCAGCCTGTGATAGGTTTCAGCCACTTCACTTAATGTATTAGTGGAAGGTACTCAAACTCCAGTGATAAGTGCAGTCTGTGAATCGATAAAGAACAGAACAGAATTTCAGATCTTAAAAATACCATAATTCAGTAACTGTGTCCTGTTCAGAATGGTTGGTTTCAGTTGGCAATGCATTGTTTTCATAATTGACTCTTGAAAAATGGTTCCTTAACATGGCCCAAATTTTACTGAGGACCGGGCCTCTGATTTTAGGTTTCACAACACAATAGTGCATTGTTTTACATTCTCAGGGCCTTCTCAGCAGTTAGAAGGGCCAAGATTAATTTTTAAAATCTCAAAAACGTTTGTATTCTGCTGAATACATTGAAATCTCTGAATACCACACAGTGTGGTGAAGCAACTCATTTACAACGTGATGAATTCCCTCAGTCCCGAACCAAGTCCTTGGAAGAAGCAAAGAGATTTTTTCCGCCCCCTCCCCTTTCTCAGCCAAAGGACTGCAAAGTCACAGCACGTGAACTATTTTTGATTTGTTACTCGTTTTGTCAGAATGACTGCCTGAATCCAACACATAGACTATTCTGAAGAGTAATCAGCTTTCTTCTCAGAGAAGATCACATGTGTACAGAATGGTCTATATGGGACCCAGGATGAGGTAAGCAATCACAAAATAAACAGCTCAGACTGCTCCTTTATGGAGATTGGTCAATTTGCACAAGCAGCAGTCTGTAATATACTGAAGAACATTTGAGTTACTACCTGCTGTGTAGATTGTGCCCTTCCTGGCTGGTGAAGGACAACAGAGGGACTACTCAAGCCATCTACCAACACACATTGTCAACATTTCCTTCCACAAAGGCTCCTAACATGCAGCTGTCCAAGTAATACTTAAGAAACAGCCTCCCGCCATCCTCACAACCTAGTAACTGGTATATTCACAGGAACTCTAAACTAGCATAACCTAGAGCCTAATGACCACAGATAACCTACTAAAAAGCATGAAAGCACATTAGTCAAATTCTAATTGTTCAGGGAAAACAGTATTAGTTATCCATTGTTCATATGAAAATGTTGTTGCATGTATTACAGTATACTCTGTATGAAGAAGAAAGTATTCAAAATGAAAAATATGCCATTTAGCCTTCAGTAGAATGCCTCTCATCAACCCCTGTGTAGTTTCCTGTTCTCACTATTACTTTGTTATATAATTCTGCAACCACCTACTGTTAATATTGGAAGTGTTCTTCAAAAAGTTCGAGTTTATATTTAGCTCTGTTGAATCACTTTGAGCTGGTAGGTTTTTTTTTCCAAACCACGTAAGTAATTTAAGAGCATGTGTCCTGTTGAGTTTTCCTCCTTAGTCACTTAGTTTGTGATATTTTCAAAAGTGCCCATCTTTAATTTGTCCCTTAAACATTGTCAGGTTTAGTGCTGCCTCTGTGGAAATGAATGCAGGACAGGGAAAGACAAGAAAATATCTATCCACCAGAGAGAAAAGTTTGCAGCACTTTCTCCATTGGTGTCTACAACTTTCTGGTTTACCTCCATCGTGTTGCCAGGGTTTCAGGGAAACCTTCAGTATCTGTACCATGGATTTTTTTTTTTTTTGAATAGTCAAGAGTGCCACTGTTTTTAAGTTTACCCTCCAATACAAAGGTTTAATACTTAGCACACAGTGAGGAAGCTTATTTGACTAATAAAGCTCATGGGAGCAAGCCAAAAAGATTTTCCAGCTGCTACTTGTATATTTTTCTTTGTTTATACAATGTCAGGAAGAAAATCCCCCAGATGAATTGAGCAGAAAGATCAAACAGAGATTAAAATGAAATCCTGTTTGTTAAATCCAGCTTCATTGCTAATGAACTGTATACGTTCTTTATTTATTTTTAAACTTAAAGTACTAGGTTTCACTGCAGATGCAAATAGAGTTAAAATAATTGCTACTGTCATTTTTGTCTTTAGAGATTTTCTAATTTGACTGGTCAGATCATTTCCCATGTTCATTGTAAATTGCCAAGAGGAAGAAGTATTTGTATAGACAGGTGCTCCAGAGTCAGATATTATGAGGGTCTCCTTTGTGACTGTTATAACAAGAAAGCAAGACTTGCCACTCAAAGCTGGAATTTTATGAGTTGTTTACATCTGCCTGACTCTTGTGTTTGAGCTCATTCCTCCTCCCATTTTCTGATAATAAAACTCTTTTGAGTTAAGTTGCTGATAACAGGTGATGGCTGAGACAATAGCCATCAAAATCTCACATTCTCTAAGTCTAAGGTAGCCCTATTGGTTAAGGAATAAACTCTGAGGGTATGCATTATGGAGTTCATTTGTAAACCTCTCATGTAGTTAAGGCATGAAGCCAAGTACCTTGAAAACACCTGAGATGTATATATCAGGTGCCTTCAGGCAGTTAAGTTCATTGACAGGTTACTAATGGTCACCATGTTGTGATATATTATTGTGTTTAAAAACGAGAGAGAGAGAGCGCTTTTGGCTCATTACCAATAGTATATTTTGAAAAAATAAACATTTTTCTATGCATTCCTATGCCAGAAAAAGTAGTTCCTAGGAAAGGGAACAAATATAAGAGAAGTTCTTTACTATAAAGAAGAATCTTCTTAGTACTGATTTTACTTCTCTGAAAAGCAAATAATTTGTAACCGAACTCTCTGACTTTATTCTGTTTCTCAGTAAGAATTTAATATAGTGCTCTCCGGAGGTTTCATATTATAAAGATTTCAGTACTTTTTCGAATATGTATATTACCATATATTTACTAATATGCTGTTAGATGTTATCATAGTTTACATGTGTCAAGGTAAACAAAGTGCTTTTTGTTATGCACTATCCTTCATTTTTAAAATTTTGATTATCTAAGTCCAAAAATTGAGCCTTTCCAAGTGGGTCTTCAAGTCATTGTAAATGGCATCAACAGATTTAGGGGAATCAGGGAAGGCCAGATCTAGTAGTAGATTTCCATTCCAGACCACTATGCCTGACCTCCTGTACATTGCAGGCCACAAAACCTCACCCACCCGCTCCTGTAAAAGACCCATGACCTCTGAATGAGTTACTTAGCTCCTCAAATCATGATTTAAAGACTTCATGTGACAAAGAAGCCACCATTTATTCTCATTTAAACCAGCAAGTGACCCATGCTTCAGAGGAAAGCAAAAAACTCCCAGGGTCTCTGCCAATCTGACCTGGGGACAAATTCCTTTCTGACCCTAAATATGGTGATCAATTAGACCCCGGAGCAAGTCAGCAAGGCCCACCTGCTAGACACCTGGGAAAGAATCCTCTGTAGTAACTCAAGAGCCCTCCCCATCTAGTGTCCCATCACTGGCCGCTGGAGATATTTGTTACTCGCTGTTGCAAATGGGCCACATTCCATTATAGGCAAACTTGCCATACCATCCCCTCCATAAACTTACCAAGCTCAGTCTTGAAAGCAGTTAAGTGTTTTGCCCCAGCTGCTCCCCTTGGACAGCCATTCCAGCACATCTCTCCTCTGATGATTAGAAACCTTTGTCTAATGGCAAGCCTAAACTTGCTGATGGCCAGTTTATATCTATTTATTCTTGTGCCAACATTGGCGCTTAACTTAAATAACTCCTCTCCCTTCCTGGTCTTTATCACTCTGAGGTATTTATAGAGAACAATGCTATCTCCCCTTAGCCTTCATTTGGTTAGGCTAAACAAACCAAGCTCCTTAAGTCTCCTCTCATAAGATAGGTTTTCCATTCCTCTGTAGAATGGTCTTCCATCCTAGTAGACCTTCCAGTTTGACTTCATCTTTCTTAAAATGGGAGTCCAGAATTGCACGCAGTATGAGCTCTCACCAGTGCTTTATATAATGATACTATCACTTCCATACCTCTATTGGAAATACCTCACCTAATGCATCCTAGGTTTGCATTAGCCTTTTTCACAGCCACATCACATTGATGGCTCATAGTCATCCTGTGATCAACCAGTACACTCAGGTCTTTCTCTTCCCTTGTTGCTTCCAACTGATGTATCCCCTGCTTGAGGCAAAAATTCTTTTTGTTAGTCCCTAAGTGCATGACTTTGCACTTTGCACTATTAAATTCCATCCCATTTCTATTACTGCAGTTTTCAAGGTCACCCAGATCTTCTTGTATGATATTCCGGTCCTTCTCCATGTTGGCAATACCTTCCAACTTTGTGTCATCTGCAGATTTTATTAACACACTCCCAGTTTTTGTCCCAAGGCCATTAATTAAAATGTTGAATAAGATTGGTCCCGAGACCAATTCCTCCTGCCTGACAGTTCACCTTTCAATATCACCTGTTGTAGTCTCCCATTTAATCAATTCCTTGCCCACCTTTTGATTCTCATATTAATCCCCATCTTCTCCAGTTTAACTAATAATTTCCCATGTGGAACTTTATCAAATGCCTTACTGAGATCCGGATAGATTAGATCTACCATTTCCTTTGTCTAAAAAATCACTTATCTTCTCAAAGAGATCAGATTGGTCTGGCCTGATCTACCTTTTTGTTGTATTTTATCTCAATTACTGTTTACCTCTATGTTCTTAACGACTTCCCCTTTCAAAAGTGTTCCAAGATCTTTTAAACAAATGGGCCTTTAGTTTCCTGGATCACTTTCCCCCCCTTTCTTGAAAATAGCTACTGTATTAGCAATTCTCCAGTGATATGGTATGACCCCGAGTTTATGGATTCATTAAAAATCCTTGTTCTTGGGCTTGCAATTTCATGTGCCAGTTCCTTTAATATTCTTGAATGGAGATTATGCAGGTCCTCCTATCTGCTCTCATTAAACCGTTTGAGTTTGAGTTTCACCTCGAATGTGGTAATTTCTACTTCTATATCCTCATTTCCATTAGCCACCCTTCCACTACTCCTAGACTCCTCATTACGCTTATTAAAAATTGAAGCAAAGTGTTTGTTTAGGTATTGGGTAAGGCCTAGATTATCTTTAGTCTCTACTCTATTCTCAGTGCCTAGCGGTTACACTTCTTTCCCTGTTTTCTTTTTACTTATATGGCTAACAAACCTTTTACTATTGGTTTTATCTGAGACATTGTGGTGTGCACTGCCCAGGTCTCAGGGCAGATTGTAATGTTACAATTTCACCCTTTATGTACAATAATGTACATTTTAAATCTCTGTTTTCATACTGATTTTCTTTTGTAGACAGCATAAGGGGAAAAATAAGTACTGAACTAAGAGCCATATTTAAAAAAATAAACCTGTGTAGGCAAATACATGAGGATATAGAATTTCTGGGTTATATTAAGTAAATATCTCCTTTTTTCCAAAACCTGCTTTGTAACAGAAACCTATTTACAAAGGATTAGTTAGCAGTTGTAGTTCATATTTTGCCTCAGCAATAGTAGATAAATAGTTGGTTGTCACAAAATATGAGATTGACTTTATTATCAGCTTGTTGTTAATAAGGTAGAAGTGCTGGATTTTGTTAATTTTCTTCCTTTCTGAATAATAGTATTTGGTCTTGGGAGTTCGATGACATTTGTACGAGTGTACGTATGCTGATTAAAATCCTGGCCCCACTGAAGTCAATGGAAGTTTTGCCATTTGCTTCAAGGAGGCAATAATTTCATTCCTTGAGTAGCTCCATTGAAATAAATGGGGCTACCTGTGGAGTAAAGTACTACTCAATGTGAGTTTGTGTGGCAGAATCTGGCCCTAAAAAATGACAAGTTGGTACATTTAGGAGTTAATCACTGTCAAACTATTCAGGCATTCCAGCATATATTTTACTGGAACCAAAGTCTGCATTTCTTCTCTCCCGTCAACTGCAGAGGTTCCCCACAACCACTGTGGAAGAATTTTGGAAACTATCTAGGCAGTGTTGGTCTACATCTACAGCATACTTTGTAGTCCAGCTCTGGAAAGTGAAACCCCAAGCAGCAGTGTTTAGTAGATGAGCTGGCTGGGGCAGAGAATCTGCTGTTTCACAGATCCTCTAGTCAATGCCCTTCACAACAGGGGCACGGCTACAGGTGGAGCTACTACAGCCTTAGCAATTGTGGAGCAGCTTCCACTCAATGGCTTGGAGGGTGATGAGGATCCATTTTCCTCTAGCTCAAATGGAACCCACTGGCATCTCAGGTTGCATATTGAAGCCAAGATTGTGACCTTTTAAAATAATTAAGTTATATTATTGGTTGTTTAAAAGTAGTTTTATACATTTGGAAAATGTGTAGAATAAACAGTGTATAAGCAGCTTTTTGTAGCAGAAGTCCCAGCTTTTATCCAGCAAATATCTGATACAAATATATTATAGATGTGGTCCATTTTAAATAGTTTTTTTGTCACCATTCTTTCCATTCGATTAATAATGGTCATTTAGTTAAGTGGGTTTTTTTTGTGTGTAGGGCTCGGTTGGGAAGTAATGATTTTGCCAGCTCTCACTGTACTTCACAGGGAGAGGAGGATTGGGACCATAATGTTGTAATATCTGCTTGTGTTAATAGTAAATTTATAAATATATCCAACTAGAATAAGTATTTACAGATATATAATTCTTGTACATGTAAAGTTTTACATTTTGTTCAGCAGGTAGTGAAATGTTATTGAGAAAATGACAGAAAATACTTCTATCAATTAATAATTATCTGTTTTTATTTTCAACTAGTGAAAAATAGTTATATAGGTTTTCTGCAGCTGACATTTCAGAGAAAATAGGAGAGAGGACCTGTGTAAGCGCCTAATCCAACAGGGCTACTCTCAATAGGGTTACTTGTGTGCCTAATTGTTTGCAGTATTGGATAGAGGGTATAATTTTCCAAAGCACCTGTGTTAACTTTAAATGAGACTTAAGCTCTGAAGTACCTAAATCATTTTTGAAAATGGAATTTAGGCTCCTGAGTTTAGGCACCTGAATTTAGGCACTTGGGAAATTTTATCCTTAACATGATTTTTTTATTCTCAACAATAACATACTGTGGTTGCTTCTTGCATTACCTTAACAATGCAATAATTGTCTGGCAATAATTGTCATATGGAAAAATTGTACAATTTTTTTTAATAGTGCTTATTGCAAATTGTTTTAAATAGAAGCATAGGACATAGTTTAAAGTGAGGTTACTTAAAAATTGCCTGGAAATCTATACTTGATTATGTTACTAGGAAAAAAATATAGAATTCCATTCCATTGTATTTAATTGCATTACATTTGGGGAGGGAGAGAACCCCCACACCCTCTGAATCATATGGTTTTGGAAAATAACTTTGCACAGGGTATCTGGCTGCAGCAGACTCTGGCTCTTTCCCCATTTTCCATTCTTTCTCCTGAACAGAGACCAGATTCCTTTGGGAAATCATCATTTATAAAAGGTCATGAACAGAATGAGGGACATTCTTTAGTATACAGTTACTGCTAATTAGAAACTAAACATCTGTAACCATGTCAGAGTTATTGGTAGCTGAAAAGAAACATTTATATACAAGATTCCCTCTGCTAACATAAAACATGGTATAGCACGAATACAGGAACAGTTGTAGACAAATCACTTTCTGCTGTGCTGAGGTTATTATCTAGTAGAACTGAAGCATTCTCCTTTAAAAAACATAAGTTCTTATTAGCACTAAACCAAATATTTTCTTACACTTGCCAGTGCAGGGTTAAAGGTTTTACTATATGTGGCCAAAAATACAATATGCAGAAAGGGTTAGACTATGACTAGGACTGACCCACAGTTCTTTTCACATACTTGTGTATAGGACACCTATTGTCACACTCCTTGCATTTCCCTGGAGCACAAAGACTATCCTCTCTTAGAACCTCTGTCATGCAAGTCACCTAAAGGAAATGTGGAAGAGGTGGGGATGAGGAGAGGGGAGCATGCTGCACCCTCCAGAGGTTGTAACTGAGCTCCAGGAGGGAGAGTTGCAGCTACTACGGCAGTATAGCTGCTCTGCACTTCTCCAATGCACGCTTGTATTTTCAAGGTATAATATGGTCTAAAATGGCTAAATTGTCGGATGCATTATGCTGTTAACTAAGGCAATGTCTACACTACAAAGTTAAATCAACATCATGTAAATCGACATTGAGCCTCAGATTTAAGCAAGTCGATCTTGCATGTTCACACTGCACTTGTGGCGGCAATGTGAACATGGCGGCATCCTCATTAGCAGGGCTTGCATCGACACACACAGCACTGTACTGTGGGTAGCCATCCCACAGTGGATCTAGCTGAGTGGAGTTTTGGGTTGGGCTTGTAATGTCTTATGGGACCATAACTTTGGCAAGCATGGTTATGGGAACATGGCGTTAGCCTCCCATGATACAATTACCTCTCTCCCTCCCTTCCTCCCTGAAATCAATGGCAAACAAACCAAGACTTTTTTGTGCCCCCCCCTTTTTTTTTTTTTTTGGTAAGCCTGGGTTATCCGTGTGGACACCATAGCATGGATCCCGCTCAGCTGTACACTGTTGTGATCATTACAAACACCTTTCACCTTATCCTGCAGTATTTACACCGCTGATACACACAGAACAATGTGATGCCATGCAAGCAGCCCTTCTGGAAGACAGAGCGGAGGAATTTGCAGTTGCTGGCGAAAGTCATGCATCACCTTTACGTGGTTGAGTGCCATTTCTGGGCTTGGGAAACAAGCACTGACTGGTGGGATCACATCGTTATGCAGCTGTGGGATGATGAGCAGTGACTGCAGAACTTTCGAATGTGTAAGGCCACTTTCCAGGAACTGTGTAAAAAACTTTCCCCAGCCCTGAAGCGCAGCAATACTAAAATCAGAGCTGCTCTGACTGGAGAAGTGAGTGGCAATAATTCTGTGGAAGCTTGTAACGTCAGACTGCTACCGGTCAGTGGGGCATCAATTTGGAGTGGGTAAATCTACTGTGGGATCTGTTGTGATCGAAGTTTGCAGGGCCTTTAACAGACTTCTGCTAAGAAGGATAGTGACTCTGGGCAATGTGCAAGACATAGTGGATGGTTTTGCCATGATGGGGTTCCCTAACTGTAGTGGGGTGATAGACGGAAAGCCTATCCTATCTTGGCACCAGACCACCTTGCCAAAGAGTACATAAACCAAAAGGGGTACATCTCAGTGGTGGTGTGCATGCTGGTGGATCACAGGGGCCATTTCACCAACATCAGCGTTGGATGGTCGAGAAAGATGCATGATGCATGCATCTTTAGGAGCACAGGTCTGTTCAGAAAACTGGAAGCAGGGAATTTCTTTCCGGACTACAGAATAACCATTGGTGATGTTGAAATGCCAATCGTGATCCTGGGAGACCCAGCCTATCCCTTGCTCCCATGACTTACGAAGCTGTACGCCGGCAGCTGGACAGCAGTAAGGACCCGTTCAACCAGAGGTGGAGCAAGTGCAGAATGGTGGTGGAATGTGCCCTTGAACATTTAAAAGATCACTATCATTGTTTGCTTACTAGGTTAGACCTCAGTGAAAGCAATAGCCCCATTGTTATTGCTGCCTGCTGTGTGTTCTATAATATCTGTGAAACGAAGGGAGAAAAGTTTCCTCTGGAGTGCAGGAGTTGAGGTCGATTGTCTAGCAGCCAATTTTGAGCAACCAGACACCAGGGCAATAAGAAGAGCACATCGAGGGCTGCTGTGTCTCTGTGAGGCTTTGAAAACCATTTTCAGCAATGAGTCAGAGTAATGTGACACCTGTCTGTGTTGTTCCTTACCAAACTGTCCCCTCCATTGCATTTTCTCCCCTGTAAACTCTATCCCCAACAACCATGTGTGTTGAATGGATAAAGACCCTTTTCTCCTAAATCCATTCACTTTTATTATGCACACAAACACACAGAGACAGTAAAGAAAAGTAAGATAACCTGAGGCAAAAGCACTGATAACACTGTGGTGAGAGAAACATGGAAAGCTTGTTTAGAGATGCACTGCAATAACAATCAAAGGTGGGGGAATGGGCATCTTCTGGTCCTTGTACCCTCTGCTGGTGTTGAGTGCAAGGAATTCCGAACTCCTCCCACCCCCATCCCTGCCTCATAAGACGGTTAGGGGGGAGGATGTAGAACTGGGTGTTGATGGCAGCAGGTTCTGCATAGGCTGCAGAGGGACTCTCTAGCATCCAGCTGTTTTTCTTCTTCCTCAACAGGTCTGTTTGCTCCTTCATAATCCACAGCATCTCTTCTTGCATGGCACGCTTTTGTTCCCTGCGTGATCTCCTGTCCTCCTTGTCTATGTCCAGGTTCTCAGACAGTGTGATCCTCCATGCTCAGAGCTCCATCTTGTCACTCTCGGACATGCACATTAACTCAGTGAACATGTCCTCCCGAGTCGTCTTTTTCCACTTTCTAATATGGGAAAGCCTCAGTCCCGGTGTGGAGGATGCACTGACGGAAAAGGTTTCAGCTGCAAGGATTGCAAAGCACCAGGGTAGCATTGACAGTGCATACATTGTTTCTGGTGCAGGGTTAATTATTTTTTATAAAAAACAAACAAACCCTCAATATACTTCATTGCAAGTCACAACGTAATCAAAACCGCTGGCTATTGCAAGAGTCGGTTTCCTGCTTCAGCCATGGTGAGTATGGCCACAAGGCATGGGCAAGAGGTCTTGTGCTACTGCTTTTGTGAAGACAGCCTTGGGATCACACGTTGGAAATTGAGAAAAGCCACCTTTCCCCTTGCAACCTGGGTAGTGCTTGAGGACAGGCACCAGCATAAAGCCCCCTAAATAGTTTGTTTTTTATAAAAGTATGAGGGGAAGGGAGACAAACAGGAAGCTGCCAACCTCTCCCCCGATTTTTTTTCCAATGCTGCTTGCAATACTCGGTGATCCCTTTCAACCACAACCACAGCACGTTTGGGAAAGTGTGGTTGTGTGACCCAGATTTCACCAAATGGGGCAGATTACTTGTTGAATTGTTTGTGGTTTAAGGGCTAGTATTGAAAACTTCCCTCATTTCCCCTAGGTGACCCTATGCAATATCACTCTCCTAAGGGTAACAGATCCAGCAAAGGAGCAGATACTGCAAGTGTCTGGGTACAGACCTGGTCTTTATGCTGCAGTGCTGTGTGCTGCAAAGATGCTGGCAGAGTTAATACTGGAATGGGGCAGGAAAGTGTCCTACCGTGGTGGACCAAATAAGACAGCCCTTCCCAGAAACTTTCTGCAAAGGATTGCGGAGTACCTCTATGAATGCTTCCTAGAGATCTCCATGGAGGATTCCCAGGCCATCCCCATGCACAGAAACAGTTCTTATGTAACTCCTACTGTTGGACTGGAAATGTGTACTCACCAAATGTGTACACTCTGCCACCAACTGGTCCTGTGAACAGATGGGTTCCAGGGTTTAAAACAGTTTCTGGCTGTCAGGGAGAGTGGATTCTCTGCTTGCCAGCCTCAGATTCTCTTCCTCCTCTTCCTTATCAACAATGTCCGCATTGTTGTTCAGAGTCACCCGGGGCTCCTGGGAGGTATCCACGGAGTGTTTTGTGGTAGTGGTGGGGTCCCCGCCGAGAATCTCATGCAGCTCCTCGTAAAAGTGACATGTCTGTGGGGCAGAATCAGAACAACTGTTCGCCTCCCTTGTCTTCTGGTATGCTTGCTGAAGCTCCTTTATTTTCACGCTGCACTGTTGCGTGTCCCCTGGTGTAGCCCTTCTCCCTCATACCCTGCGTGATCTTGGCGTAGATGTCAGTGTTCCTTCTGCTGCCTGCACAGACTCTTATCCCCACACAACGATATGATCCACCACCTCCTGTGCACTCCATGCTGGAGCACGTTTGCGGCATTGAGTCTCCAGGATTAAGGCAATTTTTTTCTCACGGATACTTTTAGTAAAAGGACAGGTCACGGGAAATAAACAAAAATTCCCTGACTTTCGCTAAAAATATCCCGGACAAAAGGGTGAGCGGGTTAAGCTCCCACTGCTCCCGGGTCCCCCACTGCTGCCGTGTGTGGGAGCTCAAGGGTCCCCCAGCCCGTGGGAATGGGTTGCTGCGAGGTCCACCTGCTGCATCTGGGCAGCTGCAGGGAGTCCCCCTCGCTCCTTTGCGTTTGGGCAGCTGCAGGGAGTCCCCATGCCGTGGCTGGGCAGCTGCAGGGTCTGCCAGCCCCCTGCCGCGACTGGGTAGCTATGAGGTCCCCCCACCAAGATGGGGGCTGGGCACTGCGAGGGTGGGTCCTGCTGGGAGCTCCAGCCCCAGGGGAGACAATGTCATGGAGGTCAATAGAAGTCACAGATTCCATGACCTTTGTGACATAATCGTAGTCTTATCCATGATGAGTTGTGCTGGTGAGCTCTCCACACTGATTAAACAGGAAATGAAAATTCAAAAGTTCCCTGTGCTTGAACAGTGGAGCGGCTGTTTTCTGTGTACCTGGCTGACGTGCAGTGGAGTTGAAATTGCTCTCCAGAGCGGTCGCAGCGAAGCACTGTGGGACACCTCGCTGAGGTCAATTCATTCAAATTGCACAACATGGTGTCTACGCTGTCCCCTTGTCAACCCATGGATGTCGAATCAAGCTCTGTGCCTCTCGCGGAGATGGAGTACAGAAGACTTTACAGGCCACTTAGGTCGGTGGAAGGGACTTGGCAATGTAGACATGTACGTTATTGAATTGACCTTGTGTGGCTTATATCGACCTAACTTTGTAGTGTAGGCCAGGCCTAAGTGTGTGTGTCTGTGTACTAATCAAGGCCTTTTTATGCATTTGTTTTAGGAGCATGTGTCCTATTGATAGTTTACCTTGTATCTGTATATCTTGTTCATATAAAATGTGTATTAGGCATATTGAGAATCATAAATTTTAGTTAAATTAATAAATTAGCATGTTCAAATTTGTAGTTACTGTTTGTCATTAGTAACATCAATGGGCAACATAGATGGCTGCTACTAAACAGCTGGGTCTATGGTCCCATTATATTTTTGTCTTAAAGAAGACAAGGAAATTTTTGAAGAATAGACTTTAGTGTGGATATATTTAGATAGAGTGTAATTCCAGCCACCTGTATCAGTAGCTAGAGGAAATAATATAAAAGTATGTTTTGTAAGGAACATGTTTAGTTTTCAGTGTGTTTAGTCATTTATTTTGCATTTTTATTTCAGAATACATTAAAATAATCATATTTGGAATAAATGTGTAACTGTTACTTGTTAAGTAATAGCAGTGCATTCACTGTATGTGGATGACAAACTTGTTTCTCCCTTTTCTAGATGTGGCCACTCTCCTGTGTATCGTTCACGTGAGATGGCAGGTCGAGCCCTTGTTCCATTTGTTATGATAAGCCAGATACCACATACAGTACAGTCTCTGCTTGCTGGGCTTCCAGAGTGCACCAATCCATGTATACGACAGAATTCTGTTCATGGAATGCTTCTACAAGTAAGTTCTCCTTTTGTGTAATACGATGTAATCATAGTTCGTGGTGAGTAGAGAAGCACTTATTAAGCAGCATATGAAAGAACTTTACAAATCAGTTGTCTAAGATGATAAATAGAGGAAGCCAAATTCATAGATGATATAAATGTTGATATAAATAACAGTTCGGTAACTTAGTGTAAGTTGATTTAATATACATGCAAAAAGAGCAGAAAGACAGAGCTGTAGGAAACAGCAGTCTACAAGAAGGGTGCAAGATGGTGTACGACAGCAATGACACTAATATAGCGTTTTTCATCTTTGAATCTCTGAATGCTTTTAAGAAATGGGAAAATATTATTCCCATTTTACAGATGTGAACATATATGTTCAGAGAGGTTAAGTGACTTGCCCAAGGCCACACACCAACTCTGAGGCAGGTCACAGTCTCCCACTCCCATATTCTGTCTATTGATCCTCCTTACTTATCTGACACATTTTTCATGATCCTTTTGGTTGCCCCTCTTGCCACAACCTCACCTTGTCCTTTTGGCATGTATTCTACACCCACTTCCTCTTACACACTGACTTATGTAACTTACATTACCAATTAAGAAACATCAGAATTTGGCCCCATATGTAGAAATGCATAAATAACCTTTAAATAAATATTTAATTGAATCCATAATTGAAAAGCAAAACTGAAAATAATGAAAAGGTGTAGGTAAAGAATATGAGATATAGATACTTGAATTAAATTTATAAATTTGTGAAACAATATTATTCCAAAAAATTCTCTGAGCCCAAAAACGCAGAGAGAAAACCTCCCAGGCAGAAATAATGATGTCTAAGGGTTTATTAACATCTGTATTTCCATTTTGTTTCTAGAAATGTGCTCTTGATCCTCTTTTTAATTTTGTTTTTTGAACTATTAGGACATAGGACTGTAAAGAGACATTACTAGCTTCAAATTAACTCACAAAATGTTGTTTTTCATACAGTATCCTTTTCAATAGTATATCCTGAAATTCTTTATGAAAATTCCCTTCAAAATTGTTGTTGTTTGTTTTTTGTTTGTGTTTTTGCTCTTCTGTAAACATTTTAAAGGGTCTTCTTAGCACAAGAAAAACTAACTGCCTAACATGACTGGGAAACAGTAAAACTGACTGTACGCAAAAGTGCTATTAAATGCACAAAGTAAAGAAACTTAAAAATTAGAGAAACATTGTTCCTCTAATGTTTTGATAATAGTAATATTAGTAATATAGTAATCTTATAACTATAGTAGATTTAAAAAAAACTTTTATGCAGACATGGCTTTCAGGTTATCATGTCCCTTTTTAGAATATGTAGCTGTGACAAAGATAAAACTTTTTATCTGTGTTATTGAAGAAACTTCTTGGGATATGCAAGTATCAGTACTGCATGCTTTCTTGTGTTTGATATGGTGATTGTCTCTGAAGGAATGAGCTATCAGTTCAAGATAGCTGTGGCAAAAATGAAATAGTAAAGGACACCTTCAGTGCATTCTTTTCGACAGTAATGCATTTTCTTTCACATTTTCACTCAGAATTATGCTGTTTCTTGTAAAATGGTAGTATCTACCCACTTTATAATTCTTTTACAAATTGCATTTATGCAGGATTTCCAGAAGGAAGTCCATTTGATGCAAACAGACACCTTTTTCACACTAAAGACAAAATGATATTAAATGATTTCATCAACTTTGAGTGGGAATACTTAGTAATCTGCTGACATTTACATGTGAGGTTTATCATATGATAGTAGTAGTTGCTTTATATCCTGAACCATGAGTGCTAACATCGCTTGCAAATTTTAATCATAGCATATGATATCCTCTAATTTCTTCTGACTGAAGGATATATTGATAGGGTACAGAGCGGCAGGCCAACTCTATTTGTACAGGAGTGTTAATGTAGACTTGTCATATTTGGGGATGGGTATTTTAAAGTGCTTTATAGTATGACATTATGGACAGTAGCTTTGCTTGTCCCCTTGTATGTTCTCTAAATCTTTTTCTTCTTCCAAACAATTTGTATTGTTCACTTTTAAATGGAGCAATTAAGTCTTTTTTATGTGCTTCTTAATTCTGAACCCAGCTGTGATAAGCTTCATATTCTGTACCTGGTGATCAAATTCTAGGAAACAGCCCGCGATCAATTTGGAATAATAAATTAACTCACCTGCTGTTCCTTTAATTTAGGGTAATCAATTGTGTTTTGTGCTTACTTTTAAATTTGTCATGCTAGTAATTTAGCTGCTTTATTGCCTTTTTGAGAATTCATCTGACAATACCTTATTGTGCATGTTCACTTCTGTTAGCCTGCAACTGCCCATGGCTCTCAATGTATCTTGGCACACCTTCCTGTTGTGAGTTCTCTTATGTCTTTTCCAGAGTGTTCTTTTCTCTAAAATTTCCTGTATGGTCAGCAATTTTAGGACAGGGGAAATGGAGGAGACTCCCTATACAGCTATTATCTTCAGCTGTACCTGTGCCCCATCATATATCCAATATAGTTTCTGGTTTATCATTAATTTACATAAAGTTAGTTGTAGGTCTCCAATAATTCCCTCACTATTTTTAGACCCTGAAATGAGAATCTGCTGGCAAACCTATCTTCCCTCCTGCTTTATTTTATTTTATAGAAGAGAATTCAGTGCTTGTGAAAGGAGCCAGACAGTGGGATCTAAAGAATGAAGTCTTTTGTTTATCTGTAAAATAGGCATATCCCAGGTAGTGACATTACAAAATTAGCCTGACTGTAACACCAGTGTTCTTTCTTTAGTAATCTAGCAGAACTATTTTTGGGAAGCTGAGAGGGTAATTCAGTCTTCATGTGGAGGCTGCTAAAAAGGGTTTCATTTCTAATGATTGTCTTTGTGATTTTGACATCTGCGGACTGAGACCACCAACTTATTTCACATTGCTTGTGAACTGCTTCAGTCAGCTTAAGCCAAGTTTGGTCATTGTTAGCCTGGGGCTTTTAATAATTGAGTCTACAGCAATGCTAGGTCCTGTTAAGGGGCAAAAATAGTTCCTCTCTTAAAACTCTTGACTATAAAGCTATTTTCCAATGTAAAACAAGATTCATGTTGACCATTTTGTGCATAAAAAGAAAAGTACTTATGAGGGTACTTATCAGGGTTTTGTCCTCACCATATATCTGTGAGGTCCAACTCCAAAGTGTCCTGGGTACACAAATGTATCCAATAAATGTTCTCCATGGCACTTAAATTATTGCAGGGAATATCATCATTTTGTAGAAATTTCCAAGTCACCTTCTTGAGAAGCTATTATTCTCTAGCAGAAAAGATAACATAAGGTACATTAATATGAGGTGGGGGAAAGGAAATAACTTACACTGGTCTAAGTACTACACAGTCATAATGAATAGGAATTTGTCAAAATAGTGCTATTTAATTCTATTTAATTTTGAAAATGAAAAATAATTTAAAAAGAAAAGTTTCTCTCTCCAGTACGGTTTACATCAGGGGTAGACAATAAGCGGACTGTAGGCCAAATCTGGACCACCAGACACTTTTGAATGGACCCCAAAATCTTTTTATTTCCTTATTTATTATCATTATTGTTGTTGTTTTTTTAAAAACATGACTATACCCTGATCGAGAAATTGGGACCTTGACAAAAAAATAATTAAAACTGCAAGTGTTTATAAATCTTTATAAATCTTAACTTTTTGTCATGCTGTTATGTTTACTTTTTTTGCATTTCACTCACTTTGGAAAGGTTTTACTTTTGTTCCTAGTACTATCTTATTATTTTCACTTACAGGAGCAGGGCCACTGGGCTGCAGTGGTTAGGTTATATATGCTGCAAGAGAGGAATATTTACCTCAAAACAAAACTGTTTTTAAAAATTAAAAATTCATGAAAAATCTGTTTTATTGGGCTTTGTAAAATTTCCCCTTCCCCTTTTAAAAATATATTTACAAAATATATAAGTTTGTGAAACAATCTGACATTGTCCCTTTAAAGTGAGTATATGTTTTCCCCCTTTAAATAATGAAATGAAACAAAAAAAAGCCCAGAATATATGGCTTCATGCACTATAATGATAGCACTATACATAACATAAATAAAGAAAAAAGACACATTCAATTATGGTTCCTCTAATTATATGCTGAATAAAACCACCACTGATGGTAATTGAAAAGGATAAGGAGACAGGTTTCATTTTAATTGCTGAAATCCTGGTTTAGCTATTCTCAGGTGGAAAGATATTTAGCCCTTATCTATATATGTAGAGCCATAAAAAAGGAGGGTAAGTAATGATTTTAAATGAAAATTAGAGTTGCATTTTTGAAAAGCTCTTCTGACTAGTTTTGAAAATTGAGTATAACTTCCAAAAATATTCAGAACCAGATCACATCCTCCTTTTGTAGGCATGAGGACAGCAGAAAACCAGTTGATATCAGCAAGATGTAATTGGAAGAGGTAGCTTTGAGCAAATGTTGCATCATTTTTCTTGTACTGTTTATGGAATACCTCTGTGTGTTATCTGCCATTTTGGCAGGAGATGTCTGGTTGGGAAGAGAATGGGGCATGGAGAGAGTTGTGTGTCACTATTCCTCGCAGTCCCTCTCGAGGCATGTCTGGGATGATTGCTGGCAGTCTCCACTTTTTCCTTCTCTTATGCTTTTGACCACTGGATCTTTATTGTGTCTGGGTTGTGCCTCTCAAGACTCCCCTTCCACTCTTTACGCTAACATCCACTTCATCTGATCATATGCCCCAACCTTATGTCATACTGTCCTGGAACTGCACTCAAGAACATATTATGCCATCCTGATACCTCCATCTAGCTCATTTGTGGCTCTTCTGGTTGAAATGTGTTGTTAATTATTTCTCTTAACTGCTTGTGACAAGTTGGGAATTTCTTGGAACACTTCTCTGAAAACAACTAGTAGACTTGAGTGCTTTCATGATTTCTTTCAGTCTTTCTCCTAGAGTTTCTTCAATGGATATTTTCCTTCTAAAAGAGTTTTCCTATCCTGGAGCTCAAACATTGTAAAAGGTAGACTTGTCTGCATGTTGGCTCCCAGTTTATATCAGCTGTGCATTTTGTTTGCTGGCACAGAACCCATTCCTCCAAGTCCAGTTCGTTGCTAACTCCCTATTGCTCACCAGTAGGGTTTTCTTACTGCATTTTAATTTTTCTGAGCTTTACCCCTCCCACTTCTTACAGACAATGCAGTTTTCTTCTCATTTTCTTCAAGATTTGACATTGTCTGTTCATTCTTTAAATTCAGCCCATAGCAATGCAATCTCAGTTAACACATCACAAAACCACCACCACTAGTTCTTATTGACATCCTTGTTGGCATTCTGAGCAGAAAGGCCAAAGACTGGATGGATATGGAGGCTGAATTATACTCTCTCTCTCACCTAGACATGGGATCCCTCCAGGAAACAGTTGAGACACATTACCACTGCCTATGCCCCATACTCATTGTGTGGACAAGTAGGACATTCAGTCTACAGTGTGGCCAATCTGTCACTGGTTGCAAGTAGTAAAAATGCTTATATGCAGAAGAGATGAAGTGAAATCTCTTTATATATTTGAACTAAATTCTGTGGAATGTTTCCCTCTCCTTGTTTGTTCCCTATTGTCTTTTTGGCAAGATGAGAATTTTGTACTAAAAATGATCAGGGGGTATAGAATAAATTCTCTTCAAATTAGTTTCTGTTTGTTGAGGCTACCTGTCCCTCTTAAAACTGGAGTTTGTTTGTGCGGGTGTGGGGGTAGGGGCATGGTATATAAAAATCATGCAGTGTAACTTTGATATCTCGATGCCCAGTTTAACTGAGCACAATGTGTGTATTAGCCACACTGCTTCTAATTTACAAGTCCAGTCCACTTATCTGTTATCACAGTAAATGCAGTTGTTACACATGAGATTTGTAACGAGCTAAGCAAATAGAGCATGCGCCATACCTCGTTCCTCTCAGATTTTGGAAGGCACTTCAGATTCTTAATCCTTGGGTCAGTTAGAAATCTCACATTGGTACCTTCTTTGCATTTTGTGAAATTTACAGTGAAAGTGTTCTTAAAATGAACATATGCTGGGTCATCATCTGAGACAGCTATAACATGAAATATATGGCAGAATGTGGGTAAAACAGAGCAGAGGACATACAATTCTCCCCCAAGGAGTTCAGTCACAAATTTAATTAACGCATTATTTTTTTAACAAGCAGCATCAGCATGGAAGCACGTCCTCTGGAATGGTGGCCGAAGCATGAAGGGCAATATGATTGTTTAGCATATCTGGCACGTAAATACTTTGCAATGCCAGCTACAAAAGTCCTATGCAAATACCTGTTCTCACTTTCCGATGATATTGTAAATAAGAAGAGGGCAGTATTATATCCTGTACACGTAAACAAACTTATTTGTCTCAGCGCTTGACTGCACAAGAAGTAGGACTGAGTGGACTTGTAGGCTCTGAAGTTTTAGATTGCTTTGTTTTTGAGTGCAGTTATGTAAGTTGCACTTTCACAACAAAGAGATTGCACTACAGTACTATATGAGGTGAATTGCAAAATATTATTTCTTTTATCAAGTTTACAGTGCAAATATTTGTAATAAAAAATAATATACACTTTTATTTCAGTTACAATACAGAATACAATGTATATGAAAATGTAGAAAAACATCCAAAATATTTAATACATTTCAACTGGTATTCTATTAACGGTGCAATTAAAACTGCAATTAATTGTTAATAAGTTTTTTAATTGTGATTAACTTTTTGAGTTAATCAGATGTGTTAACTGCGGTTAATCGACAGCCCTAGTTAAAATGTGCTTAATTACATGATCTCTGTATTGGCAATATTGGGTCAAACTAATGGTCCATCTAACCCAGTATCCTGTCTTCTGACAGGCCAGTAGCAGATGCTTTAGAGGGAATTAACTGAATAGGGCAATTATCAAGTGATCCTTTCACTGTTGTACAGTCCCAGCTTCTGACAGTTGGAGATTTAGGGACACTCTGAGCATGGGGTTGCTAATAGCCATTGAGGGACCTATCCTCCATGAAGTTACTGAATTCTTTTTTTTACCTAGTTATATCTTTGGCCTTCACAACGTCCTCTGGTTGACTCTATGTTGAGTGAAGAAGTACTGTTTAATTTAGTTTTACTCCTGACTCCTATTAATTTAATTGGGTAACTCCTGGTTCTTGTGTTCGGTGAAGGAATAAATAATACCTTCGTATTCATTTTGTTTACACCATTCATAGACTTCTATCATATCCTACCTTAATCATCTATTTTTCTAAGATGAACAGTCCCTGTCTTTTTAATCTCTCATCATGTCCATACCCCTGATAATTTTTGTTGTCCTTCCCTGTACTTTTTCCGATTCTATTATAACTATTTGTCATGGAGCAACCAGAACTGCATGCAGTGTTCATAGTGTGGGCTTACAATGGATTTATACAGTGGCATTATGATATTTTCTGTCTTATTATCTATATCTTTTCTAATGGTTCCTAAAATTCTGTTAGCCTTTTTTGACTGCTGCTGCTCATTGAATGGATGTTTTCAGAGAACTATCCATGACTATCCAGCTAATTTATACACCATCATTTTATACATACAGTTATTACGTTTTCCATTGTGCATTAGTTTACACTTACCAACATTGTGTTTCATCTTCCATTTTATTGCCCAGTCATCCAGTTTTGAGAGATCCTTTTGTAACTTTTTGCAGTTAGGTTTGGGCTTATATATCTTGAGTGGTTTTGTATCGTCTACAGACAAAGCCACCTCACTGATCGCACCCTTTTCCAGATCATTTATGAATATGTTGAACAGCGCATCTCCCAGTACAAATCCTTTACAGACATTGCTGCTTGCCTCTTTCTGTTGTGAAAACAAACCATTTATTCCTGCCCTTTGTTTCCTGGCTATTAACCAGTTTCTGATCCATGAGAGGACCTTCCCTCTTATCCTATGGCTGTTCAATTTTTTTAGTAGTCTTTTGTGTGGACCTTGTCAAATGCTTTCTGAAAGTGCAGTTACTCTGTATTCACTGGGCTCACCCTTCTCCACATGCTGATTGATGCCCTCAAAGAATTCTAGTAGATTTTTGTGGCATGATTTCCCTTTACAAAAGCTGTGTTGACTCTTCCCCAACATATTGTGTTCATCTCTGTGTTTGATAATTTTGTTCTTCATAGTTTCAACCAATTTGCCTAGTACTGAAGTTTGGCTTCTCAGCCTGTAGTTGCCAGAATTGCTGCTAGAACTTTTTTAAAAATCAGCATTACATTAGCTATTCTGTAGTCATCTGGTACAGAGGCTGATTTAAATGATAGATTATATACCACAATTAATAGTTCTGCAGTTTCATATTTGAATTCCTTCAGAACTCTTGGGTGAATACCATCCAGTCCTGGTAACTTATTTCTGTTTAATTTATCAATTTGTTCCAAAAATGTCTCTATTGACACCAATTTTAATTAATCTATTAATAGATTATAAATAAAAACAGTGAGGAGTCCTTGTGGAACTTTAGAGATTTTTACTGATACAGACTAACACGGCTAGCCCTATGAGATTATAAATAATGATTTTGAAAAAGTGATGAGCATATGAACTTTCAGCTTGCTTTTCTGAGCAAAACAGACCTTTTGTTCTTTTCATTTTATGAAACCTGTATCAGTAATGTGGGGGTTACTTGACTTCAAAAGCTGTGCTACATATGTAGGACTGGAATCCCATCATATCAGTGCAGTGGAGTAACAGGGTGTGAGATACAGATAGAAGTGGTCAGTCATCAATCTCTGTTTATTAGTATCTAGAACCATCTTGCTCATTCTTGGAAAAAGCTTGACTAATGAGAACACACACAGCCTACACAAAATGTTCTTTTTAAGAACATTTTATTGAAGTGCTATAACTAATTGTGTAGCAGATGATGTAGTATTTTGAATCAAACCTACAGTAGCAGAGAATAGGTTTATTTCTTCAGCCAGAAAAATCTAAACATAACCATGTCATCATCTTCTATTTTATGAGCCACATACACCTCCCATTGACTTCAGTGAAAGCAGGATTGGGCCTATGCCTTTTATTCTATAAAACTGATTATATTTTTTCTCTTTACAATATCAAATGAATGAAGATTATTAAAAGAGGCAGTGTGGTTTCAGTTAACTTCTCTGTGCCTCAGTTTGCCAATCTGTAAAGTGTAAATAATAATACTTATCTATCTCACAGAGGTCTTGCGAGGATTAACAATTAGAATCAAGTGGGTGGGTGCCATGGAAAGATATGGGAAAAGTACAATGAGCCCTACTCCCACTTCATCTTCATTGCATCCCTTTCACAAGGGCCAGTCACAGCAATATTCCTTACACTCTGGAGGGAGTGCTTGCATTCCCCATAGCACCTCTGGGAAACAAGTTAGCCTAAAGAGAGAGAGAGAGGTTGAGGTAGGGCTCCTTGCTTCCCCCCACTCCACTGTCTACAGCTGACATGGTACACAAAGGAAAGCAAGTTCATTATCCAAATGGGTGGTGGTGTGTGCACACTCCCTCTGTGCACTGGGGAGCTGCAGGATATTTTTTTATATCACCTGAGAAACAATTCCTCCTGGAGTTCACGAGCAGGCACTTTGAGACCACTGGCTGAAAGTTGCAATAAATGTGCTAAGTATTTAGTTTTATTTAATTTTTCTATTTTATTTAGATGTTTATTCCATTCAAGCAGCTGTGTATAAATATTGAGTGACTTAGTCTCGAATTAAAACTGCATAGGGCTGAAAATTTAAATATCATTCTTGAATGTTACTTACCTTAAGCATAAGCAGAACAAGCCATTACATTTAAGAAGTTGTAGTAATTTTTCTAGTTTTGCCCAAAAATTAATAAGATTTTTACATTCCTAAATGATCTTCCATTGAAATACAAAATCTGATAATAGTTATAAGTAGTTAACTCACTATTTCATAGGAATAATCTGGTGAAGGAAAGCTTTTCTTCTTTCTTGTAATACGTAGTCTTCACTAGTTCAACCTATTCCTTTTAGCTCGTGTTATAAATGCTTTGAAAAGAATGTGATTGTTGCTACTGAAATCAGTAGCCCGTATGCTTCTCTCACAGGCAGTCATGGATTAGCCAATGGGTCAATGGGGCCCGTGCCCAGGGGCCCTGGAAAAATGGGTGCCCCCATGCCCTGACCCACTCTGCGCCCTCAGCCGGTGCTCCTGCCTGGTAGTGGGATCATGGCGCAGGGGCTTGCCCCACTCTGTCTGCCCACCCAGTGCTCCTCCCAGGGAACGAGGTCGGGATGTGGGGGCTTGCCCTACTCCACCTGCTCTGCGCTCCTGCAGGAGTGCCAGGAGGGAGAGGGGGCAGGAGGGACTGCAAGTGTAAGGGGTGGGAAAGGACCCCCACTTGCTTGGCCCAGGGCCCCACAAAACCGCAATCTGCCTCTGTTCACAGGTGTTAACGGTGTAGCTCTGATGAAGTCAGTAGAGTTCCTGTTGTGTAAGCCTAGTGCATGTGGTCTGAGAATTGGGCCCAAAGGGAGACGAGGGCACTCAAGGCTTGATACTGTGTCATTGAAGTGGTTCGTAAACTCATTTTTTACTTCAGTGGGTCAGGAGCTCAGAGCTCAGTGCCTTGCAGGAAATGCTCAGCATCTTACAGGTTTAGGTCTCATGTTTATGAAAATACTCCATGTAATGAGCATTATGGTCCATGATACTTTAATATTTAGTATGGGATGGCTTGATGCAGTGGTTTAGAAATGTCGTTTGTGAATTACTTTGTTTGGCTTGGCAGTAGCATTTAAGCATAGCAGTTCATAGTTAAACTTATAAAACCTAATATAGTGAGAGCATGTTATTACCTGGAGATCAAAGAAGAAAAGCTACTATCATTAAATGTTTTCAATTGAAACTTCCTTGCAGCTGCTCTTCTTCAGGGCTCAGTTTTTAGTGTCCAAGATAAGCTTTACTTTTAAGATCAGAACAAAGAGAAAAGAAATATTAGTGTCAAGTGAAAAAACATGCACCTAAACATAAGTAACAGTAACGAAGCAGCTGTCTTATTTCTTCATGCTGTAAATTCTAATTCACTATCTATATATTGTCATAGATGTAGATAGTGCTTTATAAGTATGTGAGCAGACAAAGGCCATGCACTAAGTAACTTTTCATTGTACTACACAAATATACCCATAGCAAAATTGGCAAAATGTAAGCTGACACCTTGGGTGAAGAGATGGAAAATGGTGGAAAATTTGCCAAAAAATTATCTTTCCAACTCCTAGGTTTTTTTTTTTAAACAACTCACATGGTGCCAACAGCTAGAGATTTCATATCTAGACCAGACAGTACTTTGAAGAAGCCCTTACTTTAATTAATCAATAGCTCTCCCATATATTTACACTCTGACTTCTTGAGTCACATCACAATTTCTCAGGATGAAACAAAATTATAGGCTGATTTTACAACTCTCTTAGGTCATTTGATCTAGCCTCTTCTAGTGTGTTCAGTTCCTTATTTAGCCTAAATAGGTGAGCTATTAACTGGGGATATGTAGAAGAGCTCTGTCTTAGGCTTTTTCTTCACTGCTTTAAAAAAAAGGTGTGTTTTTACAACAGGATAACTAACATGCATTAGTTATCCTGTTGTAAAATTCAAGTGGAGACAAGGCATTGTAGTTTTACTGTAAGGTAAATATGGGGAGGTCAATTATCAGCAGGTGTAGTACTGGTCTCGCCTAAGTACCTCATGGTAAACACAGCAGGGAATTTGTCTCCCTTAGGATTTTATAGTGAGAACTCTTTTGCCTTTATCTTATTGTAAAAAAACCAAAAACCACCTCTTTAAGCAGTGAAGACAGTCTTGGTCTACTTGATAATTTTCAGAAAGAGCTTTCTGCTTCAGTATTGTGCAAGAGCATAAGAATGGCCTTACTGGGTCAGACCAAAGGTCCATCCTAGCCCAGTATCCTGTCTTCCAACAGCAGCCAATGCCAGGTGTCCCAGAGGGAATGAACAGAACAGGCAATCATTAATTGACCCAACCCATTGCCAACCACATATGTTCAGAATTCATGAGTCAGGCCACTAACATAATGAGATTTTTAAAAAAAAAAGTTGGGATCTTTTGTTTGTCTCCTTTTTGAGGCATATTTTAACCTTTTCTCTGCAACCATGAAGGCTAAAGTCTTCAAATAAAAGCTAACATTCTCATGTAGTCACTTGTCTTCAGAAGCTGGGGCTTAAAAAACAACTCACAAAAAGCACCAAGTATTGTGAAACATGATAAAATGATGAGAGTTTGCAACCCTGCTGTTTCCAAAGTGACTTAAATGGATTCATATAAACAATAGATTCATATTAACAAAAATGATTAAAGGTCTAGAAAACATGACCCATGAGGGAAGATTGAAAAAATTGGGTTTGTTTAGTCTGGGAAAGAGAAGACTGAGGGAGGACATGATAATAGTTTTCAAGTACATAAAAGGTTGTTATAAGGAGGAGGAAGAAAAAATGTTCTTCTTAATCTCTGAGGATAGGACAAGAAGCAATGGGTTTAAATTGCAGCAAGGGCGGTTTAGGTTGGACATTAGGAAAAACTTCCTAACTGTCAGAGTGGTTAAGCACTGGAATAAGTTGCCTAGGGAGATTGTGGAATCTCCATCACTGGTGATTTTTAAGAGCAGGTTGGACAAACACCTGTCAGGGATGGTCTAGATAATACTTAGTCCTGCTATGAATGCAGGGGACTGAACTAGATGACCTCTCGAGGCCCCTTCCAGTTTTATGATTCTATGAAAATGCCTTCATATTTATGTATACACAAATATGAATATACATCAGAACAAGATATTTCTCCCAATGATATATTGGCTGTGCGCATACACCAAACAGGAATTAAAATTGTTATTCATTTTATTTAAAAAAACCTGAAGATATAGTCCATATACACACACATAGTTTTTCAAGTAATATGAAATAATATTTAAACTGGACAAAATAGATGACAATTACAGAATTTAAAAATGTCTTAAAAATGCAGAACTTTTCAAAAATTTTCTACAAGTGCTAAAAATATGAAAGAAAAATTTTAAACCTTGTACTTGTAAAAATTGTTCTTTATTGTATATTAGCAATAGATTTTCATTGGCACAGTGTTCCAGAATATTTTTGTATAAAGACTTTTTATATAATTAAATTCTTCTCTACATTTATTACAATAATTTAGGGCCTGATTCAGAGCCTACTGAAATTAATGAAAAACTATAATTGAATTCAGTGACCTTACCTACTGACTTGGGGCCTGATTTAGTGTACTATATCAGGGGTAGTCAATAGGCGGACTGCAAGCCAAATCTGGATTGCCAGATGCTTTTGAACAGACCCCAAAATCTTTTTATTGACTTCTTATTGTTTTTTTATTTTCTCTGGAATATTTTCTTGATCCAGAAATTTGGACCTTTACAAAAAATTGTAGATTGCAATGTACTTTTAGGGGCGAAAGAAAATTGCAGACCTGTTATTTACCAGGCTGCACGTGGCAATAGACTGTATAGGTAAGGGATGCAAGGAGGGTATGGGTCACGATGCAAACTGCAGGCATGCACACAACTAAAATTAATTAATTAAAAGTTTTATTGGGGATAGTTACAAGGGGTAGGGGAGCAGCGTATGATTAGCTAATAGGGTTAATGGAACTTAAAACATACAATGGCTAAAGTATTTACTATCAAACAATATTTATAAACAAAGATGCAGTAAACAATATTTATAAACATGGATGCAGCATTTAGTAATAACCAATACTTACAAATACAAACCAACTCAAAACGACCGGCAAACGTAGAAACTCTGCTTAAAACACGTGAGCTGAGAGAGGCTTCGAGGTGATCAGGCTCGGTTACGGGTGTGCACAAGGTACACAGGATTCCTTTTTCTTTCTCGTCTTCTGCCTGCACATGGCAGACCAGCCTAAAATACCCACTATGACATCATAGAAGTGTCATAGGGGACGGGGCCCAAAAACTGTGTGTGTTCATTTCTGATTGGTACAAGCAAAGTTTACACCAAGTAGGGGAGCAGGTGCCTGAAAGTCTGGCTTCGCCCCCAAAAGGTGAGGAAATGCATATAGTTCAGAATGCCTTTAACACTGACTGACAAAGGAAGAGGCCAGGGCAATACCGGTATGGGCAAGTCTTTTAGGATGCAGACAGGAACTTATCTTAACGTTGAACAGACCCCAAAATCTTTTTATTAACTTCTTATTGTTTTTTTATTTTCTCTGGAATATTTTCTTGATCCAGAAATTTGGACCTTTACAAAAAATAGACTACCCCTGAACTACTTTCTTGAGATGCATTTCAGACTGAGATTTGTCAATTGGGATGAGACAACTAATTACAAAATTAACTCAGCTGCAGACTTAGATGACCTATATCTGCCAGTCTATTTTCCATTATTTTGTTACATTTAGGGCTCATCTATACTTACAGCTAAATCGACTGTGCTGTGATTGATGCAGCGATATCGATTTAGCGGGTCTGGTGAAGAAAAGCTAAGTTGATGGCAGAGCACTCTCCCATCGCCATTTGTAGTCCACCTCCCCGACAGGCGGAAGGTAAGCTGGTGGAAGAGAGTCTCCCCTCAACACAGCGCAGTGTAGACACCACTGTAAGTCCACCTAAGTTACGTCGACTTCAGTTACGTAACTGATGTAGCGTAACGCTGGTCGAAGTACAGCTTCAGTATAGAGCAGCCCTTTATCTGTAGTAAGTTTTATATAACAGTTTACTGTGTTCCTTTATATAAAACAGTTTTTAAAAAGTGGAACACAGGGTAGTACACTTATCTACAAGGTGTTACATAATTTGCTTAACTTTACTACTACAAGTTGTCACATTGAAGTTAAGTAGCAGAACAATTGGGGGCATGTACGTGTTTGCAAGATTGGGGCATTAATGTAACTGCATGAGTGCAAACAGGCAGCTCAGTAACTTTATTCATGTGCCAACTCCAGATTCACTATATTTTTCTACACTGCAAGATGCACAAGAAAAATGATCCTGTTGAGTCTTGCTCATGGTACACTTTTCTGTATTTTTTTTTTTAACTGTGTGGATGTGTTATGTAACCCATTTTTACTCTGAATGCTGTTAAGAATTGCTGAATACCTTAAATATAGCAGTCCCTGCTGCTCCTCATATAATGTACTGATTTATTTGAAACAGTCAGTGAATTTGCAGGTGGCAAAATATTCGTTTTGTGATGGTTCAGGGCCTAAAAGACAGTTTTAACTTATATACCATGGATGTAACAAACAATACTGTTGCCCTTTTATAAAGTATCAGAGGGGTAGCCGTGTTAGTCTGGATCTGTAAAAGCAGCAAAGAGTCCTGTGGCACCTTATAGACTAACAGACGTTTTGGAGCATGAGCTTTCGTGGATGAATACGCACTTCGTCAGCTCATGCTCCAAAACGTCTGTTAGTCTATAAGGTGCCACAGGACTCTTTGCCCTTTTGTAAATTATCTTTAAAGCAGGAGCTATTTTATAAAGAAATAGGCTATGTTTTTCAACATCTAAAGTTTTATTTAAATTAATGTGGCTAAATGTATTAATTATTTATATTAACACCATTGTTAGCACAATGGTAAACTCTTAATAGTTTAATGAAAAGGAAATTCTAATATTTGTAAAATCTTAAATAATGTGGGTATTAGAAGCAAACTATGTTGGCACAAGGTACTTCTTTTTCCGTTTAGATCTTTACAAACGTGAAACTATTTTGAGCTTTGGCCAGTTAATTTGATTTAGTCCTGGCTGATTTGGGTTCCCTGAAGATTAGGTTGAACTTGAGTGAAATCTTAAATTTTTCTCTTATTTTTAAGAGTTCAGTTATGCATTAAAGTACATATTTCTTGCACCTGTTTTATATTATGAATCGTTTTTAAGTGTCCCTCCATGATTAGTCAGAAAAGCAGCACTATCATTCTGTCACAGACGAAGGATGTTTTTACATTTGGGAAGGAAAAAGTTGAAACTTGTAAAGTGTATTGAAGATATATCCTACTAGGTGGTATGGTGGATTTAATCTCACAACCTACAGAGTTCATTTTTCATCTATGAAAACATGTTTTCTATCCCACCCACATATAGGTATTTTTCTTCCTTTTGATCTGAAAACTATGTCTTTAATAGGTTCATAGCCAAAAGAAAGATAATCCTGGATACACATCCTAGATATATGTCTTTATAACACATCATGGATTGGTAGTTTAAGTGTCACAGTCAGGAAAAATATTTATGAACAATGAGGGCTTTTTTTTTAATTAGTTAGTAATTCAGGTTTTTAAGAGAGAGATGCTTTCTGATTCTGATTCCAGGGAATGATGGTTGATATAAACAGCTTTTTATTATATCCAGCATCTTTTAAAATTCATACTACATTCAGAAAACAAAGAAACGTCTCAATGTTTGGTCTCTGGGGACTTTCTCACTCTATTTGAAAAAACAGAACATAATGTTACTTGAGACAAGGAGTTGGAGAACCAGCATCTAAGTGATGGATGAGAGAAGAGAATGATGAGAGGCAAATAGATACAAAAAAGTGGGTAAATTAATTGTCAAAGGATACGTTTAAATACAGCAAAGGCCAAATTTAAGAATCTCAAACACTAGAATGAAGATTATAAGCAAGATTGGAGAAAAGGAACAACAAGTAATAAAATGGAGCCAAGTGAACAAAACAGAATGAAATAAAAGGATACTTGACTAGGGAGGGAAAGTCTTTTTAATAAGAAACCAGTAGAATTAATTTAATACCTCTTTTCTTCCCTGAACCAACAGCTTTGTGGTCACCTTACTGCTAGTCTCACTGTCTTTTTATGTGATACAAGTCACAGTCCTTTCGCGTGCTAGCCTTTTGGCTGTCCCTGTCCTTTCTTTCTGTGTTGTATTGATTGTTTAATTATTTTATATATCTGCATTTCTAAAGTAGCAACAATTGTATAAGGATTTGCTGGGAGCAGGTGGGATGCAGCTGTTTGATTATTGACTCTGAATAAAGTGTTTTTTACTTTTTTTACTTATAAAAATCTATCAGACTAAGTGGAGTGTGAGAGTGGGCTGAGAGCAACCCTTAAAACACATTTGGTGGTTCTTTTGTTTTATTTTTCTGTCCCAAATAAGGTTGATGGTTTTCCTAAATGGAGCGAGTGAGGAGGGGGGGACATTCAGGCTGAGCAAGGACTTTGTAGAAGTTTGACAGCTGGATGCAGGGAAGTTGGTTGTGGAACAGGTTTGTCATATAGAAGGAAAAACTAGCGGGGGAAGAAGTTTGATTAGGTTGAGGAGGAAGCTAGAAACAAGTTGTACTGTACTTTTGGCAAGTTGCTTTTTTGTTTGTATTTGTTTATATCTGTTTGTGTTGTTTTTTATTGTAAGCTTTTTGGGCAGGGACTATCTTCTGTTCTGTTCTAGCACAGTGGGACCCCAACTCTGTTTGGAGTCTTTAGTAGGTCCAGTGGGTCAGTAGAAACATGAGCTTCAGGTTTCTCATTGGACTCAATTCTCTGCAGAGCAGCTTGCATCCTCTGAAACAGGGCATGTCTGAAATGTGGTAGATGGCACTAAGAACATAAGAATGGCCATACTGGGTCAGATCAGTGGTCCATCTAGCCCAGTATTCTGTCTTCTAACAGTGGCCATTACCAGAGTCTTCACAGGGAATGATCAGAACATGGCAATTTATTGAGTAATCCATGTCCTGTTGTCCAGTCCCAGCTTCTGGCAGTCAAAGGTTTAGGAACCTCTGGGAACATGGGGTTGCATCCCTGACCTTCTTGGCTAATAGCCATTCTGGACCTATCCTCCATGAAGTTATCTAATTCTTTTCTAAACCCACTTGTAGTTTTGGGCATGACATCTCCTGGCAATGAGTTCTACAGGTTGACTTTATGCTGTCTGAAGAAATACTTTCTTATATTTGTTTTAAACCTGCTGCCTATTAATTTCAGGTGACCCTGAGTTATGTGTTATGTGAAGGGATAAATAACACTTCCTTATTCACTTTCTCCACACCAGACATGATTTTATAGACCTCTATCATATCCCCCCTTCTCTTTTCCAAGTGAAACTGTCCCATTCTCTTTAATCTCTCCTCACATGGAAACTGTTCCATATCCTTAATCATTTTTGTTGCCTTTCCCTGTACTTTTTCCAATTCTAACGTATATATGAATTTGTGATGTGGCAACCAGAACTGCATGCAGTATTTCAGGTGTGGGCTTGCTATGGTTTATACAGTGGCAGTGCTATTTTCTGTCTTATTATCTGTCCCTTTCCTAATGGTTCCTAGCATTCTGTTCACTTTTTTGACTGCCTCTGCATATTGAACAGATGTTTTAATAGAAATGTCCACGATGATGCCAAGATCTCTTGCGCAGGGAGAGGGCGGTGGGTGGCAGAGGAGCTCCCCCAATAATCATCTCCTCCATCATCTGCAGCTTCCGCACCGGCCCCTCCCCCAAGCCCCTCCTCACCCCTTCCTCTCAGAGTGGAAGTCAGGCTGAGTGCAGATGGAGATGTGCCCGGGAAGGGCACTGCAACTAGCGCTCTCGCTGAGCCCCACTAGATGGCACCCAGAGCAGAATTCTGCGAGGGGGAGCCTGGGAAGCCTGCTTAGTCCCACCCCTTCCTTGCCCACACCCTCCAATAAGTGTTTGGAGCCTGGGAGAGTGGGGGAGGCAGTGGGGCATTGAGGGCATTGGGTGAGGGGATGGTATTTAAAGTCATGCCCCCCCCCAGTAGTCACATTTAAATCCCTGCGCATACCTCTGCTATTGTGCATTACTTTGCATTTATCAGCATTGAATTCCATCTGCCACTTTGTTTCCAGTCTTTGTTGTAATTCTTCTTAGTCTGCTTTAGACTTACCTGTCTGGAGTAGTTCTGATTCATCTGCAAACTTTCCTACCCCTCTGTTGGTGGGGAGCAAACTGAGAGGGTGATAGGGGATGGAGGTTAGAGATATCCCTAACATACCTCTTTCTTGCCCCCATAGCTAGAGGCGAATCTGAAGGCATGATGTTCCCCAAGCCTCCCCTGTTGTCTTTCCTTCTTCCCACAGTATCTACTGTTTGCCAAACACCCCCCATGAATTCTGCTGTCAGAGGTTTTCCCCTGTCTCTACACTGTGCAGAATGCCCTCAGTCCTCCCACTCTGTCCTGTTGTCCCTGTTTCCTTGATGTCACTTGCTACCCCAGAACATTGTTGTTTTCATTAGGGGGTTTCCTTTCTGTTTTCATAATGTTTTTGATGTTCCCTTGCATCTGAGACCAGATGTTGATGTAGTAAACCCAGGCATTAGGCACAATGCAGGAGTTACTAATGGAAATATAAGGGCCAGAATTATGCAGGAGGGTGGCAGATCAGATGATCATAATGATCCTTTGGCTTTAAATTCTCTGGGAAATATTGGTGGGGCCAAATTATGGCAAAGAATTTAAATAATCGTGTTAGTAAAATTTTCCTAAAAAATGGTGTAAGCATTTTTCTCCATATATAGGTAGAAGTGTAGAAGAATCGATATCTGTATGTCTACTTTTGTTTCAGAAAGGGTTGAGTAAAAGGATGAGACTCATCAGGAAATCTTACAAATGATTATATTTGTCCTTTAAAGTGCCTTCCTCTATTTCAAAATTGCCCTACCACTCAGTATCATCATCAGAATTCACATAAGAATTCAGTTTTCATTGATTCCTGTTGACTTATGACCTGACTTTCAAAGATTTAGCACCTGTAGTCCCATTGACGTTGATTTAAATAATATCTATGGTTTCTTTGCACATTTAATTTTTCCCCTTCCCAGACTATAACTTCTAAACAGTTTCTAGTTATAGACTGTCTAGAGGTTAAGGGGTGTTTTGGTTAAAGTTTTACTAAAACAAAATTTCAGATATCCATTTGTTGTTTACTTTCTCTGACTATATAAGAATGTTCTCCCTTCAAGTTAGTAAATAGTGCTTTAGGTATTGAAAAGGGTTTTTTTCATGCAGAAATTTATTTGAGAGGGAAAAATAAATAATTGTTATGGTCCATTTGCAGCTGTATATTTACAGAATGCATCAACATAGGACTGAAGTTTAATTTAAACGTGATGGTTGCACTGTCTAAATGTATGTATTCATTGCATTTCATAATGTTAGAGATTTGATTTGATAATCTTCAAAGAAAAATCTGTCAAGGTGGCAGAGTTATAAATTATGAGGCCTAAATTAAAAAAAAAAAACCCTCTAAGAAACAGCTGTACAGCAAATTGAATATCTGTTATATCATTACCACCCAGTTAAAAATATTCAGCAATTTTTCCCCTTTTTATCTGTTCTCTTTATTTGTGAAACAATGCAGTATACGTAACTAGATTAATAAAATGAAAAGAGATCAACAGTCACTTTTATACAAAGCTAACATCACTATATGCATCCCAGATGGCTTCTATCTTCTTGCTTCTCTGAATTTTAACATTTGAGCTAGTGTGTGTGGTGGTGTTGTGAATGTTTCGGGTAACCACTAGGGGACATAGAGCAGGGCAGTAAGAATCAGTGTAAACAGGAAATAAAGACAGTCTTGCATTCACCCCAACCAAGGTGTGCTAAACCTATGTAATCGTTACGTTGTGTACCATAAAAAGATATCAGCTGGAGAGTATGCTCTTCCTTTGAGTCAGAATGATTTTTGAACAACAAAATGAAGCTGTGTATTTTGTTTTTCATCTGGTAGTGATCAGTATTCAAGACCAAAAGAGCTATTGTCAGACATGGAAACAGCTCACATTCAGTTGCCTAGATATTTGAGTAAATACAGTGGTTTAAAACACGTTAATTATAAAACAAGATTACCATATATGTGCTTTCCCCCCTTACTAATACAACCTATATAATAAGAAAAGAGAAGAAGCACACTGTATGTGTGTATTGGTATAGTTACATCAAACAATGTCTGACTGAAACAAAATCGCTTTCTCCCTCGAACAAGGAGAGACTTCATTGATGGTAGTTCAGGTTTTTTAAGAGAAAGATGCTTTCTGATTCTGATTCCAGGGAATGATGGTTGATATAAATAGCTGATAAAAGAAATCATTTTAAAGTATTTCTCATTTTTATTCTGCAGATGTCATTTTAGATTATTCAGTAGCCTGAAAATGTCGGAAAGTTTGAACTTTATGTATATTGCACATAAAAACACTATGTTAAACAATATTATTAAGGCTGCAAAGTCAAGCTGTCAAAAGTTAGGAAATACCAATATTGAGGTTGCCTGTACAATTGTAGTTCTTTTCTGCCTTGTGTGCATGCATAATGATATGGTCTTTAATTATGTGATCACATACTATTTTTTCCGCAGGACATCTGCCTTATTCAGTGCAGGATGGATGGTGCTCACTTAATGAGCAACAGTTACAGCGCTGGCTGAGCTCCCTCATGTGGACACTCATCAGGCTGCAGACATAGTTCCAAACCCTGTCTTCCATATGCTCTTGGCTGGGTCTGACCAGAGTCCAGTGATTGTCTCAAGCTATTGGCTTTTGGGCACACTCTTGGGGTGCAGATCCTATATGTAACCCCCTTTTGGGGGATATGGTACTTTGCAGTCCAACTGCTTAGGCTCTGAAACTTGTGCTACCTTCCGAATTGTCTCCAGTAGCAAATGCATGCTCGCTCAGTTTTTCAGAGCAGCATTCAACTGCCTTAAACGTGAGCCTATCCTTTGTCAGCTTGCAGTCCCCTAATTCATTCACTACACATCTTCCATCTTCTTCAACGAATGAAGCAAAGGTCCTACAGTCAATAGTTTCCTTCAGTACATAACACTGATTTATGCCTAGAATTGGTCCATTCTCTCTACTAAATGACATAGGGTCCTGTGGAAAAAATAGGATGTGATCATATAATTAAAAATAGTATATGAAAGTTGAGGGCCCTCTGGATTACCATCTCACCCTTTCGAGACTACGTTACTGTTAAAGCAAGGGGGACACACACTTTGCAAACGAATTTCTAAACCACTAACACATTACTTATAGACAAAACACAAGAGAAGTACAGATTTATGGAAAAATAACAGACACCTTGCAAAATCTTTTCTCCAGTGTCCTGACCACTCTGAGAGTTTCAGTCTCGTCCCAGTCTCGTGTGTTTCCCCCACCCATCGGTCCACCTCTTGTCCTCTCTACTTTTGAACCAGGCAGATTAATTCTCCATGCTGCCTGGGCCCAGCAGGGGGATCAATGAGAGTACAGGAGAGGCAGTCTCCCTGATCTTAGTTCCAGTGCCTGGACATGGGCATGGCCTATAGCTGCCAAAAGTTAGAATTTCATGGAAAGTCTTGTTCAGCTCCCTGCAAACCTGAGCTGGAGCATGCTCTGTGTGGACAGAATCTTCTGAGTTTTGAGCTGCAAATGTTTTAAGAAGTCTTTCCTGATCATGTATGAACTGCGATTTTTTTCAGTGACTTGTAACTTAGCTAAGTATTGGTGGATTTTTCACATGAACAGCAAAAGGCACATCCTTAACACAAATTTCAAACCCAAGCTCCAAAGCATGGGGGGTATTAGAGTCTCTCAAAGAAAAGTTCACCAGCATTTTTTAACAGAGCAACACATTTTTTCATTGGAAACTTCTCTGTATAATGATATCCTACGTGATGGCATAAAATCTCAGTCAGTACGCTGGTTTCAGAGGGGTAGCTGTGTGAGTCTATATGAGCAAAAACATGCATCTGATGAAGTGGGTTATAGCCCATGAAAGCTTATATCCAAATAAATTTGTTAGTCTCTAAGGTGCCACAAGGACTCCTCGTTGTTTTTAATCAGAACACTGTTTCTAATAATATATTACTTATCATACTGTGTTTTATATACACAGTTCTAAGAAGGGCAAAGTCCAGATTGTTTAACTGTGTAGCAGTATGGGGCTGGTTTAGAAGATGAGTTTATCTTGAGCCATGTAACATGAAAACAAGGGGTTCCCTATTTTAGAAAGCTTTTGAATTACCTTTGGAGGAGTCTGTAGGGGAATTGTTGAGCTGACAGTACTTTAGGGTGTCTGTGATGACATGAGTTATTCATATATCAAATCAGTAAATCTAATAAAAAAATAATTAATGACAGAATAAGTAGGGGATGTTTCATTTAAGGCCTTTTCTATCCTTGTGGCTGCATGTAGGGTATGTGTAGCTACGTGGTTCAGTGAAAGACAGGCTGTGTACATGCTCACTGTGTTGTGTAGATACATACGACAGTGAAAGGCTCTGACAGTGGGGAGGCAGCATGGAAAGGCTCTGGCAGCAGGGAGCTGCCGCAGTCTTTCTCTGCTGCCTTCACCTTACCAGAACCTCTCCTCTCTGCCAGAGTCTTTCACTGCAGAGAAATTAGCAGGGCAGGCATGGGATGCACTGCTTGGGAGTATAGGGCATATACCCTAGGGTTCAAGGATGAAGCGCATTCAGTGCCTCTCCATCTACACTGCTATTTATATCTGTGTTAGGTTGGCATGCAGTGTCTGTACTCTAGATGCTGCCATAAGTGTAGATGTACACTTAGATATGTCCACTATATTTGCTCTCTGTTTTTACTTCATAATGAAAAACTGATTCAGTAATTTGAAAAAAAACCAAACCTGATAGGTGATTAATTTTGTTTAATAATTTAATTGGTTTAAAATATTTAATTAAAAACATTGCATTTCATAACACTAATCTAGAGTGAGCAGATATTGCAAAATTATGGTGTAATACACTCAAGACTGTAGTTATTTTTGCCAGTGCTTTAAACCTCATTAGGCATGCACAGTGTAGTGTTATAGCAGCAGCATGCTCTTTCTGTTTTAACAACTCCGTTTGGCAAGCATAGGCTAAACTAGCACTTTGTATTGTCTTAGCTCTTAAAACTGTTAGAACACAAAATCTTGAAGTTGTTCAACTGATCTGTGCAAAATTAGCTTTCTATGGTTTTCAGAGTTACAGTTGAGTAATTTAAAGCATAATCCTATTCTCCTCTCCAAACAAATGTTTTACCGTTCATCAGTGGATAATGCATGGCATTAGGAGAAGCATATAGATCCACAAGGTATCCATCAGATGCACTGAGAAATGTTTCATATCCCTACTTTGCCCTCTATCACTTCAATATGAGGGTTTTAAAATTCTGAAAGTAGAGACTATAGTGCATTTTTGCTGGCCATCAAGTAGATTTAAGGTATGTGCTGTTTGGATACTCTTGCGGAAAAAAACACATTTTTGGATGATATTTGTGATACATTGATAAACATATTAATTTCAATTTCTTCTTTAACCCATATGACACAAGGAGCAGCACTTCTAATTATACCTCAAAATATTTTGAAATATTAGATGTTTTGGTACTGTGCTAAAAAGTTGGGGCTGTTCCATGTTCATTTGTCGTAACAAACCATCTCCTCCTAGAGATTTATTAGCCCAGGATATTGCTGTTACTAAGTTAGCAGGATGCCTTCTCAAGTCGTTATACTGAAGTGTACTTTCTATCATCTCACTTTGCACTGGCCTTTGCTACTATAAATCCCGTTGGCTATCAATAACTACTTTTCCATATCTTTCCAATGTATATGCCTATAGTAGGCATGGTCAGCTCAAATTCTGACCCATTCTCAAGTCAGCCGTCCCACCTGTCTTCCCAGTTCCCCAGTTTAATTATCTAATTAAAATGAGCCAGTGATTTCTTTAAAAAGCTCTTCTTTATGGGCAAAAAGAAAATCAGATTATTCTAGGACGTCAGGTCTTGTAATCTAGGAATCCAATTGTATAGTGGCGCAAATTAGTCTACTGGTCTAGCAATGTGTAGCTCACATACCTAAGAATTCTATAATAAATTTCTTTTATTCTTGCATGGTCTATGTTGTATTGTAAACAAAGGAGGGATCTATTATTGCATAGTTTCTAGACATGCTGTAACACTGTTAACTGTTGGGACTCTGTCTATCATCAGATCTTGAAGTGAAAGTCATAATGTGTCCAGTTAGTGCTATATTGAGAGGTTTGACCCTTAGCCTGTGTAACAAAGATTTAGACTGCTTTTTTCTTTAACTTCAGCTTGCTAGGAGATCTTTATCATCTTAAAATAGAAACAGATGGAGGCTCTGTTTGCAGCTGGTTGATTCATGCTTAAAGAATTGCAGAGCTAACAAAACTGACAGTGCACTGATGATAAGTTAACTAGATTTGGAAAAAAACTGGGAAGCTTTCTTGAGACCATGAAATTGCTATTGGTTAACTACTGTACATACAGTTTATCAAAAGCTATGCAGTGCCTCCTGAGTTAAAGTTTGACGGACCAATAACTTCTGAATCAACTCATTGCTGTTACTTCCTCCTGAGAAGAAAGATACTGTCAATTCTCCCTTCTCGACTTAATGCTTCAGAGAGAAATGGTGGGCCATTTTATTGCATTTCTGTTTCTCTTATATATAGCAATCCATTCTTTCAGCTTGTTTGTATTTTTATCCCAAAAGGTAGCAAAGCCACGCTTACTTCTGCACTGCCTTCAGAGCCGGGCAGCCGGAGAGCAGTGGCTTCTGGCTGGGTGCCTCGCTCTGAAAGCAGCGCTGGCGTCAGGAGCAGCAAAGAAATAAGGGTAGCAATACTGTCACTCCCCTATAATAGCCTTGCGGCCCTCTTTTGGGTCACAACCCCCAGTTTGAGAAATGCTGTGTACTTTTTTATACTTTTACCTTATAGTATAGGGAAAAGTACACAAAAGACCAAATTTCATGGGTGAGACCAGATTTCACGGTCTGTGACGCATTTTTCACGGCCATGAATTTGGTAGGGCCCTATTCATGATGTACATTTGTTACTTTAGTAAGTTTTATAGCTTCTAAAAAGCAGGTAAGGTGCAGTAAGCCTTCTAAATTGAAAAAATAGTTACCACCAGGCTTCAACAACATGGCTCCAATCAAATAGTTACCACCAGGCTCCAACTAAGATTCAGGCCATGATATAGCAGAGACAGCTCTAGTGGCCCTACTAAATTACCTCCTTAAGGCAAGATCTCCATGCACACATACTTTGACATAGTGAGCCATGAGGTATTGCTAGCTCACCTACATGGCATAGTGTGGAGCAATTAATTAAAACTTTAAAAATTAAAAACAAAAACCTTATCCAAAACACAGATTTAACTCCCCCCAAAGGACACATTCCAAAGACTCCATGAAGTTCACTAGAGACTTCTCTACTGCTATTGAATTTACGTGGAAGGAGAACATAAGAATGGCCATACCGGGTCAGACCAAAGGTCCGTCTAGCCCAGTGGCCAGTGCCAGGTGCCCCAGAGGGAGTGGACCTAACAGGCAATGATCAAGTGATCTCTCTCCTGCCATCCATCTCCACCCTCTGACAAACAGAGGCTAGGGACACCATTCCTTACCCATCCTGGCTAATGCCATTAATGAATTTATCCAGCTCTCTTTTATAGAGCTGCCATCTATTATGGTAATGGCAGCTGCGTAAAATCCTTAGATGATAGACAAACAGAGTCATTTATGAAATTGAACTTTATTTACATTTCATTTATTACAACTTAAAGTTCCAATGTAATTCAGAGTGCAGAGGAATGCTTGACCGTTTAGAGTTTCAAACTAGTATGATCTGTATAGGCTGATCCTTTATCTGAAAAAATGCATTAGATGATGAGATTTGTGGTGAGAATACGTTTTAGCTGCTTTGGGCAGATGTGTTTAAATAGTTAGCTAAATTGAAGTGTGGGGACTGAAAAGCGGCATAATATATTGCAGTTGTACTTCTTGGTGTTCACTTCAAAGCATAAATGCCATATTCATTAAGCCTGTTCTTTGATTATGCAGTTAGCCCTCGTATTGCCCTTAAGTTTACCTTGGCTTGGGCACTTGCAGTTAAATGGCACTGCGAAAATTACTGGAAAACATTAACATTAACTTGTTATTGTAAGCTGACATCATGCTGAGCCTGATGGGAAGTAACATTTATAAATAGCCTTGTCTGTATGCGTAGGGTGAAAATCTGCTGAGTTTCAGCAATGGCTATTATAATGTGATTCATTTATTTGCTACGGTTTAAATTTCATTAGGGATTATCTCTGTTTCTATTAACATGTTTTTGTAATTTTGAAAGGTACACAGTGCCAGGGGAAACAGACAGGAAAGTCTATTGTCTAAAACTTTTTTATATGTTATTAATACTGAGGAAATACTGACTTGATGTTTTCACCAAGTGTTTCTTGTGGTGCATTTTATATTTTTATCCATTTTACTAAAATAGATTTTTCCCACCTTTTTTCAGTAGTAAGCAAGATACTCACTTAAAAATATAATAGACTAAAACGTAGCGTGTTTTGCAGTTAGATATGTATGTGGAGCAAGGCATTGAACTGGGACTTGAAAAATCTGAGTTGAAATCCTTACTCTGCCACAGACTTCCTCTGTGACCTTTGGCAAATCACTTAATCTCTCTATGCCTCAATTCCCCAGTTGTAATACTTCCTTTCTATCACCCTTTGTCTGTTTTTTCTTTTTTAGATTATAAATGCTTAGGGGCAGGAGATTTTTCTGTTTCTTTGTATAGAGTCTAGCATAATGGGGACTCAGTTTTAGTTGGGGCCTCTAGGAGCTACTGTAATACAAATAATAAATAATATACACAGACCCACGTGTATGTGCATATATAGTTTTTTTCACTATGTATCAACTAAAGAAACAAGGGTTATCCTTGTATCTGTTTAACCTGCTTAAGATTTAAGGCCTTGTATGGGTTTACAGTACAAAAATTTCCAGATAATATAATTTGGAGGGACAAGAATGTGGATGGAGGTGTGGTAATCAGGGATTGTCAGGTGCTTACTTTGCCTTAAGCTTTTGTAAGGCTATGCATTTATTATTATACTATATTTTGTTGTTGTTCTTTGGGATCCTGGTCCGTGATTGGGGCTTGTAGATATTACAGAAATATAAATAATATATAGTGCAATAATAAAAACAAATAATAATTCCTGGCTCTTATAGTGCTTTTCACTGTACATATCAAAGTGCTTTACAAAGATGATTGTATCTCTATCCCATTTTACAGATGGGAAAACTGAAGCACAAAGGAGGTTAAAGTAGCTTATCCCAGGCTACACAGCAGGCCAGTGGCTGAGCTGGGACTGGAACCCAGGTCTCCCCCTGTTGCTCTATTCACTAGGCATAACTGCCTCCACATTGCAAAACACACATACATTTCTACCACCAACTTGTACCTGCTAAATCTGCAAGCTAAATTCAGAACTAGCAGAAGCACATGCAGCTCCCTTGATCTGAGTGTGCAGTCTGCTAGTGATATTGGTAAGTACACCTTGGGTTTGGCATTAATTATGAACCTTTCTGTTTTCCTTCCCCCCCCCTTTAAAAAGTTCTAGTAAGTTATGTTAAAAAAACACATTAATATAACCTTTAACTTTGCACAGTTAAGCATTCAAAGGTCAAGGAATGCAAAACGTTGAATGTAATGTTAACTCTACCCCGACGCACTTGTGTTAGATACAGTCTTTAGCTTCTAATATCTTTTATTAAGGTTGTTTTAAAAAGATTGTGGTTGAAAAATTGTATGTGAGCACATGATTAAAGGCTGGGCTTGATGCCCCACTATTTGCACAGGAAGAGTTTGTGGGGACACTTTTCCCCCAGAGTTATTCATTTCTGGGGAAGCATGCAGTGTTTGCACTGCCACCCTCCACTAGAGGTATTTTAAACTTGTGATTCCATAGGAACCCCACCAGCAGAGACTTCATGGGAATAGGCTGATAAGCTACAGCCTCTTCCCAACCTGTAGTGTCCACTTTAGAAAGAGAGTTCTGGGTACTTTATGCCAACGCAACCCTTTCTAGCCTAAGTTGCCCTATTTCCAGGATTATGTTGGCTTCCAGGGCTGAATATAGTCATGTATTGTAATGCATATTTATAAGGGATCTAAGTGTAAGTTTTTTGGAGGGCAGGGGCCATCATTTTTTGTTCTGTGATTGTACAGTGCCTAGTGTTGGTTCATTCCTAGGGCACCTTCATGATGCATGACTGGGATTCTTTCCAAGTTAAGTAATTGTGAATTAATATTGCATGTTCAGTCTTAACTTTTTGCTTTGGTAGTCCTGAGTATACACTGACTTTGTAGCAGTGACCTGCACAATGTTAATGTTGCATTCATGCTTTTTGCATTGTTCTTTACATTTCCTTACATGTTAAACAGATATGCTTATAGCGTTTTTACTTTGTTGAAATGGAGAACATTGTTGAATATTGCACATTCCTGTCTGAAGAGGCCAGTAATTTGACACTGTAAAATTCTTGTGGGTATTATCTGCATTAAGAAAATGCATTAATGAAACTATAGAATGGTCAGTTTTTGTAACATTTTTCCTGGTACCATAAATACAATTTGGCAGAAGTGAAAAAAGATGCCATGGTTTTCAGCTTGCCTAGAAGAGCTATTAATATAGCCAGAGGAAGACCCTTTGAGAACACCATTACTACTAGCAACTACACGTATGAGAGTTTGTTTTTGTGTAAGGGCTGAAATGTAACTGTAAATGGGGAATAGTCCTTGAGCAGATCTGTTTTCAGAGGGGTCCAACATGAATTGGTTCTTGGGCCTACACTATTTAACATTTATTATCATGACCTGGAAGAAAACATAAAATCATCTCTGATAAAGTTGGCAGATGACACAAAAAATGGAGAAGTGGTAAATAATGGAAAGGACAGGTCACTGATTCAGGATGATTGGGTCACTTGATAAACTAGGAACAAGCAAACAATATACATTTTGATAGAGCTAAATATAAATGCATGCCTCTAGGAACAAAGAATGTAGGCCATACTTACTGAATGGGGGAGTCTATCTTGGGTAGCAGTGACTATGAAAAAGATTTTGGGGCGGAATGGATATTCAGCTGAACATTAGCTTCCAGTGTGACATTGTGGCTAAAATAGCTAATGCGACCCTGGAATGCATAATCAGGGGACTCTTGAGTAGCAATGGAGAGGTTGTTTTACCTCTGTATTTGGCACTGGTGCGACCACTCCTGGAATACTGTGTCCAGTACTGGTGCCCACAGTTCAAGAATTCTGTCGATAAATTGGAGAAAGTTCTGAGAAGAGCCACAAGAATGATTAAGGTATTAGAAAACGTGCCTTACAGTATAGATTCAAGGAGCTCAATCTGTTTGGCTTAAGTAAGAGAAAGCTAAGGGGTGACTTGATCTCAGTCTATAAGTACCTACACAGGGAAGAAATATTTAATAATGGGCTCTTCAGTCTAGCAGAGAATGTTTAACAAATTCAAACTGGAAATAAGGCATACATTTTAAATGGTGAGAGTAATTAACTATTGGAACACTTTACCAAGGGTCGTGATGGATTCTCCATTGCTGGCCACTTTTAAATCAAGACTGGATGTTTTTCTAAAAGATCAGCTCCAGGAATTTATTTTGGGAAACTTCTATGGCCTCTGTGTTATACAGGAGGTCAGACTAAATAGTCCCTTCTGGCCTTAGAATCTATGAATATGGAGAAACATGTATGGCAAATCATTGTAATGGAAAAACTGACAGATAGTCTTATACCAGGATCAAGCAGATTTTATAGAGTATGGGTACCAGTTTTGGAATTAGAACAAAATAAATGTGTAGATAACAACATGAGGTTAAACAAGAACAACTGTGTCCATTAAAGGTAGCAAATTCTAGGGAATAAGCACAAGTGGGACAGTGGAGCTGATTCCCACACAAAGGGAATCTTTGGCAGGTGGTTAGACCTACATGATTTATAGAGGGAAAAATAATAGAAGGGAAAAAAATTTAGATTTACATGGGCATAAGCAAGAGATAACACCATGAGGAGAAGATGGAGTAACTATTTACATTTCAACAATGTGTGCTGCAGACTATTGACTAGCCCTTTGAACAGATGTTTGTGGTGTTGCAGTCTGTAGACCTGAGACACTCTTGTTGCTTTGCATCTTAAATAAAATGAAATCAGTAGGTGAGGAACTGGAACTTATTTTATAGCTCTGGATAAGATGTACTATATGTGTTTGGAACTGTGAATTTATTAGGTTTCCATAATAAGGATAAACATTTGTATAATTTAAACGATTAGTTCTTAGTTCACATATGTGCTGTAGTATTTTTTTTTCCTTCAGTTGAATGACACTTTTTTTAAACCTGTTCATTTTCAGCTGCAATGTTACCTCTTTTGGCACTGGCTGGGTGGAAACGAGGTGAAGTATTGGAGTATGGGCTTTTGATCATTACTGCAACTTCTATCACAATACTTTTAGACTATGTTAATGGACAAGTTGCTCTTTTCAAAACCAACAAAATTACTGGTTCATTAAGTAGTGGGTACTTGTGAGCTCTCTTCACCTTTGGAAATGCAGATTAGACAAAATACCCTTATGTAACTGACCTTGCTCATTGCCCTTCAACTCTCCTGTTTCAGTGGGATAGTTTATCTCTTCCATGAAGCCTGCCTTTAACATCTGTCCTCATTCTAAACCTCCCAGTTTAGAACAAATCTGTGCATGCAGGAACCTATTTGGACATAGCCTGTGGTCTCTGGAACATGGTTGTTACTTAAATATGACATAAAAAATGTGGGCACAAGGGGTGTGAGGTGTCTAAGGGCCTGTTTCTGCTCCTGTTAAAGTGAATGTCAGAATTCCTTTTAACTTCAGTGGGAGCAGAATTGGGCCCTAAATGTAGAGCTCATCATTAATAACACAGAGACACAAAAGTGAACTTAGGATAGTGCCAGCAAACGCATATGGGATATGACACTAGTTGGCAGCAAGAGAGATACGTATAACTCACTCACAGAAGAGCACTTTTGCACGTACCCTTTTACCTGATTGTCACTTCCCCACCACTAGTAATTGTCAACGTTTTGTGTAGTGGTTGGTTGTGTTGTGAGAGGGTAGTTAGGTAAAGGACTGTGTTTATAATGGTGGTTCTTTTTCGAGTGCTTTCTCATGTCCATTCCACATTAGGTGTGTGCACCCCGTGCACCGCTGCTGGAGACTTTTTCCCTCAGTGGTATCCATTAGGCTGCCTGTAGCACCCTCTGCTACCACACACTCGTGCACCCTGGCCAGCCCCACAGTCTCCAAGTACCTTCTTACCACCTGTGACAGTCACAGTCTTGTTTGGACAAGGTGTTCTACCAGTGGTTCTGTTATTCTTTAGTTACCTTCTGTTTTATTTTCTAGTATTAGTGTTCATAGTGTGTTATAGTAGTGGTGTATATCGTTAGACCCTCTCTTTTAGCTTAGAGGGGCATGCCCCAGTTCTGGGCTTCAAACCCTGCTCCTCCTGTGGCAAGCCCACGCTGGTAAGTGACCCACACCACAGCTCTCTGAAGTGTCTGGGGGAAGCCCACATATCAAAAGCATTGCCAAATTTGCCGTCAATTCAAGCCTTGTACAAAAAAGGTTAGGGAGGCCAGACTGAGGGCTGTCCTAATGGAATCTGCACTTAGACTGGCATTGAAGCCAAGCAGGTTGAAGTTGGCACTGAGCACCTTGGCTTCGGTGTGGAGCAGTCCTCTGGTAACATGGGTTTCTCGGCATCATTTCCCTTCTCTGGTACCAAGAAAGAAACAACAGTCCTAGAGGGAACGCTCCCCAGAACCGTGAAAGGACAAGCAAGGGGAGGGCAGCAGAATATGACCTGCATCTGGTCACTCCTCTACCCCCGCTTCACAAGCAGTACCATTGACTCCACCCTGTTTGCAGGTGCCATTAAGTCTGATGCAGGACTGGCCACTGGCACTTGGGGGAATAACATCGTGGGGCCAATGGGATAATCATGCCTTCTATCCTGGAGGCCTTTGCAGGAGCCAGGGACCTGATGACTGTCCTGGTACCACAGGCCCCAATGGACCAACTACTGGCACCAACGGGAGCATGCAGCAGACAGAATGATGACTTTTTGCCATGGTCATGGGGAGGTGCTCCTGGCTCCAATCCTCAGGGCAGCAATCCATCCAAGATCTTCCCTTTGAGGGAACCTTCCTCTTCTCTGAGCAGACGGACTCAAAACTTTATGGTCTGAAAGATTCTAGGGCTACCCTCCGAATCTTGGACCTCTACTCCTTGGCACCTTCAAGGAAGCATTTCAGACCTCAAGAGCTGACTGGCTCTTTGGCTCTGCCTCACCACAACCTGTTTAAGGAACAAAGCGAGGGTTACAGGCATATGCAACCACGGCTCTCCATCTCATCCTCGCTTCCCGGTTCACACAGCTACCCAGGAGACCCCAAGCAGAACTTTTGAACGGGTGCCCTCGGGTGTTATATCAGTTCCTATGCCAGCTCTTGCCCTACTTTTGTTTTCAGACCAACTCTCTTACTTCATCCCAGCATGGTCCCTCATCACCTCGGACTATTGGGTGCTGAGTACGGTGGAGGAAGGTTACATCTTCAGTTTTCTTTCACCCCTCCCTCTTACCCCCTGTCCCTCTTCAGGAACCCTTCTCATGAGCAACCTCCAGTCCAGAAGGTGCAAACCCTCCTTTGGGTAGAGGGTATGGAGGAGGTGCCTGAGAACGTGAGAGGGAAAGGATTTTACTCCCATTATTTCCTAATCCTGAAGGCCAAAGGGGGTCTTCAACCTATCCTAGACCTCAGTTGCTTCAACAGTTATCTCACGAAACTGAAGTTCCTCTTGGACTTCCAGATCTCCTTTATCCACATGCTGGATCTAGGGGCTGGTACATCACCTTCGACTTCAAGGATGCCCATTTCCACATCTCCATCTTCCGGGGCCACAGAAGGTTCCTCAGGTTTATAGTAAACCAGACTCACTACCAGTTCACTGTCCTTCCCTTTGGCCTTTTGGCAGCCCCTCAGGTTTTCATAAAATGCCTGGCTGTGGTGGTGGCCTTCCTCAGAAGGTGAGGCATTCATGTCTACCCTTATTTCAACAACTGGCTGATCAAGGGCTGGTCCGAGACGCAGGTGAAAGCCAGCATCAACCTGATCCAAGCTGCCTTTCGGGCCTTGGGCCTATTGATGAACGAGCAAAAGTCAGCTCTCATCCCTATCCAGAGGATAGAGTTTATCAGGGCAGTGCTTGATTCTACCCAGGACAGAACCTTTCTCCCAGAGTCTCAATTCCAGGCAATGTCGGCTCCGATATCCAAGGTCAAGGCCTACCCAGTTACAACAGCCCATTTTTGCCTCAAACTTTTTGGTCACATGGCTGCTGTACATATGTGGTACAGCATGCAAGACTACATCTCAGGCCCCTTCAAGCCTGGCTGGCCTCAGTGTACTCTGAACCATCACCACTTGGATTCGGTGCTTATAGTTCCTGCCCTGGTCCTTGCTTCCCTTGACTGGTGGAAGGATCCTTTATCAATGGTGTGGGCAATCTCTTTGTCACCCCCCAATGTTCAGTACCCCTAATTTCTGATGTCTCCAATCTAGGTTGGGATGCTCACCTCGAGAACCTCAGGACTCAGGGTCTGTGGTCCCAGGAAGAACTCTCCTTGCACATAAATGTCAGAGCGCACAGAGAGGTCCACTTAGTATGCCTGGTATTCCTATCCCAGATCATGGGCAAAGTTGTAAGTGTCCTCATGGACAACATGTTTTACATCAGCAGACAGGGAGGAGTGCCCTTGTCTACCCTGTGTCAGGAGACCATGTGCTTGTGGAACTTCTGTGTGAAACACTCCATCCACCATCCCACCTTCCAGGAGGCCAGAACGCTCTGGCGGATTACCTCAGCACGTCTTTCTCTTCTCACCACAATCTCTTCACCCAGAAATGACCAAATCCATCTTCCAGAGGTGGGAGTTTCCCCACATAGGCCTGTTCGCAACCAAGCAGAAGAGGAAATCTCCGCAGTTTTGCTTGCTATGAGGTCACAGCCCAGGATCTCTCTCAGATGCCTTCCTATTTCTGTGGACAGAGCTCCTGTTCTATGCATTTCCTCCCATTCTTCTGGTGCACAAGGTATTGCTGAAAGTCAAGTGAGACAAAGCAAGGGTTATCCTTATAGCCCCTGTGTGGCCATGACAGCACCGGTTCAGCATGCTGCTGCATCTGCTTACTGCCACTCCCACCCCTCCAGGACCTGATCTCGCAAGATCATGGCTGTTTGCTCCACCTGTACCTCAGGGCCTGGCACCTGCCTGTAAGGAAGCTCCAGGGTTGAATCCAATGGAGCAGGCCTGTTCAGAACAAGTCCACCAAGTCTTACTAAGTAGTTGGAAACCGTCTACTAGAGCGACTTACCTGACCAAGTGGAAGCGTTTCTCTGTGTGGCCTTCCCAGAGAGGCACCTGACCAACTCAGTCACCCCTCCACCTGGAGCTGGAATGCCGCTCCACCTGAAACATCAGAATCTAGCCATTTCATTGATCAAGATGCATCTAGTGGCAATCTCAGCCTTCTACCTTCTGGTGGATAGTAGGTCGCTCTTCTCACATGAAATGTCCATTTGCTTCCTCAAAGAGTTAGAGAGACTTTACACTCAAATTTGCGAACCTATAGCACCTTGGGATCTAAACCTGGTCCTGTCAAAACTCCCAGGCTCTCCCTTCGAGCCTCTGGCATCGTGCCCTCCGTTGTATCTCTCCTGGAAGAGAGTTTCCTTTGTAGTAGCAATTACCTCAGCCAGGAGGATCTCAGAAATCAGGGCCCTTACGTCAGATTCCCCATATACAGTGTTCTTTAAGGACAAGGTTCAACTGCACCCCCACCCACTGCTCCTTCCAAAGATAGTCACGCAGTTCATCATAATCAGGCTATTTTCCTACCTGATTTCCCCCCCCACACACACAAGAATATGAAGGAGTGGCAGCTCCATATGCTGAATGTTAGATGCACCCTGGCCTTCTATATTGAGAGAACCAAGCCAGTCTGTAAATCCACACAGTTCTTTGTGGCAGTTGTGGATAGGATGAAAGATCTACTGGTTTCAGCCCAGAGAATTTCATCCTGGATCACTTTCTGCTATGAGCAGGTGGGCATCCCACCTCCTGCTATCTAGACTGCCCATTTGATGAGAGCCTAGGCCTCATTGGTGGTGTTTCTGACCCAGGTCCCGATCCAAGACATCTGCAGAGCAGAAACCTAGTCATTGGTACATACTTTCTCCTCACACTACACCAGCACCCAGCAGGCTTGGGATGATGCCAAGTTTAATAGAGCAGTGTTGCAATCCACATGTCCATGAACTCCGAACTCACCTCCTCAGGTACTGCTTGGGAGTCACCTAAAATGGAATGACATGAGCAAGCAATTGAAGAAGAAAATACAGTTACTAACCTTTCCGAAACTATTCTTCAAGATGTTTTTCTTGTGTCCGTTCCATGACCCACCTTCCTGCCCCTCTGTTGGTGTTAACTGGCAAGAAGGAATTGAGAGAGTGTGGGGCCGGTGCATGAGCGTGCAGCAACAGAGGGCGCTAAAGCCAGACAGATGGATAACACTGAGGGGAAAAATCTCCAGTGACAGGGCACACAGTGCACACACACCTAACGTAGAATGGACTTCAGCAACACATCTCGAAGAACAACAGTTATGGAAAGGTAGGTAACCGGTTTTTAAAAAGGATGATGAAAGGCTAGTATCCTTAAGGGTTGCAGAGTTAAGACTGTGGTGCATAATCTCTGGTGTACGTTGATTGCGGTGATGGTATTGGCCTGGGGGTGGAGTAGAGGAGGCTCAGCACTTCATTTCCTTGTGGTTCTGTGTGTAGCATCCTAACTGCTTCCAAAAGAAGCTTCTTATATATTCACTTCTAGGGATTTTAAGTTCTCTTTTTAATGAGATTCTTTTGAGGGGTGGAGGCTATAACAAGGCAAGGAGGTAGATCTGTAGGGCGTACTAGTGCAGCTGTTGACAGAGAATATTTTATCTGTGAGCAACTCCACACAAACACATCTCTACTGTCAATCTATATCCTACAACAAAGTGTAGCTTCTGACAAGGCTGTATGTGCCCTATTCGTTGATCAGGTTTACATATACACAGCCCCATTTATCTGTCTGGCTTGTGTGCACCAGGCCGTGTGCTCATCTATCAGTCAAGCTTTCATGCATCTGACCTTGCAACTCTCATCAAATAGGTCTGGGTTCTATGTCCTCTTTTCCCCCTCCCCTCATCAATTATAACCAATCTGGTTTGTGTGCACAACGCATAAAGTTTCCATTGTAATGTGAATGGCTAAAAATTATCCTAAATCCCAACTTTTTGAAACACTAAAAAGCTATCCATAAGACCAGATCTAGTTTTATATAGACAGATAAACAATGTATTTAAGAGAGAAGTCACCAATATCATGCAAACAAAAAAGCCTATTGCACAGACAAAAAAAAAGTAAGTTGAATTAGGACAGTGCCAGAAAATGAATATGGGGTAGTGACACTAGCTGGAAGCAAAAGAAATATATCTTGCTCCTGGGATAGCACTTCTGGACACATACTTACTTTTACTAGACTATTCCTACACCCCAACAGTAGTAGTGGCAGCAGGACCAAGGAAATATTTCAGCCAGAGCCCAAATTTAAACTCTTCCTATTAAAAACATATGAAGGGAAACCAAACAGAAACTACCGGTATATAAAAATTCAAGAGGCTTAAAACTAACCCCATGTCAAATTTCGCACCAGTTGGCCACCTCCTTTTAGAAAAGAGAAGGAATTTATGCTTTACTGTAAGCCTGTTTTCAGAACATACCAATTATGAAGACACCACTATGTGCCTCCATAATTTAAGGGAAAAGTGTATGCATTATTTGAGAAGGTTTTGTTATTGCGTGTGGCAGGTTCATCATTTTCAAACTCGTTGCTGTGTTTTGCTGGCTCACTTAAAGAAGTTACTAGTTTTTATATTTTTATCCACTACTTGATTACATTTAGGATTCCATATTTTGTCCAGCTTTTTAACTCAATGAATGGGGCATGTTTTCTTGTAATTTGTCAGTTATTCCTTTTCTTTTTATCCAGCAAAATCTTATTTATTACAACAGTGATATTTGAAAGAGAAATAATTAAAACTCCAGTGTTTCATGTATTAATAAACAAAGTAAATTTGCATAATTTAAGTTATAAAACACAGATTAAATCAAGTTGAAACTATGAACAAAATGCAAATAAATCTTAAGTATGTTAATTCCCATCTGCCTTAAATAAAAAGAATGAAATAATTTTATCAAGATAATTCTTCGAGAGGCAGGAAGTGTAGAATTTCCAGTAGGAACACTTAAGTTATAACTTTGGAGACCTCCACTGATTCATTTGGGAACAGAAAGAGAAATTTGAAAGAGGAAAATCTAAGCACAGTTTGCACTATGAGGATTAAAAAATTGTGAATAAATATCTTAGTCATAAAGCCATCATTACAAAGTTATAGGCTTTGGAGAAAGGCACCTTTTGTGCAGTTTTCTCAAACGTGAATGATCCATTACCATAGTTTTATAACTTTTTCTCAAATGTTCTTAATAACTGGCTGTGTGATTTAAACTACAACTCTTTTGTGTGAAAGGTTTCACGCTCATGCCAAAAACACTAGTTTAATTTTTGTTGATATAAATCATCCTGTTGGTATGTATGCATGCTCCTCACATAGTAATATCTAATCATAAAATGTTACACTGCTGCTAATCACTTAATGGTCCAAATTCAGACCGAGTGTACATGGGGGCAATTCCATAGGCTTTGGTGACATTTGCCTGCTTAAACTAGGCATTAACTTGATGCAACATATTCAGGAGGGATGTGCTCTTGATTTAACAGACAAACAAAATTATCAGTATTGGGGATATTAGATTGCATACAACCAGTCATAATATATAAGTACATAAATTTATTGAGTATTATGATCAGTGTGTGTCCGAAAAATAATTGTAACGTCTTAAAATGGATGGGCAGGTCTGGTGTCCATGGCCTCTGTTTGCCAGAAGCTGGGAATGGATGAGAGGGGATGGATCCCTTGATGATTACCTGTTCTGTTCACTCCCTCTGAAGCACCTGGCGTTGGCCACTGTTAGAAGACAGGATACTGGGCTAGATGGACCTTTGGTCTGACTTGGTATGGCCATTCTTGTTCTTAACCAGAAAAAGTGGTGAACCTAACATGGCAAAAGGAAGGACTTTCAGGGTATGCATGGAGCTTATTAGCTCTGGAGGTCAAGACGTGTACTTCACCAGGACTAGTTAAACTTCTGAGGACATTAATATATGTAGCTATGCACTGTACAATATAATGATTAAGAGGACGGGGCCTTTTTGCTTGGTACCTTGAGCCCTTGCCCCATCTCTTCTTCCCACCCAAGCTATTCTTTTCTATTCTTTTGCCATACTTAAACATTTTAGTGTTCTTCATTTCTCCAGTGTTTTGATATTTAAATAAGAACATGAATAAAAATGTTTAATTTCCCCCTCAAAAAAAAAATTACAGGAGAACTCATCCTCAGTCATCTTTCAGGGTGTAAATGGATCCCTGAGATATCCCAAAGTAAATTTCCACTGTCTTCATTATAACACTGTATAATTTTGCAGGTGCATTACAGGTTTTTTTCACCCTCATGGCAGGATGTATATTGACCATACATGAGAGGCTGGGTACAGATGAGTAGAACAATGATTTGATTAAACAGTATATTCCTAAGAAATTATGGTCCCAATTCTCCATTCTCTTGCACTTTTTGTAGTCGTTTGTACTTGTGCACTCTGGTTGTAAAATGCTACCAGTAATACATATGAATGGAAAATTCTGATTTGATAGTGTTTTTACACCTTTTTTGGAAAAGAAGAAACAGCTGCACAAGGGTTAGGCCAGTGGAAAATCAGGCCCTGTGAGAGCAGAAGATGACCAGATCATAGTAAGTTTTTAAAACAGATATACAATAAAAGTTGTTTTATCCAGCACTTCACCAACCCGAAAACTCTATAAACCAGCATTTCTGATCTTCATTGAAATTCCAGTTTATAGTCCGGTTGGCACAATGTCAACAGGGGGTTGGATTGTGGGAGGGAGTGTGGTGCGCAAGCTCTGGGAGAGAGTTTGGGCGGGGGAGGAGGTGCAGGATGCTGGATCCAGGGGTCGCTTACCTGGGGTTTGAGTTGTTCAGTGCTGCCATGTTATGTATGTTAAATAATAATAATTGCTTCTGTTGCTTGCAGTAGCCTGTTTGTTCCTAAATTCCTTTTTAACTTTTTACCCCATTATTCTTGTAATGGGTATATTTGTTTTGTTTCTGACTTCCTTCCATTTTATTGGAAAGGAGAGTTTTCTTAATTCCAGTTTTTGTCTGGAGCAAAGCAGATAATTTTTGTTTTCATTGTAAACCTGAATGTATTTATCCATTCTAAGAGAAGGCAACTTTTGCTGTTGTGCCATTTTGCCAATTTCCACTTTCCCATTCTGATAGAATGATCAAAATAAAGCTTTTTTGAGAGAAACTTAAACACAGTGAGATTTACTGTATGGTAAAATGTAGTATTTTACCAGATAAAAATCCAAATCTCTCTGTTTGAGTGGTGCATTCACAGAACTGAATTTGTTTTCTTATTTTCAGGCAACAGATTGAGACTGACCCATTCCAACTCTGTCATCTTTGGCGAAGTGCAGTCGTTTTACTGCTGCCATTTTGCAAACACCTTTTTTTCCTCTTCTTGTTGCTTCAACCCCCACAGTTTAGTCAGCGCCACATTTTTCCAAGCTTGGTATTTACACAGTGTTTTATTTCAGCTGGTGAAACATCTGTATTTTTTCATGAGTTAAATAAATGATCTATGCCGAGAATGTACAGTATAGGGTGATGTCAGTTTGCTTTTTTTCAAGAGTCACTGAGCAGAACAGTCAGAGTATTGTTTCAGCCTTAGAGTTAGGAATGTGAATATTTATACTGAATACTTAATTCATACAAATACAGCTAAGGGCATGCAAGCAGAAATTTTTATTGCTTTAGGTCCGCTTGAGGGGAGAGAAGTCTAACCTTGCTATTTCACTGAAAAATGTATAACTATATCACTTGCAAAAGTGTTGTTGAAAAATTATGCGTTAAAAAGGGACTTTGTGTGTGGCTACGTGTTAAAGACGGAGAATATCATCAACATCCTTTTTTTCTTTAAACAAAAACATGCTCTCTCAGCATTCATGCCTGCAGTTAAACCACAAAATTTATTGTAAAGATCTGAAAACCACAATTTCTTCTGTAAGATTAACACTGGCATTACAAAATGTAAATTTGTTTCTTTTTCAAAAAGAGATAATGTGACACAATAATTTAACTTTGCAGCTGCTAGAGAATTACGTTACATTTGCAGTACTGTGTGTTGAGAATTGACTAACCTACCAATGCAGCAACACAACAAATATATCTTGGGATCAAAAAGTGGCTAACATTTTATTAAACAAATCCATCAACACTCATCAGGTTTTTTGTCTGTTTTATACTGATGTAACTTAAAACAAGTATAATCCAATGATGAATCCATTCAGCTTTTTAAAGATATGAAGGTTAGCATAATATGTTCTTAAAGCTGATATATAAAGGTAAAGAATTGGGTTTGTGTACTTTTTAATTTTTCAGTGATGTATAGATAAGGCAGGGGTTGGCAACCTTTCAGAAGTGCTGGGCCAAGTCTTTGTTTATTCACTGTAATTTAAGGTTTCGCATGCCAGTAATACATTTTAACATTTTTAGAAGGTCTCTTTCTATAAGTCTATAATATATAACTAAACTATTGTTGTATGTAAATAAGGTTTATTAAATGTTTAAGAAGCTTCATTTAAAATTAAATTAAAATGCAGAGCCCCTCAGACCAGTGGCCAGGACCCAGGCAGTGTGAGTGCCACTGAAAATCAGCTCACGTGCTGCCTATGGCACACATGCCATAGGTTGCCTACCCCTGAAATAAAGTTTAAATGAGATTCATTCGTTTGGGTTTTTGAGCAAAGTTTTTTAAAAATTCCGATTATGGTTTGTTGGCTATATATTGGGAATATCACTTATGAAATCTTGCTTTCTGTGTTTCGTGTTGGCAGTCTCCTCATAGAGTCAGAAAATGGGGGCAAGAGCTTTCTCAGCCTTGATGAATCTTTCAAAAAGAAAACTTTTCCTTTGAGTGTTGGTCACGTGCTTGAGTTAAATGGGCATCAACAGAAACAAAACTTTAAATAGCCCGAATAAGAATTAATTCACTTCTTAAATTTCAAGTACCAGTGTCTTGGTACTTTCTCTGTCCTAGTCCTACTGGTTCTTCTGCCTTCCAGGAAAAACAGCATAAACAAGATCTGGATTTCTACTGCAAAAAATCAATTTCCTGCAGCAGGAAAAAAGACCTTTAAAAAGCAAATGTCTCAGACCTTTGTAGCTCTTATGAATCAAAGTACATGAATGTTTTTTGTTTTCCTTTATATTTAATGTTTCATTATTGTGGCGGTAGCTTGGTGGGCCGGAAGAAATGCAGGAAAAATTGATTTGGTCTATCATTCTTTGAGACCACAAAAGATAGAGCCTTGTGTTACTCAACAGTGACGTCTGTCGGTAATTCAGTAGTGGCATAATGGATCTCTTAAAGGAAGCATAGGTCAGTATAGTCTTCTCATTCAAAGGATTAGTCTTGGTGATGTGTAAGCAATGTATACAGAAAAGTTATAAAGGAAGAAAATTCAGCATTTGTGAAGATATGCATTGGACTTTTTGATTATCAGGTCTCAAATTCTGTGACCTAATCAGGTTTCCATTCTTCACTCCATAACACATGATGAAAGCCTGTGTGTGTGAATGACAGGATAGTGGGATTTATAATGTAGTGGATAGTGCCAGGTGGCTGCTATTTGTGGTTTGGGAAACCTAACACAGTATTAGAGGCAGCACAGAGAGAATACAAATAACTGGATGTTTAATTCTCAGTTGATATTTGTTTGGGAAAAATATTAACATAACAATGAATGGCAACGTTTTCAGAACTATTTGTGTGAAACGCAAGTATTTGTACATGCAAATAGGCACCTGTAGACACTAGCAGATAAAAATACCCATTTTGCATACACAAGTACATGTTTTCTGGACACACAGGTGTGCACATCTTGTACCCAAACTCCCTCCCGGAGCCCGCGCTCCCTCTGCACCCAAATCACCTGCCTCTGCCCAGAGCCCTCTCCCACACTTTGAATCCCTCGGCTCCACCCCCCAGCCTGGACCCCAAACTCCTCATCCCTGGCCCTACCCCAACCTGGATTAGCCCAGAGCCCCCTTCTGCACCCTGAGCCTCTCATTTCTGGCCCACCACTGAGCCCATACCCCCTCCCACACACCAAGCCCCTGCCCCAGCGATTAGAAAGTTGTGCGATTAGAAAGTTGGCAATCCTAACTGCTGTAAGTGCAGACACAGTCTAAGACCTTGTCTCCACTAGAATTTACTTATGTCACTCAGAGCTGTGAATAATCCAAACCTGTGAGCGATGTAAGTTATACCAACCTAAGTGCTGGTGTAGACAGTGCTATGTCAGTGGGAGAGCTTCTCCCGCTGACATAGCTATCGCCTCTCATCGAAGTGGAGTAATTAATCCAATGGGAGAACTCTCTCCTATCAGCTTGAAGTGTCTTCACCAGAAGCACTACAGCAGTGCAGCTGCATAGGTGCAGCTGCATTGGTGCAGCTGTGCCACTGTAGCACTTAGATGTAGCCAAAGTGTCTGTGAATTCAGCTGATCAGCATTAACGGTTCTTCAGTGTGCTTTGATCTTCTCCGCTTTCAAACAAGAGATCAAAGCATGCCGAGGAACTGTTAGTGCTCGTTAACAGTGTCCATACAGACACACCCCAGCTTGCAGGGAACTAAATGTTCATGTGGACAAGCCCTTTGACTGGGACCCTGGTTTTGGGAGTATTCTTTTTAAAAGCACATTTTGTACCTGTTTTCTTTGTTTTCTTTCTTTATTTGTGAACTGCCTTCGCCCAACCAACTGAAGGAGCTGTCACCCAGTGCAGTTGGTGAATTTGGCAGAAAGCTTGTATGGCAAAGTTCCTCCTCTACCTTGGTGGGTCCTGCGCTTATTGGCGGATTTGCTCACCTCAATGATCTTCGCCTCTTGTGGAACCCACAGTCTGGGTCAGCTCCTCCTGTGTCTGATCAGGAGTTGGGAGGTTTGGGGGGGAGCCTGGGCCCGCCCTCTACTCTCCTACCCAGGGCCCTGTGGATCGCAGCTGTCTATAGTGCCTCCTGTAACAGCTGCATGACAGCTACAACTCCCTGGTCTACATCCCCATGGCCTCCTCCAAACACGTTCTTTATCCTCACCACAGGGCCTTCCTCCTGGTGTCTGATAATGCTTGTCCTCCTCAATCCTCCAGCAGCACACTCTCTCACTCTCAGCTCCTTGCCCTCTTGCTCCCAGCTCCTCACACACGCTCCTTCTCCTCTGTCTCCTCTCTGCCTAACTGGAGTGAGGTCCTTTTTAAACCCAGGTGCCCTGATTAGCCTGCCTTGATTGGCTGCAGTTCTAATAAAAGTAGCTATCTCCACTGCCTTCTAGAAAGATCTTAATTGGCCCCAGCTGTCTTGATTAACCTGGAGCAACTGCCATTTGGTTACCAGGGTACTAGGGATTTGTTTAGCCTGGGGCTAACATACCTGTTTCTCAGTACTTTACTATAGCCATCTGGCCTTGCCCCATCGCACTTGTTATACCAATAGAATAAAAACCAGCAGGATCTTATTAAGAGGGGTAAGGCAAAGATGCCACATTTATTGTAAATATAATAATAAAGCAAAAGGTAAAAGTAAACAACATTGTTTAACTACTTATTCCTTACACACACACACACACACACACACACACACACACACACACACACACACACACATATATTCATTCACACAATCATTCATTCAAGTTCTGTACAGGTGTTATAGTTACCAGCCTAGAAGTTGCTCATGCCAAGTTACTGGCCAGGTATCTTGGTCATGGGAATGGAGCCGAGTCTGAGTCAGATGCACCTGATGCTCCTGGAGGTTGGCAGCAGAACCAGAGACTCAAAGTCCTCAGTCTTTGGAGTCCATTCTTATAGGAATTAATTCCTATGTTAGTCTATGGGAGCTGTTTCATCCTGCTGTTGCTGACTCAATCAAAAGATGGCACATTCCTGGTGGCTCCACACTGTCCAAAGTTTGTGTTTCTCATCCTTCCAGGTGTTCGGGTGGATCCCAGTTTACCCTCCGGGGGTTGTCTGGTGGTCCACTTGACACATTCTTCGACTGATTCATAGATTCATAGATTCTAGGACTGGAAGGGACCTCGAGAGGTCATCGAGTCCAGTCCCCTGCCCTGATGGCAGGACCAAATACTGTCTAGACCATCCCTGATAGACATTTATCTAACCTACTCTTAAATAGCTCCAGAGATAGAGATTCTACAACCTCCCTAGGCAATTTATTCCAGTGTTTAACCACCCTGACAGGAACTTTTTCCTAATGTCTAACCTAAACCTCCCTTGCTGCAGTTTAAGCCCATTACTTCTTGTCCTATCCTTAGAGGCTAAGGTGAACAAGTTTTCTCCCTCCTCCTGATGATATCCTTTTAGATACCTGAAAACTGCTATCATGTCCCCTCTCAGTCATCTCTTTTCCAAACTAAACAAACCCAGTTCTTTCAGCCTTCCTTCGTAGGTCATGTTCTCAAGACCTGTAATCATTCTTGTTGCCCTTCTCTGGACCCTCTCCAATTTCTCCACATCTTTCCTGAAATGCGGTGCCCAGAACTGAACACAATACTCCAGTTGAGGCCTAACCAGCGCAGAGTAGAGCGGAAGAATGACTTCTCATGTCTTGCTCACAACACACCTGTTAATGCATCCCAGAATTACATTTGCCTTTTTTGAAACTGCATCACACTGTTGACTCATATTTAGCTTGTGGTCCACTATAGCCCCTACATCCCTTTCTGCCATACTCCTTACTAGATAGTCTCTTCCCATTTTGTATGTGTGAAACTGATTTTTTCTTCCTAAGTGGAGCACTTTGCATTTGTCTTTATTAAACTTCATCCTGTTTGTCTCAGACCATTTCTCCAATTTGTCCAGATCATTTTGAATTATGACCCTGTCCTCGAAAGCAGTTGCAATCCCTCCCAGTTTGGTATCATCTGCAAACTTAATAAGCGTACTTTCTATGCCAATATCTAAGTCGTTGATGAAGATATTGAACAGAGCCAGTCCCAAAACAAACTCCTGCAGAACCCCACTTATTTGTTTCCAGCAGGATTGGGAACCATTAATAACTACTCTCTGAGTACGGTTATCCAGCCATATGGTTATCCAGCTGATGGATACTCCCTTTCTAGGCTGGCACCTCCCTAACCATTCATGTACATCAAGCATTCATCAACGTACATTCCATATCTTAACCATATTTTAATTTACTGTCTCCACCTCTTTCAGAGTGTGTGCTAATTCATTTGAGACTCCTGGCCCTTTAATCACAGAGGGTGGGGGTCTGTTCCTAGGAGCCGTTGCTGTTACAGTGAAGTGAAAGTCACTTAACGTTTGTTTACATTGTATCAATTACAGCTTAAGGCTCACAGCAGGGGTTGTAGCATAGTGTTCACTTCAAGAACAAAGTCAATTAACTTGTTTGTAAGTTTTACATAGTAATAGAATATCTTTCACAGGACAGATACAATCCATGGTTTTTACAGACAGTTGCTTACAAGTTTTAACAGAAGAACTAAACGATTTTTGTACTTGGTGAAACTTGAATTTTTAAAGTGTGAGGGACAAATTATGGGGGGCCCTCTGTCACTTAGGGGAATCACTGTTAGTACCTTCTTTAATATCTCTACAAGCTGACACCTCAAGGATCATGTTTCCACAAGGGCTATTATAGGTTGCCACTTTGCCCACCCCTTTCCACCAAGCCAGTGAGCCCCTCTGCAAAAGTCCCCAAGCCAGACCTACCACCCAAGCAGAATCTAACTTACTGAGTGGCATGGAAAAAGGACAAGAGAGAGGGAAGGACTGGCTTCATATACTTCCTGCTGCAACTGCCAAAACCACATTCCTGGACAAAACTCCCTAACCTCCCATCCCCTGCAGGTTTATCCCCTGCACCATGTGTAATTTGGAAATCTGGTCACCCTAATTGTTGTAAGTTCATCCACCTATCAAGAAGATAGGTAGTTAAACACTGGAATAGATTGCCTAGGGAAGTTGTGGAATCTCCATCTCTGGAGATATTTAAGAGTAGGTTAGATAAATGTCTATTAGGGATGGTCTAGACAATATTTGGTCCTGCCATGAGGGCAGGGGACTGGACTCGATGACCTCTCGACGTCCCTTCCAGTCCTGGAGTCTATGAGTCTATGAGTCTATAAGATAGGGAATGGTAGGAATTTAATCACAGGGTTATTGACATAAAGACTTAGGTCACAGGAGTTTGTGAAGGAAACACTCCCAATGCTAGTCTTGTGGTTTTTTGTAGTACATCTGAGCATTATGGGGCTGGACAGATCCCCCAAGCATGCAATTGGTGCCAGTTTCCCTACTTGTGCAGTCAGTGCCCTCTACCTTCAGCACTAAACTCCCACACCTACAGGCCAGTTGACTTTATCTCCTCTTCAACATCACTCCTGGTACCAACTTTTCTTACTCGCTGCTGTTTTGTAACTTTGTATTTAAGAAAAAAAGTATGTATATAAAATCTATATATTTAAATGGAGTTCCCACTTTGCATCATTGTTCAAATATGTTTATTTTTTGTTTGTTTTCTTATGAAATCCAAAATTTGGTATGACAGCATATGCCCAAAAGGCAGTGAATCCCAGAATGGAAGAGATGACTTCTTTGATTAGGAATATTTGAGTTGATACACTTCTATAAAAATAAATGCTATTTCGTGATGGATTATGTTGTTGTTTAAAATGGAGGCAAGTTTTTACTTTTTAATTTGGTGTCTTAAACGGCTGTTAGGAGCTTTAGGGAAAAAGTGGGCAAAAAGCTCTTTGAATTTTTCAAAGAATGTCCTTAAAATGCCTCTTGTGGCTGCATGGATCATTCAGCTCTGAACATTATCAGAAAATATTGCTCTGATCGTAGCCTCCATGTTCATACCCCTTGGTTGTTGATATAATACTTCAGTCTCCGAAACAATTTTCAGAATATTCCTGAGCTCAGATGTGTTCGTTTATTTTATCTGAAGGAATAAATACCAGAATGAAACAGACTCAATGGTACGTTTTCATCCTTCCTAGGGAGAAAGTGTGGTCTGGTTTAGAATATGGAACTGAAAACATATTGGACAGATAATATTTTTCATTTAAATTCTACAATTAACATGTGATCTATTCCTCCTATGTTTTCTGGATATATAACGAGTGACAATATTCTTTATCAATATTTGTTATAATATGAAACATTTTGATGATTTCGTGCATGTGTGACTTATTTTCTGAAACTAAAGTTTTACAGCTGTATTGATATAACATTATATAGAAACTGGATGCAATGTTTATTGCTTACTTTATGGAAAATGTCTGAATGTCCATTCATGAATTGTCATTATCTTATTACAATTCAGGATGTTGATTACACAAGCCTTTTTGCTTATTCCAGATATGTATACAGTTTGTTGCAGTGACAATATTATATAGTATGATTTTTGCATTTCATAAATCCTCTTCTGGTTGATAATTTCTCATGTACATTCCATGACCAACATTTTATAGCTAAGATAATATCTTTTCTCACTACAAGATCATCTATGTATATTTAATTTCTAATTAAAAATACTTTTACTTGTCTTGAGGAATTAAACTCTCAACAGTTTTCACTGAATGTTTTAGGGTATGGCTACACTTACAGTTTTGCAGTGCTGGTAGTTACAGCTGTGTTCGTACAGCTGTGTAGGCCCAGCGCTGCAGTGTGGCCACACTGACAGCTACCAGCACTGCAGTGTGGCCACATTCACAGCACTTGCAGCGCTGTTGGGAGTGGTGCATTGTGGGCAGCTATCCCACAGAGCACCTCATCCCATTTTGGCGCTGTGGCTTGTGGGAAGGGGAAGGAAGTGTGCGGGTCTTTCCGCTTCCTGTTCCAATGCCCCGTGGTGCTTTGCTACACATTCCGAGCAGTTTGGCAGCATTGTGATTCTGCAGCGCAGTTTCTGAGATTTTTGTTATAAATGGAGCCTGAGCTGCTGAGGACCTTGCTGATGAATGTTGCCAGCACATCACGCATGGCAGTGGAGCTATTCCTTCAGCTACAAAGTGACAGTGAGGAGTCAGACGATGATATTGAAACGCCTGACGCTGAAGACACTCAATTGCTTGTGGCAGTAACAGACGTGCTCAGTACCGTGGAACGGCGCCTTTGGGCTCGGGAAACCAGCACTCAGTGGTGGGATCACATCGTCCTGCAAGCCTGGGATGATGAGCAATGGCTGCAGAACTTTAGGATGAGAAAAGCCACTTTCATGTCACTGTGTGCTGAGCTCGCCCCTACCCTGCAGCGCAGGGACACGAGATTGAGAGCTGCCCTGCCAGTGGAGAAGCGGGTGGCTATTGCAATCTGGAAGCTGGCAACTCCAGACAGCTACCGATCGGTGGCGAACCAGTTTGGAGTGGGAAAGTCGACCGTTGGAATGGTGCTGATGCAAGTTTGCACAGCCATTAATTGCACCCTGCTAAGAAGAACTGTGACTCTTGGGAACGTGCAGGACATTGTAGATGGCTTTGCAGAAATGGGTTTCCCTAACTGTGGAGGGGCAATAGATGGGACGCATATTCCTATTCTGTCACCACCCCACCTGGCATCAGAATACGTTAATCGCAAGAGGTATTTCTCCGTGGTTCTGCAAGCACTTGTGGATCACCGTGGGCGTTTTACTGATATTTACTCAGGATGGCCTGCAAAGGTGCACGATGCACGCATCTTTCGGAACAGTTCCCTGTTCAGGAGGCTGAGGGCCGGGACTTTTTTCCCAGACCGCAAGATCACAGTAGGGGACGTCGAAATGGCCACTGTGATCCTTGGAGACCCCACTTACCCCTTAATGCCATGGCTCATGAAACCGTATACAGGGGAGCTTGACAGGAGCAAGGACCGGTTCAACTACAGACTGAGCCGGTGCAGAATGACTGTGGAGTGTGCTTTTGGCCGTTTGAAAGCTCGCTGGAGGTGTCTTTATGGGAAGCTAGATTTGGGGGAAAGCAGCATCTCCGCTGTCATATCCGCGTGCTGTACCCTCCATAATATTTGTGAAGGGAAGGGTGAAAGATTCAGTGAGGAATGGACCTCCGAGGTTCGACGCCTAGAGGATGAATTTGCACAGCCAGAGAGCAGGGCTACTAGGGAGGCCCAGGAAAGGGCTTCAAGGATTAGGAATGCTTTAAGGGAGCAATTTGATGCTGAGAGCCAACAGTAATGTTTGGTGCCTTTGCTGTGCTTTGTTCTACCTTGGGGTACAATATTTACCACTTCCTGCAATAATAAAACGTATTGTAAAAGCCATAAAATCCTTTATTCAAAATACAGTACATAAAAGGCCAGGGGGGTTAGGGTGGTGGACTGTACATTCAGAGGTTTGAATATGTCCTGTTTGGATTACTGTTCAATGTCTGCTGCACTTCAGGATTACTATGCTGCAGGGTAATGGGGGTGGAGTGCACAGGGTAAGAATTATAATTATCAGGGCTGGTAGGTGATCGTACAGGTGTTGGGGGCAGCTGGGGGTAATAAGAAACTGGCTGCTGGAGAAAGGTGTTTTGTGCAAATACTGGGGAACAAGAAAGAGAGCTTTGGGAGGGCTGTGGGTTACCACGGTACATATCTGCCTGCATGGCTACGAGAGACTCGAAAGACTCAGTTTGGCGAGCCAGGAGGCTTATCATCTGCTTTGAGGTTTTTTTGATAGCCAGTTCCTTTCTCCTGCTTTCTGTTTGCTTCCAGTCATACATTTTCTCTCTCCATTCATACATTTTCTCTCTCCATTCCTGTGTCTTCCTACTTTCTCTGTTGTAGTGATTCATAACTGCTTTGATCAATTCTTCTTTTGATTTTCTGGGATTTCTTCTCAAGTTCTGCAAGCGACGTGAGGCCGGTTATCCGGCTGCATTAGTCAAGGTCACTAGAAAAAACAAAGATAGAACCATGTAATACACAGAGGCTACATTGTTTATTATCACACAGTGAAGGAGTTTTTAGACTTTTTGTAGCATCCTTCCCACATACCTCACATAACACAGAGAGGCCAGGGAAGCTAAGTCATGGCGAGCAATGGGGTGAGTGTTTCTGCCCCGAGTGCACCTGGGAGGGGGAACTGACCGATGGGTCACTGGGGTTTATCTGCACTGGGTACAGGAGGTAGCTGGTGTCCTGCACAGGGGACAGTAGTGAACAGGAAGGTGGCGAGCTGCTGGCGGGGGGGGGGTGTTCCGCGTTAATGCCAGCCTGCTGGTGAAGGGGGGGAAACGCACAGCTGTGCTGGCTGCCTGCTGGTGGGGTGGGGGAACACCGGAGCGCACCACGGGGCTGGATCCCTGCTGGGAAGGGGGAGGGGAGACCGGAGCGCACCGCGGGGCTGGATGCCTGCTGGGAGGGGAGTGGGGGAACACCGGAGCGCACCGCGGGGCTGGATCCCTGCTGGGAGGGGGGTGGGGGAACACCGGAGCGCACCGCGGGGCTGGATCCCTGCTGGGAGGGGGGTGGGGGAAGACCGGAGCGCACCGCGGGACTGGATGCCTGCTGGGAAGGGGGAGGGGAGACCGGAGGGCACCGCGGGGCTAGCTACGTGCTGGGAAGTGGGGGGAGACTGGAGCGCACTGCAGGGCTGGGAGGGGGACCGCGAACCTGGCGCCCTGCACTCAAGTATCCCTAAATTCTCAACAGGGTTTCCTACTGCCAGATATATCACTGCTGCGTGTTACCTGGGAAGAGGGGGAGGGTCTTCTACAGCAATGTGGATTCCGCCCTGGCCCCTATGCAGCTTGCCTGTGTGCAGCCATGGTCCCCCCACCCCTCGCTGCACAGTGGATCGGACGAGTTATCCTGACCGGGACAAGGACCACGGTGGCTTTCCTGATAAACTTGAGAAAGCAAATTGCCCACGCTCTGGCTGCAACTTTTCAAGAGATTACCGAAGCAGATTACAGAGACGTGATAGAGCAAATCAATGGGCTATTCCACGTTTGGGCATGCATGCAGGCAGCCATAACCCAAACCCTCCTCTCCCAAAACATAAAAATCTGCTTACCCCGAGCACGCTCCTCAGTTTCTTCCTCACCAGCAACTTCCTGCTGCTGCGACTGGCTAGCCTCCTCCTGGCTTGAGAAGAGCTCCTGGCTGTATGCCTCCTGGGACTCCGGGGTGTCTCCCTCCACGCCAGTAGCCTCACTGTCGGCTTCCTCTACAGCCTCCCCCACTTCTCCCTGCTCTGAACTCTCCATCGTGGTCCTCGGATTGGCAGTGGGGTCACACCCAAGTATGGTATCCAGCTCCTTGTAAAAACGGCAGGTTGTGGGGGCAGCTCCTGAGCGGCGATTTCCCTCACGGGCTTTGCAGTAAGCACTCCTCAGCTCTTTTATTTTGACCCTGCACTGCAACGCATCCCGTTCATGGCCCCTTCTCAGCAAGGACATCTGCCCATAGGTATCATGCCCATAGGTATCATAATTTCTCCTTCTGGAGCGCAGCTGTGCTTGCACAGCCTCCTCTCCCCAAACACTAATGAGGTCCTGCAGCTCTGAATTGTTCCATGCTGGGGCTCGTTTGGGGCGTGGAGGCATGGTCGCTGATTGATTGAATGATTGATTGCACTCCACACCTGGCTGAGCAAACAGGAAGGGGATTTTTAAAATTCCCGGGGCATTTAAAGGAGGGGTCAGCTGAGCCCAGGGCAGTGGAGTGTGCATGATTACCAGAGAGGCTTCTAAGGTATGCTGGGATACCTCCTTATACCACGGAGGTCAATAAAAGCGCTGGTGGGTGTCCACACTTGCTGACCAGCGCTGGATCACCAGCGCTGGATCCCCTACGCTCGAGGCTCGACCGGGTGTACAGCCAGCGCTGCAACCAGGGAGTTGCAGCACTGGCCGTGCTTTGCAAGTGTGGCCACATCCTAAGTTGCAGTGCTGTAACCCCCTCACCAGCGCTGCAACTCTGTAGTGTAGCCAAGCCCTTAGACTCATCAAAAGCCAGTTTCAGATCCTAAAGTAGTTTTCACCAAGGTTTTATGCTCAAACAGATGTGTTCGTTTATCATAATGGAAGAAATAAATCCTTTGCCCCCAAAAAACTAACTCATGTTTATACTTCTTTTATGATTTTTATATTGTTTAGTCAGTTAACTAGGGATCCACTTGCTATCTTTTCAAAAAACAAAACAGAGAATTTTTGTTTTGGTTTGTGTGGCTTTTTGTTCCTTGGTTCTCTTAGTTATAAATCATTCCACGTTTGTTGGGTCTCTAGTTGGGTCTCTAGTTGTTGCTGAGGAAATTGCAACTCCTGATTTCAGAATGATCTAGCCAGAGATTTTATATAATGACAATGCAGCATAGGTGGCACAATTGAAAGAAGGCAGCTTTACTTTCACAAGCAAGGCTGAAACTTACCCAGAGTTACAAAAACATGTTTGTTTGTTTTTCCCTGATTAAGCTGAGCAAATGTGGCACTGAGGGTATGTCTCCACTACGGGATTATTCTGATTTTCCATAAACCGGTTTTGTAGAACACATTGTATAAAGTCAAGTGCACATGGCCACACTAAGCACATTAATTCGGCTGTGTGCATCCATGTACCGAGGCTAGATTCGATTTCCGGAGCGTTGCACTGTGGGTAGCTATCTGGTAGCTGTCCCATAGTTCCCGCAGTCTCCCTCGCCCATTGGAATTCTGGGTTGAGATCCCAATGCATGATGGTGCAAAAACAGTGTTGCGGGTGATTCTGGGTAAATGTCGTCACTCATTCCTTCCTCCGTGAAAGCAACGGCAGACAATCATTTCACACCCTTTTTCCCTGGATTGCCCTGGCAGACGCCATAGCATGGCAACCATGGAGCCTGTTTTGCCTTTTGTCACTGTCACTGTATGTGTACTGGATGCTGCTGACAGAGGCGGTACTGCAGTGCTACACAGCAGCATTCATTTGCCATTGCAAGGTAGTAGAGATGGTTACCAGTCGTTCTGTACCGTCTGCTGTGCCATTGTAAATTGGCGATGAGGTAACGGTTATCAGTCGTTCTGTACTGTCTGCTGCTGTCATGGGTGCTCCTGGCTGGCCTTAGCTGAGGTCGGCCGGGGGTGCAAAGACAAAACTGGGAATGACTCCCCGAGTCAATTCCTCCTTTATGGTTTATCTAAAAATAGAGTCAGTCCTGCCTAGAATATGGGGCAAGTGTACTAGAGAACCAGTGTATCAGAGAACCGCTCCGTGTCAGATCCCGCAGAAATGATGAGCTGCATGCCATTCACGGAGGGTGCCCCTGCAACAACCCCACCCGTTGATTCCCCTTTCCCCCAACCTTTCTGGGCTACCGTCGCAGTGTCCCCATTTGTGTGATGAAGTAATAAAGAATGCAGGAATAAGAAACACTGACTTTCTAGTGAGATAAAATGAGGGGGAGGCAGCCTCCAGCTGCTATGATAGTCCAGACAGGACATTAAACGGTGAGGGGGAGAGGAGTCCAGCATCCCGCTGCTGTAGTAGTCCAGGCAGTACAGAATCTTTTCTTTAGACTTGAAAGGGGGGTGCTGATGGGACTCAGCCCCCAGTTGCTATGATGAGGATGGTTACCAGCCGTTCTGTACCATCTACTGGAAATGACCAGGAGTCATTCCTATTTTTACTCACCTGAGGCCAGCCAGGAGCACTCACGGGCTGATGATGATGATGGATAGCAGTCATATTGTACCATCTGCCACCGGGGAGGGCAGGGGAGAGGATGCTGCTATTCATTGCCGCAGCACCGCGTCTACCAGCAGCATGCAGTAGACATAGGGTGACATATAAAAAAGTCAAGAAACGATTTTTTTCTCTTTTCTTTCACGGGGAGGAGGGGGTGTAAATTGACGACATATACCCTGAAACATCCCAGACAATGTGGTTGACCCTACAGGCATTGGGAGCACAGCCAAGAATGCAAATGCTTTTCGGAGACTGCGGGGACAGTACCCCCTCCCTCTCTCCCTCCATGAGCGTCCATTTGATTCTTTGGCTTTCCGTTATGCTTGTCACACAGCACTGTGCTGTGGCCTCTGTCTATCATAGCGTGGAGATTTTTTCAAATGCTTTGGCATTTCATCTTCTGTAGCGGAGCTTTGATAGAACAAATTTGTCTCCCCATACAGCGATCAGATCCAGTATCTCCCGTACGGCCTATGCTGGAACTCTTTTTGGATTTGGGACTGCATCGCGACCCGTACTGATCAGAGCTCCACGCTGGGCAAACAGGAAATGAAATTCAAAAGTTCGTGGGGCTTTTCCTGTTTACCTGGCCAGTGCATCTGAGTTCGGATTGCTGTCCAGAGCAGTCACAATGGTGCACTGTGGGATACCGCCTGGAGGCCAATACTGTCGATTTGTGGCCACGCTAACCCTAATCCGATATGGTAATACCAATTTCAGCGCTACTCCTCTCGTCGGGGAGGAGTACAGAAACCGGTTTAAAGAGTCCTTTATATCGATATAAAGGGCCTTGTTGTGTGGACAGGTACAGCGTTAAATCGGTTTAACGTTGCTTAAATCGGTTTAAACGCGTAGTGTAGACCAGGCCTGAGTTTATACACTCGTCATCAAGTTGCCATTTGAGCTATGTTGATTTTTTTAAAATGAAGGATATTTAGAAGATTTGATTGTTGGAAAATAATTGTAAACTGAAGTTTACACAGTTTATAACTTAGGCCTTGTCTATACTACCAGGGTAAGATGATCTAAGTTACATAGCGGTGTCTGCACCATGCTGCGTCGACAGGAGACACTCTCCCATTGACTTACCTAACTCCTCTTGTTCCAGTGGAGTACTGGAGTCGACCAGAGAGTGCTCTGTAATCAATCCCCGGTAAGTGTAGACATGGCCTTATTGTGTGTTCCAAAACTGTATCACTTTACAGTGGCTTTTAATCAATAAATATTAAGTTAGTGGTGACAGCATGGAAAGCTTTTGTAGTTTGTTGGTATGTAACTCCCTAGAAGTGGTAGTGGGGAAGATGGCATTGCAGGTCTGCTTTTCTGTAGGTAGGAGAGCCCTGCAATAAATATAGAGAATTAGGGCAGCGGTTTTTATTTGTTTATTTGTTTTTTTTTACTTCAGCAGCTGTAGTCAGGGTCCAAGTTTTGAGGGCTTCAGGAAGGATAGTTTGGGACTATCTCAGGTGTTAATATGCAACACTTGTCCCTCCTGTAATAACATCAGTACAGCAGCTGACATTCTAAGAAAAGAAATACAGTAAAAAGTATCATTGAAGGGAAGGGTTAGCTCAGTGGTTTGAGCATTGGCCTGCTAAACCCAGAGTTGTGAGTTCAATCCTTAAGGGGGCCACTTAAGGATCTGGGACAAAAATCTGTCTGGGGATTGGTCCTGCTCTGAGCCAGGAGTTGGACTAGATGACTTCAAAGGTCCCTTCCAACCCTAATATTCTATGATTTTAATATTATGAACAAGTCTATTAATAGGCAGAACAATGTTGCAACATTGGGCCCAGAACTTGCAATGAGATATTAGGAGGCATTTTGGCTCTAGGGATTCCTCTGTGCACATCTCATTTCAGGACTGGGGTCTATCTCTTTTTTATAATCCAAGTAAAACAAACATGCAGTTGATAGTATAATAACCAGTTAATTAGAATAATTACTCCCAAAAATGAAACCAATTTTTTACACAGTTTTTATGTATGACCTATTGATTCAAATAAAAGCTGGAATGTTTAACACAGATGTCATTAGTACACATACTATTTCATTAATTTTAAAGGGTTAAAACAATTTAAAAAGTGATTGTTCTTGTTCTGATTAGGTTGATGAAAAGATAGAAGTCTCATTAGGAGGAACTAGTTCTAAGTAATTTCCATTTGTAGAATAAGCATGCATGGATTTGCTGCCACCTCTAGATTGATAGACTCATTTTGAGTAGATGCAAAACTGCTGGTGTCAAGAAATATGTTTAAATTGTTTTGCTCTTGAAATCAGTTATTAGGTTGTTTTCTATATTTCATTAGTTATAAGGTTATTATGGGATAATTATCTTTTTATTTTGTATTGTGAAAAGAGCATGTAATAGAAAAGTAGATTGAGGATGTAACTTGCCATTATCCAAAACTAACACACTTTTCTGCATGAATAGTAGAGGGTCATTTTGCTAGTGGCGGTTTTCTTCCACTGGGTTATTTTGAAGAAGGGTGAAAGCTAGGAGCTGAGGAGTCAAAAAATATTTTTACAGCAGTCTGCAACTTTTTTTCTTTTTGGATTTAGGTTTTTCACTTGCTGGGGTCCTACTTGGAATCTAAACACCGGGTTAATTCAGACCTTCAGCAGGGGCTAGTTGACATCATCACTTGTATAAAAGCCAAAGTGTGGCTGGCCAAGAGGTATGTTCAAAGACCATATATGCAAGAAGTTATCAAAGACTACTAATAAATACACTGAAGGGTTGGAGGGGGCTGTTTCTGTGTGTTTGTTTTTGAAAGGCTGTTGACATAAGTGCTGCAGAAATATTCAGAAATTTGAGTTATATTCATAAAAAGTATTTATTCTTTTGGCCTTTCCCATCCCCCCCAAAAAATAAAGGAAAAATAACGTTAATGTGCTTTTCTCACACACATGACTGGGTTTTTTTTCAGAAATCCAAATGTAAACAGTCATCTCAAATATTGGGTGAACAATCCTTGTATTTAGATTATACCAGGAGAAAAAGAACAAGAAAGTTTTTAAGAAAGGATGAACATGGCTATTATGATAAAGTCACAGTAATATGTACAATATGGTCAGTAGCATGGCCATACTTTTCTTATTTTCTCTGATCATTCTCACCAAAGAATGTAGAAAATGTATCACAGCATGCAAATGCTTGATCTTTTGCAACCTGTGTCCACCCAAACATCAGCAACACAGGATAATTCTGGACATCTTTCTTCAGGTTTGCAGTAGAAGAATGTTGAGGTGGCCAATATGCCACCATAAAGCAAAAAAGAAAATAGCATGTTATTACAATGTTTCTCTGAGCACATGTGAAATATTAATAAATTGTACACACATCATGTTGACCAAAGTCAGTAGAAAGATACCTGCATAAAATAAACCAAGAGCGTACCCTACCCTGACAGAAGAGATGGGCCTTGCATATATCTTAATTATATATGCATAGTATTTTTAATCAGTTTAGATGCTCCTATAGACTCTTTGAAATGGGCCCATTTTGTAAATGAATAACATTAATAAATATGCTAGTCTCCTGACTTTCAGGAGAAAATATATTTGTAGGTTTCGGATAGAGGAATTCTCTGCAGCATTGAGACTAAGAAATCCAGCTTCCTAATCTGGATGTGTGACCAAACTGCAATATTTCCTCTATTTCACTTGTACATAAAAAGCCACTCTCGCATAAAATGACCATATGCATTAATGTAAGCCTGCGTCATTAGGCTGTTTTCCTTTTTGTATCTGCTCTAGACTCCTTTCTTGATTCATACATTGTAAATTACAGTGTTAATATAACCTGGATTTTTTTTTAAATTAATAGAGCTCTGATTATTTAGACTTGACCGGAGGAATAAGAGTGGGATAACTTTATATGTATTTTTTTAAACGAATAATGTTTTTCTGTGTATTTTGAATATAGAGTTCTGGAAAACTATGTTAAATCATACAGTGTTGGTTTAAAACTTTTCAAAACAAGTTTTTGTCCATAATTTATTTGCTCATTCTCTCTTGATCTGTGGTTTTTTTTTTATTTAAAGGACACCATGAACAGGGTGAAATTTGTTTTTACCTAACTGAAGTAAAGAAAATATCTGTGAAACATTTGATAACACAATTTATTTGTACATGTATTAAACCTAAAAAGAAAAGGGAATGATTTCACTAAAATGGAGACTTTTCTTCCTCAAGTGGTTGTCTCCAAGTGGTATTCCACTGGAAGTGAGCATGTGCTCCGAGAACTTGAGACTGAAAGATTTTACACTAGCAGTGCCTGTTGGTTCGTGCCTGTGCCCCGTTGTGCTCAGAACAGAAGGCATAAGAAGAGGCCCAGAATGACTACCTCTCCAGTTCCTCTCTACTGCTTGTGGTCTGAGATGGAATCCTTGGTGTCAGCAGCTTTGCTAACAGACCTGCTTCCAGTCAGGTTTTTCTGTAAATAGTTTTACCTTTTAGATAGTTAGTTTTAGTGCTTAGATAGTGCTCTGGGAACCAGGGTGTTTCTCCCTTCATTACCTTTCCACCATTTGGAGTTCTTAGTATAGCTGAAACTAGATCCCGAGGTGCAAGTCTGGTGTGTCTTCCCAGTGAGTGACACCCCCTCACTCCCGACTCATGTTGGTCACCTTGGAATAGGGTTACCAACAGTCCTGTATTAGAAGGATGTCCCTTATTTAAACAGAAAATCGTTTGTCCCGTACTAAGTCAGTACAGGATGCCTTTTATCCCATATTGAAATAGCAGGGGGCCAGTACCCATAGCTGCATCTTTCCACTCATTCCCCCAACCCTGGCCCTTCAGTGTTGTGCAGGAAAAACAGTGTCAGGAGGGGAGTGGAATATGCGCCCATGAGTACTGGCCCCCTGCTGAACAGGGCCCCCTGCTAACTCCAGCCCTTGAGCACAGCCCCATCTACTTTCTCTGCACAGGCTCTGTCTGGCAGAGGAAGTGAGCAGGGCTGTGTGTCCTGTAACTGCACTGAAGGGCCAGGGTCAGAAGGGGCTCTGTCTGGCAGGGGGTTCAGCACTCCCAGGTGTAGTGTCCCTTCTCTGAGAGTCTCTGGCAACATGCTCAGCAGGGTAAGCAGCACGGCAGCAGGCAAAGACTAGCAACTGCAACCTCCACCTTGGCTCCTGGTGTCCATGCAGAACCTGAACAGGAGTTGCAGCAGCTGCTGGCCCAACACTTGGGGCCCTGGATTCTCTGCAACATCCAGAGCTGATCAGAGAGAAACTCTAGAAAACTTGGGGATGAGGGGAAAGTGTCTTGTCCCCAGAAGTTCAAGTCAAGATTGGGGACATCTCAGGTCTGTCCTGTGTTTTTAAATACAATGTTAGCAACCCTACCTTGGAGAATCCCATTAGTTGCTGTTATTTTCCATGTTGAACCCAAAAATCCTGTGAATTCTGGGTCCAAAGACACCTGATGGAATAGTTGATGAGGCCTCAGTCAGACCGTGGCTTGTGTGATGTTGTACACTGGCTGAAGGTGCCTCTCCTGGCCAGATGCTGCCTAGCTATGGACCATTAGAGACCAGGCCTAAGAATTCTAGCAGGCAACAGGAAGAGGGTAAGAACAAATGCCCTCATAAAAAGCGGAAAAAATCTCCTCCCAAGACTTTTAGCAAAGGACTGCCTCCTGTATACTAATGAGACTCTGTACAGGTGTGTCAGGAGGTTGTGGGGAGCAATGATCCGAATTGCTGGTATTGAGGTCCAAGAGCACTCCAAAGGTACTAGCCATGAGAGAGAAGGAAGCAATCACCTGGTGCACTGACGGTACCACACCAGAGTGGGAAGAAGAGCTCAATAGTATCAACATGCACTGCTGGACCTAAGTCAGTATAGTTGGCTCCATGAAGAGTCAGACCCCGCTCCCCAAGTCTTAGACCTGGGTGTACTATTCTTGAGGAACTGGCTCTGTATTCTGACCTGGAATCACTGATACTCTCAGAACTGGAGTTACCTTAGGGAGATACCCACTGTATGCCAGTCTTATCTGCCAGCAAAGGCATTACATAGTGTATGGTACCAACAGTTCCACAGTGGAATCTGAAGATTTGTATTCCTCTGGTGAGCTAGAACAGTGGTTCTCAACTAGGGATACTCAGAGGTCTTCCATACAGCTTCCTTACATGAACTCATCTAGATATTTGCCTAGGTTTACAACAGGCTACAAAAAAAGCACTAGCGTAGTCAGTACAGACTAAAATTTAATACAGACAAAATGAGAAAGTAAGCAATTTGTCAGTAATAGTGTGTTGTGATGCTTTTGTATTTTTGTAAGCAAGTAATTTTTAAGTGAGGTGAAAGTTGTGGTATGCGAGACAAATCAGAGTCCTGAAATGGGTACGGTAGTCTGGAAAGGTGGAGGCCCACTGGGCTAGAGACTGAGACAGTGGTTCCTCCGTGTGCTTTGAGATGCAATATTAGCTCTGACAGAGGTTCCAGAGACTGGTAGGCACCCTTGCACTCCTGCAGGCCACATTACCGGGTTTGGGAGCTGTGGTATCCTCTCCTTGGACACCATTTCCTTACCCTTACAATCTCACTCACAGGGCCTATTGGGGTTCTTGGGATCCTTACATCTAACTTCTCAACTTCAAAGGATCTGAGCAGGAATTCAGACTAAGGTCACCTTGTACAGAATAGCGTCAACCCCCTGGGGAGTGTTCTGAGGAGGAAAATCAACGTGAACAGCTGGGCCCACTCAGTCACCCTGTGGCATGCTCATCCTCATCTCCAAACAACGTGGTAGCACCGTCTTCACCATTGCCATCCAATGACTACAGACAATTTTAGGACTCCCTGGGGAGAATTGCAAAATCACTCCAGATTCCCTTGGAGGAAGTTCAGGACTGCACTCAAAAATTTCTGGACATCTTCCTGGCTGCAGGCCCAAGCATGGGTCAGTCAACAAAGCTATACTGGAACCGATCAAGATAGTCTGATATACCCCAGCCACCAGTGACCCCACTGCTAAGAGAACAGATAAAAATTACTTTGTACTGTCTAAGGGAGTGGAATACTTGTTTTTACACCCTGCCTCAAACTTCCTGGTGGTTCAGGCCATCACTGAATGAATCAGACCACCAATCTAGGTCTGTTCCCTCCAACAAGAATGCTAAAAAAATTAGACCTCTTCAGAAGAAAGTTTTTCTTCTCCTCCAACCTTCAGTTTCACATTGTGAATTATCCTGCATTGATGCCTAAATATTACTTTATTAACTACAACAAATTGTGTGAGTTCACCAACAAACTTCCATAGGAACTAAGACAGCAATTTCAGGGCATCGTTGATGAGGATAAACTGATAGCCAGGTCATCCCTCCAATCTTCAGTTAATACTGCAGACATGGTTTCCCGCTCCATGACTGTGGTTATCATGAGATGGGCTTCATTATTTCACCCCTTTGGGTTTCCCAAAGTAGTTCAGGCTACTGTGGAGAACCTCCTCGTCAAGGTCAACAATCTGTTTCGTGAAAAACTGTTGAATCTGTGTGCACCCTTTGACAAAGCCAGGCTGGATGGCTGCAAGAGGGTGCTAGAAGGCAGATATATTAGCCCCAGAATGTTAAAGTCGCTCTTTCCTACTAGCAGAGAAGGGGTTACCTCAGGACAATAAGGGACACCTGATTCCAGTTAAGGACTGCCTTAGGACTTCAAGTAAACAGAAAAGTCCACTTCAGTTCCAGCACCAATTACAGACTTTATCAGAGCAACTCTGGACTAAATTTCAGTGAAAACATACTTATCTGTGGACAGATTCCGCATGAGGAGGGATTTCATCTCCTGGCTCTGGCAATAGTTAAATCCCACAAGATGTCCTAGGCCCCATAGCTGCCTTCACCTACATGACTCTTTAGCAAGGCTCCACATAGTCCACTTTCAGACATTGTTATGGACAGTCTGCAATCTGAGCAGGGAACCTGGACAAAAAAAGTCTGCTCCCTTCAGTGCCTGACATTCACCTACTGGGAAAGCAAAGAAGCTGTGTGCATTGGCGTTCCCTTCATTTTTACCCTCTCACCTGCAAAGATGGTGACTTTTGTTGGCCCCCTACTGGAGTGGGGAGCACATGTGGATGATCATATGGCTCAAAATTTGTGGTCCCAACAAGAATCCAAGCTGCACATCATCTCAAACTGCAAGCAGTAGACGAAGCCTGCAAAAAATTCCTTCCTTTCATCTGGGCCCTGGGCTCATGTCAGGTAATATGATCATAGTTTACTACATAAACAGGGAGGAGTGGAGTCCACTGCTTTCACATGGGAAAGTCAAACTCTGGAACTGGTATATCTAATACCAGATAACCCTGTCAGCAGTGCCCTCCTGCTAATACTGAACACTTTGGCAGACGGACTCAGCAGGCATTTTCATAGGGAACACTAATGGGAACTGCGTTGACTCAGTAGCACAGAACCTCTTCTGGGAGTGGGGATTCCCATTGTGGGTCCTCTTCATCTTCCAGATGAACATGAAATGCCCAGCCTACTGTTCCTAAATAGTTTAGGGTCACAATTTCTGAAGAGGATACATCCCTAGTTCAGTGATGAGAGCCATTAAGATATGCCGTCCCACCCATATCTCTCTTACCTTCAGCCCTGAGGAAAGTCAAGTAGAACAACCCATCAGTAATCCTAGTGGCACCCTGACGGCTGAAACAATTTTGGTTGGTGGCATGTCAATGCATCTAAATCCAGCTGTTTCTGAATCTGCCGACTAAGGAAAAAGGCAAGACCAGCCATCCCAACTCAGCATCTCTCCATCTAACAGCCTGGTATTTGAGTGGATGATGAGTTTAGAAAGGTTATGTTCAGGGAAGGTTAAAAGCCATCCTCAATAATAGTAGGAAAATCTCAGTGAGAAAACATTATGCAGCTAAGTAGAAGAGATTGTATGTCTGGTGCTAGCATCATGAGATACCTCCAGAGGACTGAGTTCCCTACCAGCTTGGACTACGGCCTTTCCCCAGAGAAGTTGGGCCTATCTCTGAGCTCTCTGCATGTGGATTTAGCAGCGATCAACACCTTCCATTCTCTGGTGGTGAACTGTTCCGTCTTCACTGACAGTATGACTTTAAGGGTTCTGAAACTTTTATCAGAAGCTTTCGTCTGGTACTGAAACTGATGCGAATATCTTGTCCTCCTTCTACCTTCTTCATCTGTCTATAAAAGTGGTCTTCCTCACTGTGATCATCTCCGGGAGGAGAGTTGATGAGCTCAGAGCTCTTATGATGGACTCCCCACTACACAATCTTCCATAAGGATAAGGTTTCTTTGGGTGTGTCTACACTGCAGCATAAGTCTGGGCTCAGATTCAGGGTTGAACCCCAACCCTGCTTCCATCTACACACACATCTGTCAGGCTTGGACTCGGGGTCCTAGAACCTTGTGAGAGTGGAGGATTTGAATCCAAGTCAAGTTGAGGCCCAGGGCTCAAGCTCTATCACTTTGCTGTGTAAATGTAACCCCTCTCAACCCTCTGACATCTGCCAGAATTATCCCGCAATCCCATGGGTCAAGTTCCTTTGTCCTCTCTCTCCCAAGAATCACCAATCAATTCCAGGGAAACAGAAGCAACATTCCTCTTGTAGTGCAGCATTCAGCATTTAACTCTTCTACTTCGTTCTGACCACTGAGCTGTGAACACACCTTGGGAGAATATTATGCACTTGCAGTGGACATCAACCAAAAGCAGTCTTTTGCAAAGTGCCTTGCTTCATGCTCACGGGAGCACAGCCAGACTGTGGTTAATCTCAACAGATTTTAGTTTGGGATTTTAGCAAAAATATTAGGAATGACCACGCATACCAGCAAATAGTAAAGAATCCGCCGGTGCTGGAAATTTACCAGACTGGCCACTAGTGCAGGGAGTGGATTAAGTGGTTCAAAACTGAGTACTGGGAAATCAGTGGCCAGTACCAATTGACACTGCTAGTATAAAACCTTCTAGTTGCAGGTGCACCAACAGTGGAATACCAATAGGGTCCAGACATCTCAAGTAACTTGTTACTGTAACCCCCTTTCCCTCTCAGGACATTTCCTGAGGCTTAATTGGGTGCCCTAGCATTACCAGACTGCGCAGCTCCCAATAGCTATTTATTAGTCCCCAAGAAATGTCCTGCACCAAGGTCATTGTTACTACTGCAAGATGAAAATGGAAAAACAAATAGGCATATGGATTCTTGTTAATGGCTGACTCGGTTTCAATTAGCATATATAGGGTAGTTCCAGAGAATAAATACGCCATACAGAATTGGCCAGATGGGGAAAATAAGTGTCATTCCATTGCAGTAAATTAGTGAGGATCTGGCTCTTTTTCTCTCTATTAATCTATCTAATCTGTGTTCTTTATATGGTCCCTGTCACCATAGTACTGCAGCACCTCCCAAGTATTTAAAAATAACAGTAACAGGCTCTTTGCAAATGTTTCCAGTAATATCATATGATTAGAGCTGGGCAAAATGTTTTGCTTTTTCACCAGTAATGCAGTTTTGGTCAACTTGAAACAATTTGTAAATTTGACAGGTTTGCGGCTCTGGACATTATTGCTTTGGTTAGTTCCTTAAGTACTCTAAGGTGAATTTCATCAGGTTCTGCAGACTTAAATACATGTAATTTATCTAAATATTGTTTAAGCTGTTCTTTCCCTATTTTGCCCTCAGATCTTTCCCTCTTTTTGTTAATATTAATTATGGTCACAATTAACCTTTTAGTGAAGAGTTAAGCAAAAAAATTGGCACAAAAGTCATCTCAAAATATCGAAATCCTCCGTGAAACAGAATTACCTTTCTCTGCACAACTCTAGTCCCATATATATGTCCTAGAAAGGGAGAGAAGCAGACTACAGCAAAGAATTACCTGTTTGTTTTTTTTTTAATTCTAAGTATAAAAAAACCTGTAAATATCTCAGATACCACAGTGTGGTGACGCTTGGCAACCTTGATCTTTAGTGGCAACCGGTACTTATTTGCAATGGGTAATAAAGCTAAAAATCATGGTGAAATAAATTTAAAAATTCTTTAGTCTTGTATCATCGCCACTAGTTTCACATTCTGATTTGATTAAAATTAATTTGTCATTTCTGCATGGTTCCTAGTAACTTGAGTTAAAATATACTGTGCTCTGGAGCAGTTCTTCTTGAGAGCCTCATACTCTTATGATTCCGGATGACAAGTGTGAGTCTCAAAATTATGAGGCCAAAGTGTGCTATTACCTAGCAACAACACTTAGATGCATGAGCTAATTCCTGCTCCAGATATACTTAGCTGTCAGAAGGACTGTCCCTTTTTTTTCTTTTTGGGGCTGCAGACAGCAGTATTATTTTTCTAAACACTTAATTTATTAGCATAAAAGAGACTGAGACATTATTACATAAATACTGTAGCACTGTAATTTTATTTTTTCGGGCAAAGGCATGTCTTTAGGGAACAGACTTTCCCCCCTCATTTCCCCTAGTAAGCTGATTTTTTTTCCAGTGTGTCTCAGAAAACTTTTGGCTTTTTAGTTGAAATTTTCAGCCTATCATTAAAACAAACCTAGTGGGAGTTTTTTCTTTGTGGTCTTTGCTGCTAAGGCATCAAGGGAGGAAAGGCACTGATATTTCACCTCATTTAAGCTGTGGCCTCTAGTCTTTCCCTCTATTTGCTTTTTTTAAAAAATGATACTTTTCAAACAGCTAAATATTTATCACTACCCTTTTTGGACAAATATTAAAAGTAGGGGGTTTTATTTTTCAGGTTGAGTGAATTTGATGCTTATTTTCTATCTTTCCTATTTTTAAAATATTTGTTAAGATGATCTTTTTTAAAGTTTTCTTCCATTTTGTTCTTGTAGCTTACACTTCGTTCATTGCAGCAGTTTTTTCTTTTTCTCAAAAAGGCTATGTTATGCCTTTCTCTTAAATGCTACAAACAGCAAAATATTATTTTACTTTAACATTTATTAACATTATATATCTCCTAGTGTCGGAAACACAGAATATTTGAAAAGAACAAAAATGTGAAAATCTTGTTGAAGAGCTAAGCTTATGGGCAGTCGGTGCCTTCTACTTTGTAAATATAGAAAGTTATAAGTACAATGTGGAGCTGGTAATTTGTAAAATAGAAGCCATGGAAATATCTGTCTTGTTTCACTTGTGGCCTTTGGCAAGGCAGAATATTGCTGTTGGAAGATTTGTGAAATGTTCACTGCCGAAATTTGCTATGCGATGCAGAGTCTCCAAGTGTCTTTAGTTAGTTTTCTTAGTTCTTCTTAAAGGAGGAGAATTAAGTGTCTTTTAGTTCTTGTAAACATCTATGGTATATGTTCAATTTTGCTTACACATCAGTACATCACATCACACTACAAAGTAGTGTATCAGTTCCTAGCTAAAATCTTCTTCCTTGGCCATTGTCTGACCAAGTAATCCCCCTCTTCAAAATCCTCTGTTGCCCCTCCCTCCTACACTGCATCAAGATCATGATCCTTATTATTTTTATAAGTCCTGTACGACTTTGACCTCTCCCCACTTATTTGCCTTTGTCTCATTTCATTTTCCTGCTTCTGCAATAAAAGCTCTTCCCTTTTATGTCTGAGACACCTAGCGCATATTAAAATATACATGTATAACTTTCTTGTCCAGAATGTTTCATCCAATAGTGCAAAATTCACAGCAGGCACAAAATCTGTACAATAACTATGTTCTTAGGCATAGCTCCTCTCTTGTACTCAGCATATATAAGAATATTATTTTGCAGCATATCAAATTTATGTGCCAAATTAATCTCTGATGTTAACTGTATAAAAGTAAATGGATTTTCACCTGGGATGAATTTGACCTCCATGAATTTTTATAAGTCAGCAAAGGGAACTGCATATTCATCTCCTGAAGAGAATGAAAAACATACAACAGAATTTTGGCCCTGACAGAGAACAAGGCCATGACAAAACACACCTACCCCACCATCTGGTCCAATTCATCAAAGACAACTCAAAACACTACATCTCTAATAAAAAAAAAAAATCTAACTGAAAAAAGAGAGAACTGAAAACTCAGTAAGCTCTCAGTGGCGTCACAATAAGAAGAGTTTTTGCAGCTTTTCCTGAAGCACTAGTAGGTTCCATGGTGTTTCCAGGAAAAAAAAATGTATGATAGCAGCAGCAAAATACTGGTAATGGCACACAAACTGCAACCAACACACTGAAGAATTTTCATATTGGGGAAACAACATTCTCTCATGCAATGTTAACAGCTTTCATGTATGGGGAATATCGTGCAAAGGGACCTTGTTAGCAATTGCTCCAAGAAGGTTCCACCGTGGCAGTAAATAGCTACATCTGTACACCGTCACTTGATGTGTTGTGTTTGTGTGCTGATATTGAGTTTCCAGGCACCAAACAAAAATTACATGTTTGTGTTGCCTGCACATTTCATCTAGCCAGTGACACTTGATATTTCCGAATGCATTGCTGTTAATATATATGTCAGTCTGTTGACCGTAGTGTTTGCTGAATAGGTGAACATCTTGTTACATGGTTAACAGCATTAGTGTTCAAGTTTAAAAATTAATAATTAACACCTCATTGTTAACACCTTATCATGAGCACTGGAGGAGGTTCACACCTCTTTTGCTGCTTTGTTTCAGTCTTTCATGTCTCCACAAGACAGAAGTTTACAATATGAAGGTTGTCTTTCTCAATCAGGAGGGCAAAAATTTCTTCCAAGTTTTGGTCCTTGTATGTACTCTACTGTGGGTATAAATGGGCTCCATGCACCTGAGAGCAGAGAATTCTTAAAGTCGTGTTCATTGGTCCACACCTAAGTTCCCTGTAAGCTGCGCAGCAAGCTGTCAAGGGCTGTGCAGGCAGGGAGACAAGTATCAGAGGGTAGCCGTGTTAGTCTGGATCTATAAAAGCAGCAAAGAATCCTGTGGCACCTTATAGACTAACAGATATATTGCAGCATGAGCTTTCGTGAGTGAAAACCCACTTCCTCAGATGCATGTGAGGAAGTGGGTATTCACCCACGAAAGCTCATGCTCCAAAACGTCTGTTAGTCTATAAGGTGCCATAGGATTCTTTGCTGCTCAGGCAGGGAGAGGCGCCCCTCCCCCGGCCCAGCCCTGCCAGAGCTGCAGAGGAGAGGAGCCCCTCCTGCGGCCCAGCCCAGCCCCACCAGAGCTGCTGGGGAGAGGGGTCCCTCAGCTGGTCCAGCCCAGCCCAGTCCTGCTCGAGCTGCCAGGGAGAGGGAGAGGTAGAGCTGCTGTGGCCAGGGAGAGGTGCCTCTCACCCAGCCCTGAGCTGCTGCAGCAAGAGAGGGCTGGAGGGAGTTCTCTCTCCACCACAGCCCCAGGGCTACCTTCATCCCAAACCCCTCATCCCTGGCCCCACCCCAGAGCCTTCACTCTTAGCTGGAGCCCTCACTCCCTGCACCTAATCCTCTGCTCTAGCCTTGAGCCCCCTCCCACACCCTGAACCCCTCATCCCCAGCCCCACCCCAGAGCCCACACCCCCAGCCAGAGCCCTCATCCCCCAGTCCCCTACCCTCTAGTCTAGCCCTGAGTCCCCTCCTGCACCCCACTCCCCTCATCCCTGTCCCCACCCCAGAGCCCACACCCCCAGCCAGAGCCCTTACCCCTGCCTGCACTCCAACCCTTTGCCCCAGCCCTGAGGCCCCTCCCACACTCCAAACCCCTCGGCCCTACCTTCACCACACATCACCTCCATATTGGTGCACATAACAAAGTTCATTCCTCACACGGACTTAAAAAATTAGAGGGACCATTGGTCCACACCTGTGCTGTTGCTCTCCTTGTGCTCCAGGATGAAAGTATACAGGGCAGAGTGGACTGATGCCGCTCCAGTTCCTTCTTACTGCTGCATGGCCTGAATCAGAATCTCCATTGTCCAAAATGACCTCTTCAACATAAATATTACAATGTTTTATATATAGTTAGTGTTAGTAGTAGTTTTACAAGTTTAGCTAGCAGTTGGAGGATTCTCTGGGATGGGGATCAAACTAATTCCCCCATCACAGGACTTAGATAATGCCCAGGCTTCTGGGCTTCAAAAACTGTGTCTCTTGCCCTCTACTTTTGTGCTCAGCAATGACCATCTGTGCTGCCTCTATTACCTCAGAGAAGCTCATTTCTCTGCTACGCGCAGTATCTGTCGCTCTTTCCTCAGACAAATGTGGCAGGCACAAGAAGCACATTTTGGAAGCACCTGATGGAACATGCCATGAGGCTTCAGTCAGATCCGAGCCAGGTAGCCACGGCACCCCACAGCGTACATTGGCCTGAGCCATCAAGAATTGCACCTCCTAAATCACTGTCTTGACTCAAGAGTGGGAATGGCTAGAATGAAGAAACATTTATTTGTCTGGGTCTTCTCACAAGATTAAGCATAAAAGCAGATCCCCTCCTAGATCACTAAGAGAAGGAGTCCCTCCCCAGCCCTGTCTAGGTTGGGCAAGTCTTTGCACTCAGGACACAAAGACTTATGTCCGCTAAGCCTAGTGGTCATGATCAGAAGGCACATAAAAGCAAGTCTCCTTCAGTACCATCCCCACACCGTCATCAGCACAAACCATGGTACCATCTTAGACAAAGCACCAGTAGACAACGGACCATGAATCATCTGTACCCACAAAGACCATACAGTTGGAGACTCCTTCACAAGTGGTGCTATCACAGCCCCATATGGAACTACCGATTACCAAGAGTCTCTTTATACTGAGGCAAGGCAACGAGAAGCATCCTTCAAAGTCTCCAGTATCTTACACCACTCCAGAGTACCCTCTGGATACTTCATCCTCCTGGATTCACAGTCTCCTCAGTTGCTGGGACTGATCCTCACCAGGGAAATTCCAATACCAGTAGACGTCTTGGACTCAGGGAGAAGCCCATCTTCCATCCCATCCACTAGCCACAGCTTCTCGGTACCAGTACGACCTCCTCCTCATCAAGGGAGTCGGATGTACTGGTGGAACTGTCTTACCCTCCATCAAGAGTTCAACCCAGACAGAGGATCAAGAGCAAGGGTTCTCAAACTGGGGATCGGGACCCCTCAGGGGGTCGCGAGATTATTATATAGGAGGGGTCGTGAGCTGTCAGCCTCCACCCTAAAACCTGCTTTGCCTCCAGCATTATAATGATGTTAAATATATTAAAAAGTGTTTTTAATTTATAAGGGAGGGGTTACACTCAGAGGTTTGCTATGTGAAAGGGGTCACCAGTACAAAAGTTTGAGAACCACTGATCAAGAGTCTCCTGATACAAGTCTTATCTGCCCAAGTGAGGACCCCCTTGTGGGGACTGAGGGTACCCAATGCCTTGGAATCTACCACAATCTATGTTTGACCCCTCATGGTGACCTAACTGGGGGCAATGGGACTGTGCTATCTAATAGGAATGGACTGTGCTATCCAATGGGAGTCTGTGCTATCCAATAGGAAGTCTTACCATGCTTCCCCTCCAAGAGGCCAATCAGACTTTCCTGAACCTATTGAAGAGGAGGACAATGATCAGGATCAGCCAATACCACCAATACTGACAGATATATCATCTTCCTTGCCTAATGAGGTGGTTCCTCCAGCCTCTCCATCTCCTCTGGATGACCACAGACAATTCAAAGAGCTGCTTCATAGAATAGCAGAATTTCAGATCCTCTTAGAGGAGGTCGAGGACTCACAACACAAGCTTCTGGATATCCTACAGCCTACTGGATCCAGCTGAGTAGCACTCTCAGTGAATGAGGCCCTACTGGAATCAGTAAGACCTTTATGGCATATGTTACCTACCTGTGCCTGAACCCCCAAGAGAGAAGAAAAGCAGTACTTCACTTGAGCTGAGGGAATTGAGTTCTTGTTCTCCCACTCTGCCTAGATCTTTTTTGTAATACAAGCAGCCACGGAAAGGTCCAGGCAACAGCATCAAAGGGTCACCCCTATAGATAGGCAAGCCAGGCTTTCGGATCTTACGGGAAGAAAGGTATTTAATTCCAGAGGCCTCCAATTTTCAATTTCTAACTACCAGGCCTCCTGGCCAAATAAGTTTTTTGAACTATTTTAAGTAAGTTCCTTGACTTCAAAGACAAGTTACACCAGAAAGATAGGGCTCAATTTCAAGCTCTTATTGATGATGGCAACAACCTCATTACAAGCTTCTGTGGATGCTGCAGATATTGCATCGAGATCTATGGTGACTGCTATAGTGATGCATTGGAAATCTTGGCTACACTCTTGGTGTTCACAGGGAAGGTGTAGAACACTGGACAAGACCTGCCTTTTGATGAAAGCAATCTGGGTACTGAGAAGACTATAACAGGGTTTGAAAAAAAAGAACTAGATAAATTCATGGAGGATAGGTCCATCAATGGCTATTGGGCAGGGATGGTGTCCCTAGCCTCTGTTTTGCCAGAAGCTCGGAATGGGCAACGGGATGGATCATTTGATGGTTACCTGTTCTGTTCGTTCCCTCTGGAGCACCTGGCATTGATTACTGTCAGAAGACATGATATAGGGCTAGATGGACCTTTGGTCTGACCCAGTATGGCCGTTCTTATGTTCTTGTGAAGACAGATGAATCTTTGCATTCATTAAAAGACTCCAGGCAAACCTTTGTTCCCTCGGAATATGTACGTCATCCCCGAAGAGGAAATAATATAAACTGTCTTACAAGCTTAGGCCTTTACCCAGCGTCTCGCCCCAACCAAAAAATATTTTTGACAAGATCCTGGGGATCCAAAAGCAAGTTATTCCGATGGTTAGGAAAGATAGAAAATGTGGCAAAAGACCACCTTGGCTTACCCTTGAGATCTTGCGTGACCTACAAAATAAAAAGGCGTCATATAAAAAATGGAAACTAGGTCAGATCACGAAGGATGAATATAGGCAAATAACACAGGAATGCAGAGGCAAGATTAGAAAAGCAAAGGCACAAAATGAACTCAAACTAGCTATGGGAATAAAGGGAAACAAGAAGACTTTTTATCAATACATTAGAAGCAAGAGGAAGACTAAGGACAGGGTAGGCCCACTGCTCAATGAGGAGGGGGAAACAGTAACGGGAGACTTGGAAATGGCAGAGATGCTTAATGACTTCTTTGTTTCAGTCTTCACTGAGAAGTCTGAAGGAATGTCTAGTATAGTGAATGCTTACGGGAAGAGGGTAGGTTTAGAAGAGAAAATATGAAAAGAGCAAGTAAAAAATCACTTAGAAAAATTAGATGCCTGCAAGTCACCAGGGCCTGATGAAATGCATCTTAGAATACTCAAGGAGTTAATAGAAGAGGTATCTGAGCCTCTAGCTATTATCTTTGGGAAATCATGGGAGACGGGGGAGATTCCAGAAGACTGGAAGGGGGCAAATATAGTGCCCATCTATAAAAAGGGAAATAAAAACAACCCAGGAAACTACAGACCAGTTAGTTTAACTTCTGTGCCAGGAAAGATAATGGAGCAGGTAATCAAAGAAATAATCTGCAAACACTTGGAAGGTGGTAAGGTGACAGGGAATAGCCAGCATGGATTTGTAAAGAACAAATCGTGTCAAACTAATCTGATAGCGTTCTTTGATAGGATAACGAGCCTTGTGGATAAGGGAGAAGCGGTGGATGTGATATACCTAGACTTTAGTAAGGCATTTGATACAGTCTCGCATGATATTCTTATAGATAAACTAGGAAAGTACAAATTAGATGGGGCTACTATAAGGTGGGTGCATAACTGGCTGGATAACCGTACTCAGAGAGTAGTTATTAATGGTTCCCAATCCTGCTGGAAAGGTATAACAAGTGGGGTTCCGCAGGGGTCTGTTTTGGGACCGGTTCTGTTCAATATCTTCATCAACGATTTAGATGTTGGCATAGAAAGTACACTTATTAAGTTTGCGGACGATACCAAACTGGGAGGGATTGCAACTGCTTTGGAGGACAGGGTCAAAATTCAAAATGATCTGGACAAATTGGAGAAATGGTCTGAGACAAACAGGATGAAGTTTAATAAAGATAAATGCAAAGTGCTCCACCTAGGAAGGAACAATCAGTTTCACACATACAGAATGGGAAGAGACTGTCTAGGAAAGAGTATGGCAGAAAGAGATCTAGGGGTCATAGTAGACCACAAGCTTAATATGAGTCAACAGTGTGATACTGTTGCAAAAAAAGCAAACGTGATTCTGGGATGCATTAACAGGTGTGTTGTAAACAAGACACGAGAAGTCATTCTTCCGCTTTACTCTGCGCTGGTTAGGCCTCAACTGGAGTATTGTGTCCAGTTCTGGGCACCGCATTTCAAGAAAGATGTGGAGAAATTGGAGAGGGTCCAGAGAAGAGCAACAAGAATGATTAAAGGTCTTGAGAACATGACCTATGAAGGAAGGCTGAAGGAATTGGGTTTGTTTAGTTTGGAAAAGAGAAGACTGAGAGGGGACCTGATAGCAGTTTTCAGGTATCTAAAAGGGTGTCATCAGGAGGAGGGAGGAAACTTGTTCACTTTAGCCTCCAATGATAGAACAAGAAGCAATGGGCTTTAACTGCAGCAAGGGAGATTTAGGTTGGACATTAGGAAAAAGTTCCTAACTGTCAGGGTAGTTAAACACTGGAATAAATTGCCTAGGGAGATTGTGGAATCTCCATCTCTGGAGATATTTAAGAGTAGGTTAGATAAATGTCTATTAGGGATAGTCTAGACAGTATTTGGTCCTGCCATGAGGGCAGGGGACTGGACTCGATGACCTCTCGAGGTCCCTTCCAGTCCTAGAGTCTATGAATCTATGAGTCTATGAGAATCTGCAGACCAGTGTTGATGCCATCTCCACCCGATTCTGAGATCTGCTTTGGTGGATGCTTGATACAATTTTCCCACTACAGGAGAGCAGCAACAATGGACAAGTGCATGCTGGATATCATCCATTCTGGCTATAGCACTGAATTTCTCTCCCCACCAGATCACCCTTCCCTGAAGCTTTTCAGGGATCATTCTCATGAGATCCTCTTTCAGGAGGTAAAATCCATCCTCTAGTGGGGAGCAACAGAGCAGGTGGTACTTCAACATCAAGGAATGGGTTTTATTTCAAATACTTTCATATGGATATTCACCCTTTCCATGAAAGATTTCTCAGATTTGTGGACGATCCTGACAACTATCAATACAGGGTACTCCGATTCGGCCTAGCAGCTGCACCCAGAGTCTTCATAAAAGTGTTTTCCATGGTAGCAGCACTATGCAGACGGGCAGTTCTTCCATCATCCTGTATGTAGATGACTGTCTTCTTATAGGCAGCACTTGTCCAGAAGTCATTGCATTGACCTTGTCAGTGCTCCATCTCCCAGCATCCCTGGGAATCTCTGTGAACGTGCAAAAGTCTATCCTGACATCAACACAGACTAGATTTCATAGAAGCGACCTTAGACTCCGAGCAAGGGCTTATCTCCCTATAGACAGATTTTGGGTTATGCACAACCTTCACATATCACTCTCTATTTGCCTTACTCTACTGGATCATGTGGCTTCATGTAGTTACATCCAGATTGCACCTCCATTGCTTGCAGGCTTGGCTTTGAACAGTACATATACTGAGCAAACACAGCATGAACACTGTATTGAAAATCCCAATCAAGATAAGGGTTTCTCTGATTTGGTGGAAAGAGCCTTCACATGTATGCATGGGCAATCCTTTTCTATCCCTCGTACAATAATCAGAAGCCTCTTTATTAGGATGGAGAGTCTCACAGGACACTTCGACACCCTGGGAAACCAGAATGCATGTAAATCTCCTGGCATTCAGAGCAGCAGGTCAAGAATCTTGCAGGGTATTTTTACTGTTAATCCAATCTCACCATGTTCTCATAATGTCAGACAGTGACAGCCATATTCTGCATAAATAGGGAGGAGTGAGGTCCATTCCTCTGTGTAAAGAAGTGTCCAGTCTGTGGAACTGGTATATCAAAAACCCAATGCCCTATCAACAATGTAGCTCCCAGGAACCCAAAATTCACTAGCGGACAGACTCAGCAGATACTTTGCCACCAACCACAAGTGAGAATACACAGGTCAGTGGTGAACAGCATCATCGCTAAATATGAAACCCCTACCCAGGATCTGTTTCCTTCCTCAAAAAGTGATCTTGGGTGTGAAAAGGTTGGAGACCACTGCTTTATTGAATTTCATCTTGGAGAATTGGTCTGAATTCAACAACTTGTCAAGGTCCTTTCGAATTCTAATCCTGTCCTCCAAAGTGCTTGCAAATTCTTACATTTTAGTGTAATCTGCAAATTTTAAAAGCATACTCTCCACTCCATTATCTATGTCATTAATAAAAGTTTTGAATGGTACTGGACCCAGGACTGACCCCTGTGCGACCCCACTAGAGACACCCTACCACTTTGACAGTGAACCATTGATAACTACTCTTCGAATATGGTCTTTCAACCAGTTGTGCCACTCACCATATAGTAAATTTATCTAGACCGTGATTTCCCTAGTTTGGTTATGAGAATGTCCAGGGGCCCACAGCCCCCCGCCCCCACAGACACACACCACACACACACCCAGCAGCTGCCTTCCAGATTTGAACACCTCAAAATTCAGGAGTGCTCAGGCTCAGTTTGGGCAGCTGTTATTTCATTTCTCCCAAATCAAATATACAGATCCACTGTAACTTGCTGTAGAAAAATTTTTGTAGGATAAAATTGAGCAAGAAATGCTTCTCAGGACTGGAATTGCTATTTTCAACAGCCATTGCTTTTTTTGTTTGTTTGTTTGTTTGTTTGTTTAAAAGGGAGACAATGATATTGCATTGGCAAATTCCCCATAGAAAGAAAGAGTGGAACAAAAGAATAATAAAGGCACCTCAACTTTTCCTCATTTATGGAGGACAGTCTTATAATATGCTTCCAGATATCCTCCAATCACACAAGCTGAAAATTGTTCCACTTTAATGCAGCTTTGTAACCATATGGGAACCAATCCTGTTTGTGTTTTGTGCATGTCCAAAATTCCTGCTGAATGATCTGCCCCAGGAGCGAGTTACCAGTGACCCTGGGCTGCGGTGGAAGGAGGTTGCAGGTGTGGGGGGGGAGAGCCCAGGGCTGGGGTGGCAGGGGGGTGGGGGGAGGGCACTGATGGAGGGGGAAAGGGGGAAGCCCAGCGCTGGGACGGCAGGGGGTGTAGATGGGACGGGGAGAACCCAGGGCTCGGGCAGCACGGCGGGGAACCCAGGGCTGGGATGGGGGGCAGCCAACATTTTTTTTGCTTGGGGCAGCAAAAAACCTAGAGCTGGCTCTGAGAATGTCCTGTGGGACTGTGTAAAAAGCCTTACTAAAATCCAGATATATCACATCTACAGCTTCCCTCCACCCTTTAGGCCAGGAACTCTATCAAATAATTTAATAAGGTTGATTTGGCATAATCTGTTCTTGACAAATCCATGCTGGCCATTCTTTATAACCCTATTATCCTATAGGGGCTTACAAATTAATTGTTTAAAAATTTGTTCCAGTATCTTTCCAGGTATCGAAGCTAGTCTGACTGATCTGTAATTCCCGAGTCCCCTTTGTTTCCCTTTTTAAAGACAAGTGCTATATTTACCCTTCTCCAGTTCTCTGGGACTTCACCTGTCCTCCATTTCTTGAAAATAATTGCTAATGATTCTGAGATTGCTTCAGGGCTATTTTGTATTTTCACATACAATCACCTCTAGGTTCTTAAAGGGCTTAAGTAGAACTTTCTGACAGGTAATAAGACCAGTCCCTGAATGGGACCTTTCAGCATTTGCCAAGCCACCTTTTGAACCCCTAGCTACCTGTTCAATGCTTCATCTGTCTATGAAGTTTGGCTTTATCGTTGCCATCACCTTGGCCAGATGGGTAGGTGAACTGGAGTCCCTAATGGCAGACTCTTCTGCAATATTTCATAAAGACAAAGTCTCACTGTGACTATGCTTGCAATTCACCCAAAGTAGTTTCTGAATTTCACATAAACCAGACTGTCCACTTGCCTGTGCTCTTCCTGAAGCCCCACACCTCTAGCAAAGAGAAGAGATTTCATTCCTTTGATGTGAAATTAACCCATAGAGAACAAAACAGATCAGAAAGTCACCTAAGCTGTTTGTTGCTATAGTGGAATAAACTCGAGGATAAGCTGTTTCCTCCCAGAGGATCTCGCAGTAGAGCTCTGGAAGTATCCAGCTTTGCTATGAGCTAGCGTACCTTCCCTGCCACATGGAGTACAGGTTCACCATAGAACAGCACAGACAGCATCAGTAGCATCACTTCAGGAAGTACCTCTGCTTGGTATTTAGAAGACAGGAACATGAAGTTCCATCCATGCCTTTTTGAGACATTACACCTTGGTCTAAGCTTCCTCTGCTGATGCATCCTTTGGGAAAGTGGTTCTATAAGCAGCCATACTACCTGCATCTTCACGCCCTCCTCCTCTCTAAATATTCCTGGTCAATCTCTGTCAAGGCTGATTCCCCACTCTGGCATTTCAAGTGCAGAAGGTGGGAGCCGGCAAGGATTCTAAAAATTAATAGTAGCCACTCTAACCTTGTATTAAACTCCCAAGGTTACAGCTTCTCTCTGACCTTGGATGGGTAGATGCTGCCACCACCCAAGTGCAAAAAAAAAAACCCTTTTAACCCAGGAAGGCGCACTTGGGAATTCCTCCTTGTGGGGTACCCTCAAGCCATTCCGCCCCGCCCGGCCCCCCCACAAGCTAATAAAACAACCTATGCATAAACCTGTTAGGACACAAAAACCCAATCCTGTTCTTAAAAAAGGTAAATTTTATTAAAAACAACTTAGAAACTTAGGCTATTGCTAGATTTAGAAAGAGCAAATATAATAATCAAGCATCAAGAATGGTTTTCTTGAGGTCCAGCTTAATGTTTACAAGCAAAACGAAAGCATGTGGGGGTTAGCACAGAGGAGTCCACAAGCCTTACAGAAATAAAAGAGATAAACCTAATCGCGACTTTCTAGACATTTCCTGATCTACTTACATATCTGGGGTTTCAAATTGAGTAGTTTTTAGGTATGATCTGGTGATTTTCATACCTAGTTCACAGCTTTTTACAGCATAGCTTCAGCTCTGTTTTTGCTCTGTCCCCTCTCTCCAGAGAACAACAGACAGACAGACAAAGGGAAAGTTTTTTCCCAATTTTAAAAAGTTTTAGCCTTCCCGTTGGGTGGTCAGGTGCCCATGCCCTTCCTTTTACTGATGGGCTTTTTTAACCCTTTACAGGTAAAGCAAGTAGAGAACAGCTATTAACTGGCTGGATGTTCATAAAAGGGAGCCTCCTCCCCATTCATTTGTCACAATGGAATGTGGAATACACAAAGGGACCAGCACTCAAAGAAGAAAGAAAAGTTACCCTTTGTAACTGAAGTTCTTTAAAGTGTGTGGTCTCTATCTGTATTCTAGCTGTCTCTCTGCTTTGGATCATCTCTGATTTGTGGTAAGAGGAGGAACTGGAGACATGTCCATCTGCACCATGCCTTATACTGTTGGCATAGAACATTAGAAGATGAAAGGTACAGGTGCAGACCAACAGATGCTACTTAACAAAATTCTTCAGTCTCAAGTGCATGGAGTGTATGCTCGCCCACAGTGGAATACAGATAGGGACCACACATCTCAAAGAATTTCAGTTACAAAGGGTAAGCAACTTTCCTTTTTTAATTTAATTTTTAGTATACAGCAAATTGAAAAGCCTCTGTTTCTCTAAATTATGGAAATCTCCATTGTCTTTGTCATGCTGAACATTTTTGAAAGATACACACCATGCTTAACCAATGTGAGTTGCACTGTTAAGTCCTGTCTTTACTATTTAAAAAGCTACCTTGTTGGTGAACTTTGTAGTGCCTAGCACAGTTAGAATACAGTTCTAGTTTGCCTGTGTAAATATACCAAGTGGCAGTCCCTGCTTAATTGCTATTTGTGTACCAACTACTGTCTAAATTAAGTACAGCTTTGTAACATCTCCCTTTCCTGCACCTCAGTTTAACTCTTGCTGAAGCAGAAGTCAGAGTTCTCTCTTTGCAGAAAGCATTAAACATTCAGGGCTATTGTATTCAAAACACTGTATGTAATATTGATAAAATCTCCCAGTCAGCTTCAGGGAAAGAGTACCACTCAATTTTGTTAAACAAACATTTAATATACAAGAAAATTGTGAACAGTGTCTGGACTGCTTATGAATAACTTTTAAACAAAGCTATTAGGTAGTAAATCGACTGGTGTTTCTTATATACTGTTAGCAGTTAGCTAATAGCCAAATGTAAATGGCTTATCCTCTAGGAGTAGCAAATGTTCCACTCCCCACTCTCCCTGTAAGTCCATAAAATATATTGCAACAGATCATACATTCGTCTGAGGACTTCTCTAGTAAGTACAGCTGGAGTAACACTCATCTGTATCCAAGGTGGTACAGGTACTGGGACTCAGCCCTCAGAGCAGGCCCATCTCTTGGCCTGCATCAATCAGAAGCTGAGTCCACAGGGCTGCCTTTAAGCTTCCCTTCCCAACATTTTGATTGGCTCAACTGTTAGATAGTGAATATGTGTGGGGTCTGCAAGACTGCTTGCCCTTAATGGAAACTTTCTGTACAGCTTCCATAACTACTGCTGAGCATGTTTAGTAACTGCCACACTCCCTACTTGTGGATGTTTCTGGACAGGATGATAAGAACAGAGCAACACAAGAATGGCTGTAGCCAACTCTGTTAGATTGTGCAGATTCATCAACTTAACCTCCTTATGCTTTGACAGCTGTAAAAGGATCATCAGGAATATTTTATTGTCAGCTAATGACATCAATGCAATTTCTTTCCCATATCCAAGCTCATGATAAGATTGACTGTATCAAGGAAATTCATAGATTCATAGATTCTAGGGTCAGAAGGGACCAATGTGATCATCTAGTCCGACCCCCTGCACAAAGCAGGCCACAGAACCCTACCCATCCACTTTTATAACAAACCCCTAACCTATGCCTGAGTTATTGAAGTCTTCAAATTGTGGTTTGAAGACCTCAAGCTGCAGAGAATCCACCAGCAAGTGACCCATGCCCCCATGCTGCAGGGGAAGGCGAAAAACCTCCAGGGCCTCTGCCAATCTGCCCCGGAGGAAAATTGCTTCCCGACCCCAAATATGGCAATCAGCTAAACCCTGAGCATGTGGGCAAGACTCACCTGTTCCACAGCCTATGTTTTACTCGAACAAGTTACTGGACTCAATAGAGGAGTAATTGGATATAATTCTGTGGTATACACGAAGTCAGGTGAAGTGATTTAATGGCCCCTTTTTGCCTTAAAATCTAAGACTTTATTAAAATATTTTCAACATTTGAGGGTAAAAATCTTGCCAAAATTTGCCAGAAATATTTGCAAATTTTTACTGGCTCTGTTCTTAAAAGTGAAAAGCCAACTGACAATTGAAGCCAAATCTAATGTATGGTATGTGGAGTGTCCGCTGTAATGGTTACAGGGAGCCTCTGTCACCTTTCTGGACTCTCTGAGTGCGCCATCTCAAGTATCAGGCTTTGTGCCTTTACCTCTTCTGGATGGAATCCTGTGGTTCTCCCACTTTTAGACTCAGCCCTATGCTACAGTACCCTGTGTATCCTTCATTCTTACCCTGTATGTCTGACCAAGTTTGGGCACCTGCAGTTGTTTGCTTTGCAAGTTTGTGCCCAGTAGTAAATATAGTGACCAGACAGCCTTCTTAAACCAAAGTATTGTTTATTTTAGCAGTAGGAACAGAGCATTAGAGAAAAAAAGGATTTAAAAACAACTACTAGTCTATATGCGTCTCTGTCTTGCCTAAGGACTTATCTTCCCCTGATGATAACCTAGGTAGGCCTAACTTCGTCAGATGCTCGCAGCAGGTCCATGTGTCTCACACTAGTTTCCTCCCAAAAAATATGCCCTAGAAAGAGGATCCCTTTTAATCCTCCCAGAGAACATAAGTACAGCCATACATTGGGTCAGACCAAACGTCCATCTAGCCCAGTATCCTGTCTTTCGATAGTGGCCAATGCCAGGTGCTTCAAAGGGAATCAATAGAACAGGTAATCATCAAATGATCCATCCCCTGTTGTCCATTTCCAGTTTCTGGCAAACAGTTCTTCTGTTCTTCTGTATTCATGGGCCTTTCCTGGCCTGGTCCAAAATACTTTTTCTGGTTAGCTGGAGGGGAGGCAAAATCATGAGAGCTTTAGTTCTGGCATTATCTCTTAACAGTTCTCAAGTGTTTGCTGAGAGGTGGCTTATCTTAAGCTATTCTTTTCTTTCCTGCCTGGTTTTCCAGACAGACACCTATTGAGTTAAATCAACATAGTCATGCAGAAAACCATTCATAAATTACAGAGCAGCTGCCAATCTGCCACATCCCCATAATCTTTAATTTCAGAATAATAAAGTTCCCTGAAATTTCTACCATTTTTTTAAAATCTGCTTTTCCTGCATAAAATGTATCTTTTTGTTAGCGACCTAATGCCAGTCTTCAGGGAGAAAAAATATCCAAATATATTATAGGCAGGAGCTGGAGTATCTCTTAAAATGCGTAGAATAACAAAAGCAACCCTTTTAAAGGTCAAATTGTGCCTTACTTGCACAGAACAAATTTGTCACTTAACTGTGCCAGTGCAGCTATACTTGGAACTAGGTCACAACTTAGTCCACAGGCAAAACTCTGATTGGTTCAGCAGGGTTGTCTAAGTTAAGTAATGCAGGATTTTTTACAAAGGTTTTGCCAGTGGCATCCAGGATCTTAGCCAGACTGTTAGAATAACAACCATTTTGTTTATCATTTAAGGGACGGGAGGAGGGAGAAAATAGGTTAAAAAATCAATAAGGGCTGGGGATTAAATGAGATTACAGCAGACCAAATTATCTTCTATAACCTGACTGAATTTAAAGTGGAATTTAAAGTGTCTTTCACACACATTTCTGTTGTGCAGAATGTATGTGCAGTTTTTCTACGAGGCTATCTTAAAGTGTAAGCAGGTAGGAAGTGTTCGTGCCAGGAATTTTGGACATCTCTCCAACTCCCAAAAATATTTAAAATTCCAGTAACAATTACTTCTTTATTAAAGGTTGAGGAGAGGACTAGGTAGTTCAGTGAATCAATGCAGAAATGAAAATCTGACTTGGGTCAAATGAGACATAAGATTAATTATTATTCTAATTCTGCACTAGGCATTTATGTATCGCCCCTCTCAGAAAGGCCTGTGTGAGACTAACTAGACCTGGTTCCCCTTCCCGAAGCCACTCAAGTGTATCTTGGGCTAATTTGACAGAGTATGCGGGGGGGAAAGGGAAAATAATTCTATGTAGGCTGCAAAATTTTGGCCACTGTTTTATATTCACTTCATTCAGAAGCCAAATTCCTTAGTCAGCTTTTAAAACTGAGGGTAGGGGAATAAAGCAGGAACAATGAATTAAACTCTATGCCTCTGTCTGAATGAATTATATTGGGAACAAATCTGTGTTTACACCCTGTGTAGTTAGTTATTACTTTAGAATGCACAAACTTGTGTTGTGCATTTCGCATATGCATAGGAATAGACTATGCAAATTTACCATAGCCATGTGTTCTCGTAACAGAATAATACTCTGGTCTGAGAGCAATTGTTGGGGTTAACCAGACTGATTTAGTTGACTGATTTAGTTGAGAATTGGTCCTGCTTTGAGCAAGGGGTTGGACTAGATGACCTCCTGAGGTCCCTTCCAGCCCTGATATTCTGTGATTCTATGACTAATGCAATAAGAGCAGCTGCTGGATAGAGGTTGCCTATATAAGCCTGGAAACTGTGTCATAGTCCTCCAACCAGCAACTTCCAGAGTTCAAACGCATTGTAAACAGTTAACATAGAAAACCGTTAACCTCCCCCAATTAACATGGGTGGGAATAAACCCAGAGCAGAGGATTCTCCTGTTATGAGCCGACCTTTGTGGTTAATTCAGATTGTCTATTCTCATACACAGACTGTTGGGAAGTAGCAGCTACCCATCTGAGTCTGTGTTGGGGTGGGATAAGGAACAGAAAGGAGGGAGGAGAAAAGGTAATGGCAAATGGCAATTTGAAGAACCCAGAAATCAAACACAGCCTCTGAAGAAGCCACATCTATTTTGTAGTGTCTAGTTAAAGAATGTGAGGATTGGCAGGTGGCGGCCACTCTGCACGTCTCCTCATCCTCATAAGGCCACTTCGTTTTTTTCTTCTGAGATAGAAACAAATGTTGTAGAACACACTCTAAGACTTGAGGAACAGATGTTCCAGCCTTCTTATAAGCTTTGGTTGTTGATCTGACCTATTGAGAGGTGATTGTCTAAAATGTTTCAAGGCCTTTGTCCTTGCCAGCACTGAAGAAGTTCTAATCAACTACCAGTTGTTCACACAGGAACAGAGAGAAATTAATATAAGATGAGTAGGTCACTAGGAGTCCCTGTGGCCAGCCTAACTGATCCTATTATCAATAACATATACCAGGGACTCAGTAAAAGGAAAATATCTTTGCCTTAAACATTTATCCCTCCTCAAGAGGAAATTGGATGTCTGATTGCACTTTAGGGTGACCAGATGTCCTGATTTTATAGGGACAGTCCCGATATTTGGGGATTTTTCTTATATAGGTGCCTATTTACATCCCCCTCCCCACACACACTCTGTCCCGATTTTTCATTCTTGCTATCTGATCACCCTATTGCACTTTAAGAGGAGAAAGAAGATTTCTTAGAGGAATTTATAGTTTTATTTTTGAAGGCTTCTCATTTCTGGAAACAGATCTCAAGAAGTAACAAGTGAAAGTAGCAAACAATGAAGAAACAGAAAGGAGCACAGAGTTTACAATAATAACATTAGATGGCTATTCAGAATGGTTTTGTGCCCATCTTGGCACCAGTGGTTCCATTTTTTAAGTTAATATGTAATTTGACCCATAAGAATCAAGCCTCCAAAACCCTATAAAGCAATTTGAAACCTTTTATCCAGTTTTTAAAATATCACTGAGATCTACAAGTAAACTTACAGTCTCATGAAAGCTGAGTTTAAATTTTATGCACACAGCTGTTTTATTTATAGATATTGGCCACCTACTCGTGTATGAAATTGCCAAAATATTTGTCCTCTGAGTTTGATTAGAAAAAATACTTTTACTCAATTTTAACTAAATTAGATATTTAGCAAATATCAGAATTAATGTACTGTTATAGTTCCTGTTCTGCTAATTATTAAACAGTTACTTCGCAGTGAGCAAAAATAGCAAGTGTAAAGCAAATTGCTGATTTTGAAAATATATAATTTCAGTGAGAGAAAAAAAGTTCAAAACTAATGTATTATAAATGAATACATACCATTTTCATCTTTATATGCAGGAACCCTTATGTGCATTATTTACATATGAAATGAAAACATTTGTTAATATAAGGTGAGTTTATACTTTTTTACAGGGACTCCTGGATGATGACCAGGAAACTGCATGAATATCCTCTTGCAGAGTTCCTTTGAATTGTTTCATTGGAGATCAGGAGTGGAGACCACAAAAGATAGTACTGATAGAGATGCTACATAAATAGTCTCAGCGTTAATAGCTTGAGAAGGGAAAGCCCTATGGTGTGGATGGCGATGAATACTACCTAGGGTTGCATTTCCCAAATGAGTATAGATTGGATTTAAGGGTTTTTTTCTGCTGAGTTTTGTGTGGAGGAGATTACAGGTGGAGAAGAGATTATGCGTTGGTTCAAATCCTTCCTCCTTGTTCTGACAGAAATGAGGCCAAAGGATTGAGTTTTCCATTTCTTTACTCTCTTCCAAAAGAAACAACAAAGAGGATGACCTGGCTTTTAACTCATTCATATCTTCTTTAAAAAAAGAAATAAAGTAGTAATACAACAGATGTCTAGTTTCAGTAATGAAGCCAGGTACTATTGATACAATTACGCACCTGGTCCAGTGAACATGTAATGTGGTTGACTAAATACTGCTAGTTTCTTCCAATAAATTCCTATTCATTTAGTGTCAGCTTTTGAAGTCCAGAATAAGCCAGCCAATGACTGCCTTATATTGAGCATGACTTTACTATAAAAGGTGAAGCAAACTCTGTTTAAAAAAATATTTGCAGAGCTCCAAACTGAGAGAGACTAAGATTAATTTCATCTTGTATAAACCTGGTCTACAATCACTACTGCTTAGGGGAGGTAAAGGTAGAACAAAAATCAAAGGGGTTCCAACATTATTATGCATTCCAAAGCCAGCTGGATCAAAATGTAGTTGCACATTAAGATTCTAAACCTGGCAATTCAGATTTACATTCGCAAAGGGGGGCATATCTTGTGAAGGATACATTTCCTGCTTCACATACCAATCAGTTTCTTGCTTTAAACAAATCACTTATTGTTATCCCAATGATTATATTACTATATAACTGCTGACTTTGGACCTGTTCATTGAAATCTGAATGTGAGCACATAAAGATAAAGGGAATATTTAGTTTTATTAACATTTTCTCTTAATTTTTTCCCCTGGATTCTAAGAACTCATGAAAGGTTCCTATTTTTGCCAGTGACTTCAACTCTTCCTAATTTTATGTTCACACACAAGAATTAAAAATGTAACTACCACCAAGTCTCAGACTACAGTGATTTATTCAACCTTAATGATATAAAATTGGCCAGTCCGTTAAGTCTTATTTGAAGTCTAACCCAGCATTAGTGGATGTTTGTGTTCGGTATGGAGGGTGATGTCTGTGATTTTTCTTTCAAGTCTCTGATCTAGAATTCAATTCCACTTATAAAGATGAGATTTCATTCATCAGTAAACACTTTCACAGCCAGAAAACAATGTCAAAGTTGAGGTTGCTAGTGCTTTCAGAATGAAATAATGCAGCTGAGGGCCTCATACAAACCTCACTATTTCTTCACACTTCCTGTTTCATTCCTTCCAGTCATCCTAAGCCCCCAAATCTATGAAATTACATGGTGAGCCAGTGGGAACAGTTTATGGCACTGTCTCTTTTCTCTTCTTCCTGCCGCCGAAGTGCCCCGAAGACCGGGAGCGCGGAAGGACCCCCGCATAGGGCCCCAAAAACCCTGGCACTGCTTCTGCCTAGGAGAAGCAGGAAGTGACACAAAGGCACAACATGGAACTTTTAGGAAACCACATTTTTCCTCCCTCAGATATAAAAGTCCTGTGTAATTTTTTATGAACATCCTATTTTCTTCATATTTTGATTTGATTAGTCATCTGAACTGGATGCATAATGTATTTTTTTTTCATAAATACATCTCTACCACAATATAACGTGACCCGATATAACACGAATTTGGATATAACGCGGTAAAGTACCGCTCCGGGGGAGTGGGACTGCGTACTCCAGCAGATCAAAGCAAGTTTGATATAACACAGTTTCACCTATAATGCCGTAAGATTTTTTGGCTCCTGAGGACAGCGTTATATCGGGGTAGATGTGTATACAGGTGGAGAGGAAGGTGACCTACATTTTGGCCATTTGTCTGTGGACAAAAATAAGGAGTGCTGTTTTGAATGCTTAAACTCACATTCTAGCTACTGCTAGGATATTTGGCTGGAGACAAGATTTCTGCTAAGCTTATTTACCAGAGCACCATTATATTTAGTTAACTACCTTTGTAGTGGAAAGGGTGTGAAACATTTTTATATTAATAATAAAATAAAATAAAATAAAATGTAAGAGCACAGTTTCTGTAGAAATCTGTGAGAGACATGATTTTAAATTATACAAGCTGCGCATAACTGAAATATTTCAAGATAGGCCATCCAGCTATTGGGTGCTGTTATATAAAGTCAGTTTCAGCATTGAGTTCAACACTGAGAGTTTTGTGACAGCCAGAGCAATAGTGGAATTGCTGTGTCCAACTGGCATATATTGCTAGAAATTTTTCTCACATGTGCAAAGCACTGAAACAAGCCAACACCAAACATTTGGCTAACCCTAAGCTAATAATGCACCATTTCTAAATCAAAAGACATACCGTACCCACAAGCTTCTATGATGCTGTGGTGCTGTTCTCACTTTTTCCGTAAAGGTTATGTCAGTCATATCTTTCCGAGACATAGAATAGAAACTGAACATTTGCTTTGAGTCAAAACATTGTATAAAAAGTGGGAGTCTGAGAGCAGTTTTAATTCCCATGAGATTTTCTGTGGTCCTGCTGGAACTCTGTATGCCCACCATCCACCCCATTTTAATTCAACTGTCTCCCAGCCATTGTCCTCTTCTCTCCAGATAACTGGATGGGACTTCTTTTGAGCCCATCACTTTGTTTCTTAATGTGTTCTGGATGCTCACTGTTGAGTCATTTTCTTTCCCCATGCATTGAGCATGCTGTCTCTGAAAGGCTTCTAGTTTCTGCCAAACTAGTGTGTGAAAATTGAGAACACTGACACAATGCCAAGAACTGAAACTTGACTGTGTAAATATTTGGACTTTGCTTAGTCCCTGTGTGTAGAAGCTATTTTTTTTACAACTTTTAAAAATAGGCATAGCCATACTGAAATGATAATAGCTTCCTCTGGGCATTGTTCTTAATGATATACATCTTTGCTGGGGGCAGATCTTTGCACTATAACACTGCAGTGTGTTTTGGTTTCTCTGAACTATTTCACTTTTCTGGCTCACCTGGATAAAATATCCATGTTGTGAAATATGTATAATTATTCATGAGTTTGTATACATGGACTGTACTTGTATTACAAATTGTAAAACCTACTCATAAATATATAGCTTGGAAAATCATACTGGCTTTACACTGCTGCATCTTCTGAAGGAGCCTTTAAAGCATTGTATTGACTTGCCAATGAATGTCTGAATAGAACAACACAGCATTTACGGTGTTTGGATCACTTATGATCTGATAAAGTGTAACATGTTTGGGACTCTCTTTAGGTGAGTTGTGTCCAAAATTAAAACGTAGTTACTAAAAGCATTTGGGTTTTATGTGGCCATTTCAAACCTGTCTTTCCATTCTGTGGGTTTATTTTCTTAAAGAAAGCTAATTATAATAAAATATCATTATGCCTCTAACAAAAAGGGATGCTGTCAGTGCCTCCCAGTGGACAGAGCACTCACCTGGGATGTGGGAGACCCAGGTTCAATTCCTCCTCTGCCTGATGTGAGAGAAGGAATTTGAACTTGGGTATCAGTCATTGCAGAAGAGTCAGTGGGCGCGAGAGAGAGAGTGTGAGATTGACTCTATAGCCTTGTGGTTTGGGTACTCAACTTGGAGATGGGAGACCATTCAAAATCCCCTATTTAATTATCTATACACAGCCAAATAGCTTGAGTGCGGGGAAGAGATGTGGTGTAGAGTATCCTAGAGCCCAGTGGCTAGGGCATTCTTGTGCACTGTATGGGACTTAAGTTCAAATCCCATTTTCATGTCAGGTAGAGGGTGGAATTGAACTCCAGGTCTTCTTCATTCCAGGCAGGTGCCCTAACCACTGGACTAAAAGTTAGAAGGGAGGTCGTCACTGCCACTGTTTTTCTTACTTTGGGGGGAGGGAAGTGGGGCTGAAATTATTTGTCAACTTCATGTTAAATTTGCAAATACTTTTGGGTCAACAAAACCTCAATTTTTCTATCTATCTATCTATCTATCTATCTATCTATTCATACATCCATACTAAAGAGGAACACGTGATATTCTTACCACAGGCAGGAAATGTATCTTGATTTTCAAAGCTGCAGTTCTTAAGCTATGACAGTCCGAAGTTGGGACCTATCTTTATTTTTAAATATCAGGCTTTTCAGAGCTGACCCAGATTTCGAAACATGTTGAGACTCGAGTCCTTCAACTGGTAGAGGCTTGAGTTTATTGCAATAATGATGATACAAGTGGAATATAGAACAGAGGGTGACAACCACATACTTCTTGTTGCATCTCTTACTAGTCATTTAGAAGAGGCTTTATATCTCTTTTTTATTGGACTGGGAAGATTAATTTAAGGGGAAAATAGCCCCTGAATATTCGCATTGGCTCTACTAGAAAAAAAAAGGACTAGGAATTTTTCCTTCTTTTATTTGGCTGACAGTTTTGAAAAATGTATAATATCTTATGTCACTGCATAGGAATAATATATGTAGCATGGAAAAGTTACAGGCCAGAAAGGTAAATGTGTATTAGGTTATATATGTTTATAACCAAGTTTTCCTCTCCAGGGGTGTGTTACAACAGCTGGGTTTTCCATTGCCATGACGAACTGCCTCTTCTGTAGTCCAATACAGCTGCAAAACTTTTGTCCTAAAGCAAATTTTTCATTTTCATGTCATGGTTGTGTATATTCTCTGTAAACTTGCAAAAATGTTCCAGTGTTTTTTTCCAGAATTTTAAAGAAGTTGTAAAGTTGAAACTGTTTCTTGAAATATACTGTAATTAAATCCTTGAGTGAATTTAAAGCTTAAAATTAAGCGTGCAAAACAAACTTCAGAAACTAAAATTAAAATGAAATATTGAACACTGAGTATTAGTAAGGCCCTACCAAATTCACAGGCCATTTTGGTCAATTTCACAGCCAGGAGATTTTAAAATTAGTCAGTTTCACATTTTCAGATGTTTACATCTGAATTTTCACAGTGTTGTAACCAGGGGTTCCCGACCCAAAAGGCTGTCAGAGTGTGGGGGTCACAAGGCTATTGTAGGAGGGTGGTGGAATTGCCACCCTTCTGTCTTTAGAGCTGGGCAGCCAGAGAGGAAGGATTCTGGCCAGGCGCCCAGCTTTAAACCCAGCGCCATTGCCAGCAGCAGCGCAGAAGTGAGGGTCACAGTGTATGTTAGGGTGGGTTACCATATGTCTGGTTTTCCTGGCAGTCTCCCACCCAAGTGAAGAGATGACACCTGGAGCCACAGCTTCCCCGTACAGGGGGCGACAGCTGGAGCTGCAGCCTCCATGTAGGAGAGGTGGGGAGTGTAACAACTAGAGCCATTGCAGCTTCCTGAGGTTCTCGGAAATGGGTCTGACCCACCCTGGGGGTGGCTCCTGCAGGGAAAGAGGAAGTCTCATCCCTGGCCAGGACTAACAGCTGGAGCCCTGTGCAGGGTAGGAACCCCTAGCTGGGAGCCAGTTTTCATAGGGGAGATCAGTTTTTTGTCTCTCCTACAATGTCCATTTATGTTTGTATTTTACTGGGTTTCTTTCATTCTATAAGTTATGCCCTAGCAAAGGGTATTCTGGCTGAAACCTACAGTGATAGTGATACAGAGAAAAATAAAGAAATATGCCTGAATTAACTTTCATATTGTCCAGGTGATTTTAATTACTTGTGGTTTGATCAAGTGTAGCAGAAAGTGGTTTACAGTTGACTGATGCTATACAACTGAAACCCCCAAAATTAAATTTTGGGTGCACAAAACAGAGACTCTGAATTCAGAAACTCATTATAACATGTTCTAAACCAAAGCAGAAATGTAGCTGTGCCTAACAAAAGACGTAGCAGTTAATTTGTGATAGAGGCTGCCCTTGATGTACTCAAAGGGAAAAGATTTTGGGGGGACAGGGAAGAGAAAATCTAGACTCTTGTTTTTGTTCTTTTAGTTAATTAAATAACAATAACAAAATAAGTAGATTTGTCAATTGACATAGTAATGAGACACTTATGTGATCTGACTCTCCCAAATAAGCGACTTTAAAATAATATAGAAATGTGTAATAAGAATTTCTTCTTCCAGTGCTTGCTCATATCCATTCCAATTAGGTGTGTGCGCACTGCGTGCACGTTCGTCGGAGACTTTTTACCCTAGCAACACTCGGTGGGCCGGCAGGTCGCCCCCTGGAGTGGCGCCGGTATGGCACCTGATATATACCCCTGCTGGCCCATCCGCTCCTCAGTTCCTTCTTACCGCCCGTGTCGGTCGTTGGAACAGTAGAGCACGGTTTAGCTGTTCTCCACCTCCTTAGCGATTCGCTCATTTGTATAGTATAGTGTATATAGTTAAAGAGGATCGGGGCTCGCCCCTTCTCCTCCCCCAGTACTGGGGCCCATGCCCGGTTCACCGCGTTTCAAGCCTTGCGCGACCTGTCATCGGCTGATGCCAACAGGAGATCCGCACAACTCCTGTTTAAAGTGCCTAGGCGAATCCCACCTTGCGGACAAGTGCCGAATCTGCAAGGCGTTCAAGCCCCGGACAAAGAGAGAGCGGGACATTCGCCTGAAACAACTTTTGATGGAGGCAGCTTTAACTCCTCCATCCTCGGCACCGACTCCGGCACCAGCACCAAGTGCCTTTTCTGCACCGGACCGCCTGGCACCGATAAAGGCTCATCGTCCCCACCCTTCACCGGCCCAACCCTCCAGCCAGCACCGCTCCCTTTCCCCGAGGAGCAAGAAGCACAAGACTCCAGCGGCACCTACAGCTACACCACAGTTGGAGCGTATCTCCAAAACGGATCGCCCGGCACCGTCAACTGCCGCAGCACCGCTTGTCTCCACACCGTCGATTCCAGCTTCACAGGAGCCGTTGAGTCCGGTGCATACCAGCTCCCCAGCATGCGCTGTGGTTGAGCTCGTCGCACCCTCCACGCCGGAGACCTTCTCCGTGGCGCAGGACCTAATCGCTCTAACAGAGCCCGAATTGCCCCAACCCCCGGCACCGCCGGTGCAGGTTATTCAGTCACTGGGCAGGCCCACCATGGTGCGACCACGTTCACCAGGCACCACTGAACACCGTCGGTCCCGATCCAGATCCCGCGATCACTCTCGGCCTCGACATCGCTCCCGATCCTGGCGCCACTCGCAGTCCCGATACCGTTCTCCACTGAACTGGTCGTACTCGTGGCACCGCCTGATATCCCAGTCGCCATGGTACTCTCAGCACCGGTCCAGATCGTGGCACCGACGTACTTATCGCAGCCGACCCCAGCACGATGATATAAGGCACCGGTCGACCTCCCGGCACCGCGCTGGTAGCAGGTCTCGGTCCCACTCCCGATACCGCCACAGTTCCCTGTACCGTTTGCCAGTACCGCACAGAGATGAGCTCTATGGGCGCAGAGACTTGGCCCAATCAACTCCAGCTTCTCCGTGGCCATCGCGTCACCCGTCCACCTCCTCACACACGGACAGCTCCTCCTACGGGGGTTCAGATGCGCAGGCCCACCCGGACCATGGATCACCTCAGTGGTCTTTTTGGACACCTTGGGCCTATCACCAAGCCCAGGGCGAGCCAACGGGCCCAGCACGCTCTGGCCACTCAGAGCACCGTGCACCAGAGGCCACAGTTAGCAGACCTCCCCCCGCTTGTGCGGAGGAAGACTCTGCACATGCACCTGAGCAGCATGATGTTCCGGAGACAGAGGTCCCCCAGGACGAGGCGTCAGTCCAAGACCCACTCATCCCTGGGTTATCATCCTCCTCTTCCCCAGATGAGGCGGTAGCGGGCAGATCATCATCGGGGCCCCCGCCAATTGATCTCCGAGCACATCAGGATCTTCTGCAGCATGTTGCCCAGAATATAAATCTTCACGTAGAGGAAGTTCCTGAGGTGGAGGATCTGGTGGTTAGCATATCATCGGCAGAAACACTGACCAGGGTGGCCCTCCCCTTCATCAAATCGATCCAAGCCAGAGCAGACACCATCTGGCAGTCCCTGGCTTCCATCCACCCACAGCCAGGGGAGTAGAACGAAAATACATGGTGCCATCCAAGGGGTATGAGTACCTCTAAGTGAACCCCACCCCCTGCTCATTGGTGGTACAGTCCGTCAACGAACGGGAGTGCCACGGCCAACAAGCCCCCGTGCCAAAATCTAGGGAGGCCCAGCGCATGGATTTGCTGGGCTGGAAAATCTACTCTGCTGGAGGCCTTCAGCTCCGTGTGGCAAATCAACAGGCCCTCTTAAGCCGCTACAGTTATAACACCTGGGAAGCTGTCGGCAAGTTTACTGAGTTGGTTCCCCAGGACTCCCGTCAGGAGTTTACAGCTCTCCTAGAGGAAGGGAAGAGGGTCGCGAGAACCTCACTACAGGCCTCTTTAGATGCCGCCGACTCTGCAGCCGCATATCTTGGTTGCAAGTGTCCGGCCTACCGCCTGAGCTACAATACACCATTCAAGACTCGCCATTTGATGGACAAGGTCTATTCTCGCAAAAGACAGACCCCAGACTACAGAGTCTAAGGACAACCGGGTTATTATGCATTCGCTGGGAATGCACACACCCCAGACTCAGAGCTGGTCCTTCCGCTCCCAACCTCAGCGCCCTTACCCCCCGCCTCGGCCAAGACAGGATCTTGCCCGACGACGAGGCCGTACTACCCGCAGACGTCAGTCTGGACCTCAAGGGGGCAACAGTTCCGGTCCCACCAAATAACCACCGGGACCCAAAGCAAACCTTTGAGGGTGTGCCCGAGAGCAGTGTACCAATTCCCTCCCTGGATCCTCTTCACTTTTACAACCGCCTTTCCCCGTTCCTTCTGGCGTGGTCCCAGCTGACCTCAGATCGTTGGGTCCTACGTACGGTGGAGCTTGGATACCGTCTTCAGTTTATTTCTCCCCCCCCCCCCGTCCCTCTTCAGGGACCCCTCTCACGAGCAACTCATCCTTCAGGAGGTTCTCAAGCTCCTCTCGATCGGAGCTATAGAGGAGGTACCGGAGGAGTTAAGGGGCAAGGGGTTTTATTCCCGATATTTCTTAATCCCCAAGACAAAAGGGGGCCTCCAGCCCATCCTGGACCTGCGAGGACTGAACAAATTCATCAAAAAGTTCAAGTTCCGCATGGTATCCCTAGGAACCATCATTCCTTCCCTTGATCCCGGAGATTGGTACGCCGCTCTCAACATGAAGAACGCATATTTCCACATTGCAATTTATCCCCCGCACAGGAGGTATCTGCGCTTTGTGGTAAATCAGGGTCACTGCCAGTTTACTGTTCTTCCCTTTGGTCTTTCCTCGGCCCCTCGGGTCTTCACGAAGTGTATGGCGGTCGTCGCTGCTTTCCCTGCGCCATCGTCGAATACACGTCTTCCCTTACCTCGACGACTGGCTTATCCGAGGGAGTTCGGAGGCACAAGTGATCAGCCATGTCGCCATCATCAGGGACCTGTTTGTGCGTCTAGGCTTGATCATCAATTTGGACAAGTCCACCCTGGTGCCTACACAGAGGATAGAATTTATCGGGGCAATGCTGGACTCCAACCTTGCAACAGCCAGTTTGCCCCTGCACCGGTTCCAAGCCATAGTCTCCCTTGTCGAAAGTCTTCAGAGCTTTCCAACCACTTCTGCTCGTACTTGCCTTGCTCTCCTGGGGCACCTGGCTGCATGCACTTTCATCACAAGGCATGCCAGACTGCAAATGCGCCCTCTGCAAACCTGGGTCGCTTCGATCTATCGGCCGGGCAGGGACGCCATAGACATAATCCTGACAATTCTGCTGGATGTTCTAGGCTCCCTTGACTGGTGGAAGACGTCATCCCGAGTGTGTGCGGGCCTGCCGTTTCATCCTCCCCAGCCCTCCATGTCCCTAACAATGGACACGTCCTCGCTGGGCTGGGGCGCCCACCTAGGGCTTCTGCGCACCCAAGGCCTTTGGTCACCCTGGGAGCTAACGCTCCACATCAATGTGTGAGAGCTAAGAGCGGGTTGGCTGGCATGCCAAGCGTTTCAGCGCCATCTACACGGCCGTTGTGTTGTGGTGTTCACGGACAACACAACGGCCATGTATTACATAAACAAGCAGGGCGGGACCCGGTCCTCCCCTCTGTGTCAGGAAGCGATACGGCTGTGGGACTTCTGCATAGCCCACTCCATACATCTAGCGGTCTCCTTTCTCCCGGGGGTACGGAACACCCTTGCAGATCACCTGAGCAGGTCCTTCCTATCACACGAATGGTCCATCCGTCCGGACATTCTCCATTCGATTTTCCAGAGATGGGGCTTTCCCTACATAGACTTGTTTGCATCCAGAATGAACAGGAAATGCCAGGTGTTCTGCTCCCTACAGGGTCGCTCTCCGGGCTCCCTGTCGGATGTGTTCCTGATTCCGTGGATGGGCCGCCTCTGTTACGCCTTTCCACCATTCCCTCTCGTCCACCGAGTCCTGCTCAAGCTCCGAAGGGACAGAGCCCGCCTTATCCTGATCGCTCCGGCTTGGCCGAGGCAGCACTGGTACACCATGCTGCTCGACCTGTCCCTGGCAGACCCAATTCCCCTGCCACTCTGGCCGGACAAGACTTCGGCAGGATGCACCATCCGGACCTGCAGTCCCTTCATCTGACTGCATGGCTCCTGTCTGGTTAAACCAGTCAGAGTTGCGCTGTTACGCCGCAGTACAGGCGCAGGAAGCCCTCCACGCGCTCGACATACCTCGCAAAATGGAAGCGCTTCTGCCACTGGTGTAACCAGCACGGCCATTCTCCACATTCCGCATTAGTCCCCGCTATTCTGGACTACGTGTGGTCTCTCAAACAGCAGGGGTTGGCGATCTCCTCTCTGTGAGTACATCTTGCGGCTATATCCTTCCATCCGGGGGAAGCTGGCAGTTCCGTTTTTTCCCACCCTGTAGTTTCCAGATTCCTCAAGGGCTTGGAGCGTCTATACCCACAGGTCAAACGGCCTACCCCTACCTGGGACCTGGACCTCGTCTTAACCAGGCTCATGGGGCCCCCTTTCGAGCCTTTGGCCACATGCTCGCTGCTGCACCTGTCCTGGGAAACAGCTTTCCTAGTCGCTGTCACCTCGGCTAGACGAGTCTCAGAGCTTTGTGCATTGACTGTGGATCCTCCATATACTGTGTTCCATAAGGACAAGGTACAGCTGCGACCACACTCGGCATTCCTCCCTAAGGTTGCCTCCGCCTTTCACGTTAACCAGGACATCTTCCTGCCAGTCTTTTGTCCAAAGCTGCATTCATCGCGACGAGAGCAACAGCTCCATACTTTGGATGTCCGAAGGGCTCTCGCCTTCTACATCGAGAGGACCAAGCCCTTCCGGCGCTCACCTCAGCTATTCGTGGCGGTGGCGGAACGTATGAAGGGCATGGCAATCTCCTCTCAGCGTATTGCATCTTGGGTTACATCGTGTATTCGGCCTTGCTATGACTTGGCTCATGCTCAGGCGGGCCATCTCACTGCCCACTCTACTCGGGCTCAAGCCTCATCTGCCGCGTTCTTGGCCCATGTTCCCATACAGGACATCTGCCGCGCGGCCACCTGGTCTTCCATCCATACGTTTGCATCACACTACACATTGGTCCAACAGTCTAGAGACAATACCGCCTTCGGCTCAGCGGTCTTACATTCCGCAACGTCTCGCTCCGACCCCACCGCCTAAATAAGGCTTGGGAATCACCTAATTGGAATGGATATGAGCAAGCACTCAAAGGAGAAAAGACGTTTACTCACCCTTGTAACTGTTGTTCTTCGAGATGTGTTGCTCATATCCATTCCACACCCGCCCTCCTTCCCCACTGTCGGAGTAGCCGACAAGAAGGAACTGAGGAGCGGATGGGCCGGCAGGGGTATATATCAGGCGCCATACCGGAGCCACTCCAGGGGGCGACCTGCCGGCCCACCGAGTGTTGCTAGGGTAAAAAGTCTCCGACGAACGTGCACGCGGCGCACACACCTAATTGGAATGGATATGAGCAACACATCTCGAAGAACAACAGTTACAAAGGTGAGTAACTGTCTTTTATTGCTGATGGGAACATAATGGGAGGAGTATCAGAGGGGTAGCTGTGTTAGTCTGGATCTGTAAAAAGCGACAAAGAGTGGAGGGAGACATTTTTAATTCCATTAGAAGAGCTGTCACTCAGTCAGAATGTAAATCTGTGGGTCATTGGCCTATTCTTTTGCCTATGCGGTCTAGTACAAACAATAGATCTGTACTAATTAGACAATAAATTGAAGATGTTCCAGTTTTTGACTCAGCTAGTTTCTTTATGTTTACAGTAATACAGTAACAACTGAAAACTGTCATGATGCAAAGGAAAGACAGGAAGAATAGTAAGATGCCAGTATGGCTTCATTGGGAGCTCTTTAATGACCTGAAAATCAAAAAGGAATCCTACGAAAAATGGATACATGGACAATTTGCTAAGGAGGAGTTCAAAAGAAGTAGCAACAGCATGTAGGGACAAAATTTGGAAGGCTGAGGTACAAAATGAGTTATACCTAGCAAAGGACATAAAAGTCAGTAAGAGAAGGTTCTTTAAATACATGAGAAAGAAGAGAAAGATGAAGAGAAGTGTAAGTCCTCTACTTAACCAGAGAAGGAAAATTAATAACTAATGACATCCAGAAGGCTGAAACAAAACACCTCAGTCTTCACTAGGGTACTTAAGAAATTAGCTGAAGCAATTTCAGAACCCTTAGCAATTATCTTTGAGAACATCTGGAGGACAGGTGAGGTCGTAGAAGACTGGAGAAGGGCAGACATAGTACCTGTATTTAGAAAGGAGAACAAAGAGGACCTGGGAAATTATAAACCAGTGTCAGCCTAACTTTGATACCTGGGAAGATACTGGAACAAATTATTAAACAATCTGTTTGTAAGCACTTGAGGGTTATAAGTAATAGACATAATGGATTTGTCAAGAACAAATCATGTCAAATCAACTTAGTTTCCTTCTTTGACAGGGTTACTGGCCTAGTGGATGGGGGATGCAGTAGATGTGATGTAATCTTGCTTTTAGCTAGGCTTTTGAGACGTTCCCACGAGACATTCTCATAAGCAAACTAGGGAAATACAGTCTAGATGAAATTACTATAAGGTGGGTTCACAACTTGTAGAAGGACCATACCCCCCCCAAAAAAAATTGGGGATATAACTATCTCCTAAAACTGGAAGAGACCTTGAAAGGTCATTGAGTCCAGCCCTCTGCCTTCACTAGCAGGACCAAGTACTGATTTTTGCCCTAGCTTCCTAACTGACCCCCTCAAGGACTGAATTTACAACCCTGGGTTTAGTAGGCCAACGTTCAAACCACTGAGCTATCCCTCCCCCTCAAAGAGTAGTTCTCAGTAGTTTGGTGTCAAACTAGTAGCGCATATCTAGTAGGGTCTTGCAGGTGTCAGTCAATATTTTCAGTAATGACTTTGATAATGGAGTGAAGAGTATGCTTATAGCATTTGCAGACAACATGAAGATAGGAAGGTTTGCAAGCACTTTGGAGGACAGGATTAGAATTCAAAAAGACCTTGAGAAATTGGAGAATTGGTCTGAATTCAACAAGATGAAATTCAGTAAGGACAAGTGCAAAGCACTTCACTTAGGAATTTAAAATCAGATGCACACCTACAAAATGGGTAATAAAGGGTAAGTGGCAGTACTGCTGAGAAAGATCTGGGAGTTATAGTACATCACAAATTGAATACGAGTCAAAAATGTGATGCAGCTGTGAAAAAAGTTATCATTCTGAAGTGTATTACTAGGAGTGTACAATTCTGCAAGCTACATTTTAGGAAAGATGTGGACAAATTCCAGAGTCCAGAGGAGATCAACAAAAATTATGAAAGGTGTGGAAAACCTGATCTGTGAGGAAAGGTTAAGAAAAATTGGGCATGTTTAGCCTTGATAAAAGAAGACTGTAGGGGGGCCCTGCTAATAGTTTTCAAATATGTTAAGGGATGTTATTAAAGAGGACTGTGATCAGTTGTTCTGCATGTCCACTGAATGTTTGAATGAAGGCTTAACCTGCGGCAAGGGAAATTTATGTTAGATATTAGAAAAAAATTTCCAATTATAAGGATGGCTAAGCTTTGGAATAAGCTTCCAAGGGAGATTGTGGAATCCCCGTCATTGGAAGATTTTTAAACAGGTTGGACAGACATCTGTCAGGGATCTAGGTTTACTTGGGGAATGTCTTCACTACCGGACAGATCCGCGGACAGCTATCGATCCAGCAGGAATCGATTTATCACATCTAGTTTAGATGTGATAAATTGATCCTCGAGCACTCTCCCGACTCCTGTTCTCCAGCTTGGCGAGAGTCACAGGCAGAGTCGACAGGGGAGCAGCAGCAGTCGACTCACTGCGGTGAAAACACCATAGTAAGTCGATCTAAGTACATTGACTTCAGCTACGTTATTCACATAGCTGAAGTTGCGTAAATTGGATCGATTTCCCCCCCCCCAGGCCTTAGTCCTGCCACAACACAGGGGGCTGGACTTGATGACTTCTCAAGGGTCCCTTCTGGCTCTATGATTCTGTGTTACAATTTCAGTGTCTGAGCAGAGTGGGAATTTTATAAGGAATTTACTTTCTGTCATCAATTTGTTTTTCTAGGCAGAATCCTTGTTTGGTGACCAGAGCTGCATATCTTGATGTCCTTGTTGTGCTGAGTGATTATCTTGGGAAATCTAGAAGAAAAGGCAAGTCAACTGTTATATACAACTTCTAAATCTGCTGCAGGAAATTTCAGTGCTGTATTAATCCTGGGTGAGGGTTAGGGGGAATAGATGCACTAGTTAAACCAGTGGGAGCAGCTGGTGCTGAGCACTTTTAAAAATCTGGACACTTTGTGTAGGGGTCCAGATGAGGAGAAACTCATGACCCATTGGTATCTGTGAAAACCAGTACTGGCAGGGGCTGCTAAAGAGAAGGAGGGTTCCTTCGTGCCATGGGTTAAAGGTGCTGCCTTTTCAGCATTCATGTTCCTTCTAATCAAAAGCTTAAACGTCAAACTCTGATCCCCTACGTAGCTCAAGCTTTCTAAGTAGTTCTGTTTTATTGATGCAAAATTTCAAAGATGGAATAGTGTCTCCAATCCAAAAAATGGGTAAGTTCCATGGGAGTATGGAAAACTTCATAGGGATCATTTCTGCAGTAGGGTGAGAAGTTTTACTGAAAGTCACACCTCCAAAGATTCAGCAGTTTGATTGTTTACATCGTCAATGAGAAGTTCTTGGATGAAGGACCAATCAAAACTATTAAAGGCATTAAACTGTTGCTTAGCATGTTATTTATGGTGTCATAACTGTCCTACTCAGATCTGAACCTTAGAGTTCAGAACATGAGAAACTAGCATGCAACCTCCAAACTTAATTACCAGCTTGGATCTGATATCGCTGCCACCAATCAGGAATTTTAGGGCCTGATACCCTCTGGTCCCCCCAAACCTTCCCAGGGGACCCCAAGACCCAGATTCCTTGAGTCTCACAACAAAGGGGAATAAACCATTTCCCTTCCCCCTCTTTACCTCCTCCCAGATTTCCCCACCCTGGGGACCCTAGGATACTCCCTGCTTCAAGTCCTTGAAACACAAGTACCGAGAGATCTAATCTCTCTTCCCCCTCACCCAGAGGGTATGCAAAGTCAGGCTTAGTAAATCTAACACAAAGAGATTTTCCCCCTCCCTTCGTTTCTTAGCCTTAACCAGTGAAAACCCCTTAAACAGGTCTTAAAAAGAAAGCTTTATATAAAAAGAAAGAAAAAGGACATAAAATGGTCTCTGTATCAAGGTAACAATATACAGGGTCAATTGCTTAAAGGAAAAAATGAATAAACAGCCTTATCCAAAAAGAATACAATTTAACACATTCCAGCAACTACACACATGTAAATACAAAAAAACCCAACCCCCAATATAAACCTATTGTCTTACTATCCTTGTACTTACAACTTGGAAACAGAAGATTAGAAAGCCTGGAGATAGAAAGATCACTCTCAGAGCCGAGAGGGTCACCAAACCAAGACAAAGAACAAAGAACTTACACCCAAAACTTCCCTCCACCCAGATTTGAAAAAGTCTTGTTTCCTGATTGGTCCTCTGGTCAGGTGTTTGGTTCCCTTTGTTAACCCTTTACAGGTAAAAGAACATTAACCCTTAGCTATCTGTTTATTACATATGGTCATACAAAACACAATAAATGATGAAGTAAAGTGAAACACGATTAGAAGGCCAGGCCTCTGGAGTGTGACTGGAGGAAGGATAAATTCTGTGCAGCTATAATTAGCTTACTGTGTCTACATATTGAACAGTTCTTCACATGGTGCTTTATTATTATCCTGTCCTTAGCCACTGGTACAGAAAGGTGAGTTAAGGACAGTTTTGTTGGTTTAATTCAAACCCATAACATAAGTGTTTTGTAGTTTAATTTTAATGCTGCATTTAATTGATTGAGACAAATCCTTTTTTTAAAAGAGGGTCTCTTCTGGAGGGAGACACTCTCAGAATTAAAACAAATACATTTCACTTGTTTCACATATTTTCTTGCTGAGGGGTTTCTGCAAGGCAAGAATAGATTTAACTTACCTAGGCGTGCTGCCAGTCAGACTACTTGGCTAGCACCACTCAAGTTTTGGGGCAGAACTGGAAAGCTCAAGCACCCAGGCAGAGCAAGAGCAGCAATTATCTGGTACTGCTTCATATCCCCCTCCCTCCAATGAGCTTTCCACCAACAGGGACCCACAAGTTCTGGGCAACATTAAATCCAGCATAGCCTGATGCTGAATCCAAATGTATGCTTCTACTGAAGGATCAAGCGAAAAGAGAAACTGTGGGGAATGTGGTCTTAACCAAGCTGAAATATCTGAAGTAATAGCAGTGGGGTTGTAGAAAATAGCCCCCAAAGGGGCATACTTCATGGGAGGAGGTTAGGAGGCAGAGGCCAATGCAAAGGGTTCATATATCCTGTGCAATGAAGAGGTTGCTCCTGCACCGTGCCATGGGGCTGCAGGCTTAGTGGCTCCACGATTACGTAGATCCTATATAGGAACATTGAAATTCCCATCCTGGATCAGACCAGTGCTGCATCTAATCTGGTATCCGGTCACAAACAGTGGCCAGTATCTGATGCATCAAACGAAGGTACCAGAAATGTTGCAGAAAGTAGTTTTAATATAATCTGCCCCCAGGGAAAATTTCTTCCTATCCACAATAATTAGAGTTTGACTTGTGCCCTGAAACATGAGGTTTTATATCTCTTCCAAAAGTCTCATTTTTTAAAAATACATTTAAAAATATGTTTACTATTGTAACTCCAGATTTTCTTGTTATCTGTCTAAATGTCCTGTCCTTGGAATACTGATATGCTCAAAACATTCAAAACCTGCCTTCAAGACCATTCACTATTTTCTATATTTTTATCATGTTTCCTCCTATTTGAGTTCTTTCTAAGGTGAACAATCCGAGTCTTTTCAATCTCTCTTCATATGAGAATTTTTCCAAGCCCCTAATCATTCTTGTTGCCTGCTTCTGAGTCCCTTGTAATTCTGCACTAATCCTTTTTAAAACTGAGTGATCAAAATTATATACAATATTCCAGGTGAGGGTATCTCATTGTTTTGTATAATGGCATTGTCATATTTTTTATCAATTTCCATCTCATCCCTTATGCATCCTAATATCTTATCTGCTTTTTGACAACTGCTGCACATAGATCAGAGGTCTTTGTTGACCTGTCCACATCTGTCAATTCATCTGTTCCCTTCCAACCCTCCTCTTTTGAGGAGCAGATTCATTACAGACTCTCTTGCATTGCTGTGGCTGTACTAATGGTAGTGTCTCCACTCCATGTCTGGGGGTTAGAGGATTCCATTCCCTATTCGCAGCTCCTGAAACTTGGGCTTTGTGCTGTGGGAAAATATTTGATCCTAAACAAACTGATATTGTATATACCTATTTATCTTTGTTCATATGTACTCCACTGGGAAAGTCATTAAAATTTGTGTTCACATATGATAATTTCAAAATACTACATTACTACAGTACATATTTTATGAAAATGCATTCAAATAAAGTAGCTTTTATTGACTGAAAGAGCACTCTGTTATGTTATATACAACTAGAAGTGTTCTAATAGTATATTAAAGAGAATCTGTAGCCTAAGCAGTGTTGTCTCAAGTCTTATACTGAAATACTGTAAGCAGTCATTGCAATTTGAAGTTTTACATTCTTCATAGTTTAAACATCTTGCTCCAATGAGTGTGTTTCTGGTTATAGGCCACAACTGTTCTATTTTATTCTTGATTTGTAAAGTTGTTTCAGTAAAATAAAAGGGGGATGGACAAGTCCAAATAAAACTGTTTCTTAGTGTGTTTATATAAGAGGCCCCAGGAAGTGCTGTATATGAGTTCCAGGCCACAGACTGAAACTGATTTTCATCAACACAAACTGGAATGCAGTGTAATGAGTCTGCAACTGGTTAAAATCAGACCACTTCTAATTGATTGTGCCTGTCAAAGGGGTTACAATTACAAAGACATTTTCAGAGTACAACCATGCCTAGTCTTTTCCTATTTTACATTTACTTTCTGTCAATGATTTGTTCTCTTCAATAAATAAAACCTCTCTGTTAAAGTCCAGTTTAGACCATGTGGAATTTGCTACACAAATTCAAAGCAATTTAAGATGCAGGAAAGGGAGGAGAGGCAGCAGTGGTGGAAACTAAAGCTATCTTGCTCAACTAAAAATTGATTATAACCCAAAAAATATATGTTGAGATAAGGTCCAGAAGTATTTATCATCTTAAAAAGGCTAGATATTCTGCCTTACTGCTTTGGTCATGAGTGTTGCAGAATGCACTTCCTCAGAAACCTTTATTAAAATTAGAGACTTGCATCATAAGTTTGCACAGTTTAATCTGTACTGTTTGTGTACACAAAAAACTTGTTTGGAATGTGTAACAACAAATATCATACAGTAATCAGCTTCTTAAAGGACATCTGGCCACTGTTCATTTGTTTCCTAGTATGAAAGACCTTATGCTCTTCAAGCAGTATGCAAAGTTTTGATGCTTAGCGCTAGCTTCTGGTGTGCTTTTGGATCTCAGCACTAAGACTCCTGAGACACCACATGACCCAAAGATAATGAAAATTTTCAAGAAATGTTTTACCTTTCGCTTTTATAGGTTATAACTACAGTTGAAACAAAGTGAAAACTGGTTCAAATCCAAACTTTTTATATCATTCAGATATATAGCACTTTCTCTGTAGCTCCAAAAAGACCTCTTCTGCCTTTGTTGAAATCCATTTTAAGGTTTCATCTGGTTTAGCTTCTTTGCTGAGCTGGTTCCTATCTTCAGTGGTCATAATAATACCTAACACATTTATAGTATTGCATACCTTTAAACCATTATGTCTATGTTAAACATCCAATGGACTGTGTTGGCCACAGTCTTCAAATCTGACATGTTCCAGGGTTTTTCCAATTTAATGAGGGAGGATTATGCATTCTGGAGCTCCTCCGACTTGGGAAAGCCTGGGAACTTTGAAATTTGTAACTTGTAACAGGTGTATCCTGCTGGAGAATAGCCAATTACTCTCCCTCCAAAAAGAACAGCACTGCAGTGGACAACATAGGAGATTAGGGAGATGGGGAGTCAGGGAATTATTGGTGATAGGAAATTCTGAGAGTCAGGTAGCTTATTAGTAAAAGGTAGTGGAAAGTAAAGAGGAAGCTGATAGGAGTTGAAGGAGGGAGGCAGAAAAGAAAGTGGTCGTTTCACTACGCACCTTATAAGAAGTTTGTCTGATACGTGCGATCTTGACATTGCTTGATTTTTTTCATTGCCATTGAGACTCATTAGCTGTAGTGGTAAACTATACTGACTTTCCTAACAGAAGTTTCCTAATAGAAGTTTACCAAACATAATAGGCCATCTTGGCAAAAGGACTGTCTTGCTGGCATAACTTCATCTACACTGGCTTTTGCTGGTGTAGGTTTGTTGATTGGGGAATGATTTTTTTGCAGTCCTAACTGACATAGCTGTGCTGGCAAACTTTTAAGTGAGGACCTGACTCCAGTCAGCATTTCCTGAATTTTAAATGCTTGATTGTCAACTTTAATGTTGCATTAACTCTACTTGTTTTGCATGGTATTATTACTTGTATTTTCAATAATATCCCAAAGCATAGAGCTAGTACAGTAATGGGAGAGTGGACTTCCAAGTTCTAAATGGAATAAAATGTAGTAGAGTCTTGTGTCCCTGAGGCAAGCGAGAGTCTGAATGCAGGCAATAAAAGGGTCTGTTGAATAGGTCTAGTTTCACAACTACACTGTTCAACGTAGAGCTGCGTTTTATGGCTTAATAGAAGAATTGACTGACAAGTAAGAGTGGGAAAAAATATTATTTATCTGAACCTGCTGCAGAATTTCCATGGAATGCAACAGAACCCAGGGACCTTGCCACAAAATTTAGGTCCAGTTTGCTACAGGATGTACATCGGGCCAGGTTTGTATTTCTAGTTATTTTTGAAAATTCTAAAAAACACCAGCTGAAGTCAAGAAGAACTCCTGCTCATGTTGTACTATTGCACAATTACATTCAGCATTGGCCTTTGCCAGAAACAGTGTACAAGACTGGATGAACTATCCATCTGTTTAGGTGCAATATTTTTTATTATCAGATTTCTCTAAAGAGCACACTCATCTGGGTTCCGGGCTGCTGCTCTCTAATTCCTTAGTGGCAGGTAACTCCATCTGGTTAGTAGCTGTCATGGTGTGCGACTCACCACTGCAGCGCCTCCTGCTAGTCGTCTCAGGGAATTAGCGTTTCCAGCCTCCAGAGCTCCCTCTGTAGGCCAGTGTCCCACTGCCGCTCCCAGGACCCGGTGTCCCTTGTCTTTGGGGTGCTGCCCCCTGGCAATGCTCCTTCAGTCTCAGGGTCTCCCCACCCGGGGAACCCGCAACCCTCTATACCCACCTTGCCTCAGTCGTGGGCTACTGCCGGTCACCATCTAGCCCCCGCTCACTGGGGCAGACTGCAGTGTAAAAGCCCCTACCTACCTGTAGGCTGCCCCTTGCAACCCCAGTACCTAATTGGCCTTCCACTAGGCCGCAGCCTGCGGGGTTTCCAGGCTGGAGCTCCCCAGCTCCTGTGCCCTTCCCCCAGCCCTGCCACACTCCAGGTACCTTCTGTCAGCTCCATGCAGCCAGGTCCCTCCCTCTCAAAGCTACAGAGAGTCTGTCTCTGGCTTCTGGCCCAGCCTTCTTATAAGGGCCAGCTGGGCCCTCATTAAGCCGGCCTCGGCCTGATTGGGGCATGGCCCCCAGCTGAGGCTGCTTTCCCCAATCATCCCCACTTTTCCTTCCCTGCCACGGCCCTCTCCCTGAGCTGTTTTCAGCCTTTTAAGGCAGGAGCCCAAGGCTACGACATGGCTACAACACCGCATACATCCTTCCTATAACAGGTGGGAAACCCTCCAAGACACAACCTTTCCTCCTCAGACAGATGTTCCTTTTTTTGTGCCATTCAGTGATTTACCCTTGCTACAGTCCAATAGCTCTTGTCAATTCATAAAAAGCAAATATATATATAAAATTATAGTATGAGCTCTAATAGTAAATGGCAGAGTTTGCACAGAAGTAGTGTGCAAAAGCAGATATTTGTTTATTTAACATACTGTTCTCCCATAAATCAAATAAGAATATATAAATAAAGAAGAAAAGGAAACCAGTCAAAGCTACCAGAGAAAAGATGAAAGAAAAATCTATGTATAAGTCCTTAATAGACACTTTTTTCTACTATGCATATACTGCCAGCCTCTTTGGGCCCAGTTCTGTCCTCAGATATGCATAGGCAACTCCTTTTGACTTCAGAAGTACTGTAGCATTATATACTTTTTTCAAAAATACTGTTGCTTCAGTAGGAGAGAGAAAACCATGAGTATGATCTCAAAGGTGTGAACCTAATGGAATGAAGCCATTAGAATTTCATGTCCATATTTAGATTTTTGACAGTTTAAGAGTGGGATTTTCAGAAGTTCCGAGCATTTGCCTAACTCTGCTTTTATTAATGTCAATGGGAGTAAAGTTAGACTAATGCTGAGTGTTTTGACAATTGTACCCTATGTTGACAACTCCTTTTGATGCCAAAACGTAGCAGGTCAGTAATCCGGGTAAAGTCATTTTATTGAAATTGAAAAACTATTCTGACTTGCATGCCAACTTTTAGCATTTTATTCCTTATATCAAGTGTTGTAGGTTTCACAAGCATTGTGCAGATTGGTATCCAATTAGCATTCTCAGTCCCATGATGCACTGCAGTAAATAAGCTAATAAAATGGACAGATCTGTCTTATTTTTAGGTATCTTTAAGGGCTCATATTTGTCAGTAGGTACAACTGCAAGAACATAGTGCATCTGGAATGTGTGAGACACAAAAAACGCAATCAGTAAATTTGTCTGGCATTTTATTTTTGTTTTACGCCACATGGCCATGCTATCCTTAGAACAAATATTTTACAGTGGTGTTATCTTTGTCAAATATATTTGTGGTTTTCTTTGCTAATTAGAACGCATAGTACTTGTCCTGAGTTTCTGCCAAATGTAATAAACGTTTTTTAGCTTCCATATATTATCAAAACTCCAAACATTTTACAGTAACTAGTTTGTGAATATGAAGCTGGAATCTCCAAAACAGTTTGTCTCAATGATAAACTTGTAGATATTATATATAATTCTAAGGCTGAGAATGTGATTGTTTTCATTTTACACAACTTGCTCTTAAAAGGAAGCTAAACGCTAAGTAAAGTAAGCTTTCCCAAAGGCTAACTTAAAAATTAATAATGGTAAAATCCAGGAAAAATAGTTAAAAGTACTTTATACTCCTTACAACTTGAATAATTAATGTGACAAGAATAAGTATAAGGTCAGTTATTTTAATGAGATTTTAACTTTCTTTACCTAAATCTCTAAGAAATGTGACCAAACAATTATAACGGGGGGTGGAGGGAGAGGGACCACTAGCGGCTTACAAATGCCTGCTTTGATTATTTGGTCTAATTAGGTTAAATTTAACAAATTCCATCTGGACAAATTGAAAACAATTTTCATCTGTTCATTATGTCATAAATTATCTAAACTGTGGGTGCGGATGCATTTAATGTGGTACATGGTCAATGCCATTCTTTTGACTAAAGATTTAAAACATGTTTTTAGAATGTGCAGACTTTTAGATACTTTACTCCCACTGACTTTCAGTTAGGCAAATCAACATGAAATTTGGTTGGATTACCCAATATTCTGGTTTAATAAAGTTAGCTCCTTGTCCTGGAAAAGATTGGTATTCTAGGCAAAAAGATGATTTTTCCCTGCATACACATAGAATTTGAAAAATCTGTCTCACCTGGCTACTTGCCTAATTAGGTATTCATGGGCCTCATCATCATTAATCATTGCACCTCACAAACATTACTAAACAGCCTAATGAGGAAAGGAAATATTTAGTCCCATTTTACACATAGAGAACTGAGGGACAAAGCATCAGAAAGGGGGGCACTATTGATGCCAGCTCTTGCAGTTTTATCACAAGTCTCACAATATTCAGATTTTTTAATAAAGATTCTTGTGAATTGCTGATTTCTGCCTTCAATCTTATGAAGTTTTTCCCTCATCCAAAATGGCCAGCATCCCTCATTATTGTCAACATGACTGAAGCCACATGTCGCCTTCCAACAAGGTGGCCACCATGTCTATCTCACCTTTGCAAATGAACGAAAGGCTGCTCCCAGCAAAAATGATTGCCATCTCCCACTGCTGCAAATAGGGCTGACACCAGCTGCCATGAGGGACAGTGGTGACATCTTAGTCACCATGTGAGGGTCAGAGGACAGGAGAATGCTAGTCAGGGTAGTGTTAGGGAATTGGACGGGGAACTGTGAGGAATCACGAGTGTGTAAAAAGCAAGAGGCAGAACAAGGGAAGAGTACAAGGAAATATGTGTTGGAACAGGAGGCAGACTGAGGAGGGTGCAATGGAAAGTGAGGGGGCAGGAGGCAGACTGAGTGGGCTCAGAGAAGTGGGGATAGGAGACAGACTCAGGGCAGTTGCAGGGAATTGGGGGGGGCAATGAGAAGACTTGAGGGGGCTGCAGGGGAATGTGGCATAAGAGGGAGAATGTGATGGATTGGAGACTCTGAAAGGATATGTGGGAGACCAGTTAATATTGGAGAAGGTGGAGGAGAGGATTCTGGGGCGAACATGGAGAGAAAATGTAAGAGTGCAGGTGCCTATCCTTTGTCTAGTTAGGAGGTAGGAGTGGAGAAGGGTAGAAAATAGCTCTCCACCCCCCAGGGGATAGGTGAGAGTAAGTGGAAACACTTCTGGTTGTTGAACAGAGAAGTCACATTCAGGGTCAATCAGAGGGGGGGCCAGGAGGGCCATTTGGCCTGGGCCTCAAGCTCAAAGGGGGCCTCAAATTTAGACATTGGTTAATTTTTTGGCATTTGATAAATTTCACTACTTGTTTTTATGTGCATCCCTATCAGACCAAAATGTGACACACTCTCTCAGTTTAGAGATGCAAATTTAAGCGAATAAGAGATGTGATTTGGTAAAAGACATTTTTTTGTTAACTGATATAGATTTTGTCATATTAAAGAGTTAAAATGTTCATAAAGATTAATAAAAAGATATCAGTTCTGATGGCACAAGATAAGATCATGTGTCGTCATTTTTTATTTTTATTATGGCTAGGACCTCAAAAGCTGGAAGTGGCCCAGGCCTCTCTGGGCCTCCGAGGGGGCCTGGTCACATTTTGTGTGTGTGAACTTTGAACATGAAGTTATCATAGGAGATTATTGTTTGGGAGTAGATAGACAGCTTCTTCCAAAAGGTGAAAAAAATCAGACAGGAGACTAGATAGAGCAACAAAAGTATCTGTATTAAAGTACAATACGCTAAGTTTTAAACATTAATTTCAACGTGCATAAGGCTTGTCTTCACTGCAGAGTTAACATGAGTTATAACTCGAGTCTTGCCTCTAACTTGAGTTCCATCAATATATATACATTCTGAACTCGTGTGGTGGTGCAGGGGGTACAGGTTACAGCTCATGTTAGCACAATTTATCAGCTGCTGATCCAATCACTGTACCTCTGGAGTGGTATTTTACAGTGTGGCTGCTCTCATTCGAGGTAGGCTAACTCAAGAGGAGTTAACTCAAGCATATAAAATTTGAGTTTACTGTACAGTGAAGACATCACCATAGGCTTTTAGATAGGACTAGTGGAACTAAAATGTTCTCTTATTTTAGTTATAAACAGAGTTTGAATTAATTCAAAAAAGGTACTTCTAAAATCTACTCACAAGCCAAGCTCCACCTAACAGTAGACAGTGCTGATGTTCAAAATATCATCATGCAAGCTCTGCTGGGTTTCACTGGAGTCCTCAGGCGTTGGTCACTCTCATTGAGGTTTGGATACACCCATAGGCAAGACTGGACTAAGGCATAGGCAGAAGAGCAGTGTGACTAGGGCCCCGGGTCATGTGATGTTAGGATCTAAGCTTTCATTTATAAAAAATGTTTGTTGTCCTTATGGTTGTAAAGAAAAACTTGAAAATGTGACCATCACATAAGCAATACCATGAGGGCTGCCTGAGCCTGCAGCCGGCCTTCAGTAGAGAGAAGAGAAGCCACCAGGTCCTGCATCCACATTCAGAGTAGACCAGGTAGCTAGCCCCAGTCTTGCCACTTTTGGGTGCAACTACCACCAAGATACTCTTTGCTGCTGTTGTGGCTGTGGGAACCCTCCTGTGGTAGTGTTTCAGAACTGACTAAGGAGAGCACCATGTTTGGACCTGCTAAAACTGAGGGCAGTTCCACATTCCTCTTTCCTTCTACTCTCAGCAGTGGTGGTGAAGGAAAGGCATAGTTGACCAGGAGTGAGGTAGGGCATCCATTCCCAGCTATGATATAGACTGGAATATCTGTGACTACTAAGTTGTTAAACGATTGGCTAATTAGCCAGTCTCCCATCTCAGAGATCCCTTACTATGTTCCAGGTGGGGGAGGCAAGGGGACGGTCTGCCCAGGAAAGTGTCTGAGTTGTTTCTACATTTAGACTTGAATTTGTTTCCCATCCTTGATGGATGATGTATGCAAATAGCATAATTTGTCCCAATTAGATTATGTCATTTATCTCTTCCAAGGAATTTATGCTGCGTAGATTTTTGGTCCTTGAACATCTTCCCTGAGTTTGCTTCTCTACCCAGAATACTTGCATCTATTGTCAAGACTCTGGGGCTTGGTGTAACTAGGGGACTTGTGATATTTCTAATGGTCCAACACAGCAGACAATGGGTCATCCATGGAAATATTCAATCCCTAGACTGATTCCAAAGGGGAAGAATAAATCTCTGGAGTTCTAGCCTTGTCTGTGCCTCAGTAACTGTAGATATAGATAGACAATGATGTTACTGTTCTCTGAGCTCCTGTTCCCCTATATCTTTTGTGTAAGGAATAAAACCAGTAAGAACACGTAAGTCTGAAGCATGCTTAGAGTCCACTGCATCTTTCAGTGAGACACGCAGTGATACTCAAATCAAGAAGACAGAGTTTGAATTAATTCAAAAAAGGTACTCCTAAAATCTACTCACAAGCCAAGCTCCACCTAACGGTAGACAATGCTGATGTTCAAAATACCATCACGCAGGCTCTGCTGGGTTTCACTGGAGTCCTCAGGCGTTGGTCACTCTCATTGAGGTTTGGATACACCCATAGGCAAGATTGGACTAAGGCATAGGCAGAAGAGCAGTGTGACTAGGGCAGTTTTGGAAGGCCTCATAGGTCAGGGTGGAGTAAAAGTGTACTATTTTTGAGCTCTCAGTATTCAAACTGTAATCATTCTTTCTGTCTTTATTGCCACACCACCTTGAGCTTTAATCCTGAGCTTTAAATCTGTATGATCTTATAAACAAAGCAGGAAGTGACTTGAAAATGACTTGAATGGGAGCTATCCAAGGAACACCTGAATGCTTCAGGAAGTGCTACTGGTGATTCAGCAGGTGCTATTCTTCCTTCCAAGTTGATACTGATGCAGTGATGGTAGGGGATAGTGTGCTGCTGGAGCTGATGTGTTTCATTTCAGTTGTAAATCCAGGGTCCTAACCAGTTCTAATCATGTTGACTAGCTCTGGTAATTCCATTCTGCCATCCTTATTTCCCTCTGCAATTTCAAATGAATAAAGGATTCTTCACTTCCTGACTGGCTAGATATGAGTAGATCACAAGTGAGAGGAAAATACCTACCAGCATTGCTGTGGGAGATGTTAATATATCCATGACTTCATGGAGCCTCCCCAAGATATTTTATAGAATTTGTGTTTTTCATTTAGAAATCAGATGTCCTTGGGTGAAGTAGTATCTGTTTTCCCCATATATAGTAAATACATTAAAAGATTCTGAGGTATTCAGATATTACAATGATGGGAACCATGTTTATATCTTATGGGAGAGGGGCAGTTCCTTCTCATCCCAGTCAAGTACTGAGGGTCACCTCATTTGCACCTTGTTTGTACTTCCTCCTTCATTCTTGAGGCTCCTTGTTGCATCTGCCACCGTCCGGGTTAAGGAGGACTCAACAAAACTCCCTTTGCTGCTTGCAAACATCACTGCTTAGTCAGCCATGGGTGGTTCCTGTTCCCTCTTGCAGCAGCTGATCACTCGGACTATGCAGAATGTTTTTGTTTGTTTGGTATTTTAATAACAGAGACAGACATTTACTTTGGTAATTAATGTGTTTATGAGTTTAGTTAAAAGTTTTGAGTTTGGCCAAAAAAAAGAATTAAGCAGAAAAATAAATATTTCCATGAAAGACTGGAAAAATTTCTTCATGCCAAGGTATAAAAACAAGAATATTTTCACTATATTGAGATAAGAGGTATTTCTTTTTGTGGAGAATGATTTTGGAGAGAATATGGAGCATTGTTGGTATCCTAAGGCAAAGCAAATATGCAAAGATATTACCAACTGGGCCTGCAGTTCCTGTTTTAAGGTTTCCAATACATTATTTGAAACATGAAGAATAGATCCAAATTATCCAGTCTCCCACCATACACAGGGAAGCCGGAAATCATCCAAATACAGAAAAAGTGTCTGGTATGTGTAGAAAAAGAAGAGAGATACCGGAATGGCATTATCCTCCTGCAACATGCAGTGTAAGCCCGGTAGATGTTTGGCCTTGCATTTCTGAGGTGTCAGAATAATTCCCCTCAAAATCTATGGGCAATTACTCCATAAGCTTATGATGTCCCTACAGCCTTGCAAAGTTATAATGAAAGCTTACTGACTAGGTGTAAAATCTGCTCACCCTGTTGTACCATGAACCATACTATATATCCCTGACAAAAATTATTACTTACTTGAGCAAGGGGGCAAGTGGAATTTTGCATGTCTAAAATACCGTTGAGGACAGCTCTGAAGCAATCTGGAGACACCGACTCTCTAAATATGAGGTCTTTTTCAGTTTTGGAACCAAAACGCTTGAACTTGAAACTTTTTCTCATTTATATGATTGGTTTATACTGTACAGTTGAGAGAGTTTAATACTATATTATGACAGTTTATAAAAATGTTTCTTTTATTTTTTGAATTATTAGTCTTAAAACATAAATACATATAACAAGGCATCTGTAACAGTAATTTTATAAATCAGATCACTTCAAAGCAAAGAAGGAAAATAACATTTTCACTTTAGCATCTGCATTTATGTGATGGCCATTTTTTCAAACCTCAGGGTTTTTAATTACATAGAATCCTTTAGTTGTCAAGAATACACGTATAATATCAATTTATATTTTTATTTATTTATTTATTGACATTCTATTTCAGGAATAGAGTTATTTGGCTTTTGGGAGGAAATAAGTAAGGTTATCTCAGCTTCTGAGCTGATGACAGGTATCTACTACTTCTCTGCGATACCAGGATTCACACAGTATCTTCAAAGTATCACCAAACTTGTAATCTCTGTGCTCTCAGTGGCTGCTGATCCTGACTTCTCAAACAGTAGTTCACCTGTTGCAGAGCAAATGATGAATTCTTCTTCAATGGTAGTGCACTTGCTTCAATCTGACTTTCACGAAGTGCGTCTGCCAATGTTGGAAGCAGTGCTGCTGTGGTGGAAGCAGGTAAATTCTAAGCAGGCTACAGAGGAAAAGATGGGTCCATTGTCCTTACTTTCTGATTTGGAGGTGATTCTTCTTAGGATGGCTATGAAAGAAAAGCATCCAGAATGTTTTTGTAAGGTAGGAGCCATTCATTTTTCTCAAGATTTGAAATGTTTTCAGTAAATGTGTCTAATTCTTTTCAAAAAGTGCTCCTGCTGTATTTTTGAGCATGACTCTTTTGTATTATATTCAGTATAACATGGGTCTCTTTCTGTTAATATTACTGAGGAATTTTACTTTGATTTGGTAATAGAGAGTTGGAAGTCCATTTTCTTGCTTAAAAGTAAAACTTCCGCTGTCTAATATTTATATCCTTATCACTTTTCTAGTCCTGCTGGGAAACGTGCATTTTTTCACCGTGGTTTGGTGCCTGTACATTAAGTCAACAATTTGTTAGAAGTGAATCTTTTACATAAACTACAATATTGTTTTGAAGCCCATCACCCAGTTACTAGATATAGATTGATACATCTAAAATATAATTGTGATAAATTCGTTGCTGATAAAACAGAAAAAAATATACAGCTGGCGTCACTGTTTTTTTACTTACCAGTATTTTGTTTGTGGATTCTACATGCAGGTCCTAGAAATTCTTCATTGTATGGATCTCAGAAACGTGCTTCCAAGGACACAAGATTCTATAAAAATGAATCCAAAAGAGTTCTTAAACTGGGCTATGAATATCATAAGTGCCTCTGACAGGTATAGTCTCCATCTTTGCATTTTACCAATCTATTAAAATATACATTGTTTGCAGTTTTAAATAAGTCTCTTCAGAATTGAAGAAATATTTAATGTGGAAGGAAATAATTCAGTACTTCAGTAAACCCCAAACCTACAAATAAAATTAAAAAAAGATTTTCTTTCTGTTTACAAAATTGGTGTTTCACAGAAGTGAGTGGTTATTACAGAGAGATAGGGAGCATGTGTGCTGTATTTTTGAATAAGTGTATCTGGCTCTGAATTATCTAAAGCGGTCCCAGACCAGGAAGCGAACATTCAATAAATGAGTGAATAATAATCAATTGGGAATTAACAAGATGCTGCAGCTGTCAGGTAGTGAGGCCACTGTATATCATATGACACTTCCCAAATAGTAATCAGTGAACACCATGTCACGTACAATTACTTCTCCTAAATGCACTCTGATTCACACTGGGTCTCTCACTCATTTGTGTAGATTAAAAAGGTTCTATTCTACGGTTTCACATCTGTGGATCTGCCTAGAGACTATCAAATTCTGTAGTTTACAACAGTATTGTTTGTAAGAAACTATACTGGTGATTTAAGATTTTTACTGGAATTGCAAGAATTGACAGGATTGCTCATGACTGTATTACCTAAAATAGGCCTTCAAGAAATTTTAAAAGAGAGAAGGATTAACCCAAAGGCATTCAGTTTTATTGCTGTGTTTTCACATTGGTCACCTGGTTTTATGTATCTATCTGTATAGTTATAATGGTAAATTCTGGCCATCAGGCAGATACTACTTTCAGATGTTTTCTGAATGAACTGGAATCTCTTATACACCTCTACCCTGATATAACGCAACCCGATATAACAGGAATTTGGACATAACGCAGTAAGGCGGTGCTCTGGGGGGGCTGCGCTGCGCACTCTGGCAGATCAAAGCAAGTTTGATATAACACGGTTTCACCTATAGTGCTGTAAGATTTTTTGGCTCCCGAGGACTGTGTTATATCGGGGTAGAGGTCTACTTAAATACACACCTTCAGTTGAGTAGGTACAAGGCATACGAGTAGGTACAAACTGTGATGCTCTCTTCCTTTCGTTAGCTTCTGAGAACGTGTAAGATGCTTTCATGATGCACTGTATGGTCTAGATATGGGGGATTCAGCTGAGCTGCATTGTCTTTGGCACATTACCCAATTTGGGTGGGGCAAATGTGTCTCAAAGTCAAGAGCCTTTAGGACTCTTAGAGGCAGTGTTTCAGAAAGGACTTGAGAGAGGAATAGGCATGTTAACCGGTAACTCAGATACCACTGTGTAATAATTACTTGAATAGTCTAGCTTTTTAATGGCGAACACTGTAATTATTTGTTTCTCTCTGTCATTTCATAATATCTTCTTAGAATTGTAATTTTTTTCACATCTGTTTATATATTTTCATTATACTGATCCTGTTAGCTTGCTACAGGATATGCAGATTGCTTAAAAGTTGTCAAAGTTTAAATAGAGAAATTGAAGCAGAAAGCTCTTAAATTAAATACATGTCCTGAAACCAAGGTTGCATGGCTACCACTGTTGAATGAAACTGTTGAAGAACCTGACTAGGTTCTTCTTCGAGTGCAGGTCCATATGTGTATTCCATGGGTGCCATGCACCAGAGTCCGGATATTCTAACAAGCAGTATCCATTAGCCTGCACATGCGCAGTAGATCTCCTTGTCACGACAGTTGACTCTTGGAAATTATCCATCAAGAATACTCCATTGAGTTCCTCTCCTTCTGCTCTCACAAAACCCTTTCCTGGTCCCCCTTCAGGAACCACTCTCTCTAGGTGACTCTTTACCAAGAGATGAACTTCCTCCTACAATGAGGGGCAATAGAACATATCTCACCTCAATATAAGGGAGAGAGTTCTATTCCCCGTATTTCCTAATGTCCCAAAAAGACAGAGGATGGAGACCCATTCTGGACCTTCATCAACTAAACGTGTTTATTTGAAAGCTGAAATTCAGGATGGTTATGTCAGCATCGATAATCCCCCTCCTCACAGGAGAGGATGTGGTTTGCGGCACTCAACATGAAGGATCCATGCTTTCATGCAGTCATTTATCCCTCCCACAGAAGGTTCCTGCAGTTTATGGTGGGCCAAGAACATGTCTTATTCAGAGTCCTTCCATTTGGCTAGCAACAGCAGCCAGTGTATTTACAAAGGTTTTCTCTTTGGTGGGAGCCCATTATGAGACATCAGAGTTACAGTTTTCCCATGTCTGAACGATTGGCTCTTGGTAGGTCTACAAAGTTTCTACTCTTCTAGCAGCTCTGGGCATCTGCGTAAACAAAGAAAAGTCCGTTTTATCACCCGCACAGATGATAAACTTCATTGGAGTAACACTGGTCTCTGTTTGTTTCTGTAAGAGTTTTCCTTCCCACAGAATGGTTTCAGTTAATGAGCAGCTTGATAGCACAGATTAGACCAAGGACTACAGTCAGATTGTGGCCCTCGCTTTTTGCCATATGGCCTCATGCACTTATGTGATGCTATTCATCAGGCTTCATCTACGATGTCTACATGCCTGATTTCAGTTGATCTACGCATTAGACAAAGATCACATCAACTCTAGTATGACTGTTCATGCCAGAGTCATCACCTCCTTCATGTGATGGCCAAACCTGGGGAGCGTGAGAATGGGCATTCCCTTCAACACTGCCACTGCCACCATCGTAACAGATGTTTCCCTTCTGGGTTGAGGTGCTCACCTGAACAATCACACTGCGCAAGGTATAGGTACCCATGGGAGGCCAGACTGCACATCAGCATAGTAGAACTGAGGGCAGTCTGCCTGGCTTGCAGAGCCTTTCCCCCACATATACGTTCACTCCATATCCAAGTGTTGTCAGACAACATCACCACAATCTTTCGCATAAACTAATGAGCAAAATCTCTTCCCCTTTGCCTGGAAGCAGTTCGGCTTTGGAACTGGTGAATCAAAAACGGCATCACTATCGTAGCCACATTCCTCCCAGGTGCTCAGTACTCTTAAGCAGATAACGTGAGCAGGCACTTTTCTGCAGACCACAAGTGAGAGATTCATGACTCTGTCGTGAATGAAATATTCAGTGGGCTACATCTCAATGAGATTTCTTTGCATCCCAAATGAACAGAAAGCTTCCCTCGTACTGCTCCTGAGGAGCTGTGGGTCACAACTCCCAGGGTGACGCTTTGTCATGGACAAACAATCTCAACTATGCCTTTCCTCCCTTTCTCCTATTACCAAAGGTCCTGAGAAAGATCTGGTATGACAGGGCCAGAGTCATTTGCCTTGCTCCCAATTGGCCCAAGCAGCTTTGGTGCCCAGAACTCTTGAAAATATCAGATTCTCCTCCCCCCAAGTAGAATCTGCTGCTTTCTGGACCTCCTAACTCAGAAGTGGGGGCAGAATCAGACATCCCAGTCTGGACTCCCGCCATCTCATAGCCTGTTGTCATCAGAAATAGAACGCTCCTGTTCGGCACCTAATCAGGCTATCGTTACACAAAGTAGGAAATATTCAACTGGGACCTGCTACCTAGCTAAATGGAGACATTTTTCTACCTGGATGCAACATAATCAACCTTCTCCAGGCACTGCACGTACTCCAGTTGTTTTAGGTTATCTCCTGTTTCTAAAAACTCAGGCCTTTCCATTAGTGAGCTGCAAGTCATTCTTGCAGCAATTAGCACCAGAAGACTTTCTGTTTTCACCACCCAGCTACAGTAAGATTCATGAGGGGCCTAATCAGGACCATTCCACCAGTGGTCAAACCTATATTTCAATGGGACTTCAATCTTGTCCTGTCAGCACTCACTAGACCACTGTTTGAACCCTTGGTGACTTGCTTCATGTCTCACCTGGCCATGAAAGTTTCATTTTTAGTTGCTAGAGAGACAAGGTGGGTGAGGTAATATCTTTTATTAGACTAACTTCTGTTGGTGAGAGGGACAAGCTTTTGAGCCACACAGAGCTCTTTTTCAGGTCTGGGAAAGCTACTCTCAGCATCACAGCAAAATGTAATGTGGAACAGATTGTTTAGCAGAAGCACTTAGCACATATTATAAGGGAACATTCAAGGTAGAGTGACCCATTAACACCCTACAGCCCTTGGACAAAAAGAGTGAGTTAGTGGGTTAAAGATTGTTGTAATAAGCCAAAAATCCAATGTCTCTGTTCAATTCATGATGTTTAGTGTCTAGCAGAGTAATGAATGTAAGAGGGTATGTAAGAGGGAATGTAAGAGGGAAGAGGGTAGGTTTAGAAGAGAAAATAAGGAAAGAGCAAGTAAAAAATCACTTAGAAAAGTTAGATGCCTGCAAGTCACCAGGGCCTGATGAAATGCATCCTAGAATACTCAAGGAGTTAATAGAGGAGGTATCTGAGCCTCTAGCTATTATCTTTGGGAAATCATGGGAGACGGGGGAGATTCCAGAAGACTGGAAGGGGGCAAATATAGTGCCCATCTATAAAAAGGGAAATAAAAACAACCCAGGAAACTACAGACCAGTTAGTTTAACTTCTGTGCCAGGGAAGATAATGGAGCAGGTAATCAAAGAAATCATCTGCAAACACTTGGAAGGTGGTAAGGTGATAGGGAATAGCCAGCATGGATTTGTAAAGAACAAATCATGTCAAACTAATCTGATAGCGTTCTTTGATAGGATAACGAGCCTTGTGGATAAGGGAGAAGCGGTGGATGTGATATACCTAGACTTTAGTAAGGCATTTGATACAGTTTCGCATGATATTCTTATAGATAAGCTAGGAAAGTACAATTTAGATGGGGCTACTATAAGGTGGGTGCATAACTGGCTGGATAACCGTACTCAGAGAGTAGTTGTTAATGGCTCCCAATCCTGCTGGAAAGGTATAACAAGTGGGGTTCCGCAGGGGTCTGTTCTGGGACCGGTTCTGTTCAATATCTTCATCAACGATTTAGATGTTGGCATAGAAAGTACGCTTATTAAGTTTGCGGACGATACCAAACTGGGAGGGATTGCAACTGCTCTGGAGGACAGGGTCAAAATTCAAAATGATCTGGACAAATTGGAGAAATGGTCTGAGGTAAACAGGATGAAGTTCAATAAAGATAAATGCAAAGTGCTCCACTTAGGAAGGAACAATCAGTTTCATACATACAGAATGGGAAGAGACTGTCTAGGAAGGAGTATGGCAGAAAGAGATCTAGGGGTCATAGTGGACCACAAGCTTAATATGAGTGAACAGTGTGATACTGTTGCAAAAAAAGCAAACATGATTCTGGGATGCATTAACAGGTGTGTTGTAAACAAGACACGAGAAGTCATTCTTCCGCTTTACTCTGCGCTGGTTAGGCCTCAACTGGAGTATTGTGTCCAGTTCTGGGCACCGCATTTCAAGAAAGATGTGGAGAAATTGGAGAGGGTCCAGAGAAGAGCAACAAGAATGATTAAAGGTCTTGAGAACATGACCTATGAAGGAAGGCTGAAGGAATTGGATTTGTTTAGTTTGGAAAAGAGAAGACTGAGAGGGGACCTGACAGCAGTTTTCAGGTATCTAAAAGGGTGTCATCAGGAGGAGGGAGAAAACTTGTTCACCTTGGCCTCCAATGGTAGAACAAGAAGCAATGGACTTAAACTGCAGCAAGGGAGATTTAGGTTGGACATTAGGAAAAAGTTCCTAACTGTCAGGGTAGTTAAACACTGGAATAGATTGCCTAGGGAAGTTGTGGAATCTCCATCGCTGGAGATATTTAAGAGTAGGTTAGATAAATGTCTATCAGGGATGGTCTAGACAGTATTTGGTCCTGCCATGAGGGCAGGGGACTGGACTCGATGACCTCTCGAGGTCCCTTCCAGTCCTAGAGTCTATGAGTCTATGAGTCTCCCAAGTTTGTCTTTTGAAAGAGTTGTGCAAGTTTTCTTTGAGGATGAGTACTAATAGGTCAGATGCTGTGAGTACCTTTCCCAGACCTGAAGAAGAGCGCTGTGTGGCTCAGAAGCTTTTCTCTCTCACCAACATCAGTTGATCCAATAAAAGATATTACCTCACCCATCTTGTCTCTCTATTATCTTGGGACTGACGTCCACAACACACTGCATAATACAACAATTTTTAGTTGCTATCACTTCAGCAAGGAGGGATGAGTGAATTGGGAGCTCTCATGGCAGACTCTTTATAGATGTTTTTTCACAGGGAAAAGGTATCCCTTCATCTCCATCCTAGGTTCCTCTCCAAGGTTATTTCTGAATTCCATGTCAACTAGAATATCCAATTATCTATCCCTTATCGAAAACTCCACACTTTTGCTAAAGAGAAGAAACTTCTTTTCCTCAATCTCCGACGTGCCCTGGCATTCTATCTGCAAAGGACTAAACCTATAAGAAAATCACCAAGACTTTTTCTTGCCATAGAAGAAAGATCATGAGGTCAAGCAATATCCACAGCAGAGGCCTGAACTGGCGTATAATGTCTTGCGAACATGTGGATGGTGCTCCAGGATTCAGCAGTGGGAACTGCAGTACTGCAAACATCTTTGCTGCCAACTTCCCCCCACCTCTTACTCCAGTCTGAGCACTGCTTGTCAGTCACCCACATGTGGAATACACATAGGGACCAGCACTTGAAGAAGAAATGGAGGTTACTTACTTGTAACTGGAAGTTCTTTGAGATGTGTGGTCCCTATCAGTATTCCCCTATCTGCCCTCCATCCCTTCTCCTTTGGATCCTATTGGATTCTTGGTCAGAAGAGGAATCGGAGAGGCATCGGCCCACACTGCCTCTTGTGCCCTTGGTTGGGACAAGGAGATCTACTGTGCATGTGCAGGCCAATGGACACTTCTTATTAGAACTTCCGGACTTGGGTGCATGGCGGACATGTGAAGCCACATGTGGAATACAGATGGGGACTACATATCTCACAGAACTCCCAGTTACAGGTAAGTAACCTCCATTTATGCCTACACTAACTTTTTTCCCCTTAAATTTCCATCATTCTACTCTCACTGTGGCAACTCTACCAATGCAATCAATAGTGAAAGCAATTGTCAAGACTCACTGCCAGCATTTCAACTATGGTGCCATCTAACCATATTAGAGGACTTAGTGGGTAAAATTCACGCAGTTGAACTACATCAGCACTTCCACCAGCGCTAGAAATGGTGGAAGAGCAATGATAGGACTCTTGAAGAAAACTGTTGACGTAGACAAAACTTTAAAGGTCTGTGCTTCATTTATCACTAGAAAGAGCATGAAAGAATACTACTGTCTTTGTATGTTGACTTGGGATCTGCATATGTGTGTGTTATGTATACTCTAAAGGAAGTGGCTAAATAGGAAGAAAATTGATTCTAGGGAAGTTAAAAGAACAGTTTATGTCCATTTGCATATAAACTTTAAATGCAGCAAAAACTGAGAATTGTAAAGACCATTGTGTGCTCAGTTTGTAATCTAACCTTTAAAAACCCTATTTGAACATGACGAATACCTGACGTGTCATGATACAGGGAGGTTTATATTCATGAAACACAAATCCTCATGACTAAACCAAAAAAAACAAATGTTATTTCTCATCTGGATGTGTGTTCAGGTGCTGAACATTCATAACAGATTAGATTGTGTTGGGTTTCAATCTGGCTGCAGCTAACGGTGTATAATGTGTTAGGCAAGTGAGAAGGTATTTTAATATTTGCTGCCAGTGGTGATTACCAAGTGTTTTTAGATGTGAGGCGATGGTAAAATGTACTGTATTTTTATGATGTGTTCTTTAACTTATTTTTACAGCATTAAAATTCAAAGTATTGCTCTCAAATTAGCCTCAAAGTTGGTCACCCATCTTGTACAGAATTGCCAAGAGGTAAAGAGATTTGTTTCTCAATCCCAAGCATATTGCTTTTTAATGTTTTGTTATTTTGTTTTATTGTGATAGAAGGCTTGAATGGTTTTTCTTGGAGAGAAATCCCTTTAACACCCTTTTGGTTTAATTGTACCTGTAGTGTTAGTTGTTCTTTGTTATGTTAGTGTGTCTCTCCCTCTGTACACACTGCCACATTATGAACTGGAAGCCATATCAGCATCATTTTAATATTTCAGTCTCTCAGTAAGTTGAATTTGAGTATATAAAACACATCTTTTAAGTGCTAATGGATTCAATGTGCATCTGACTTCTGATTTCACCTTTTAAGGTCAATTTATTGTCCTCATTGATAGTCACTCTGCCTTGGAGAGAAAAAAATAATTAACATGCATATCCATAATATGAATCCAGTAATAATCCACGTAGCTCAAGTGTATTGTATTTCTGGGAAATGAATATTGAGACTCAGACGTAGGGAAAAAAGGAAATGCAAAGCTTTGACTGCTGCCCTTTCCATCCCCAGCATATGCAGTATCACCTGCTGTATACTAAAACCTTGAGTCACATTGTAGGAACAGCAGGTGAAGCTATGTACAGAGATACAGATTTAATTGCCTTTTAAGATTAGTGTTTAAAATACTAGAGAGGGGTAATAAGTCCTCATAATGTTATCTGCCCTTATAAATATTATAAATTTGTAAACTGTAGACTATACAAATACACATTATTAACCCTGAAGATTTACTTCCATTTTGAATTGGTAATTTGCAAATCCATTAATACTGTATATAAAGAACAATGTTACTGGAGATATTAATGTCTGTCAGATGTCCATGCGTGTAAATACATGTACAGATAAATAGATAGATATAGATTTTGGGTTATTTTTAAAACTTATTGAACGTATTTCATTGTAAAAATGTTCCATGTGCAGTAATTGCTTTTCTAAATGGAAAACTTTTCAAAAATTCACCAGAATACCCAGCAGAAGTAGTCTATACTGTGTGATAATGGCCTGCAGTATCTCATTTAAAAAAAAAAAAGTAGAATTGAAACAATTGCTACTCTTTTTTTTGCATCCTCTTATCTTAAAAAATGGCAGAATGTACATTTTTCAGATTTTGAAATATAAAATAACTGTGTAAACCTCACTTCACAGGAGATACATTGTTTGCCAAGTTTAAATATGGAATATATTGTTACAATAAAATGTATGATGAACCTTGAAAAAATAAGTTTATAGTGGAACTGTTGGCACAACCTAACCTATAGCAATGCTGACAAGAATTGCTATGATAATCAGTGTAAATCATGGAGTCTTAAAACTGTTACCTATATATGGAGTATTTTATATTCATTACTAAAGCATGATGAGTGATTTGCACCTATTTAAGTAGTTCTTTTTATTTGATTTGCATTCTATGGCTCATTGTTGGCAGGGAGGACTTTGGCTGCTGCTTTAGAAAAAAGTTAATGTAACGGTTCGTAGTTTAGTGTGATCCAGAATCTGCTCTAAATTGTACTGTAGAATACTCACATGCATTTCTGTGCTTTCAGGTTATGGAATCTGAAATGAGACAGTGGATTCAGTTAGTAACTTCTTGTTGTGGAGATGAGGAACAAACAGCTATACGATTGGCAGCTGCAGAAGTCCTCATAAATATTACACCACTTTTCCTGACCAATCAGAAACTTATCCTTGGTGAGTAAATTTCTAGGATTAAGCACCAATATTCTCATGGAACACTTTAAAGACTGGAATAAATGAAACTCAACAGTACATGATATTTTATATATTGAATGTGTTTTAATCGTATCAGTCAGTTATTTTGAAAGACTTAAAAGGGTATCATGCACTTTAAATTGACCCTTTCAATATTGGAACAGCTGATGGCATGTTTCATCTTACTGAATTAATGTGGAACAATAATTTACTAGAGGGCTCTTTAGTGTAGCAGAAAAAGACATAACAAGATGCAATGGTTGAAAGTTGAAACTGTGAAAATTTAGTTAACCACTGGTACACCTTACAAAGAGATGTGAATTTTCCATTACTTGAAATTTTGATATCAGGATTGAATGTCTTTTTTTAAAATGTGCTCTAGTTCAAACACAGGTTATTGCATTCAAAGCAAGAATTACTAGATGAAGTTCTATGGTCTGTGTTAATCAGGAAATCCCTTTTGACCTCAAAATCTGTGGGTGGAGTTCTGGCTCCACTGAAGTCAATGGTAAGATTTCCATTGACTTCATTGGCTCAGGATTTCACTTTAGGAATCTGTGAGCATGGAGAAGCCTGCAATGTCAGCCATTCCTTTGCTACTTTATTTATCTGGTTGTATTAAAGTAGCTGGAAAAGTTTTGAGCCCACAAATTAATGCATGAACATCACTGAAAATATTTTTGCTTTTGCCACATATTTGGTTCCTCCTATAAAATATTGTTGTTACCATGTAGAAAGAGAGAAGAGAGTGAGAATGACTCTCTAGAATGTTGATTAGGGTGTTTACCAGGGAGAGGGGACATCCAGGTTCCAGCCCTTGCTCCAGTCCCTGAATATTTAGCATGGAAAGTGGAACAGCTTCAATGGGAGAGATTGAGAGAGATCCACCCCACAATATCCCATAGCTAAGGCTGCGAGTTTGTCACGCAAGTCATGGATTCCATGACCTCTGTGACTGCTGCAGCGGCTGGTGCGCATGGCTCAGGGACAGCTCAGGCAGCCCCTTTGCCAGGTGCACTGGCCACTGCTGGGGCAGTCTTGGGCCACCACCCCCACCCCCTGCAGCAGAGTTTGGGTGTGGGAGAGGTTAGGTGTTTGGGGAATGGGATGGGGTGAGGCGGACTCTGGGTGGCACTTATCTGGGGTGCTCCCCAGAAGCGGCAGCATCCCCCTCATTCAGCTGCCAGGCGGAGGTGTGGCCAGGCAGCTCTGCTCACTGCCTCTGCCTACAGGCACTTCCACTCAGCTTCCATTGGCTGTGGTTCCCAGCCAATGGGAGCTGCAAAGCTGTGGTCTGGGTGGAGGCAACACGCAGAGCTGCTTGGCCACACCTCCGCCTAGCAGCTGAGCGAGGGGGATGTCGCTGCTTCCAGGGAGCCCCCCAGGTAAGCGCCGCCCAGAGCCCACCTCACCCTGTCCCATGCCCTTACCCCCTCTCACACCCAAACTCTGCTGCTGCTGGGGAGGGGCGGAGCCAAGTAGGGAGCCTGCCAGCCCCGTCAACCCCCTCCCCCAGCACCAGTGGGGGTCCCGGTTCGCACGCCACTGCCCGCACCCTCCATTAGTACCCGTGGCACTCATTGGCAATGCCACCCTCTTCCCCCCTGCTAGTTTTAGTCACGGGTATTTTTAGTAAAAGTCATGGACTAGTCACAGGCCATTAATTTTTGTATACTGCCCATGACCTAACCATGACTTTTACTAAAAATACTTGTGACTAAAACATAGCCTTACCCAAAGCCCAGTGGTTAGGGTAGTCTCCTGCAATATTGAAGACACAAGTTCAAATCCTTACTCCAAATCAGGCAGAATAGTGACTTAAGAACAAAGGAACTGCCATACCGGGTTAGACCAAAGGTCCATCTAGCCCAGTATCTGCCTACTGACAGTGGCCGATGCCAGGTGCCCCAGAGGGAGTGAAGCTAACAGGCAATGATCAAGTGATCTCTCTCCTGCCATCCATCTCCATCCTCTGATGAACAGAGGCTAAGGACACCATTCTTTACCCTTCCTGGCTAATAGCCATTTATGGACTAAGCCACCATGAATTTATCCAGTTCCCTTTTAAACACTGTTATAGTCCCACCCTTCGCAACCTCCTCAGGTAAGGAGTTCCACAAGTTGACTGTGTGCTGTGTGAAGAAGAACTTCCTTTTATTTGTTTTAAACCTGCTACCTATTAATTTCATTTGGTGACCCCTAGTTCTTGTATTATGGGAATAAGTAAATAACTTTTCCTTATCCACTTTCTCCACATCACTCATGATTTTATATACTTCTATCATATCCCCCCTTAGTCTCCTCTTTTCCAAGCTGAAGAGTCCTAGCCTCTTTAATCTTTCCTCATATGGGACCCTCTCCAAACCCCTAATCATTTTAGTTGCCCTTTTCTGAGCCTTTTCTAGTGCTAGAATATCTTTTTTGAGGTGAGGAGACCACATCTGTACACAGTATTCGAGATGTGGGCGTACCATGGATTTATATAAGGGCAATAATATTTTCTCGGTCTTATTCTCTATGCCCTTTTTAATGATTCCTAATATCCCGTTTGCTTTTTTGACCGCCTCTGCGCACTGCGTGGACATCTTCAGAGAACTGTCCACGATGAGTCCAAGATTTTTTTCCTGACTCGTTGTAGCTAAATTAGCCCCCATCATATTGTATGTATAGTTGGGGTTATTTTTTCCAATGTGCATTACTTTACATTTATCCACATTAAATTTCATTTGCCATTTTGTTGCCCAATCACTTAGCTTTGTGAGATCTTTTTGAAGTTCTTCACAATCTGCTTTGGTCTTAACTATCTTGAGTAGTTTAGTATCATCTGCAAACTTCTTTTACATGGTTGTTAAGCCACGGTGGTTCTTTTTTAGTTTTTTTACTGTGTTTCTTAATTTGGGGTATACATTGAAGTTGGGCCTCTATTATGTCTTTAAAAAGGGCCCATGCAACTTGCAGGGAATTCACTTTAGTCACTGTACCTTTTAACTTTTGTTTAACTAAACGCCTCATTTTTGTATAGTTCCCTCTTTTGAAATTAAATGCCACAGCGTTGGGCTGTTGAGGTATTCTTCCCCCCACAGGGATGTTGAATGCTATTGTATTATGGTCACTATTTCCAAGCGGTCCTGCTGTAGTTACCTCTTGGACCAGCTCCTGCGCTCCACTCAGAATTAAATCTAGAGTTGCCTCTCCCCTTATGGGTTCCCGTACCAGCTGCTACATGAAGCAGTCATTTAAAGTATTGAGAAATTTTATCTCTGCATTTCGTCCTGAAGTGAAATGTTCCCAGTCCAATCTTGGGATAATTGAAATCCCCCACTATTATTGGGTTCTTAATTATGATAGCCTCTCTAATTTCCCTTAGCATTTCATCATGACTATTACTGTCCTGGTCAGGTGGTAAATAATAGATCCCTAATGTTATATTTTTATCAGAGCATGAAATTTCTATCCATAGTGATTCTATGGAACATGTGGATTCGCTTAAGATTTTTACTTCATTTGAACCTACATTTTCTTTCACATATAGTGCCACTCCTCACCCTGCACGACCTGTTCTGTCCTTCCGATATATTTTGTACCCCGAAATGATTGTGTCTCATTGATTGCTCTCAGTCTACCAGGTTTCTGTGATGCCTATTATATCAATATCCTCCTTTATCACAAGGCACTCTAGTTCACCCATCTTATTATTTAGACTTCTAGCATTTGTGTACAAGCACTTTAAAAACTTGTCCCTGTTTATTTGTCTGCCCTTTTCTGATGTGCCAGATTCTTTTTTATGTGACTGTTTATCATCTGATCCGACCCTTACGTTATCCTCCTCTGTCCTCTGTTCCTGACTATAACCTGGAGATTCCCTATCATCAGACTCTCCCCTAAGAGAAGTCTGTGTCTGATCCACATACTCCTCTGCAGCAGTCGGCTTTCCCCCATCTCCTAGTTTAAAAACTGCTCTACAACCTTTTTAATGTTTAGTGCCAGCAGTCTGGTTCCTTTGGTTTAGGTGGAGCCCATCTCTCCTGTATAGGCTCCCCCCATCCCAAAAGTTTCCCCAGTTCCTAATGAACGTAAACCCCTCCTCTTTACACCATCGTCTCATCCACGCATTGAGACTCTGAAGTTCTTCCTGCCTACCTGGCCCTGCTCGTGGAACTGCGAGCATTTCTGAGAATGCCACCATAGAGGTCCTGGATTTCAGTCTCTTCCCTAGCAGCCTAAATTTGGCTTCCAGGACATCTCTCCTACCCTTCCCTTTGTCATTGGTACCTACACGTACCACGACCACCGGCTCCTCCCCAGCACTATACATAAGTCTGTCTAGATGCCTTGAGAGATCCGCAACCTTCGCACCAGGCAGGCAAGTCACCATACGGCTCTCTCGGTCATCACAAACCCAGCTATGTACGTTTCTAATGATCGAATCTCCCATTACTAACACCTGCCTTTTCCTAGCAACTGGAGTTCCCTCCCCCAGAAAGGTAACCTCAGTGCGGGGCAATCCCAGCACCATCTGGAAGGAGGGTCCCAACTATGGGAAGGTTTCCCTCTGCTCCCATTGACTGCTCTGCTTCACTGGGCCTGCCTTCCTCCTCAACAGCACAGAGGCTGTCTGAGTGGAGGTGAGACAATTCTGCAGTGTCCCGGAAAGCCTCATCAACATACCTCTCTGAGCTCCTCCAGTTCCGCCACCCTGGCCTCCAAAGTCCATACGTGGTCTCTGAGGGCCAGGAGCTCCTTGCACTGACTGCACACATACGCCACCCGCCCACAAGGCAGGTAATCATACATGCTACACTCAGCACAATAAACTGGATAGCCCCCACGCTGCTGCTGGGCTTCTGCCTGCATTGTCTCCTAGTTAATGAAAGGGTGGTTTAAAGAAAGGAGTTTTGGAATATGGTTTGGATTTTAGGTTTTAAGGGCACTACAGGGGAACAGGTAGGACCAACAAGGGACCTCCCCCCCTTCCCACTCCCCTTCCAAACTCCCTTGCAAAACTCCCTGATTGCTTGTGCACGGCTTTATAAAGCTTTATAAAGCCCTGGCCTGAGTTTATGCCCCGCCTACTAATTAAGGCTCAGCTAATTACTAGAGGCTTCAAGCTTTCAAACCTTCCTTTGAAGCTCACGGCCTCCAACTGCCAGCCACAGCACACGGTCCTTCAAACCACCAGACAAACAAACAGAGTGACAAACACAAGCTCAGCACACAGCAAGTAACCCCCAAACACAAACACACACACACACACTACAGGCAGTCACTTACCCCACAGATGCTGTATTTGCTCCTCCTTCACCTGGAGAACTCCGTTGCAAAACTCCCTGTTAGACTTGAACCTGGATCCCCCATGTCTCCAGGGAGTGCTATAATCACAATGCTATAAGGCAGAGGCTGTTTTGTGAATGGCTCCTAAGTCCCCTTGTGAATATAGCCCCTCCTCCCAAAAAAAAATTGGGACAAAAATATTTGGTGAATTTTAAAATCATTTTGGATGACCCCAAACTGCATATTTCTATAAATAAACTCTTCATCCAAAAAATTTTGCCCATCTCTAGTTAAGGATATATAAAATAGATATTGTTTATCCATTGCACATTAGTCTGTCATCTAAAAGCTATCATCTCTGATCTTGTGTCTACAACAGGATGGCGGGGATATGCAGTGAAGATTGTATTGGTCTGGCTTTGCTTCAAAGTTCTTTAAATAAATAAATGGTTAGGAGGGAATGAAGTTAGTGTTTACAAAAAAGGTGCCACAATGACAGTCCTGAAAATCAATATTCTTTAGTGATACACAAAACAGACACAGCATAAATAGTAGCATTGCCAATTTTCTCTCACAGACAAACCAAAGTGAGGTGGATGAGAGGTGAATCTGATCTCCATGCCCAGACTCTCTTTGGCTTTTCTGCTTAGATTTCCAGCAGTGCTGTCAACTGTCATGGCAATGAGTTTTGTGTGCTATGAACACAGGTGTCCTTAGAACTGGACTTATACCATCAACTCCTTTTACTCTAGTCACAAAGCAATCTTCAGATGGTAGCTATTTTCACTTGCTGCTGAAATGGATTTGAATACATGATTCTTAGTTGACACTCTATATCCCATTGCTACTTCTGTGAGTCAGGCAGTGTCTTGACTCCTGTTTTTTTCCCTTTGTCCCTCTAGCCCCCTATGTTATTGTACACCTTCTTAAAGCCTTCTTTTAGTTGTTTTTCCTGGTACAGCTCCACCCTTCTGCCCCTCAGCATTTAATTTACTTACACTGCTATTTATCTCACTTCTTAATTTACCTATAAGTTCATAGGTGTTACCATACTGGTGCAGAATGTGGGTCTAGCATGCAGCCTCCACCAGTGATCAGTAGCTTGTGGTTCATATGAAAGTGAGAAATTTCCATAATGTGTCTAGCCATCTGTGCAGTTATGTACATAGGACGTGAGGGAAAGAAATTCCACTCTGACCTTCTCAAACGATCAGCTTGGACCCTCAACATGAAGTGTGTGGGTATCCTAGCTAGTTATATATCAGAGGGTAGCCGTGTTAGTCTGGATCTGTAAAAGCAGCAAAGAATCCTGTGGCACCTTATAGACTAACAGACGTTTTGGAGCATGAGCTTTCGTGGGTGAATACGATGCATCTGAGGAAGTGGGTATTCACCCACGAAAGCTCATGCTCCAAAACGTCTGTTAGTCTGTAAGGTGCCACAGGATTCTTTGCTGCCTTAGCTAGTTATATGTCATCTCTTCCCTTGGCCTAACCGGAAACTTTTAGACTCTGGCTGTTGAATTGTTTTAACATAATATACAACATAATAAAATGATGTGAAAGCTGGATGGTGGGGTTTGATCAGATAATAAACAAACTTACTCAACCCATTAAGAACATATGAAGAGTATATGTATTCCATATGTTTGATAACATATACAGAGCCTTTGAAAGCTTAGCTTTGATGTAATGCCAACTTTGCATTGACTCACAGACTTTCAAGGTAAATTAATTTTGAAAGAAAGTGAGAATAGAAATTAAGATATTTTTGCTTAATATATAAAATGGACATATCTTGTCTTCTGAGATGTCGAATGAGCTAAAAATGAGACAATAAACTATTTGTTTGGAAACGTGTTTGTTAAATGATACTGATAGCATTTAGCTAGGCTAAATCCATGCTAATCCTTTGGTACCAGGTAGATGCAGCATTTATGTACTGTGCCTGAGATTATCACATTTGGAAATCTTGACTCCTGGAACCAAAGTTAGAGCCAGTAATAAGACAGATTTTATCACTAATATAAAATGAGGGAGACTGGGGTGTTTGAATGACTGGTACTGGAATATTAAAGTTTTCATCTCTGTCACTGGTCTGAACTGGGCTACAGTTAGCAGTGATCAAAATGTGAAATGAGTCAGTAATTCCAGTCCTTTTTTGGCAGATGTGTCCCACTTGAAACCAAAATTGGCATTAATTGGCACCCTGGTTGATCGTCTTATCAATGAGGGCAAGGCCTGAAGAGTAGGCAGTCTGACCTAGCATTTCTCCCCAAGAAGAGGGCCAAAGAAGGCCTGAGTTAAGATAGGAGGAGGGACTGTTCATCCTGCATGTTTTCTAGAGAGCTGACAGTCTGGCATCTTTCACAAACACTAAATGTATCACACGGAAAAATAATACCAAATAAAAGGCCTGATTCTGCTGTCAGTTACACAGGTATAAATCAGGAGCTACTCTCTTGAAGATTGTGGAGCTGTGCTTGTGTGAAAACTCTGTAAAGGAGAGGCTGGCAATTTATACCTGATTCTACTATCCATTTGTTCAGTGTCTGATGTTTTAAGATAGAAGTTTAAAAAAGCTAATGCTAAACAACTTCAGCCAATCAGAGAAATAAATACAAGAAGAAAATGTTTCTTAGAGGGAAAAGGATCATAGTACTCAAGGGAATGATCTGGACTCTCCTCTCTGTCTTTGCTTAGTGTTGCCTGAGGAGTCAAGAAACGAAGCCTTTCCAGAGAGGCCATTTTCAGTTTTGCCACATCTCTTTTGAGAACACTGTAAGAACTTGTTTACACAGAGAAATTGGCTGGCATAGTTATAGCAGAATAATTATTCCACTATAGCTGTTCTAGTGTAAACGCCTCCCACCCCTTGTGTAGAAACTATTCCAGAATAAAAGTGCCTTGATTCTAGATTTATTAAAGTGGAGTTATTATTCTGAAATAGAGTCTCCAAGTGTGTGTATGCGAGGGAAGCTATACTGAAATAGCTATAGTAGAATAATTATTATGCTACAGTATGATAGCCAGTTTCCCTGTCTAATCACACAAACCCAAATACCCTTACCCTACCTCACCCCTTCCCCCGAGGCCCTGCCCTTTCTCCAAGGCCCGGCCCGCTCACTCCATCCCTCCTTCCTCCATTGCTCACTCTCCCCCACCTTCACTCACTTTCACCAGGCTGGGGCAGAGGTTTGGGGTGCGGGCTCTGGGCTGGACCAAGAGGTTCAGAGTGTGGGAGGGGGCTCGCAGCTGAGCCTGGGGCAGAGGGTTGGGGTGCAGGCTGCAGGCTCTGGGAGGGGGATTGGGTGTGGGAGGGGGCTCAGGGCTGGGGCAGGTGTTGGGGTGTAGGAGGATGTTTGGGGTGCTGGCACAGGGAGGGGACTCGGGGTTGGGGTGCAGGCTCTGGCTGGGCGGCGCTTACCTTGGACGGCTCCCGGTTGGCGGTCCAGTGGGGCTAAGGCAGACACCCTGCCTGCTCTGGCCCCACGACTCTCCTGGAAATGGCCAGCATGTCCTGGTGACCCCTGGGGGAGGGGCCAGGAGGTGCCACACGCTGCCCCTGCCTGCAGGCACCACCCCTTCACCTCCCATTGGCCACAGTTCCCAGCCAATGGGAGCTGCAGAGTTGGTGCTTCAGGTGGGGGCAGCGTATGGAGCCCTCTTCTTCCCCTAGTGGCCGCAGGGAAGTGCTGGCCACTTCTGGGAGAGGCGCGGGGCCAGAGCCTGCCTTAGCCCTGCTGCGCTGCCTGACTTTTAGTGGCCTAAAGTCTCCTGGTTTGACTTCAGCAGCCTCTGGGAGATAGAGCCTGATTCTGAGAGATTCTTGGCGAAAGGAGTGTTGGCAACCCTACTGGGTACACAATACCTAAGAACCTTCCACTACGTGCAAGCAATAACGTGGGCTTAACTCTCCACCTAAATCTCCATCACATAAACCTCTGAGGGAGAACCTGACAGGAAAGTGCTTTCCCCTATAGCAATGTGGTAAAAATAAACCTAAGCAAGCACTGCGTTGCTCCCCAAGCTCCAGAGTGTAATCTGTGATATGGTGTGGTCAGCAGTTAGTCACTTTTTCAAGAGAAGTCCCAGTATATTCTCTTTATCATCAATGACATTCACAACCTGAGCAATAAATTCAGCTGAGGTGCACCAGAGAGCAGTACCATCAAGCAAGCTTTCTTAATACAGCCACTTAGCGTCAACCCAACATACTGCTGTTCCCCAGACACCTCCAGATAGAACCTCCAGCCAAAAGTCATTACTTCAAGGACCTGCTGGATCCTCACCCACATTAACAGCACTGTTCTGATGCCCAGCAAGAATTCCACACTCACAAGAACTGCAGAAATGTCAGAGCATTAGTGGTTACTCAAGACTCTGAGTATCCCGGCATTGGTTTGATCCTGAAGATGGTCTTTCTTCTCACCAGCTACCTACTCCTAGGACTAGACAGAGCCAACCATTAAGGGGAGATGTCATGGTATAATTCCCCACTCTGAACCTTAGCATCCAAAAGATGAGTACCAGCATGAATTCCTCTAAGCTCAATTACCAGCTTAATACTTGTAGCGCTGCCACCTACCAGGAATTCCAGTGCCTGGTACACTCTGGTCCCCACAAAACCTTGCCCAGGGACCCCCAAGACCTAGACCCTCTGGATCTTAACACAAGGAAAGTAAACCCTTTCCCGCACCATTGCCTCTCCCAGGCTTCCCCTCCCTGGGTTACCCTGGAAGATAACTGTGATTCAAACTCCTTGAATCTTAAAACAGAGAGGAAAATCCACCTTCCCCCCTCCTTCTCTTTCCCCCTCCCAGACTCTCCATGAGAGAGAAAGTAATCCTAACACAGAGACAAAATTAACCTCTCTCTCACCCTTCCCTCCTTTCTCCCCACCAATTCCCTGGTAGATCCAGACCCAGTCCCCTGGGGTCTCACCAGAATAAAAAAACAAACAGGTTCGTAAACAAGAAAAGCTTTTAATTAAAGAAAAAAAAAACAGTAAAAATTATCTTTGTAAATTTAAGATGGAATATTTTAATGGGTCTTTCAGCTATAGACACTGGGAATACCCTCCCAGCCTAGGTATACAAGTACAAATTAAAATCCTTTCAGCAAAATACAAATTTGAACTCCTTCCAGCCAAATATACACTTGCAAATAAAGATAACAAACATAAGCCTAACTCGCTTTATCTACCTAGTACTCACTATTCTGAACTTATAAGAGCCTGTATCGGAGAGATTGGAGAGAAACCTGGTTGCACGTCTGGTCCCTCTGAGAACCCAGAGTGAACAGTAACCAAATTCTAACAGCACACACAAAGCTTCCCTCCCTCAAGATTTGAAAGTATCCCGTCCCCTGATTGGTCCTCTGGTCAGGTGACAGCCAGGGTCACTGATTTTGTTAACCCTTTACAGGCAAAAGAGATATGAAGTACTTCTGTTCTATTAAACCCTACTATCTGTTTATGACAGGAGATAAAAGAGAAGAAAAGTGGGAAAAATAGGCTGGCTGTTCAGACTTCAGTATTACAGAGCAAACAGCATTTTGACTACGTTGCCACAAGTCCTCCTCTTTTCTCCCCTTCACCCCCTTTTTTGTGCGTTTCACTAAATTTTGTCATTTTTAGATGTGAGAATAAATATTTCTGTAACTGTTCTGATTTATCTGTAAGAAGCAAAATTCTAAATGCCTTGCCTCTTTGTAAATGTTTAGGTCTCTCCAGTACACTCGCCATGTGGAAATGCGTAGTTCTGCTGTTGCAGAGTGAAGAGCTGATAGTAAGGGATACAGCTGCTGATGTCATAAGGGTGGCCCAGTCTCAAAGCAATATCTGTAACAAAACAGGTACAGTTTGGTAATTTTTCTGTTGACTTGGACATTACTGGGTATTTGAGAGAAGAAAATATTTCCCTTTTCAGCACAAAAGACAGTGCTTTAATGCTTGATAATTGTAAAGTGACTCTCACATCTCTTATCACAGTGTGACATCACATACTGTAGAAGAAAATGGTTAATTATGGAGGTTTAACACCCTTTTTTTTCTAGTTTTTACATTTCTTGGTATAATGTGGATATAGTTATGTGTTTTTTTAGGAGAGACTGCTACAGTATTTAGAGATGGTTCTTCATGTCATGAGTCAGACTGGCTCTGGTATAAGCAGTAATTTTGGAAATCCTGATCCATTTATATTAAATCATAACTGGAGATAAGGAATGGAAGAGGCTGCTTAGACCCCAGGGCAGTGCAGCCAAAATATTCTAACATGAGATGGCAGGGGACTGGGAAACAATGCTCCTGTGCTCTATTCCTGTCTTAGCTACTGATTCATTGGTGGGACCCTGGGAAGAGCCCCCTCATGTGATCACTTCCCAGATTGCTGTAAAGGGAGCCAGGTGCTGAACCTGTCAGCTTCTGAACCTCTGGTATTTTAAGCAAACAGAGTCTGAATGGAGCCTAGCCACTGCTCATAGACTCATAGACTTTAGGGTCAGAAGAGACCAATGTGATCATCTAGTCTGACCTCCTGCACAAAGCAGGCCACAGAACCCTACCCGTCCACTTCTATAACAAACCCCTAACCTATGTCCGAGTTATTGAAGTCTTCAGATTGTGGTTTGAAGACCTCAAGCTGCAGAGAATCCACCTGCTGCTGTGTTAGGGCCTCTGGACACATTTTTAGAGTGTGAATCTTTGGTCTGGCACCTTCTTCTGAAAGCTGTGACCATGCAACCCCCTGCTCAGCCCCTGGACCAGTGCTGACTGCTCAGACTCCTCCTGTAGCTTCAACATACCTTCTCCCTGAAGTTTCCTCACCAATCCAAAAACATTTGTTGGGCTGGGGTCAGAGTCATATGGGGCCATCCATCCATCATCCCCTTCTCCTCTTCTGCCCCATGCTTCCTATGTCTATGTCTGAGTCTTCCTTCTGTGATTCTTTTTAAAACTCCTCCTTTGTTGCTTCTGTCCCTTCGTCTTGCTGCTCCTAACTTTCCACTCTCTTCTCTTCCGCTTCCCCTGCATACAAATGGAAACTATCTTCTCTCAGGTCCAGCAAACCTTCTTAGCATGTCTGTTGTCTGGTAACTAAAGCACAGTCACTAAAGTTAAGTACTCGCCACTATCCCTAGGGCTGGGTATGTGCTAGGTCCTACCTGACCTTGATGGATACACATATAGAGACATTTCATAATACAGCAATTACTTTATAATAGCAACCAGAATTCATAAATTGTATTTAGATTCCCCAAATCATCACAGGTCCCTTATGTTCTCTCTGCCTCAGTTTGCTCATTTGTACTATGTTTATTAGTTTACAGAAAAAAGCTCAAAGACTATTATTAGCTTTAACTAAGCTTGAATATTATTCCATAGAACTTGGATGGTATCTTACATTATTTTGACTAATCCTGTTTCTTTGCCATCATATCTTACAATGGAAATGAAAGTAATTGAGCGTGAAAGTTTAATTTCTGTATAGATCAGAATGAAAAATGGGTGGCAAGCATTCTGTTATCATACATTTTGTGATTTTCAGGTCCTGCAATGAAAGCTGTGCAGGTCCTGCAATGAAAGCTTTTAAAGCTTATTGTTAAACCTTGTAATTTTTCTTCTTCTCCAAAAACACTAGTTAACGTGAGTGATTACGGCTTCTTATATTTTCAGTTTAAAGAGACATCTGTTTTGTTTAGTTCATCAAGCCTTGCTCCAGCCCTAAAACCCGGTGTATTATTATATACTGCCTTCTGGAGATTGATATAGCTGCAATGTCTAGCTTTTCTTGCTGATCCTGTAAGACATATAATTGATGTGATTTTGCCAATAGAAGCCTAAATGGAAAGAATGTCAACAGGATTTTCCATTTATTAGAATACAGTGCCTATCTGCCATGATTATACAAAAGTCACCATGCTGAAATCCGTCTTCTTTATTATTTTTTCTAATTGTCAGAAATATGAGTGTTTGGTGCTGGCCATGCCAACCACCCTCCCTACCTTTTTTTTTTGTGAACATCACTTGTACCAGCATTTTGCACAAGAACCTCCTCTGAGTTTAATTTTTTTGTGGACATATTTAAGCCTCCCCTGAAGAGGCAGTGCTGGAACTTTTTAACAGGACAGCTTCTGCTTTAATGTTTGATTAATGTAATGTATCCAATGAGGCTATTCGTGGCATGATAACTGTTCCTGAAGTTTCATATAAGATTCAAACTGGTCCCATTTTTCCCTACCAAAGCGTACAGTAGTGGGGCGTGTGTGCCTCTGTGCAGAATTATAGAATTGTAGGACTTGAGGGGATCTCAGGAGTTCATCTAGTCCAGTCCCCTGCATTCATGGCAGGACTAAATATTATCTAGACCATCCCTGACAGGTATTTGTCCAACCTGCTCTTAAAAATCTCCAATGATGGAGATTCCACAACCTCCCTAGGCAATTTAGTCCCATGCTTACCACCCTTACAGTTAGGAAGTTTTTCCTAATGTCCAACCTAAACCAGCTGTGTTGCAATTTAAGCCCATTGCTGCTTCTCCTATCTACAGAGATTAAGAAGAATATTTTTTCTCCCTCCTCCTTGTAATAACTTTTTATGTACTTGAAAACTTTTATATTGTCCGCTCTCCATCTTCTCTTCCCCGGACTAAACAAACCCAAGTTTTTCAATCTTCCCACATAGGTCATGTTTTTCTGGATCTCTAATCATTTTTGTTGCTCTTCTATGGATTTTCTCCATTTTGTTCACATCTTTCCTAAAATGTGGCGCCCAGAACTGGACACAATACTCCAGTTGAGGCCTAATCAGCGCGGAGTAGAGCAGAAGAATTACTTCTTGTGTCTTGCTTGCAACATCCCAGAATGATGTTTGCTTTTTTTGCAACAGTGTTACATTGTTGATTCATATATAACTTCTGATCCACTATGACCCTACAGGTCCCTTTCTGCAGCACTCTTTACTAGACAGTCATTTCCCATTTTGTACATGTGCAACTGATTGTTCCTTCCTAAGTGAAGTACATTGTATTTGTCCTTATTGAATTTCATCCTATTTACTTCAGACCATTTCTCCAGTTTGTCCAAATCATTTTGAATTTTAATCCTATCCTACAAAGCACTTGCAACCCCTCCCAGCTTGGAGTTGTCAAGTATAATTCCCAAATCTGGTCCTTAGTGTCCAAAATATGGGTACTAGCATGAATTCCCCTAAGCTTAATTATCAGCATAGATCTGATAGCGCTGCCACCAATCAGGAATTTTTAGGGCCTGATACCCTCTGGTCCCCCCAAACCTTCCCAGGGGACCCCAAGACCCAGATTCCTTGAGTCTCACAACAAAGGAGAATAAGCCATTTCCCTTCCCCCTCCTCCCTCCAGGTGTTCCCTCCCTGGGCTCCTGGAGAGATATACAGATTCAAACTCCGTGAATCTAAACAAAGGGATTCCACCCTTCCCCCCCTTCTCTATTCCTGTTAAGTACAGACTCAATTCCCTCGAGCCTCAACAAGGGGGAAAAAAACAAAACAGGTCTTCAAAAGCAAAACTTTTAATAAAAAGGACGAAAAAGTAAAAGGTTTATCTCTGCAGTTTAGATGGTCAACAATACAGGGTCTTTTAGCTTATAGAAAATGGATAAACAGCCTTATCCAGAAAAAATACAATTTAAACTATTTCCAGCAGACTACACATTTGCAAATACAAAAAAACAATATAAAAGCCTATATTGTCTTTCTACCTTTGTACTCACAACTTGGAGACAGAAGATTAGAGAGCCTGGAGATTCCTGTGGTCACTCTCAGAGCCCAGAAAGAGAACAGACCAAGAACAAAGGACTCACACTCAAAACTTCCCTCCACCCAGATTTGAAAAAGTCTTGTTTCCTGATTGGTCCTCTGGTCAGATGTTGTTTGTTAACCCTTTCCAGGTGAAAGAGACATTAACCTTAGCTATCTGTTTATGACAGGAGTCATCTGCAGACTTTATGAGTGTACTCTCTCTGTCATTATCCAAATCATTGATGAAGATATTGAACAGAATTGGACCTACAACTGATCCTTGAAAGAACCCACTCAATATGCCCTTCCAGCTTGACTGTGAACCACTGATAACTACTCTCTGGGAACAGTTTTCCAACTGTTATGCACTCACCTTATAGTAGCTCCATCTAGATTGCATGTATCAAGATAGAGCTAATCTTAACTTTGACTCTGCTTCTACCAGATGAGATATTTGAAATTTGAGTCTATGTATTAATAGCAAATTATGAGGTTGGTTGGTTGGGACGTGCATATAGCAGTTATGGTGCACTTTCCCATGATTTCTACCACATTAGTGATGTCTGTGTTACCCCACACATGTGTGGCAAGTGTGGGCTGGTGTGAGACCATATGTACCTCTTTTAGGCTATGCATTATGATTGTAGAATAATGAGATCAGAGGTAAATGATCTTACTGTACGTTTTAGTATGGTTTTATGCCCAATAACAACTACAACCTTACACAGTTCTTTGATATGTTAAATGACCTCCTTGAAGGACAAATGCATTATTATTTAGTACAATACGCTAGTGTTTTTTAACCTTTTTTCATTTGCGGACCTTTGAAAATTTTCAAATGGAGGTACGGACCCCTATGGAAATTCAGCCTGTGCTCCACAAACCGCTACCATAGAAGTCTTAGACTGAAAACTGACTAAACAGAATTCAACTATGAATGTTGCTCGTGTTCAGCATGGCATTTGACTCAGTATGAGAAAGGGTGCTAAGGTGTGGGCTTCTGTGGTAATGACAACACTTCCGGGTTTTACCTGTAGGTGGGATATTCACATACTTTTGATTGATCAGAAAAACGGAATGCCTTTTCTGTGACCTGAAACTTTATATTCATAGTCACCTTTCGCAGACCCCTTAGACATAGTCTGCGTAGCCTGAGGAGTTCACGGATCACAGATTGAAAACCACTGCTATGCTCCATGGTTTTTGATGATTGCAATGCTCAGCTCCATCTGCTGGCTAATCCATGCAGCTGCATATCAGAGTTAGTTTTTAGATGGCAGTGGCAGAAATAGAGACAAATTAATAAGGATAATATAAAGCAGTTACCAACATGACAATGGTGTGTAAATAAAACTTTTGTCCCTCTTGTGGATTGGAAGGAAAAGTGCACAGAAGAGCATCTTTTCTGAGAGAGATTGTGCTAAACCAAAAAACACATTTCTTTTTTATAGACTAGTGTTACTTTCCAGTACTGTCAGTAAACTGAAGTTCATTTTATATATATTTTAATTTATTTTGAAAAGCTGGCTTTAATTTTGTTCTAAAAATTGATTCAGATGCGGATGGCTGCTGCCATTTTTCTGAGAAAGTCATGACATATGGAAACCAAACTGTCTAATTAAGAGCAAGATTAATTATTGTTTTGTTTGCCTAAAATGGAAGCTTGTCAGGTAGTTAAGGTCTTACTAATGACCTCTCCATTACAAATCCAGTCAATGACTAAAGTTATTGGATGTATACTGACTTTGTTATTGCTTTGTCATGCATTGAGGTGTAAACTTCTGTGAGATTGTTTTATTGCTGTTAGTATGAGGGAGGGCACAAGAAGTATGGTTTTCAGTGTAAATGTATAATAGTTTCTTTGAAATCTAATTAAATTAATGACTCATGGCCGTGTACTGTCTAGACCCATTCACAGCCCTATTGCTTATCCCAGAGCTTATTCCTTAAAAAGAAAGATGATTGAAATCAAAGAACAGGGACCTTCCTTCCTTTACTCGTGGTCATTTTCCTGAATGTCCTGAGATGTTCAGGTAATTCAAGGCTGGAATGAAAGCTGCATCTATTACTGTATCATTTTCAGTTTGGCTTTTGTTTACGAAGGAAGAAATGTCTTGAGTGAGGCTGTGGGCTTGTTGAGATTAGAAAAATTTCACCTGTTTAAATAAATCATTTTATAATTGTCCTGGTTAAATGTTTGCAAACCTCTAATATAGTTGCCCTGAAATAAATTAGCCCTAATACTGGTAAATTTAAGACCTGTTTAAGTGCACGTACATTAGGACCTAGAACCAGATTAACTAGATTGATTTAACATTGGTTTAGTTACATTGTTGTAGACTTGGGGGTAGAGCTGTAAATGAGGCTAAATTTTTTAGACGGGCTTATGTAATTTAGCAGCGTAAATCGCTTTTTCAAAAGTAGTATAGGTATGTAGGAGCCTAAGTTTCATTGAAAATAAATGGGATTTTTAGGCTCCTAAATGCTTATATCACTTTTGAAAACAGGACCAGGGCTCCTGAGTCATGTAGTTGTGTTTGAAAATTTTGTCCCAGGCCTATAATAATTTTTGTTCTGAAGGCCAAAAATGTAGACCTCTTAATCCTAATCTGAATCTACAATTCCAATATTTTACCATTAAGAAAGTATCAACAAATAACATGAATGTGCCAGAAGTCCTCATTTGACACAGGGCAATTCAAAGCCATCTCTCCTGATTTCAGTGCTGCTCCCTGCTGTCTCTCTGTGTCATCTAGGAAAAGTGGTCACTCGGTGCAAATGACTAATATCCCAACCTTTGAAGCACCAACAGAGGTTCTTCAGCACACACGCACACACACACTCTCTCTCTCTCTCTCTATTGTTTTCTCTCTCTCATCATGAGACCATAGAAAAATAGACTCCCCAGGGCGAAGATTAACCACTGTGGCTAATGTTTGTGCAGCACTTTGAAAATGTAATGCACTATGTAAGTGTTGCTTATCATTTCTAGGCGCCAGTATATAAGAGTTGAGGGAAATCTGAGGGCGTCTCTTATTAACAGAGGGGCTGATCGTAGTAGTTGTTAAAGGCAGGGGATAAGCCAAGGACGAATTCTCCACTCCACTCCCCCAAATTGTAAAGGAAGTTTTGTTTTAACTTAGAGGGCAGAGCCCTAAGACTTCATCTAAAGTTTATATGAAGACAGACACAGGACTTACAGTTCAGTGAGTGAATGTCTTGTATGCGTCACTGCATTCTTGCTGTATCTTGCTTAAACCTGTCAAACCAATTGCAGTACTACAGCATTTGTAGTGTCTCAGTAACGAGTAGGGTTTGGCTACATTGTTTTACCTTTCACCCAGGGCAAAATAATTATTTCAAATTAGTTAAATTTACTGACTGTGTTAGACTTTTTGTTGTTTTTCTATTGAATTCACATTTTATCAGGCTATTCTGAAGCCGTCAGTCCATCTCTATTTTCCCCCTCTCATGCCCTCAGCAGAAAACTCACATTCAGAGAGAGTAAGAGGGAAATGAGACTAGTTGCTTCACTGTGGAGCTGGCCTGGAGGAACGAAGCACCCCCAGCCATACTGATTTAGTTCCACTGAAGACTTACTCACTTCCTTGGCAGTGCTCACTGAGGAATAGAAATCACCGTACTAGAGAGAAGATTTGGAAGCTGTTATCCCAGGATGCATCACTGAAGATCATTAGGGTGCTCAATACAGTATCAGTAGGGTGACCATAATTTCCTAAAGGAAAAACAGGACACTGCAGGGGCCAGCCCAAACCCCCCCTTCCTCCCCCCCCCCCCCCCCCGCGTGGGGCCGGCCTGAGCCCCCCTGCTGCCCACCCACATGGGGACAGCCCAAGGCCCCCATATACCCCTGCAGGCCGGGTAGCCCAAGCCACCCACTGCTGCTCACTCACAAGGGGACAGCCCGAGGCCCCCTGCTGCCTGTCCACATGGGGCCAGCCTGGCCCAAGCCACTCTCCTGAGCTCTCCCTCCCGCACGGGGCTGGCGTTGCTGCTCCCCGCCCTGCACATTCATCCTCACTCCGCTTTAGTTTCATGATCAGTTGGCAAGACCAAATGGGACAATGCCCAGTTTTGCTATAGAAGTTGGGATGGCTGGGATGGGGCTTAAAAAAGGGACTGTCCCAGCCAAAACAGGATGTATGGTCACCCTAAATATCAGTAACAGTATCAGCCTTGTTTAGTAATGTGATTAGTTCTGGCTTGTAGTATCTCAGTTCTATTTTATTGCATCAAACTTAAAGTTTGCCTGCAGGTTGTCAGCCTTTAAGTAACCCTTACTTTGCATATAGTGATTAGAAAATGTAAACGGGGTGCGGGATATAATAAAAAAAGTGTGGTACTGAAAAAAATTGAGTGAAAATCATTTTCAGCAGATTCACAGAAAATGTATGTGTGGGAAATCTCAATTCTTTGACTGAATCAAACTGTTTTTATAAAACTTTTCTACCTGTGAATCACCTTCCTAGTCTGCCCTCACTCTCCTCGTTACCCCCAAAAAGTTGCACAATGCGCTGTTCTCTAAAAAATACAACAATTTGGGTTTTCATAGGTAACGAAGCTGGAATGGAAATTAAAAACTAAAACTACAGCTTGATCTAAAAGCAAGCATGAAGAAAACGAGATTTTTTGGGGGGCTGCTGCAGTGTTGCTGATTTCATTGTTTGGATCATAGAATCGTAGGACTGGAAGGGACCTCAAGAGGTCATACTTCACATGCCCTGCACTCATGGCAGGACTTAGTATTATCTAGACCAGGGGTGGGCAGGGTTGCACAACTGTATGGAGGGCCGGGTAGGGAAGGCTGTGCCTCCCCAAACAGCCTGGCCCCTGCTCCCTCCCACTTTCCGCCCCCTGACTGCCCCCCTCAGAACTCCCAACTCCTCCAACCCCCCCTGCTCTTTGTCCCCTGAACGCCCCCTCCCGGCACCCCTGTCCCCTATCCAACCCCCCTGCTCCCTGTCCCCTGACTGGTCCGGCCCCTATCCACACCCCTGCCCCATGACAGCCCCCCTGGGACTCCCACCTCCTATCCAACCGTCCTCTGCTCCTCATCCTCTGACCACCCCTTCCTGGGATCCCCCACCCCTAACTTCCCCCCCAGGATCCCACCCCCTTATCCAACTCCCCTCCCCCAACTCCCTGTCCCTTGACTGCCCTCCTGATAGGCCCCCCCGGGACTCCCACTCCCTACCGTCCCTGTTCCTCATCCCCTGATGTGGCTCGCGGGCCGTAGTTTGCCCATGTCTGATCTAGACCATCCCTGACAGGTGTTTGTCTAACCTGCTCTTAAAAAACTCCAGTGATGGAGAATCCACAACCTCCCTGGGCAATTTATTCCAGTGCTTAACCACCCTGACAGGAAGTTTTTCCTCATGTCCAACCTAACCTGCCCTTGTGGCAATTTAAGTCCATTGCTTCTTCTCCTGTCCTCAGAGCTTCAGGAGAATCATTTTTCTCCCTCCTCTTTGTAACAACTTTTTATGTACCTGAAAACTGTTATAATGTTCCCTCTCCATCTTCTCTTCTCCAGACTAAACAAACCCAATTTTTTCAATCTTCCCTCATAGGTCATGTTTTCTAAACCTTTAATAATTTTTGTTGGTCTTCTTGGGACTGTCTCCAGCTTGTTCACATCTTTCCTGAAATGTGGCGCCCAGAACTGGACACAATACTCCAGTTTAGGTCTTATCAGCACAGAGCAGAGCAGAAGAATTACTTCTTGTTTCTTGCTTACAACACTCCTCCTAATACATCCCAGAATGATGTTTTCTTTTTTTGCAACAGTGTTACACTGTTGATTCATATTTAGCTTGTGATTCATTATTACCCCATATCCCTTTCTGCAGTACTTCTTCCTAGGCAGTCATTTCCCATTCTGTACATGTGCAAATGATTATTCCTTCCTAAGTGGAGTACTTTGAATTTGTCCTTGTTGAATTTCATCTTATTTTCTTCAGACTATTGCTCCAGTTTGTCCAGATTATTTTGAATTTTAATTCTGTCCTCCAAAGCACTTGCAACCCCTCCCAGCTTGGTATTGTCTGCAGACTTTGTACGTGTATTCTCTCTGTCATTATCCAGATCATTGACAAAGATATTAAAGAGCGATTCCAGTGCTGATAGCTACTCCCCTCGTGGGAGTGGGTTTTTTTACAGCGCTGGGCTTGTACCACAGCAGTGCTTTAATGTTGGTAATGAAGACATACCCTAAGTTGTATTTCCCTAGTTTGTTTATGAGAAGGTCATGCAAGATAGTATCAAAAGCCTTACTAAAGTCAAGATATACAACATCTACTACTTCCCCCATCCACTAGGCTTGTTGCCCTGTCAAAGAAAGCTATTAGGTTGTTTTGACACAATTTATTCTTGACCAATCCATGCTGACTGTTACTTACCACCTTATTATCCTCTAGGTGTTTGCAAATTGATTACTTAATTATTTGCTCCATGATTTTTCTGAGTACAGAAGTTAAGATGACTGATCTGTAATTCTCTGGGTTGTCCTTATTTCCGTTTTGATAGATTTGCACTACTATATTTGCCCTTTTTCAGTCCTCTGGACTCTCTCCCATCTTCCATGACTTTTTGAAGATAATCGCTAATGGCTCAGATATCTCCTCAGTCAACTTCTTAAGAATTCTAGGATGTATTTCATCAGGCCCTGGTGACTTCAAGACGTAAGGATTGCCAAAGTGCTGTTTAACATGGAAGAGGAGAAGCAACTTTTATCGGTATTACCAGTATAAAGAGATGGTAAAAGAGATTGGAGTCAGGGAGGTGTAGCTGCGTGTGTTTGTGCTAGAACTTGTAGTTGAGGTGAGGAATGGGAGAAAGTGGAGAGAGAATCAGGTGAAAGTATACTAACATAGAAAGAGAAGAGGAAAGAAAAAACCCTGCTGAAATGTGCATGTCCACTCACCTCCCTGTGAAAACTTTACTTTAACTAACGTAAATCTGTGCCGAAGTTTTTCACACACACACACACACACCCTTGGAGGGACCTAGTAAATCACTTCAAAGAGAGATAATAGATAATGGAGTCTGTGTGATGTTGGTGTTACACAATGGACCTGGCATTCATCACCACCACCACAGGTGATGTCAGCAAATCAGTAGTGGCTGGTGTGATTGCAAAACTTCCAACCCAGCTGTCCTCTACTGCTGATCAATGAAGAATTTCAAGACAAGTGCCTGAAATCTAATCAGCTCTAGTTGTTAGTGAAGTAGATAAGAGTTATTCCAGCTGACCCTGCAACACCACTACCTTTTCGTCCACCACTGTTTCAAATACCATGTTTCCAGTGGTTCTGTCTATGCCTTTTAAAATACCATTGCTCACATGTCAGTATGCATTATTTGTAATTTCCCACCATTACAGTAGCACCTAAAGACTGCAATCAAAATTGAGGACCCATTGTTCTAACATAACATGTCCCTGCCTCCATGTCTTATATGAGGACATTGAGGGAGCCAGAGATTGTTATCTTAGAAGAGAGGCAAGAATAAGAGATATAATAGTCTGATTCTATAAATACCAGAAAATACAAAGATCAATTACCTCCTAAGGGAAGTTATGGGGGCACCATCACTTCATGTAATTTGTTTTAAGCTAAACTGGACAAAAAAACCAGCCTAAATGAGGAAATAAAAAATAATATCTAGATGCTGTAGCTCTATAAAATATCAATACTTCACCATACATCTAGATATTTCAAAGTACTTCCCAATATTTTCATTACCACAGTTGCAGAGTAAATAAAGCATACATCCAAAGATAACTCATCTTCACTACTTTCCGTATAGATGCTGTAGTGACAGAGTAAGACATAGTCTCTTGCAACTCCCCCAGTGATGTGAATTTGATGGGAAATGCTGGCCAAGTAGGAGTGAGTTACTCAACAGCAGAATTTGTTAGACAATTCTTCAATGTTGGTGCAGGACTTGCATGTTTAGAGACACACTGAGGTGTTAAAATCTCTCTTGGGTACTTTAGATAACACAGGTTGAGGATAAGGGCAAATAAGGGTCAAAGACCTGCATGAGTATTTTTAGTGATGCTTGAGAGTGTAGTAAAAAAGAGATTCCCTGCAGAGAAACAACAGCAGATTGAGGACTGGTCTACCCTAAAAATTTAAATTATAGCTATGACGCCCTAACCCCAGATGTAGTCAGGTTAGATTGACAGAAGAATTCTCCTGCTGACCTAGCTACTCCCTTTCAGGGAGGTGGATTACCTACAGTGGTGGGAAAATCTTCCTGTTAGTATAGTGAGCTGTAAAGATGCTGGTTCTGGTGAGACCCAACTGAGAGTGCCAATTCAAGACAAATTGCTTAAAGCAGGGCAGTTACAGTGCAAGGCTGGGGTTTCTATGCACACCAAGGCAAACCAAACCAGCCAAACAGAGAAAACTTTGGTTTTACCCCACTGGCTAACCATAAGTCACACAAGCAATTCCCTTAGACACTCCCAGTATCACCACTAGTGCCACTCGTTATGGGGACAAATGGTTATGAAAACCAATGCCCCAGTAAAAGAAAAAACGTTCTCCCAATCCCAAAGGACCAAGCCCCAGACCCAGGTCAATATACAAATCAGATCTTACCCACAAATCATGCTGTTGCCAATCCTTTAGAATCTAAAATCTAAAGGTTTATTCATAAAAGGAAGAAGATACAGATGAGAGCTAGAACTGGTTAAATGGAATCAATTACATACAGTAATAGCAAAGTTCTTTGTTCAGGCTTGTAGCAGTGATAGACTAAACGGCAAGTTCAAATCAAGTCTCTGGAGTACGTCCACAGCTGGGATGGGTCATCAGGCCTTTGTGTAGAGCTTTCGTTTGTAGCAAAGTCCCTCCAGAGGTATGAAGGAGGATTGAAGACAAGATGGAGGAGCTTCAGCTGCTTTTTATATTCTCTTGCCATGTGGTCTCTGCTTTCTTTGTCCCCAAGATAAGCTGTCCATCACGTGGCATGGAAAAACTTCAGAGTTCTGTCCATAGGCGTGTCCCTGCATACCTTGTTGAGTCACAAGGTGTGTCTGCCTTCTCTCAGTGGGTCAGTTGTATAGCTAATGGTCCTTAATGGACCATCAAGCAGGCTAGGCAGAGCTGACATCAACTTGTCTGAGGTGTCACCCCGAAGCATAGCATAAGTTTGAAATACAGACAGTATAGAGCCAGTATTCATAACTTCAACTACAAAATGATACACACATATAGACAGCATAATCATAACTAGCAAATCTTAACCTTGTCTTAAACACCTTATTTCACCTCCTTTATAAAAGATTTGGTGTCACTACAGGACCTTGGTTGCAACAATGATCTGTATGGTCCCAGTTCATGTCAATAACATCACAAGCATCTACACTGAAGTGGCAAAGAGTCCTGTGGCACCTTATAGAGTAACAGAGACATTGAAGCATGAGCTTTCATGGGTGAATACCCACTTTGTCGGATGCATGTAGTGGAAATTTCCAGAGGCAGATATAAATATGCAGGCAGGAATCAGGCTAGAGATAACAAGATTAGTTCAATCTGAGAGGACAAGACCATCTTCTAGTAGTTGAGGTGTGAACACCAAGGGAGGAGAAACTGCTTTTGTAGTTGGCTAGCCATTCACAGTCTTTGTTTAATCCTGAGCTGATGGTGTCAAATTTGCAGATAAACTGAAGCTCAGCAGTTTCTCTTTGAAGTCTGGTCCTGAAGTTTTTTTGCTGCAGGATGGCTACCTTTAAATCTGCTATTGTGTGTCTGGGGAGATTGAAATGTTCTCCTACAGGTTTTTGATATTGCCATTTCTAATATCTGATTTGTGTCCATTTATCCTTTTCCGTAGAGACTGTCCAGTTTGGCCGACGTACATAGCAGAGGGGCATTGCTGGCATATGATGGCATATATTACATTGGGATGGTGTAGCTGATCTGGTTAGGTCCTGTGATGGTGTCGCTGGTGTAGATATGTGGGCAGAGTTGGCATTGAGGTTTGTTGCATGAATAGGTTCCTGAGCTAGAGTTACTATGGTGCGGTGTGTAGTTACTGGTGAGAATATGCTTCAGGTTGGCGGGTTGTCTGTGGGCGAGGACTGGCCTGCCACGCAAGGCCTGTGAAAATGAGGGATCGTTGTCCAGGATGGGTTGTAGATCACTGATGACGCGTTGGAGAGGTAAAATGCTGCACTGCTGTAGCATTTTAAGTGTAAACACAGCCTGAGAGAATAGTGGGCCTGAAGTGAGAGCCTGTTTTTCTACCTGAAGAGGCCACCACTGTTGAAACTGCAGTAGTAAAAGAAAAGACAAGAGGTGGGCAAAAGAGGATAGAATATTATTTTGGGGACAGTTATTGAAAAGAATAAAATATATATAACTCTTCGAAAAGAGATTTCCCTGTTGAAGGAGGAGGGCACGAGTAGTAAGGAATTCTGGAAATATTTAGTATGGAAGTAGGGAAGAACGTTCACTAGTAACATCACAAAGGTGAACTAATGTCACCTGTGCTTGCAGAAGAATGAAAAGAATGGTGTTTGCAGTTAATGAGGAGGATGTTCCAATTTTAAAAAAAAGTTTAGACTGTTGTTTAGAGTGAATATCTTTAAAATACATAGGGATACTATTTGCAAGGTGTAAGAAGAGGTGAAACTGAGGTGATGACTCATTTTCCTTTTCTGCTGGTAATGATAAATGCTTTTATTTATGTATTTGAGCAGACTAGGAATTTAAGGAGAAATTGCAGCACCGATGACAGATTTAACCCATCATAGATTCAAAGGAATACATTTGTAATAGATTTTGCTTACCTGATGATGATGTTAGTCCTACACTTAAGAAGTTTGTTCCAGACGACGAAGTGACATGTGGTAGCAATTATGAAAGATTGAACATGGCTGGAAGGCATAATTAGGTGGCTTTTGGTCCAGTGTACTAGTGTCTAAACAGAGACCAAGAACAAGAGAGATTTGTGAGGTGAAAGCAGTGGGTACTACTGCTGAAATATTAAGTATGTAAATGTACTGGGGAAATTCAGTGGTGGCATTTGGCCCATTTCTTTCATTTGTTTCATAGTTAGCCTTAATAAGTATATCTTGCGTCTTTATAGTAATATTTTTGGCGATGTGCTATGCTGTTTGTAGCTGTTAATGTGCTGTAGAAAATATTTTGTATTGTTTTTATCAAAACCATTCTTCAGAGTATCCAGAATTACTTGTAAATAATTGGCAGTCTTTTACCAATTATGGTTTCTGTGGTAATTTGTTAGTCTCTAAAGTGCCACAAGGACTCTTCATTGTTTTTGTGGTAATATGATTGTTTCCATAGTCGAACAATGACTAAAACTCATTGATGAGCAATGTTCAAATGTTTTCAATAAGTTTGGAGAGGATAGAACCAGATTAACATTTAATAAATACTTTTGTGCATCTTTAAACATTTTTAGCTCAGAAAACCTTTTTTATAATTAGATATGCAGTTTGTGGCTCACACCTTTGTTTTTATTTTCAGTTGTTGCCAGTACTTAGGGTGACCAGACATACCGATAAAATCGGGACCATCCCGATACTTAGGTGTTTGTCCCGCAATCTTTGGTCGGGATGCAATTAGTCCCGATATTCCTCTTTTTTTGTTTTTTTTTTGGCTCTGCTGGCAGCACTCTTGTCGTTGTTGGTCGGTTTTGGTTTTTTTTGCTCCGCCAGCGGAACCCCCCCACCATGTGTCCTGATATTTTCTCCCTCTCATCTGGTCCTCACCTTTATTTACAAAGCCAGATTAAAGCAAGGCTGCTATATCCACAGGAAGTTGCCCGGGAAGTTCAGAATCGCTGTGCCTGGGTAAAATGTTAATGAACGACCACTTCATGGAGGTCAAGATGAACATTCTTGTGCAATTTGTGAATGAGGGATTTCTGACCGCATGCACAGTAATTGTCTTGTCATTTTGGAAGTAGAGTGTAAAAAAAATCTTTGTCCTCATAATGACATCTTTCTGACTTATTGCTCAGTTGCACTTTGCTTTTGATAAAGGATTGAAATTGTATCTTAGTTTGTTGCTCTTTCCTGTTAATTTTTTCTCCTGACTGCTTAGAGGAACAGCAAATGCCAGTGGTAATTGTCTTATTTCTATATAGATCTTATCATCTACATTGATCAAAGAACTCTTTGCAAACCATACCAGGTTACTATATAATCTCAGCTTCTCCAGTACGTGTGCAATATGCGTAAATGAAAAATTACAAAATAAAGGACTGTCCATAAACACGGCCACTTCAGCCCACACCTTCCTCAGTACAGTTGCTACGTTTCCCTCCTAACTTGGCTGAAATGTGGCAGCTGTTTAGCAGTGTGTTGGAACACTACAGAGCAGTTTATAACAGGCAGTGAAGAATAGTGTATGGTAATGAAAATAGAGGGGAAATGTATGTACATCTGGTTTATCCTTCCCTGTAAGAGGCATTCTGGAGAGTTATCATTGTGGTGCCATCTACTGGGAAGCCAGGAAGCAAAAGAATCCAGTTCTTTTTTCCTCTTGTTCAGAAGTATGTAATCCTTGCCTTGGTCTGCCTGAGCGGATGTTTTCAGAGAACTATCCACAGTGACTCCAAGATCTTTCTTGAGTGGTAAAAGCTAATTTAGACCCCATCATTTTGAATGTATAGTTGAGATTATGTTTTCCAATATGCATTATTTTGCATCTATCAACATTTGAATTTCATCTGCCATTTTGTTGCCCAGTCACCAGTTTTGTGAGATCCCTTTGTAACGCTTTGCAGTCTGCTTTGGACTTAACTATATTGAGTCATTTTGTATCATATGCAACCTTTTCAACCTCACTGTTTACTCGTTTTTCCAGAAGAGAGGAAAATTGCAAATAGGGATATTGTAGGGCATATAAAGCAGTTTACATAATGTAAAAAGAACATTTTAGTTTATAGTGGGATCAACTCTCCATAGTGTCAGAGCAGAGCTTGGACATAGCTGGTTACAAAGCCCTAATCCTGTGCCACCCAGCCCTGACAGAAATTAGAGCAGAGCTCTATCTACTCTAACTTATATCCCTACCATAAGATTTATAAGGGGTCAGAACCTGCCCACACTGCACTGCCTAAATGTTGCAAAGTGGATGAAGCAGTGTGGAGAATCTAGCCCAGTTGTCTTTCATAGTCAAGTTATCCTAAAATGTTATGCACTTTGATGTCAAGTATCGGGGGGTAGCCATGTTAGTCTGGATCTGTAAAAGCAGCAAAGAATCCTGTGGGACCTTATAGACTAACAGACATTTTGGAGCATGAGCTTTCTGGCCAGACGTGTACCCAGAAGCCTCCTACTGCAAGACAAACCCAAGAAAGAAACCAACAGGACTCCACTGGCCATCACATACAGTCCCCAGCTAAAACCCCTCTAACGCATCATCAGGGATCTACAACCCATCCTGGACAATGATCCCACACTTTCACAGGCCTTGGGTGGCAGGCCAGTCCTCGCCACAGACAACCTGCCAACCTGAAACATATTCTCACCAGTAACTGCACACCGCACCATAGTAACTCTAACTCAGGAACCAATCCATGCAACAAACCTCGATGCCAACTCTGCCCACATATCTACACCAGCGACACCATCACAGGACCTAACCAGATCAGCCACACCATCACCGGTTCATTCACCTGCACGTCCACCAATGTAATATACGCCATCATATACCAGCAATACCCCTCTGCTATGTACATCGGCCAAACTGGACAGTCTCTACGGAAAAGGATAAATGGACACAAATCAGATATTAGGAATGGCAATATACAAAAACCTGTAGGAGAACACTTCAACCTCCCTGGCCACACTATAGCAGACCTTAAGGTGGCCATCTTGCACAAAAAAACTTCAGGACTAGACTTCAAAGAGAAACTGCTGAGCTTCAGTTCATCTGCAAATTTGACACCATCAGCTCAGGATTAAACAAAGACTGTGAATGGCTTGCCAACTACAGAACTAGTTTCTCCTCCCTTGGTTTTCACACCTCAACTGCTAGAACAGGGCCTCATCCTCCCTGACTGAACTAACCTCATTATCTTTAGCTTGCTTGCATATATATACCTGCCCCTGGAAATTTCCACTACGTGCATCTGACGAAGTGGGTATGCACTTTGATGTATAATAAGCCTTTACTTGCCAGTTTTGCACTAAATAATGTACGCGTGTAAGAGTAGTACACACACTGTGTGTATCTCTCTCTCTAAATGTTCTACAAACAGGCTAGAATACTAAGTGAGAACAAATGATACCCTGGGAAACCCCCAAAACTTTACAAGTTTCTTATTAATTATTTCTGCACCTTTGGTATCTCACAGCCATAGAAGAGATATACACCGCTATCTCGATATAACGCCACCTGATATAACACAAATTTGGATATAACGCGGTAAAGCAGTGCTCTGGGGGGGGGGGCTGCGCACTCCAGTGGATCAAAGCAAGTTCGATATAACACAGTTTCACCTATAACGTGGTAAGATTTTTTGGCTCCCAATGACAGTGCTATATCAAGGTCTTGGTGAATTTCATCCTTCTTGAGGTGATTCCTTAAGATCCTTTCACTCACAATGAGATGGTAGTAAAGTCTGCAGGTCCATTCAATCCTAGGTCTCTCTAGTGAGACTGCAAGCAAGATGTCATTTCTGATGTTTGTGTATGTGTGAAAGGGAGGGATGTGGATACTTGTCCATTAAGAACTAGACTACCAAACAGCCATCAACTAGTAATGACGGAGATAATATCACCTGGGCCAGAGACTAGAATAAAATTTTTTTATTGGATTATTAATTTCCTGTGCCATAGATTTCCCACCAAATTTAGTTATTTTTCATTCGTTTTTTAAAAGCAGTCATGGGACACAAGGGGTTCTTACTTCAAACCCTGAAATGTGTTAAGCTACACTTCTTTTTTTCTGTAATCAGTTCCAAATGAGCTCTCACTGTAGGAAAAGTCAAGAATTGACTTTGTTGAGCAAATTGATTTCTCATGTATAAGGAAATCAAGTAAAAAATCTTTGGCAAGAAAAGACTAGAATCTTAACTTTAAAGATGTTGTTTGAGTTTTTGTAAAGTGCTTTTGATTGTTATCATACTTAAAAGAGTAAGACTATGTTGAGACTGTTTTGAGGGCCAGAATTATTTATAGCAGTTGCTTACTCTACCACTGCGGTGGCACCTTTGCATGTTTTTAATTTTGTTCTCTTGGCATGATCTGTTCTATGTTAATAATCACCTTGTCATGCTGGCAGTGGAAAACTTTTTTTATAAATAATTCCCAATGGTAAGATGAAAGTGTTAACAGAAATACTTAGTGGAGGTCTAAATTAACTTAAACACTTGGCTAGATCACAGGAGAGGTTAGGCTTACAATATCTTATTACCAGCACCAATAAACCCCCATTCATTTTTTTTCATTTAGTATGTTAATTACATTCTCATTCTCTCTCGTGTGCAGACACACAACAGAGGCCTATTTCAGTTTTGCATTGAATACCACAATTATATTTTAGGCTTATACTTGCAGTGTTATAAATTCACACCCAAACAAATCAAATTAATCCAAACCTCCTTCCCTCCCTCATTCCAAAAACAGACTTGTTAGACTCTAATGCCACAATTTAAAAAATAGATGTTTAAAGGTAGCTTCTTAAATCCATAGCATACGCACCTCAATAAGTGGCCTGACTTTCAGGTGTTGAGCACCCAGCAGTTCTTATTGACTGATTTCCAGGCCTGTGCCTTAATCACAGAATTATCCTTACTCTTTGACACAAGTAAGTAAACTTCCATAACAAACAGAAGCATAAACACTGTTGAAAGGCATTAAAAATTGTGCTGTACACATGCATACAGATGTAGTTAAACAAGGCATACACAGCCTAAGCCCAACAAATCATGCAGGAGTTGCAAAATTTCTGAGAAAATGCCCTCTGAATTGATACTTAGTTTACTAAACATGTTTTATTGCTACTCTGAGAAGCGGAGAAAGCTCAGTCTGGTAAACCTCATCAGAAAGCCGATGTTTTTGTGTTTTTTGTTTTTCTTCATGTTTCTTAGAAGTGGTTATCACTTCTGCGAATATTAAAAGATACAAAAATAGGGATAAAATTCCAAAATATAACTTCCAATCTAATCTCAATCACAAAATATAATCTAATCTAATTCTAATTCTCAATCACAAAATATAAATTGCTCAAATAAAACAGCCTGCAACAAATAACCTCCCATATCTAACCTTCCCCAATTCCTCAGCCCACTCACTCCAGAAATACCCAGGAAAATAGATGTTTGCTGCATTCTCTGAAGGTCACTGGCCCCCATGCTGACACTTCTCATGATAAGATCTTGTTCTCAGTTGCTTATCACTTTGCCAAACTTTAATCATTTGGACAGAAATTTTCCATGCAGGAAGTCTGCCTCATGCTGAATGTTTTTGAAAATTTCAGCCAAATGGTTCCCATTTCCAAGAATGAGGCTAGGCAAAAATACATGGTTTTGCCAGTGTTAAAAAAAAAAATTGAGATCTTTTCTTTAAAATGCTCTAGTGCCCACATGCTTTGCAGCATGAATTTTTTTGACGGGGCTGAGGGGTTGTGCCTTTTGAAATCACCCCAAATCTCAAGCATTTGAAAAATTGCAGTTCACACATACTCAGAAGAGACTTGCTAGAGATTTCAGCTTAAAACTCAGAAGATTCTGTCCCCATTGGGCATGCTGCAGCCTCTCAGAGCTCTGACTGCTGACCAGATTATGCATGCATCATCCACACAGTGATGAGCATGTTCCAGCCCAGGGGCTCAGAATGATTGTCCTTCTAATGGCTGATCTCAGCTGCTCGAGTGCTGAGTGTTGAGAAAATAAACTAAGGGCTTGTCTACATCACAAAGTTGCAGCACTGGTGAGGGGGTTACAGCGCTGCAACTTAGGAGGTGTACACATCTGCAGGGCATCACCAGCGCTGCAACTCCCTGTTTGCAGCACTGGCTGTACTCCCGTTTTGTCTCGGGTGTAGAGGATCCAGTGCTGGTGATCCAGCGCTGGTAATCAAGTGTAGACACTTACCAGCGCTTTTCTTGACCTCCGTGGAATAAGCAGGTATCCCAGCATACCTGAGGATACCTCTCTGGTAATCAAGCAGGTCTCCTTCCCCGCGGTTTGCTCCGGTGTTCTCCGAATCCCCCCCCCAAGCGGGTCTCCTTCCCCGTGGTTTGCAGGGGGGTTCGGGGAACGCGAGAGCAAACCGCGGGGAAGGAGATCTGCTTGCAGGGGGGTTCGGGGAACGCGAGAGCAAACCGTGGGGAAGCAGGTCTCCTTCCCCGGGTTGCTCCAGTGTTCCCCGAATCCCCCTGCAAGCAGATCTCCTTCCCCGTGGTTTGCTTTCGCGTTCCCCGAACCCCCCTTGAAGCCGCCCAACAGCGCTGCAGTGTGGCCACATCTAACACCACTTGCAGCGCTGGTTGCTGTAAGTGTGGCCACTCTGCAGCGCTGGCCCTATACAGCTATACTAATACAGCTGTAACAACCAGCGCTGCAAAATTGTAGATGTAGACATACCCTCAGAGAAGGAGCCAAGGAGGACATGGGAGCAGACCAAGCTTGGAAGAGGAAACCAGGCAGGCAGACTGGGACTGGGAGGCAGTGGGCAGGGAGAAAGAGAGAGATTGGATGAGGAGCCAGGAGAAGAGATCTAGGACTAGGCTGGGCAAAGAGACTGGGTACAAGGAGTTAGGGGGAGGGGAGATTGGAACTGGGCTGGTAAGGAGATCTGTACTGAGCTGTGAGGGAAATTGGGGCTTGGCCAATGAGCCTGGAGGGGACACAAGGCCTGGCTGGGCAAGTCGACTGGGACTGGGATGAGATGCTTCAGGAGTGGAGACAAGGACTGAGTAGGCAAGAAGAATGGGTCTAGGACAAGGAATCTTGGGGTAAAAAATAGTGTGTGACCATACAATTAAAGAATGCATCATAGTGCATGTACACAGAGGGGCCAATTTAAGGTTCCACGGGCAGTCTTAATTCTGGCATTTCCTAACTTTTGAATGCTTGTCTTTGCAACCTTAATAATGTTTTAAACAAAGTTTTGTGTGTGTATGCACATGCATACAAAAATATAGAACTAACATGTTGCTTTCCAACCGTTCCTGTACTTGTATTTTGCATCCTTCTCTGTCACCCTTTGTCTTGTCTGTGAATACTGGAAGCTAATCAGGCTTTCACCATGTGTTTGCACAGTGAATAGCCTGTACTATAAATAAATAATACTCTTTTACACCCTAATAACTATTTAGAAAAGAAATTTTGCAGTTTTTGGGAACGGACCAGCATAGTACGGCAAAATATTTTTATTTTGAGGCAGGCCTGAAACTATTTGATTTAAATGTTTACTGCACCAGATTTATTTTATTTTCTAGGAAAACATCATCATAATCAGTTCATGTAAAATGTCTTCCTTTTTTTAAATGGGGAAAATAAAACAAGTGTAAGATGCAAAAGCAAATCACCTCTATTTAAAAAAATGGTCCCTAGCATTATTAAAATTATAAAACACCTCAAGAGACATCAAGACTGAGTCAGAAGTCCAAAATTCCCATTGTACTTGGTACTCAAAGTGTCTGCATTCAGTTAGTCACAGACATTCATGGTTCAGATGTTGCATAGTAATTTAGATAGTGTCTTCTCTAGTCGGACATGCTCAATTTAACTAAAGCTCACAATGAATCTGAAACTGCATTGTCCCATACTTTAGAAGTGAGCCAGTTGAAGAGGAAAGAGAAGCCATAACAATGTAAATTAATGTTCAGGGAAAAATACAGATCAAGATCAAAGCATGTTGCAACTTAAGAATTCTTGGGGTAGTTCAAATATCTCATTAATTACATATTGAAGATTTGCCAAAAAGCAAAATTACGCCATATTTCATGGTTCAATAATGAATAGTTTATTGTGTTAGCAGTTGTCACCAGGAGTGGTAAGTGTATACCAAGAACAAAGATCAAGATAGCAAACAAACCTTGAAGTACAAATGTTGCACCAGTATTTACGTATAAAAATATGCAGCAATGATATGTATGTCTTACAAAAGTACCAAAACACCAAGTTAATAAAGTTTAGTTACTATTTCAGAACATTTAGCAGAATAATTGGAAGGGACAGAGTACTAGCAGACTGAAACCTGTGATTACCTTATCCAGCATTTATTTGGAAGGTGGAGAGGGTGGGGCGTGGAAGAGGTGTACTTATTTCAAATCAACGAAGTGCTTTTGTCTGAGAGCTTTATGTTGCTCCTTCCTCCCAGTTGTACTATTTTTCCAGTCACTGAGGATTACATTCCATAAGAACACATATTCCCACATTTCATTTTAACACAAGTTCTTCATAGAGTTATTACACAATACTAGGCCTTATCTGGATAAAGGAACTTATCCAGAATGCAGTTCCATTAATTACAATGGAAGAGTGAACCAGTTGGAATTAATTAAAATCAGCTCATCCTTCAAAGACTGGCTGAGGACCTTTTGCTGATAATACTTCATTTAGTCGCATCAGCTGTACTGTTCTATTATGCAGTGTTTGTGATTTGTGATGTTCTTGAAAAATATGGGAGAATATTTAAAAGGCAACTGTACTTGCTCAGCCCTGGAATCTGAAAATTCAAAATGTTGAGAAGAAGTTTGACATTAATAAACTATGAAATGTAATTAAAATCAACTATAATTATAAATACCATTTCTGAGTTTAATGATGGTAATGGACAACTTTCTGAAAGTTGGTGGTGTTTGACACTTATAGTATTACACTGTAGGAAAGCCTGTATTCTGCTTTATTACGTTTAAAGATTCAAATTTTTTTTCCTGATTATACTAGTATTGAAGCAGAAAGGAAACTTGTGTAGTCTCTTTCATTGAGCTGCCACGCTGCCCATGTTGTAAATGTTATTCAAATAATGAGGCTTCCCCTTCTGTTTCCAAAGACTATTCCAAGGTCTACGGTCTTGTTTGCACTAAAGAAGCTAGACAACTTCATGTGGTCCCCCTAGTATGTATGCAACAGCCTCTCACCCACATTCAGAAATGCTCCTCACAGTGCACCAGCATTGCATCTACAGTTTTCAGATTAGTTTTCCTTCAGCAAGTCTCACCATGGTGTGCCCTCTACCACCTCAGTCTCCACCATTGTAGTGGCAGTGTGGATGGTGACTGTTAGTGTAATAGCCTCAGTGGTACAAACAGTACTCTCACTGCAGTGTGCACCAGTCACTGCTGTTTCAGACAGGAAGATTTTCCTAATATTTTTTTATAGCCTATGTCTTCCTTTTCTTAATTGTAGCCTTTCGTTCCATAGGGCTTAAAGCTGAACTTCAGAGAGAAAGGTCCAGAAGTAACCAAGGGAGAGTAGAGGAGGGTAGACATCAGAGACTAGGATAGTGGGTGCATAATGGCTGTTTGGGCGCAATCAAGGGACAAAAGTGAGAAGACAGTGGATGCTGAGGGAAAGGAAAAGTAGCAAGAGGGCATAGGGAGTGGAGCATGAATGATTTTTTCCCCTTTCAGCTCCCTCTATTTGCCCCTTGCACTTCACCAAATATATTTAATTCCAAGGAGATTTCCAAATGCGTCTACTTTTGAAGGCAGGTAAATACCTGAAGATATTATGGGGATGGCAAAGGGAGGAGTTATTTGCTTCCTTCACACTAAGGCAGGATGATGACTCGTCTTTGTATTTGGGATTTTTTGTTTTGGCAGCAATGGAACTGGCCAGTACCAAGCACTTTACAATTTTGTTTTAAGTCGCAGCTATTTAACGCACACAGGAAGAAAAAACAGCAATATATATGGCTGCTTCAGAGCTCTAGAATTCTGCCATTTTTTCTCTTTCACAATACTTCATTCTCTACTCCAAGCTTGGTAGTGAACTTATTGAACCAGAAGATCCCAAGGGAAAAAAGTTTTTACATTGAGGGTGGGTCTAAACTTGTGGCGGCATGTAAAGTATGGGCACTGCATGAGGCGCTAGCACAGGTAAATACAGCAGTGTAGATGGTGAGGCGTGGCTCAGGCAAATAGAGTAGAGCGCCCTACAAGCCTGAACCCTAGAGTGTATACTCTACACAGGCTCTCTGCAAGCCCAGCTATTGCCTTCCATGTCTATACTACGAACAGTGTAGTGCCATGCTGCCCCGCTGATGGTGCCTTTCCCAGCCCTGAGAGAGACAGCAGGGAACGGTTCTGGCAAAGGGAGGGCAGTGGGGAAAGGCTCCAGCAGCTCCTTGCTGCCAGAGACTTGTCCTGCTGCCTCCACACTACCAGAGCCCTTCACAATGATGTGTAGCTGCACACAGCAATGGGTGTTGGCACAGCCTTTTACTGCAATGCGCACAAATCACTGCAATTGTAGAGAAGACCTTAGCTACTCCTCAGTTCCTTTACCCTCTTTTTTTGTATTGCAGTGGCATAGCCTCCGCAAAATAAAGTTTCCTGTAAAGTGACATTTAGTAAAAAGATCTTAGTTGTAATTAATATTTATTGAGGAGAATTCATCTATCCAAGAAAACATCCTCTTTCATCTCCATTGTTTTAGTTTTAATTTTTCCTCAATTTACTGCCTGATACATTTGTTGAGCTGACGTGGGTGAAGATATGGTTTATTGGTGATGTTCTCCTTTAGAAGATTTTCCTTAACTTCTACGCTAAACAGACTTGAAAGTACCTTTGGGTGCAAAATGTATTTCTTCAGAGACAAAGTCTACCAACAGACATTGTTCCTGACTCTGTTCTCCTCCCATAAGCAATAGGGGTTTTGCCTGGGTCAAGAGCACAGAATCACATCTTTCATGGAGTTAAACCCAGATCTGTATAAGTACTTAGGCATCTAAACCACAGACTTAGGCACCTAAGTCTAGGGTTGAGGTGCCAATGTCCCAGGTTTTGTTCCACAGTGATCCAGAAAACTCTTGCCAAGCCCAGTAGGCACCTAAACTCATTAAGTGCCTATGTTTCAGCCTCTCTATTATGTGTACTGCTGCCTCTCTTTACGCGTCTGAACACCTAAGTGGTGGTTTCCCGTTTGTGGATTTCTAAACAGAGATAGGGCCTGGTTGTGCATTGCTAAAAGAGGAAAAAGAGAGAGGCACCTCCATGCAGCCTGGGCTAGGCACCTATCCTGGAGAGAGAAGCTGGGGCTTAGCGCACAGCCCCTGCTGTCTGCATCACTCTTTGGCTAGCTTAGATGGCTCCCCTCCTAGTGTGCTGGCTTTTGAGCCTATCTCTTCCCACTCAGCTTTGTGGCTCTGTATTGTTCCTGTGATTTTTCTAGGTGCCTAAAAGTGAGGTGCCGTGACACTCAGCATTGCAACACTTAGGTCCCTTTGTCGATCCCACCTCTAGTGATTACTTAAAAACTTGAGGCTTTAATAACCTTAGGTAAATCATGTCCTCCATTATTTTATTCATGTGCACAGTTAGGAAATTTGAATATAAAGAGGTTGAGGTATCCTCCTCAGGTGCTGGGTATCTAACTTGATCTCTTTTCCATGTTCTCATAAACAGAGTTATTGATTTATTAAGCACCACCCTTTACATGTGTAATTAGAGTATTAAAAGCCTAGTTTGTTTTGTGCAGTTTGCAGTAAGTGAAATGCCTATTTATACAAATCTTTAACTAGAATTAATCGGTGGTTAATATAAAATACACCACTACCTCGATATAACGCCACCCAATATAACACGAATTCGGATATAACGCAGTAAAGCAGTGCTCCGGGGGGGCAGGGCTGCTTACTCTTGTGGATCAAAGCAAGTTCAATATAACACAGTTTCACCTATAATGCGGTAAGATTTTTTGGTTCCCAAGAACAGCGTTATGTCGAGGTGTAAAATCAACTTGTCCTAAAATGTATTTTATTGTATTTGCACTTATAATATAGGGTACCCTATTAAGGGTTTTGATTCACATACTTTTCTTTTAAAAAGTACTTTTCTTAAAAATCAAGACCTTAAATGGAATAGCTATCACTTAAGAAAAGTTGTAAAGGATTAAAAATAGCTGTTGGAAGCCTGAAACGAAAGGGACTCCCTCACCTTGAAATTTAGTCAATTAAAAAATAAGAATAAAAGGTACTTTTCAGGTACTGCCCCTGTCCCCAGGTTCAATTGTCACTTCTCATATTTCTGCTAATAGTCACAAATGTTCTAAAAATATTACATCATTTGTGACCTTATGAACCCCCTGACCCTGCAAAGACTTTAACAAATGCTTAACTTTAGTCACTGTGAGTAATCCCACTGAGGCCAAGGGAACTACTCACAGTGTATAAAGCTAAGCAGATCCTTAAATCTTTGCAGGATCGGGACCACAGATAGTAATTCAGGTTTAAACTTTTTGTTTTGCAGCATCACCCACAATGTTCTAGGAACTCAGTATACAGATATACACAGGAAAACATAGTCCTTGGCCTAAGGAGCTTACACTCTAAGAATTCAAGCAGTGTTCCGGGATGGGAAAGAAGGATATAATCAAGATGTAGAATGATATACTCCTTAATGTAAAGAAAACAAATTAAATGCAAACACTTCAACTATAACTACCCCTCAAACTATGCTTTATTAGCTAACCAATTTTTTGTAGGTGACACAGAAGAGTTGGGACTTGCTTTCCTTCTTCTTGGAGCCATATCTTCAACTATGCCCCTTTCACTGGATGCAGCTGTGACGGGGAGAAGCCAAAAGTGTGGGGAGGGGATAAGCTATATCGGCACACCTGGGCTTTTATCGGTATAAGCTGGATCCACATTAGAAGCACTTTGCTGGCACAGTGTACCAATATGCTTAAAACAGTAAAGCACTCCTACTGTAGATCTGGCCATAGAGTAGGTTAAGGTTAAGCATAAGGGCTGCTTTCAGGTTGCTGGCTGGATATGGTCCCTATGGAACCTGCCAGAGGTTGACAGAGTGTATTGTGCTCCACTCATGGTCCTGACACTCCCATCCATGCTCCAACACATCCCCTATGCTGAGGGCTGCAAATGTCATCAGAGCTGTCTGACTGAAACCTTGCTGGGGATTACTTCCAGCTAGGGGGGGAATGTCTCCTTTCCATTCCCTTAGCTCCATCTAAAGAGCACAAAGGTCCCAGAGCTGTGGGATGGAAACTAGTCGCTAATTTTATAAACCAACATTCAAGTAGCAACTTGGTTTCCTATATTTTTGTTGGGCCCCCATGTATGACCAATATAATAAACAGTATCCTTTTTAATGAAATGGTGTCTTTTAGCACAAGATACAGAATTATTTTTTTAATTAAAATTTTGAATTTAAATGCAATTCACGGTTTGTGTTTGGCAAGAAGGGTTTCCCACTCACAGAATTTGGGAGTAAGCAAAAAGGAGCAGCTTTAAATGGAACAGCACAATAACCAAATTCTTAGGTATATGTTTAATTTTAATTGTATTTGTCTTTTAAACTGTGTTAATCTCCATATTCATATTGCCGCTATTTCTTTATTTCAGTAAGCAGACCATATTAACCTGTATCCTTATTCTCTTCTAAATTTAGAACAAATAGATGAATAAAAAAATAGGTGTTACTTGTTTTCAGAACCTGTGAGATTCTCCATGTTTCTCTTTAATAAATACTTTTAGCAGCCAAACGGCACTCGGGAAGTATTGGTTTTCTGCTGACTACTGAGGTGCAGTTTTCTTTGTGAAAGGTGATAAAGGCAAGTGGTAAATGTCCTAAGTTCATCCCCTCTAGAATTTCTGCTGTCTGCAATTATTTCCTAACAAACACCTTTTCAAAGCAAGTCTGGTATGTAGAGGGTAGACATTTTTAATACTTAGGACATCTATCTGCTGCTGTGAGAGCTAGAAGATTTTCTTTCTTTCATGTTCGAAGAGTGAGTTTTAAACAGTTCTGTGATAAATATATTTTTGTGTGTCTTATGGCTCAAGAAAGAATTTCAAAAGGACTGTCAGGCTGAAGCAGTGACTCTGAAGAATAGCTCAGGGCTATGGACCTTCTTGGGTTTTTACCTGCTGCTTTTTCTATAATGTGGGTATTTTTCTTCTCTATTTTATCAATGTGCATATTTGCCATCTCTCTTCATATATCCTCATCTGGAAAAGCCGTCAAAGAGCTTCATATAAGCAGGTTCTCTGTATACATTGCATGGCTGTAGAACTGTGCTCCAGCTTTCCGGACTCTCTTCCCTAGCCCACTAGGTCAATGGAATTTCTTTCCCTTAAAGACGTTGCATATTTTGTGATGTGTACACACACAAAATATTAGATAAATGTCTACCTGCAGCAATACGACACTGAGTTGTGATTTCAGGTTATATGATGAGAATAGGGTTAGCCCTGTTCAGTACATAGAGAAGAGGTACAAAGAAAACTTGAGGTGCTGCAAAAAGTGTTACTAGTCAGTCTGTAGTTGGTGATTTCCTTTGTGTGAATAGTGAATCAATGCACCAGCATGGTACTAGGGACACTGTGCTGCTGAAGCTGCCATTTATGGGATGAGATGTTAAACTGAAAACCTGACCTGTCATACATTAAAAAGAGAGGCATGTATCATGTTGTGTTTAAGGTACTGAAATGAGACTCAGTATATCTGGATTCAGTCCCCAGATTTGCCATAGTTTCACTGTGAACTTCACTAATTCAATCGTCGCTTCAGTAAAATGAGGATGATAATATTACCCTACTTTACAGGGTATTTGTGAGACACTGAGTTACTAGGATGGCATAATAACCATGTAATTACCTACCTATCTAGATCCCATGGCACTTCTTACAAAAAGTAAAATTTGCTAAATTTCAGCTTGATTTACTGTATCCCATCTACCTAAAAATCCTCCTTTAATTTCATTCTCCTAAAACCTGTTGTTGCTCTTGGATAGCACAATGTTGTTGTTTGTGAGCCCCAACAGGATTTTTATACTGAGCTCTAAATATTGAACCAATTTGTTCTATTTATATTTGCATTGAATGACAAATTTTCTTCTATAACTTGCACTATTCTGCAAACTAAAGCTAAATTATTGTTTGACAATTACTCGTGTAAAACCAGTTAGGAAATAGTTTATAGACACATAACTCTAGTTTTTAATCTTTGTTCTCATAGTCTGTCCCCTGCCTTTTCTATTTTGTTTGTATTTTATCATTCTTGGTATGTATACTTCATTCCACTGTACTCAATGTTTGGATTTTTTTCCCCTCAATTCTTAGTATAATACAAATGTTTAAAAAGAGTATATTTTGAGGATACATAATAGGCTACCAAGAGAAATGTTCACATCTGGCGTGATCAAAGGACTTGTGGTATATGAATGTGTATGTGGGAGGTCTGTTTCTTCCTCGGGTGGATTAACAAAGAAAACTCAAACCACTATAGTACTTATCCCCCTCCCCCCTCTTTATGAAAATTTACTTCCTGAACATAGAAAAACATTTAATACCTTATTTTTGTCTTCTATTTTTCATTTTAAGCAGTATTATTAATTCTTATGCTTTATCTTGTAACTACTAGTTTAAAGCACGGAGCATTCTGTGTATTTCAACCACTGAAGTGGCTTTATTTAACGAGATAATAATCTTGTTTATGACTGACATTTTTGCATGTTGTAACTTATACATGTCCTAGAGTTTTGAGAACTGATAAGTGATCATTTCAACACTTCTGTAGTGAATGAGCCTATAGATCCTGCCCTTTATGGAATGCTTACATTGTTTGTTATCTTCATTAGTAGCCTCTTGCAGTCTGACTCTTCAGATTCAGTTCCTGCTATTCTATTTTTCGTTAGTAGTAGTAAGTTGAATGACTAGATAAGTATACAATATCTAAATGATACAGACAACTGGTTCTGAACAACATTGTTTACAATGTGAGAGGCTTATAATACTGGGTCATTGAATCACTTTCGTTAGGACTTTACATTCACATTACTCTGAATTATGAACACAAGATCAAGTAATATATAATATAAGGCTAATTGAAATCAGTGATGTTTGTCTATTGCCTATAAACATTAAATACTTCAGTGAAAACTTTGTAAATTCTTTTAAAGTTACCTATAAAGAAAGTTGTATCCTTCCTCTTTATGCATGCATATAACATCAATTATTGTCCTTTTACTTTGCACTTATGTAGTACTATTCATCTTCAAAGCATTTTACACATATTTAGTCATTGATCTACTCCATGCCGGATTTTCAAGTTGCTATGTATACCTGTGATCTCAATATGAGAAATTATACAGATGAGTGATGGATAAAATAACAGCAAAAATACTTCAATAATCTAGTTCCTGTACATCAGTGTCTGTAATTATTAATGTTAATCGTTCAGTTAATTAGAGTAATAGAACATATGCTATCTTGGGGTAGTGAGTAAAGAAAGGGTGGATTGATTCAATGTATGCAGCTGGACATATAGTCAGTCCCAAAAAGAAATGATCAACATCAGTGATTGGGCTATGCTACTGACCCCCAGGATCTGGTTTGGATATGAATAGAGACTTCTTTACTGTTTTTAATTAAATAAATACTACCAGGAATTGTGTGATTATGGGAGACTTTAACTTCCCAGATAGAGATTGGAGGACAAGTGCTACTAAAAATAGTAGGACCCATATTTTCCTCGATGTGATAGCTGACAGATTTCTTCACCAAATAGTCATCGAGATGATGCCATTTTAGATTTGGTATTGGTGAGTAGTGAAGACCTCACAGAAGAACTGGCTGTAGGGGACAACCTTGGTTCTTCAAGTGCTTGCTCATATCCATTCCCGTATAGGTGTGTGTGCTTGCCACATACAGTAGGGCCAGAAGTATCTGTAGGGGACTGGCTCTGGCGCTGTCTGGAGTGGTATGCGTATGCACTCGTATAAGGGGCGCCACTGACTCCCCCCACCCTCAGTTCCTTCTGACCCCCAGTGACGGTGCTGGAACGTCTCCTTGCATCAGCAAGCTTACTCTTCTCAACTGTGCCTAGTTGTGAACTTTCTGCATATAGTTGTTAGAAATTCATTCGTTTTGTAGTTCCCTTAGTGTAGATTTAGTGTTAGTTTGTTAGTCCCAAACAGGACTTAGCATAGGGATGGGGCATGCTCCAGTCCCCACGCTTCAAACCTTGTGACTGTTGCAAGAAATCCATGCCAATCAGCAGTCCCCATAGAAGCTGTCTGAAGTGCTTAGGGGAAACCCATGTGAGTGTCAAATGCGCATTTGAAAGAGATTCAGACTGCAGACCAAAAAGGAGTGGGACATTTGTCTCTGAGCAGGGCCGTCCCTACCCATATGCACAGTAAGCAGCTATGTTGGGCACCAGGAAATTTGGGGCACTACATTTCCTGGTGCCCTGCGCAGCGGCATGCAGCTCCAGCCCTGCTCCGCCTCTTCCCCATGGCCCCTGCTCCTGGTCCACCTCTTCCCGCCCCCACCCCCACTCCACCCCTTCCCCAAAGTCCCCGCCCTGCTCCGTCCCCAATCCCCTGAGGTTTGCTGCAGGGGTGGGGCCTGCACTTACTGCACAGTAAGTAGAGCGACTTGGCCCCAGCCTGCTCCGCTACGCCAGTGAGTGCTGGGGGGCAGTTCCCCTCTGCCTCCCAAGGCTGGGAGCCAGGGGAGCAGATCAGAGCGGGCTGTAACTGTGGGGTGGTTGCGTAGGGCACCAAAATGCCTAGGGATGGCCCTGTCTCCGAGCGCTCCTTATGGAGTTGTCCCTGGCGCCGGCCTCAGAGCCGACCAGATAGAACGCTGCTCCTAACACCGCAGCCTCAGTGCGGAGTGCACCACCGGCACTGGCCTCAGACCGGCACCAATCCGCATCCCTGGTACCGACTAAAAAGCAAAGAAAGGCCAAGAGGGGGCGATCTCCTGTGTCCCATAAAGGGAAGGAGAGGACTGGAGAAGAGCAAAGACCTGTGAGGGGCAGGTCTTCCCCTCCAGATGGTGGCCAGGCTCTGACTCCCACTGAGTGGTTGGGCCCACTAAAAGATCTGCCCACCACCCTGGGGAGCAGCAGAGGCACTTGACACCTGGCGGTGCTATCCACGCCTGAGGCCTTTCAGGACACTAAAGACATTCTGTCCCTGCCAGTGCCACCCATGCCAGCCACTGAAGTGCCCCATTCAAGGGGTAAACCAGCCTTGGGACCCTTTCAATGTTCCCCATCAGTGTGGCACTGTTCCTCACCGCAGGGGGCGCCCTGTCAGCACTTGCCCAAACAGCACCACTAGCCCCCAGATGTGGGTCAGATTGCCTGCCAGAGTACCCAGCATAGGTCCCCAGACTCCAGGCAGTGTTCCTCAGGCTGAAGGCAGTGATCGCCAATGAGCTGCACAGACCTGCAGGAGTGGCACCAGTTCCACATGGGAAATTATTAGTTAAATTGGAGAAGATGGAGATTAATATGAGAACTGAAAGGTAAGAAGGAACTGGCTAAAGTGGAGATTACAACAGATCATATTGTCAGGCTGGAGGGAGGTTACTAGTGGAGTTCCTCAAGGATTGGTCTTGGAACCAATCTTATTCAAGATTTTTATTACTGACTTTGGCACAAAAAATGGTAGTGTGCTAATTAAAATTTGCAGATGACACAAAGTTGGGAGGTATTGCCAATACAGAGGAGGACCGGAATATCATACAAGGAGATCTGGACAACCTTGAAAACCGGAGTAATAGAAATGGGATGAAACTGAATAGTGCAAAGTGCAAGGTCACATGCTTATGAACTAACAACAAGAATTTTTGTTACAAGCTGTAGATTTTTCAGTTGGAAGCGACAAAGACGGAGAAAGGCCTGAGTATACTAGTTGATCACTGGATGATTATAAGCCAGCAATGAAAAAGGCTAACACAATCCTAGGGTGCATCAGATGAGGTTTATCCAGTAAAGATAGAGAAATGTGTTAGTACCATTATATGAGGCACTGGTGAAATCTCGTCTGGAATACTGTGTGCCATTCTGGTCTCCCATGTTTAAGAAAGATGAATTCAAACTGGAACAGGTGCAGAGAAGGGCTGTTAGGATGACCAGAGGAATGGAAAAGCTGCCTTATGAGAAGATACTCAGTGAGCTTGGCTTGTTTAGCCTAACCAAACACAGGCTAGGGGGAGACATGATTACTCTCTATAAATACATCAGAGGGGTAAATACCAGGAGGGGAGAAGAGTTATTTAAGTTAAATGCCAATGTTGCCACAGGAACAAATTGATATAAATTGGCCATTAGCAAGTTTAGGTTGAAATTAGACAAAATTGATAAGTTTATGGAGAGGATGGTATGATGAGACTGCCTACAACAGTATACAGCTGATATGCGACTGCTAGTAGCAAATATCCCTAGCGGCCAGTGATGGAGCACTAGATGGGGAGGGCTCTGAGTTACTATAGAGAATTCTTTCCCAGGTTCTTTCTAACAGTTGGGTCTTGACAAAATGCTTAAGGTCTAACTGACCTCTGTATTTGGGGTTGGGAAGGAATTTTCTCCTGGGTCAGATTGGCAGAGACCCTGGAGGAGTTTCACTTTCCTCTGCATCATGGGGAACAGCTCACTTGCAAGTTTAAACTAGAGTAGATGATGGAATCTCTGCAACTTGAAATCTTCAGTTTAAATCATGATTTCAGGACTTCAGTAACTCAACCAGAGGTTATAGGTCTATTAAAGGAGTGAGTGGACAAGATTTTGTGGTCTGCAATATGTAAGGCAGTGATGAGCAACCTGTGGCCCACGGGCCGCACATGGCCCATCAGGGTTAGGTAGGGCCAGTGCAAGGATGTTTTGCACCCTAGGCGAAACTTCCACCTTGCGCCCTCCCCCGTCCCCGAGCCCCTGCCCTGAGGTGCCCCCCTGCGCCATCTCCCCCCCCTCCAACCTGAGGTGCTCCCCCTGCGGCAGCTTCCCATCCCCCCTCCGCCCTGAGGCACCCTCCTGCGCCCCAGCTCACCCCTGCTCCGCCTCCACCCCGAGCACGCTGTCAATGTTTCACTTCTCCCACCTCCCAGGCTTCCGGCGCCTAAGCTGATTGGCGCCGCAAGCCTGGGAGGTGGGAGAAGTGAGGCAGCCATGGAGTGCTCAGGGAAGAGGCGGGGCAGGGGTGAGCTGGGGCGGGGAGTTCCCCTGCGTGCCGCCCCACCCCCCTTGACCACCTGCAGCATGTCTCCCCATGCCACCCTGCCCCAGCTTCTTCCGCCTAAATGCCGGCGGCGACCGGGGTGGCCGAAGATCTGGCTGCCGTGGTCGCTGCTGAAGAAAATGCCGCCCCCCAAATCCTAGCGCCCTAGGCGACCGCCTAGGTCGCCTAATAGGTTGCACTGGTCCTGGGGTTAGGGTGACCAGATAGCAAGTGTGAAAAATCGAGATGGGGGTGGGAGGTAATAGGAACCCATATAAAAAAACAAACAAACCAAATATCGGGACTTTCCCTATAAAATTGGCACATCTGGTCACCCTAATCAGGGTAATCTGCTGACGGGCCGTGAGACAGTTTGTTTACATTGACTGTCCACAGGCACAGCCGCCCGCAGCTCCCAGTGGCCATGGTTCACTGTTCCCAGCCAATGGGAGCTGTGGGAAGCAGCAGCCAGCATGTCTCGTCTTCCTGCTTACCCTCTTCTAAACTCTTAAGACAGAGAAGTTGCTGTTCTCTCTTTCATCCCCTTCCCATATCACTGTACTCTCCCTTCACAGAGAATTGGATAAGTACATGGTAGATTGGTCCATCAATTCTATTGACCAAAATGATCAGGGACACAACCTGATGCTCTGGGTGTCCCTAAACCTCTGACTGCTGGAAGCTGGGACTGGATGACAGGAGAATGGATCACTTAATAAATTGCCCTGTTCTGTTTACTCCTCTGAAGCATTTGGCACTAGCCACTGTAGGAAGACATGATATTGGACTAGATGGACCATTGGTCTTTCCTTCCTTTGCATTTGTGTTTGCCAAGTCCTAGTGCAGATGTCAAACTCCTTTGTGGATCTGTTGTTCAATTTGCATATCTGAAAATCAGCTGTAAAGTAAGTGGAAAATACACAATAGAGATCCTCGCTGCAGCTCAGAGGGAGTTGCTTCCAGTTTAGTCTTTTTCTGTCTGCATTTTTGTTCATTTTTAATCTCAACAATCCTTTTCCTTCATCAGATGAAATGAATCCTCAGAAAGAGGAAGTCAGTGCCAGCCTCCAAGTGTGACTAACTTTCTGGGTAGCTGTGATTACATCATTCCACCTTCCTTTGTCCTAGTAAAAAGGTGTCTTGGAGAACAGCATTACTTTAAAAATAAGCCCTTTGCATGAATAGCTTTTCTCTGGTGAATATAGATGAACCTTGTAAAATCCATTTTACATCATGCTCTAGACAGAGAGTTTGCCTGTACTAGGATTTCCCCCCTATATTTTCCCACTGTTGCTACCACTAGTGAGCTCTACTGCTGATAGCAACAATGGGAACTCTATTGTAAACAGAGCTCTAGAAGGTTGCTGGCATTTTTACCATAGTCATCAAGAGCAAGCAAACACAGTGATTAAAACATAATTTGCACCAGCTGGAAATCTAGGGAAGAAACGCAGTGTAGAGAAGAGCTTATGGGTACAGTTTATAGCATGGTGGTTGATCCATTTTTGCACTGTCCAGGGAAACTATATTTGCATCCTGCTAGCAAGACCTGTGTTTAACCCAATTCTGGCCAAAGGTGCCTTGAACTCTTATGTAAACGGCCTGAATTTTTCTGGCTTTTGGGTTTATTTTAACCTTTGTTGTTTTGTCTATATTTGTAGCCCACGAAAGTTTATGCTCAAAGAAATGTGTTAGTCTCTAAGGTGCCACAAGTACTCCTGTTCTTTTTGCAGATACAGACTAACACGGCAGCTACTCCAAAACCTGTCATAATACTGAATGTTACTATCTGCACAACAGTAATTTTTAAATGTAATTGTCATAGGTGTTTCATGTATTATTCTGAAATAAGAAAAGAGCCCAACCCTCACAGTTGGCTAAGCATATAGTTCTAACTACTTGTGACTGTAAATTAGCATTCTAAATTTGCTTTTATAAATTCAGCCTTGGTACTCATATGAGAGCTCACTTATTGCCACTGTTAATGTAAAATTATGTTTGGTCTCAATTTACATTAATGTTCCTGTTTTCTCTCCATAGAGTTTGCCTTTCGTGTAGTAAATGCATCAATGGCCTTGGATTTAGCATTTGGCATACTGTGTGAGCTGCTTCAGCAGTGGAATCAAACCAGTGCTGGTGTCCCAGTGTTACTGGAGTGGCTGCTGGGAGAGGATGAGCAAAAAAAAGATTTGGAGACTACAACACTGGTAATTCTAATAACTATTTAATTTCTGGAGATGGAACAGACTTAAATTTTAAAAATATTCACAGTGACAACAGTCTGTTTAAAATAAATAAATAAATTGGGCCTGATCCTGCAATTCTCATATAAGTAGTCCCATTGATGTCAACCCTAAACCATACCCTTTTTAAAAAAAGTTTAATGGACTTCCTGGGTTATTTTAACATATCAGTTGTCACTCAACATTTCAAAGATGCAGGGCCTGATTTTCAGAGGTGCTGATCAGCTATACAACTGATTGACATTAATACCTGTTTTAGATGTTCTGCATGTCTGAAGTCCAAGCCCATTACTCCTGCTACTATTGGTTTGCTTCATGCTATTGTACTAGTTTTTCCAGAGCTTTCAAATTTTGTTATATTCTGTGGGCTCAATACTGAAGGCCATGTCTACATCTACAATTTTGCAGCGCTGGTTGTTACAGCTGTATTAGTACAGTTGTATAGGGCCAGCGCTGCAGAGTGGCCACACTTACAGCAACCAGCGCTGCAAGTGGTGTTAGATGTGGCCACACTGCAGCGCTGTTGGGCGGCTTCAAACCAGGAAAGGAGACCAGCTTCGCCGCGGTTTGCTCTCGCGTTCCCGGAACCCCTCTGCAAACCGCAGGGAAGGAGACCAGCTTGCTCGGGGTTCGGGGAACGAGAGAGCAAACCGGGAAAGGAGACCAGCTTCGCCGCGGTTTGCTCTCGCGTTCCCGAACCCCCCTGCAAACCGCAGGGAAGGAGACCTGCTTGTTCGGGGTTCCGGGAACGAGAGAGCAAACCGGGAAAGGAGACCAGCTTCGCCGCGGTTTGCTCTCGCGTTCCCGAACCCCCTGCAAACCGCAGGGAAGGAGACCTGCTTGCTCGGGGAACGGGAGAGCAAACCGCGACGAAGCTGGTCTCCTTTCCCGGTTTGCTCTCGCGTTCCCGAACCCCTCTGCAAACCGCAGGGAAGGAGACCTGCTTGCTCGGGGTTCGGGGAACGCGAGAGCAAACCGGGAAAGGAGACCAGCTTCGCCGCGGTTTGCTCTCGCGTTCCCGAACCCCCTGCAAACCGCAGGGAAGGAGACCTGCTTGCTCGGGGAACGAGAGAGCAAACCGCGGCGAAGCTGGTCTCCTTTCCCGGTTTGCTCTCGCGTTCCCGAACCCCTCTGCAAACCGCAGGGAAGGAGACCTGCTTGTTCGGGTTCCGGGAACGCGAGAGCAAACCGGGAAAGGAGACCAGCTTCGCCGCGGTTTGCTCTCGCGTTCCCGAACCCCCTGTAAACCGCAGGGAAGGAGACCTGCTTGCTCGGGGAACGGGAGAGCAAACCGCGGCGAAGCTGGTCTCCTTTCCCGGTTTGCTCTCGCGTTCCCGAACCCCCCTGCAAACCGCAGGGAAGGAGACCTGCTTGCTCGGGGTTCCGGGAACGCGAGAGCAAGCTGGGGAAGGAGACCAGCTTGATTACCAGAGGCTTCCTCCTTCCACGGAGGTCAAGAAAAGCGCTGGTAAGTGTTTACATTGGATTACCAGCGCTGGATCACCAGCGCTGGATCCTCTACACCCGAGACAAAACGGGAGTACGGCCAGCGCTGCAAACAGGGAGTTGCAGCGCTGGTGATGCCCTGCAGATGTGTACACCTTCAAAGTTGCAGCGCTGTAACTCCCTCACCAGCGCTGCAACTTTCTGATGTAGACAAGCCCGAAGTCTTGCACACATGAATCATCCTCACTCATTGAAACCATTGACTTCAGTAGGTAGGTAGGACTATTTGCACAAACAAGACTTCGCAGGATTGGGCCTACAGAACTTAATATTGTATGTTAGGTGCTAACTTGCCTTTGAAAGGCCAAGAAATATGAATATAATACTATAAACTGGTAGTAGTGGCAACAGCTACATCTTTGAAACACTGGCTGACAACTGATATGATAAAATGACCGTTCAAATGTCTTATGAAACTTTTCTTAAGCATTTGGTTTAGGTATGTCTTTTTGATGTTCTACTACTGTTTTGTTGACAGATGTAATTTTCCTTTATTAATTAATCTAGTCCAAAAGCTCCATGATATACCCAATTACCATACTGATTACAGAGGTCTCTGTATAATACAAGACAGTGACACAGTGGAAGGCAAGCTAATTCTGCACTCCTCAACACGCACATTTTAATATTTAGGCTGTTTTTTTACTTCCACTATTTCAAAAATAAAAGTTACATCATAAGCACCTGATTTTTGGAGATATGTCATTGGCACCCTGGGAAACTTTGTTTTTTGCTTTCCAAATCTTTGAATAAATTGAAGATACGTATATGAATTCTTACCCTCACATAAAACAGCAAATAAACTGTTTTGGTAATATTTTATATCAGCATTATTTCTCCTTAATGTTGTTTAATATTTGATTATTTCCCCTTTATCATCAAACCACTGATCCTTCTTGTTTTTCTTTTCATTGAGATGGAAGATGACAACCTGTTTAATAAAGGGGAAGTGAATTTTTGGGCAGAGACGCTGACTAACGTCAGACAGCTTAGTAAACATCTGTTCTTGCTCATACCAGCCACTCGCTTAAATTTGCCAGATCAAGGAGAATTCCTTCAATTGGCAAGAAGAGCATCTGATCAAGCGAAGCTTGTTACACAGCATCTTAAAGAGCTACCTCCAACTCCAGAATTTTCCAGAACTGTGGAATTCACAAGATTAGCCATTCAGAACGAAAGAATATCAACTTGCCTTAAGATATTAACCTTGCTTGAACTTGATGATGATGCTTGCAAGAACAAAGAAAATCCTGAAAAATGAAACACCGGCAGTTTGTCCTGTGCTGGTTGTATAAATTTTACTACATTGTGAACAAAGAGTTGAATTCTCTCTAGGTTTGGGACGGGATATATTTGTTTAATGACTGTAGTAAATTTTTTTAATAGTACATGCTAAAAACACATTTTTCATGAGTCCATTGAATCTTTGTCAGACTTGCTGTAGGAGAATATTTACTAATTTCATTCAGACCAGCATAGTTTATTGCAGCTACTGTAGGACGCAAAGCAGCTAACCTTAATATTTTCCATTCATCCAGGTGCAGACCACCTGCAAATCTGGTGTGTTTTATCCCACAAGCTATTCCTCCTCTACTCCAATGCCATAATTCTTGACTTTGTTTTTCCTTTTGTCAGCATGTAGCAATTCTTAACTTACTCAGAGTATTAAGTTGATACTATTTTATATTGATTTTTTAAAAAAGTGTTCTTAAAAAAAATATATTGGCTTCCTTTGCTTGCCCATTCCTGAATCAGAGTTTTTAACTTCATTTAACTTCATTCCATTTTTAACCAGGGGGAAGTAAAGGAGCCTGATTTTTAAAGGTGACTTCTTCTTTTGCAGGTGCAAATAGATGTGTAAGTGCTGCCTAATTGCTCCTGCAAAGAAAATAGGTATCAGAGTGCTAATAGTTTTGCCTTCAAACCAGAGGCTGGGTTTGAAGCCCTTTCCAGAATGAAGACCGCCATGTTCAAAATAAAAGTATGAGGTCATACTTCCTCACTTAGAGTATGCTTTACTCTGTAAGTAAGGTGTGAGTAAAGATAGCAGAATCAGGCCTTTACAAAATAGAGCAAATCTGATAGCAGCCTTCTGATGGTGATCAGAATAATTTTATTTTGACATTACTGTCTGGTTTAGGAGATCTGGAGTTCTCTTATGTATGTGTGCTTTGTAGATTTCTCTTTCTGAATTCTTGAATTTGGTTCCAAGATAATAACAAGTTCAAATAAAAAAAATTAAAAGACTCAGTGCATTATTTAATCAAGAGCTAAAACCTGTGTAGCATGCATGCAGTAACCAAAACAAAGATATAACTTGCTTTAGACTGATTTTTTTTCTAATTATCATTGCAGGAGTGATGGGGTTATGATCAAACAGTAATTCTTTATTTTCACTTTCACCCTTCATGTCTTTTAGTACATGTTAATTGGAAATCTTACTGAAAAGTAATTAATAGTTCATTTCAATACAAGGTTTTCTGAACCTCAGTACTTCAGACACTTTGTTATATTCTTAGTATCCCAGTAGGTGGCGCTATAATACAACATTTTCTAAGAACTAGTGAAACAGTCCTGAGTTTCACATTAACGTATATAGCTTAATCTTCAGTGTAAACCTGAAGCCCAGTTCAATTAGTGTAAAATGAATTTCTCTAGCAAGTATTAGTTGTATCATTGTTAATTTTTCATAATACTGTTATAACTAGAATGGGCTGCTAAACTAGGCTCTGAAAAATATTTTGAAAAATGCATTAGATTGTCACAATTAAACATTTTTATTTGAGTTAAAAGTGGAAGAGAGCAGTTTGATATATTTGTTTTCCACTGCATAAGCACTAAGCTGAAATTAAAGCCAAAACAGAATATTATCTTTTATTTCAGTGACTTTTTATCATAAATATTTTCTGTAACTGCAGTTTCATGATTAAGCATTTCTCATGTAAATAACTTACAATAATAAAGAAACATGAGATTTCAATGAGGCAAAGGAAAACTTGGTTTACAATGAAAGGACAGTTCACCAGTATTCAATTTATCCTATTTATTAATAGATAAAAACAGAATCCAGATTAATCGTCATAAATATATTTTATGAAAAAGCTGTTTTGTTCATTAGATTAATAGCATACATTTTATCTCAGCTGTTCATAAGTACATTTGTTCAACACTAATAGTTAGCAACTGTCACTTTCCACACCTTTCCAACTTTTTTTTAACATCTGGTGTAGCTATTCACTTTTTATGGTATAATACAAATAGAAATTAATCCCTCTGAATTTCAAAAACCCTTCACTGCTGCTCTTCTTGTGTGGAGCTTGGTAGTTTGAATGGTATCAAAATGAGTAAGACAACTTTTAACAGCACAGTATAGTATATCCACAAGATTTATTAACAGAACATAAGTAACTTTGTAAGCCTCCAGAACATGGTTAATCAGTGAACAAAATTACTTTAAATCTTAATCTTCCTTATCCATGTTTTTAAACGTGTAACTTTAAGTAATATCTCTTAGTTTATAGAGAGCAAATAATTTTACATCATCTTGCATACATTTCACCACATATTGTTGGTGACTTGGGTTACTGTATAACTACTAAATCAGAAACCTTTAAACCTTAAACAGCAGCTGCGGAACAGGATTAGCAAAGTCTAGTAGAGAGTACTTATCTGTGATGTATTTGATCTAAGTCAATGTATTTGTTGTTCAGAGGCTGATTATACACTGTTTTTTGCATGATTATCTTCATGCAATATCTATGTATTTAGACTGGTAACTAAGGGGCAGGATCTGCCACCAAGATGGTGTTTTCAAATCTTATTACACGGTTTAGTTTTTCAATAGGGGGAGGAGAAGGACGTTTGAACTAACCACATTAGCGTGAAACCAAATGCAAGGAGAAAATACACATTATTGGAAATATATAATGTTAATCCCAGTTTAAATTTTTCCCCATTTCTCATTATGTGGTAAGTCACTCACAACTGTAATGTTTTCACAGAACTGCAGAAAAATATTAAAGGAAAACTTAAGTTTTGTTTGGATACCGGTGAACATAATAGAATATTGTTGCCTCTTCTAACTGGGTTGCCTTCGCAGGGTTGAGGCACTAGAGGGTGACATATTACCATAAAACCACCGCGAGACTAAATGTCAGCATGTCACGTCCACCTCCAATTTAGCAACGCAGCTTCTCAACCGCGAGTTAGAAAGCGCTGCCAAGTAGATTAGTTTAAAAGGTGCATTTGGTGTGTTAGAGATTTGTCCCATGAAGGACTGTGGTACAGAAAGGAATTTGATTTGGTGCTTTTTTTCCCCTCGGCTCCAATTTCTTCTCGGGTATCTTATTTTTAAACGTAAATGGCCCACGTTAGAGTTTCTCGTTCTTTATAATTTATTAACACGCTGTTAGCAACTGTGACCTTTTAACAGCTTGAGCAATGGGGTGAAATATCGCACCCTTTTGCAGGAGGAGGGACTGTGCTGCTGCGCTGAGACGTTGCTAAACTGCAGCCGCTCCCAGAAGGGCATTTCTCCGCGGGGCTGGACACAGTCACACTGAGGAGGAAGCCAAATGGAGGCGTGAGCCGTTTTGCGAAAAACTGGTGTGAAGACCCGGCGCAAAATGTCCCAATAAAACGCCACTGAAGTTGCTTTTCCTTTGGTAAATTTCTTTGCAAAGTGCAGGTTTCCTGCTGACGTGGGCAGACTTGCAGCCTCGGATTTTCAGGGCTTGACATCCCAGCTTAGAAAGAACCGAAAGAGGATCAAACGTCTGCACTGCTTTTGTAACCCATAAAATGCAGGGAAACTTTTACACCAGCATCCATTTTCCCCTTGCATATGTTCCAACTGTTAGCAAACGCAAGTATTGGGAATGCAGAATCGTGCTGTTGAACGTGTTTATACAAGCCTGGATGTCGGAGTCAGGCCAGATTTATGAATGTTGCGGGGGGGAGGGGCAAGCGGGGTTACCTGCAGTGTACAGTGTGGTTAAAAACATCCGCTGTTTCTCGGGGGGGGGGGCTTCCTTTTTGGGCGTTCACTCCTTCTAACCACCACTTCGTCCCCCCGTCCCAGCTACCGTCCAGACAAGGGCTCTTTAGGAGGGAGGAGGTGCTGAGACGAGAGCTGCAGGCGAAGGGATAACTTAAAGAGCTGTGACCTGGGAGGGGGAGGGGTGCTGCAAAGCAAGGGGCCCCGCCAGGGTTAACTCTTCCCCTCCCGGCCGCGCCAAGCTCACTGCTCATTTGTCTTGAGGAGCGCGTATATCTTGGGTAGCCCAGGAACCCATGCGGACAGTGCGTGTGCCCCCCTCCCCCGGCCGAGATGTGCAGCATGGTACTGTTCCGTCCCTTGCCACTCACCCCTAGCACTGGCTTCCTTCCTCCCTGGTGCACAAGCCAGCAGCGCTCGAGCCTGGGGCCGCTCTGCAGCCACAGCTCGGCTGCACTTCCCCGGGCGGCGGCCCCCCCCCCTCGCGCACTCCGCCAGGGGAAGGGCACCGAGCGAGCGGCCCAGGCTGCGAGCGCCTGTGTCGCCGTTCCCGCCCTGCGCTGCTGCTGCCCAGGGACGGGCGTTGGGGCTCCAAGTCAAAGGAGAAGAAATTGGCTTTGCTAATCGTATCACAAGACCTTGACCGGCTGCCAAGTCTCTGTGATCTACTAGGCCTTATTGGAAAGCTCCAGGAGACGGGCGCATGGTGCAGGCGGCGCGGGACCGAGAGGCCCTTTGCTGTGCAGGAGCCGCCCGCCGAGAGGGCAAATGGTTCTTTCTTCCCTCCTCTCCCCCCTCCGCCACCAAAACCCGATCCCTTTAGCCACCCGCGCTTTGTGTTGCAAAGTAACACACCCTAGCGACCCTCCGCTAGTTACGCGGGTGCACGAAGCAAGGACCCAAAGTTTGTTTCAAACCAATTACGTGGCAAAAGTTGACGTTCGGTGGGGAGGGAGGAAGAGATGTCCCGTTTCACTCCGAGGTACTCGGATGCATCTTCCTTTTTTATTGAGCTTCCCAGCCTACTCGCCAGGAATATTAAACTGAGAGGAAAGCCCTTTCCGACATGGGCTGGTTGAAAAGTCCTAGTCAGGGAGATGGTAGCGTGAATGTCTTTTGCAATAAAAGGGAGACTGATTTTCCCGAGGCATTTAAAAAAAAAATCGGGAGTTTAATATCAACTGACCAGAGCCTCCTATATTCGTCTGCAGAGTGTTTTTCCGTCAATAACTCCTACATGTCAGCGTGGTTTCTAGGTAGTACGTTCTGTAACAAGTCTTACTTTTGAGTGCTTTCTATGCAGTTTGTATTTGTAACAAATCTATATGCACTGTGTATTCGATAAGTGCCTTCTGCATTTCCACAGCAAATCGCCATGTATAGGAGGACCATGCTTTCTATACATATGTATACGGTGCAAACTGTAGCAAGCCTTGTATGTTTTCTCTACACTAATCTGTAGCAGCTTTAACTAATATGTGCACAGTGTTAACTAATATGAGTGTATACACAGTGCACCCTGTGTATAGTGGACTGCCTGCTACTCACAGTGCATTGTAGAGCAAGCCTTGTAGAATGCTTTCTATACACTTTCCGCGCTATAACCCCATGCCTAGCAGAGTCACAAGACTGTATAGTACAATCGTGTAGCCAATGGCTCACCGCAACCCCGAGTGAGCATGACGTTAGCAGTACAGCCGACGGCTACCCCGCCCGCCGCGCTTTCTCTGCAGCTCAGCGCCACAGCACCTCCCTGCACTCCAGGCCCCTGAAAGAAATTGGCGGCGCCCAATGAGAAGCAGCGGAGCTGCTGAGCAGGGGGCAGGGCTGGGTGAGAACGACTGGGCGGTGTTGCTGGGAGACCCCGGCGGGCCCGGCTGGGTCCCGCCCCTTGCACTGTCCGGCGTTTATATATGTGCCGAGAAGAGGCTTGCAGAGTTCCAGCAGTCAGCTCGCTGCAGCAGTCGTTACCGCCTTCGCCGGGCACCCACTAACCCACCCCTGCTCGGAAAGTGATTGGACCATTTCGGATCTCAAGTAATCAGCCCTTTCCTATCTAGTCGTGGCTTTTCCAAAGCCTCCGAGGAAAGCGGGATCTTTCGGTCCTTCCTGTATTTCCGATCACTACAGGATCTCGAAATGTCTACGACACTTTTATCTGCCTTCTACGACATCGACTTCTTGTGCAAGGTAGGGGAAGAGTTTGCATTTTGTCTGCCAAGCACTTTGAACGTTTTAAATGGCTCTCAGCAAATCTGAGCACTTGAATATTTTCTTTCCAAGTTTTGTGTGACTATTTAACAAGTGGAATTAACTCTTTTTTGTTGTTGGGGGAGGGCTGCTGCTTTCCATGTGGATTGCATTTTGCATGTAACTTGCTCTGTAATCAAGTTAACATTTAAATTGTGACAGTTTGCCTTCTTGGTTGTTCATCCCTCCCAAACTGATCTGCAGTTCTCTGGGCACGGGGTTCTCAATAGATTTGTTGACTGGAAGTTTATCAAGAGTTCGAGTTGTGTTGCAGTGGGGAGCTTTAAAGTCTCTAACGCTTTTAGTTTTAAATGTGCTGAAGTCAGTACTAGATCTCCCCCAAAACTTCGAACTCTTGCAATGGAAGTCCTTAAGCTTACGCTGTGAAGGTGAAGCTTTAGCTAGAGCTGTGTCACCTTGTTAAAGACACTGCTGAGAAGTGAGTTTCAGTGCATAGCTCTCAAGCTGCAGGGGAGACATTAAGCTGTCCCACGCTCGCCCTGCAGATGTGCTGCGAGGGGGCGTTTTACCCCCGTGCAGTCTCAGGCGGCGCTGGCAACTTGCAGAACTGCTGCCCGGCCGAGTCACTTTGCAAACTCTCTTTCTCCTCCTTTCCCCCTCTTGTTTTCAGAGTGAAAAAGCCCTGACCAACCTGAGCAGTATGCTGGACAAGAAGGCGGTGGGGACCCCCGTGACCTCCCCCAGCTCCAGCTTCGCGCCGGGGTTTCTGCGAAGGCACTCGACCAGCAACCTGCAGGCGCTGGCCAACAGCTCCAAGTTCCCCAGCTCCTCGGGCTCCAGCTCGTCGTCCTCGTCCTCCTCTTCCTCGTTCGGCAGCCTGAAGGAGACGGGCACGGGCGGAGGGGGAGGCGGAGGCGGAGGGAGCAGCAGCCCCACCGCGCTGCTCAACAAGGAGAACAAGTTCCGGGACCGCTCGTTCAGCGAGAATGGCGAGCGCAGCCAGCACCTGATGCAGCAGCTGCAGCAGCAGCAGGCGGGCAAGGGGGGCGGCGGGGCGCCCATCAACTCCACGCGCTACAAGACGGAGCTGTGCCGGCCCTTCGAGGAGAGCGGCGCCTGCAAGTACGGCGAGAAGTGCCAGTTCGCGCACGGCTTCCACGAGCTGCGCAGCCTGACGCGCCACCCCAAGTACAAGACCGAGCTGTGCCGCACCTTCCACACCATCGGCTTCTGCCCCTACGGCCCGCGCTGCCACTTCATCCACAACGCGGACGAGCGCCGCCCCGCGCCCGGAGGGGGAACGGCCGCGCCCGCCGCCCCGCACCACCACCCGCACCCGCCCCCGCCGCCGCCTCACTCCGCCGGCAGCACCGGTGACCTGCGCGCCTTCGCCCCCCGGGACCCGCCGCTGGGGGGCGGCGGCGGGTTCGGGCCCCAGCGCGGCGCTGGCGAGCGGCCCAAGCTGCACCACAGCCTGAGCTTCTCCGGCTTCTCCGCCCACCACCAGCACGGCTGCGGGCAGCAGCCCGGCGGGCGCCTGGAGGCGGCGCTGCTCGAGAGCCCCGGCGGGTCCCGCACCCCGCCGCCGCCCGCCTCCGCCTCCTACTGCGACGAGCTGCTCTCGCCGCCCTGCGCCAACAACGCCTTCGCCTTCTCGGGCCAGGAGCTGGGCAGCCTCATCGCGCCGCTCGCCATCCACAGCCCCAGCTTCGCCGCCAGCCCCGCCGCCGCCGCCGCCGCGGTAGCTGCCGCCGCCTTTTACCGCTGCCAGCAGCAGCCACCGCCGCCCGGGGGGAGCTGCCCGCCGCCGCCCGCCTCGCCCCCCTTCAGCTTCCAGCCCCTGCGCCGCCTCTCCGAGTCCCCCGTCTTCGACGCGCCGCCCAGCCCCCCGGACTCGCTCTCCGACCGCGAGAGCTACCTGAGCGGCTCCCTCAGCTCCGGCAGCCTGAGCGGCTCCGAGTCCCCCAGCCTGGACTCCGGCCGGCGCCTGCCCATCTTCAGCCGCCTCTCCATCTCCGACGACTAGGGGGAGCCGGGCCGGAGAGAGGGGAGCGGAGAGGAGGGGCTGAACCCCGCGGAAGGGGGCAGGATAAACCCCGGGAGCAGAGACCGCAGCCTTGAGAACTAGCCAAGCTCGCACAGTCCTTCGATGATCCTCTTGGGTTTGGTTTTGTTTAATTGCTGAGCAAGTAAATTAAAAAGCGAGGAGAGAAAAAACTTTTTATATCGAGAGATGAACAAAACATAAATTTGCAAAAGGGCAAATGGCGACATGAACAGAACAAACCTATTTTTATAGAGAGACCTTGGAAGAAGGGGATTTTTGTTTTTGTTTTTTTGTTTTGTTTGGAGACTAGTTATAATATGCACCAGCAGCAGCCATTCCATCTGTGTGTGGTTTTTTTTTAAGCATTAGATGGGGAGGGGGGGAAACAAGACAAACCCACACCACCAGAAAGCAAGCAACAAACAATCCAGAGGGGCATGAACTCTGCATTTCAAGCCTCTCCACATTTTTATATACAAAAAAGACAGGATTTAATAAGTAGTTTGTCTTTCAAGCCAATTTCAAATAAAGACCCACACCAGTACTAAACCTATAAGCCTTTAAAAGAAAAATCCAACATCCTGCCAAGAATATGCCTTGATAACAACCCTCTAGGTTTTTTTATATAATCTATCTATATATATATATATTATAACAAATGCTAAAACTTCCATTCCAAAGTTTAATGTTGGTTCCATTGCCACCACTTAGTGGATGTTTGGCTTAGAACAATTTTTTGTTGTTTTATTTGGAAGCACTCAACTGAGTCTAGTTTGTAATTGTTGGAGAATAACTGCTGATTTTTTTTTTAATTTTTTAGCTGTTTGAGTTGATTGCATGAGTCACTGCACAACTCAATATGAAACTATTTAACTTATTTATTATCTTGTGAAAAGTATACATTGATAATTTGTTCATACTGTATTTATCGGGTATGATGAAAAGCAATAGATATATATTCTTTTATTATGTTTAAATTATGATTGCCATTATTAATCGGCGAAATGTGGAGTGTGTTCTTTTCACAGTAATATATGCCTTTTGTAACTTCACTTGGTTATTTTATTGTAAATGAGTAAAAATCTTAATTTAAGAGATTGTATGTAATATTTATTTCATTAATTTCTTTCCTTGTTTACGTAAATTTAAAAGATTGCATGGTTTCTTTATAGAAATCGGTCTCTATGCTGTGGAAGTAGTGTGAGGAATTTCTGTGGGTTTTTTAGAATGTAAAATGGTTGTAGCCCGTCCATGTAAAAAAACAAAACAAAAAACCCCAACAAAACTACTTTGCAATCAGACTTCAAAGTGGCAAACCTAATTCAAATGTGTTTAAATTAACCAAAAAGTATTTTTGTTGCCTAACCACCAATCACACTGTGATATAGTCTCAAAGTATGTAGCAATAATTGGGGGTCCCAGTGTTATGTCTCACAGTGCCTTCTCAAGGGTCCATGCTTGCCTTAAATCTTCCTCAACCAAATAAGTATTTTTCTTAATGCTTGAGATAATTTGAATGTAGGGATGGGTTTTAACTACATGAGAAGTTTCGCCACTTTTTTTTTTTTTTTTTTATAAGCAAGGAGGCCACCTTTGGATCTGAAACTTTATGCAGTACATGAACATATCTTGTTTAATTAAATTCCAAAACTTGTAATTTTTTTTCCTTGTGTAGAAAGTCAGGAGTTTTCCAAAACTTTCCTGGACGGTGGATGAATGAGCAGTAGCTTTTAGTTTTGTTTGTACATAGGTACAGATCAAGCACTATGTACTCTATTTGGACTACTTTAACAGAAGTATGTTTTGAATGTAACTAAAGGATAAGTCAACTTGAGTTGTAATATATTTTCGGGAGTCAGTTCACTACAAATTGAGTGTGAGACTGTAAACTTTGTACTGTAAATGTTTTGTAGTTCTCCCAATAAAATTTTTGGAAAAAAAAAATCAAACAATTAAAGCCATGTCTGCAAGGTGGTTTTTTATTAACTTTTCCCTATCAGAAATGTGTCTAGCTACAGATTAACCAGGTTTGAACAGCAAAATGGCTCCATTCCTGCAGAAATCATTGGTAGTCTGCCAAAACTAATAAACAATGTTCCAGAAGGTTCCAAAGTACCTAGTGCAAATCATATAGTATATCAGGCTTCCTTAGGAGGATGGTGGGGAACAGACCTTTGCTTTTTGTACCTTAACAGCTGAAATGGAAAATCAGTTATTAAATGCTTGTTAAACTGTTTTTATCAGGCACACTTGTTTATGGAGGTTATTTAATATGCCATTAGTCTTTAAAGTTTGTATGGGACAAGTAGGAAATGGTAATCTGGGTAATAACTTTAATTGTGTCTTTTTGTTTTCTCTTTAAAGCCTTTGTTCCAAATGCTCTTCCTCATTTAAAGGAATAGACTTGTAGCCTCATTCCAACACAGAATGTACTGGTTTTAATGCTAATCTGACTCTTCAGAATTCACCCAAAACCCAGCGGCTAAAGACTATCTAGCATTGCTGTGGGTAAATTTAATATACAGAGGCTTGTAAATTATACATTAATGTAGATGGCATTTTATTAATAAGGTTTTTTATGGAACCTGTTGCAATATGTGCTACATCATGATACTTTTGTCAGCCTAATAAATGTTAACATAATGGCATCTCTGAACTGTCACAATATTTTTATAAATACAAAGTAGAATGTAATACTGGTGCCATATGTTTGTATAATCAACCTAGTACGGACTTGTTGTTTTCAAATGAAACATATATAACCATTCAAAATAATCTGTAGATAGGATGATGCAAAACTATTTCTCTAGGTTATGCTCTGGTTTGTTTGCTCAAAATTTATTTTTTTTTCCAGAAGAAACTTTGTCTGCAAGGAACAGGAGTCCTTGAGCAAATTTTTACCAAATATTGAAAGTAGGCTTCTAATTTTTCTTAGTTTACTGATGTCTACTTGAGCTAATGCAATCTTGTTTTGTTTTTTTTAAACTAACAGTCAAATTAAAACTGCATAGTTACAGGTGTGTGAGTGTGTATTTCATTTTACTTTTCACTTTCTTCTAACTGTTCTTTCTAAACTAAGAAGACTTATTGCTAAATCTCTTAGCTGAAGCGGCTGTATTCTATCAGCCCATATTTATATCTACTATACAGTCTTTTATTCATTAAGTAGGATCTTGCTGTGAGTCACAGAAGTACAGTTTGGAGTGTCCTGGTTGGGATATGAATTCTGAAAATTTGCAGTGGCTGTTACACATTAGACACAATTATACTCCTGTTAATTGAAGCATTTTTGTGTGTTGAAAATGCTGCCGAAAAAGCAAGCAAACAGTTCACAAAATGTATGCAAAAGGGTAGTGTATTGCTGTATTTATTGGTATTTGTGGGGAAAGCAGGGCCTTCTCACTGTAAGAGATACTCTGAGGTGAACAGTTACTAGTTTGCTATATCTCTGCAGAAGTGCATGTCAAAATACTCTAGTTTCCACTCTTGTTTATTTATTAAAAATCCCCAGCAATCATTAAAAGACAGACACTAATGTTCCCCTTAATGTCCTCCACAACTGCTTATTAGCCTTTAAATTGACTCTTACACTGTTAACTCAAAAATTATGTGGCTTTTATTTCAGAATTAGATGAAACACAAAGCTGCTCAGACCATTCAGAAATTTCCTGTTGTCCTGCAGTAAATTGTGGCAAACCAATGCAATCTGTGTGACAGTACAGTGGTGGGTTTGGTTTGGTTTTAGCAGGTAGTTTTGAATTAATAGGAAACAGGCCTCCTCTGGGAAATTCATTTGTTACTGGGACTTGGTGATCTGACATGGGAGTGCTATTATCATTACTTGTGCTTAATGGAGTTTTAGAACTGAGCCTTGCATGCTTTTATCCTTTAGTTGAAACAGTCTTTGAAATGGTAATGAACTTAATAAAATGATGTATTCAATATGGGATTCCCAAATCTATCAAACTTTTTCTTCTCCATACTTAAATGTAATCTTAAAATAGGCTCTCAACCTTTCCAGACTACTTTCCAGGAGTCTGGGGTATGCAAGACCAATCCAAGTTTCACCTCACTTTAAAACCACTTGTTTACAAAATCAGACAAAAGTGTCATAGCACTCTATTACTGACCAATTACTTATTCTCATTTTTACCATATAATAAAATTAATCAATTGGAATATAAGTATTGTACTTATTTCAGTGTATATAGAGCAGTGCAAACAAGTAATTGTATGTTCTTTTTATGTAACCTGTTGTAAAACTAGGCTAATCTCTAGATAAATTTAACATACCCCTTAGAGACCTCTGCATACCCCCAGGGCCTATGTGTACTAAGGATTCCCCTTAGTTGATTTAGGTTATGGATCTGTGCTACCTGTTTAAGGAGAAGACTAAAACGGACTCAAGATGCATGTCTGGATTGTGCAATACAGAATAATGCATTCCAGTGGCATGCAACAACCAGAGCCATTGCCCTTTATTAACATACCATGACTCAAGCTTAAACAGTGAAGCAGCTTCTTTCTGATAACATTCCCAGTTCAGCTGAAGGCTGAAATGCTGTAACTTAAGCAAAGTGCTTGCAGTTTCCACCACAAATCAGACTTCAGTATATTCCAAAATGTAGGAGACAGCATGCAAACTTAGGTTAGTTCATATTGTACATATCTTCCACTATCCCATTTTCTTTGTCCACACTAATGTTCTTGAAAAAATAACTCCTTTTATCCCCTCCCCAATAAAATTTCCAATCTCTTTAACAATTGCTGCGGTGGGGGATTTAAATCATTTTGTGGCTCTGACAACCTCATATTGAACCAAAGTTAAAAGATTTCAGTTCAGTTTGCAAGCTGGGCCTGTTTAGGCATACTTTATCCCACGTCTGAACATACCTACTAAAGCTAAATGATTTGCACTGTGTATTGTAAATTGTATAGGTTCCCTTTTCATTCCACCTCCCAAAGACTTTTAAGAGAATTTTCATTTAGTGAGCTTGTATGCGGCTCTTGAGTAACCCCTGCAGGGTGAGTAGGGAACTCTGTGTTTAACAGTGCAGCTTTGGCTGACCAAAGAATCATATTGACAAGTTCCAACAGGAGTAGCTGTATTCACTATGAGGCTGGAGTCTAAGGCAAGACCTCGAAGGTGGTGGGCAGGAAGAAGAAATATGGGAAGCCCTAAATGGATCACAGAGGCCTATCCATTTCTCTCCACCTCCTTTTTATTTATTTAAATTTCTTGGTAGACTCGTTTTCCCAACCTCACCCAACACTATTTTTTTCTGGAGTTATGAAGTGGCCTTGAAGTCAGTGGTATAATTATACAGTCTACTGGGCAAGCAGTTAGAATGAACTCTTAAATCTTTATATTTAAAGGTACAAATATTAAACAGTGGGAGACTGGAAAAACTATAAGCAGAGATATAAGCCCCTCCTTCTTCCTGTGTTGCGGAGTGGGAAGGCTAAAGAAGACACTTAGCTATATGCTTTTCTGATGTTGTGTTGGAATGCCTCTTTTTAACTTTTCAATACTCAGTTACACAAGAATGGCTAGTTTGTTTGCTAAGGTAGTGACTTTCTCTGGTGGGGAGAGGGGGATGGTTTTGTTCTGATGTTAGGAAAATTCCTGTAACTCACTTTTAAAGCTCTATTTCCATATTGGCAGCAAATCAGTCACCCTAACCTTGAGCGTGTGTTCTAAAGTGCTTTTATTTAAAAAGAGCTCATTTATTTAAAAATAAGTCTCAAATCAAATGGAAAGAATATGACTGTCAAAACTCTTCTATAAAACAGCTTTGCAAAAATATGAAATTTACAAATCAAGCCATAAAAGGTATTTTCCAACTAGTGTATTACTGTCCCCAAATAAATAAAATTGTGCAAGATTGTTCTAAAAGTAAACCACATCTGATCATTTTAGTGCAATGTGCACTATAGGAATAGTCCCTGCTCCAAAGTTTACAAGTAAAAGGTAAAGGAACAATACATAACATGACAACAATGGTCAAATATTAGCATATCCCTAAACTATCCTTCTCTAGTTTGCCTACAATAAAATAGCCAGATCACAGCTCTGTTCTGGAAAGATATTTTCAGAAGATGAAATACAGAGTTTAGAGGGAGATAGTGATGTATTCTGATAGGTAACATTGCAAATGGTAGACTGTTCAATTGGAATTGTGTAATTTTTCTAAAAATCCAGATCATGTACCGGGAAACATTAATTTCTTTATTAGAAAAAGAAATTGCTATGTAAACTCAATCTCTGGCCTGTATTGATTTCTATGAATGTTTGAAAGGTTACTTAGCTGGAAGTAACATGAAACAGTTGAACAAATGCTGTAGTCAGGGAGAAATTTATTCTTGAGACTGAAGTATGCAAATACAAGTAATCTCAGCTTTCTTCTCAAACTAGATCACAATAAATGTGGTAATGGAAGCCTTTTGGGGTGAAAAAGTAAAGATTAACCATAGACAGTTGTGTGGAAAGCAGGCAAAATTACCCAATAAATTGTGTATTGCTGATGGATAGATAGCGTTTGTTGAATAATTTCTAAGTCCTACAGCACTTGAGAAGGAACTACAGAATAATTTAAACCCTCAGTTTTTCCTCCTTGGTTAATAATATAAATAGAGAGGTAGCTCTAGAAGCACTGAAATTTAAACACAGAAGTCATGTACCACTGGATTATTACCTTGGCCTTTTCTCAATTGTGTTCACTTAAATACCCACAATTCTGAAAACTGTTCAAGATAAAGAATTAAAGGGAGCCTATAACAGTAAGAGGCCTGGTAACTGGTATTGTGATTGGCCTTCAACAGTGCATAAAATCTAGTATAAGATCCATTGTAGTTTACTCACCAGATTGCTGGTATAGAAACCATTTTCCTCCGGGGCAGGAAAGCGCTGGGAACTGGCCTTTTTGATTCCTAAGGTTTTTCTACACATGTTTGCAAGAAAGGTCCTTTATTTCAGCTCACTTCTAACTCTTCCATGAATAAAAAAAAGTCTGTAGCTTAATTTTTAGTTACCTGGATAGTCTATCTCCCCTGGATAAAAGATGATGAGTAGAACTGGCACCTGGAAGCTCCAGAAACCTCTGTGGATGGATAATAGGGTGAAGTATGTGGATCTTTTGAGTTTTGCTGCGTTATCAAATCTGAAATAGGACTCTTATAAAGGTCTATACCTTATACCTGCTCCTCAACTAAATGAACATGGAGAGGGGGTTGCAAAAAAATGGGACTGTACCCAAACATTTGTTGTTTTACCAGTCTTCTGATTTTTTGTTGCTCTTGTTGGAGGAGGGAGGGTACGGTATTTCCATATGTCCATAGTCAACTCCCTAATTTCACCAGAAATCTTAGTTTACTTTTAGATTTCAGTGTGTACATCTCTCTGCCCTGAAATTGTCTATGTTCAACTCTTGGAACAAAGCTGTTTTGCCTCTTGCTGAACTGGTCAGTTGCAAATAAATGGGAGTTGGCCCAGTAGACTGCTGGGTCAAGAGACACTGACCACAGATTTCATAATGCACCGAGGTTAACTCCCAGATTAAATGAAGGTTTCTGCTGTCCCAGTTTCTAATTCTCTTAACTTGTTTCCCTGGAGTATCCTAAAACTTGCCAGCAGCTTTGCCAGAATGCCTTTCTTGATTCCCAAGTGAAGAGTAAAATGTGAAATTAAAACCTGGGCTTTTTAATGTATTTTTAACCTACGTTTAATTAACGTTACACCTGCTGTCGAATTTTCTTTTGTGCTATGAAAGAGCTGGGTCCTTGGGCTTTCATGCATTCTCTGGACATTTTTCAGATGCTGAAATTTTTGTTAGTTCTTTTAACTCAGAGAATGACTCTCCACTTCTATTCATCTTATATCACAGGTCCTCCAAGGTGCATATACATGCTTCCCTTCTGCTCACCCAACTGGAATGTCTACCGAAGAAAATGGATGATCAGTCACACAATTCTTGTATTAATATGAAATATTTAGCACTTCTGTTGTTCTGAAAACACTAATCCTCACAACATTCCTGGATGGTAACATAATGTAAATTGGGAATAAGTGACATGCCAAAGGTCCCCCGTGCAGTATCAGAGCTGGGATTGTAATGCAGGAGTTTCTAGCTCCTAGTTTAGTGCATAGGCTCTGTCCAAGCAAACCCTTGTCACTGCAAGGCAAACGTAGGTCATATTCTAGAAGTGCATTTTTATTGAAAACATACAGAAGGTTCACATTTAATTGCACTTCACTAATGTCTCAGGATAGCAACTTAAATGGCTGTATGCTCTGCCTGAAGATGTGCACATCCTCCGTGTGGGAATGTAATGGATCCCATTTGTTATGGTTACAAACAGTTGTAAAATCAAAGATGTTTATTATGCTGCTTCTCCAATGAAGCCACTTTGCCTTCCTTTGTTCAGAAACTACAAATATCTGTCATGGTAAGAGGCATGCTCTGGCACTAGTGTGTTGTGTTCTGATTGTTTATGCACACACAAATGGAATTCCCTAGTGTATGAAATAGTGTTGGGTGGAGGGGAAATGAGAGCCTCATGGAACAATCTATATTCAAGTCTGTTAAATTGAACCTGAACGTTTTGCATTCAGTTTGGCTGTACTCCATTCTGGGTAAGGCACCTGGAAAGATTGGGGAAGGGATGGCTACTTGGAAAAGCCTGTGCCCCTGGACCTCAGTGCTGGTACAAGGTGGCCACTTCCTGGTCCCTGAAGGGACATCAGTGCTGAACTCCAGCTGGGGAGGCTTTCTGTGCTAGTGTTATGTAACATCAAGTCCTGGTATGGTAAACTACAGAGTTTATCTCACTTTATGCTTACCTCTCAAATGTCTTTTGGCTGTGCCTACCTCTTTAAATATCACTAAATCCAGCTGCGTTAAAAAAAAACACTCTAGGCATCTACCCGACAAATTGTTTAGCAGCAAAGTGGTTAAAGAGAGAGCAAATTCGTGCTTTTTTCTTTTGTGAGTGAGCTTTTTTAATGGTATCTTAATAGATTTAGAAGTCATAGCACACAGGCTAATAATATTCAAACAGCGTGCTGCATGACAGTTGTGTATTTTGCAAGCACATTATAAAAATGAATACCGCAAACAGGTATCTCATTTCGTGTGATATATTTCCACTGGCAAAAATATATATTGGAATGCATATCTGAAGGCTAATAATCCTATAGCCTTTACACTACCGTGGATATTATCAGTATATGCAACTGAGGGCAACAGAAGGTTGCACTAATAAAACATTTTTTTCTCCTGCACATATGAACAACCACATGAAGATGTTAGGGGAGAGGGAGGATACACAGGAGATCTCTAGCCCCATTGAGGAGGACATCAACACCTCAGTAAACAGTCCCCCTCAGTTTTCTCTTGCAATTGAAGGCCAAAAGGAGGGCAAGAAAGACATTCCTGAGGAAACTAACTTTCCCATCCAGGACACATTGGCAGGGCTATTGCGCTTTATATGTCTGCATCTTTTCTGGACCACTGAGAAGGATAATCTGCTAGGGTGAGTAGAAAGTATCCCAGAAGATCAATTTCTGGTGGGGTTGGTGGATGTCAGCCCTTACAATTTGCTGTACTTCTAAATAAATTTAAAAAAAAAAAACTGAGTACAATTCACTGTTGCATACCTTATTGTAATAATGAGATATTTTAGAAAGGAAGCATTTAAACCACTTGTAAATATCACCACTTGCAAAAGTGAGATGGAATACCACAGCATCGAAGCAAAATGTACTGAGGCAATACAAAGCTTCTGCACCATGGAGCTGGGATGACTTGATGCCCCAGTGTGAGTTTGGGGGAGACTGGCAGTCGCTAGGCTAAGTAATGTGCAGTAACAAATCTTTGAAAACTGATTCATTGTTAATAAAAGTGTTAGGTGGGATGAGGTTTGTTGCAGATTATCTGTAAATTCACATTGCTGTAAATAAGAGCATGGTATTTAAGGTGTCCCTACACCTCCAACTATCAGTGTATGTTTTGAACCTGAAAGGTCTTAGCAGGATCTAGTGCATGTGCCATCAAAGAGCATGAACCACAGCAGAGGTATATCTTTCCCTAAGAGAGACCAGGGCTCTTGGAGAAGAGATGCTGTGTGCAATGGGGAAGGGAGATGGGTCCATGCCCACAACTTTTCTGGATTTTTCTCGTGTTGCAAGAGCATGGCTCTGCTGTATGTACTTTGTAACATACTTTTTAAGATACCCAAGCCAGGAAGAGGGTCCTGCTCAGTTCTGTGTTGGATAATTAAAAATATTTTTCTAGTCATTGGAGACAAGGGGGAATGTAACAGCCAGCACTTCCTCTGCCCCCAGTTTGCAAACGAGAGAGCCACTAGAAGGAGAACTTCTCCCGGTGGCTGGGCAGTCAGCACCACAGGACCTGAGTTTTGGTGACAAGAAGGATTATGAGAACAACCCCTAGAAGAGCCTCAGGTAAAACAGGTTAGGAACAGTTTTTCTCTCAAAAGCCTTTGGCACAGCACATCTACTTTGCTTGTGGTTTTATACTGATTTTAACTCTTATCCTTGTAGGTTATTTATGTTTCCAGGATTGTGCCCTGTGATGACTATCAATTATTTAATCTGTTTTATTGTAAATTGTCTAGGACTCCTTGGTAGCTGCAGTATAAATTATTATTAAATTGACATAGTTCTCACCATCATACAAAGTGTGAGGGCCCAAAATTAGCTCAATCCAGTCCTGAGAAGCTCATGCTCACAAAAGTGTAGATTCATCTTCTGTCTTTCCCTTAGCCATAAGAGAAGGAATGTGTGTCCCACATGTGGTGATCCAGTCATGTCAAACCTTTTCCTGTGTTGGAAGTGTGCTCTTAAACAGGGATGTCCCCATTCACGAATGAGTCAAAGAAGTAATACAGTATATGAAATTCTAGTTTCTCACTGTTGGAGATGTGAGTGCCTGGTTGTTTTTTTTAATGGCTTTATAGAGACAGTGTTTTATAACCTGGAATGCTGTCGTTGCCAGCAGTGTATTATTGCCTAGGCGGATACGGCCTAGGACGGCAAATTTGCAGGGGTGGCAAATTTATAATAGCAGCATTTTTGTAATCATGGTATCAATGACACTGCGATTCTACCACTCATGGTGCGTATTGAAACCACCAATGACGGCTCAACGCCATTTAGTAAACATACTTGTGGGAATCCTAAACGTTAATAATATGACCAGAAAGAAGAAATTAAGTGGTTCTCAGTTTTGGATCCATGCGCGGTCCCGCACTACAAGTGAAATCACGCTATACAGATACGTGTTCAAGCGAGGGTCGGCTGTACTTGTAATTTTATTTATAATAAAACCTGTAAAGGTTCAATTATTTTAATGATATTTAGATTAATTTTAGTTCAAAAGAATTTGTAAAAAAACTAAAAAAACTTCATATGGGGCTGGGGACGGCAGTTATTTCAGGGCCTAGGGGTGGCAAAATCATTAGTCCGCCACTGGTAGTTGCATGTCGTTTTACTAACTTACAGCACCCAAAACTAACTGGAAAGAACAAGTGTTTAAATATTGTGGAATTCATGGGGATCAAACTGATGATTGGACACACACAAATCCAGATTGTAAGCAAGGAAAGCAGTAAGTGTCCTAATAATAGGTACCCTAAAACAAAGCACGTTGGAAATAACCACAGAATTACTAGAAGGAGAGCAGAGTGTCTGCCAATTCTAATGTGACAAAAACAAAAACATGACAGTTCACAAGATTTCTTGATTGTGTCAATGTGCCTGGAGCAACAAAGGGAGAGAGCATCCTGGAAGCTGGAAACCACAGCATGTAACTAGCACTATTGGTTTGGCCACAAGAAAGGAAAAGGCAGTGGAAAATGTAAAGACCATTATATACAGCTTCCCCTTCCACAGCCATGGTGCCATAAAGAGTGTCCAATATCAAAAATAATCCACTTCAGAGTTTAACAAAAGTAACTGCAAGAAAAGGTTAAGTTTTTTAATTGCTGCTTGTATTTCACAAAAGAAATGAAAGATGTTAATGATATTAATAATTGTCTTTCAAGTTTGAATGTTCAGGAGAACTAAACTATTCATTTGGGGCCTGATCCTGTGAAATGTTTAGTGTAGCTTTAATTCTCAGTGAGTGGTCAGCATGTCTCAGGAGCGGGTCCTGGAATATAGTAATGGTGTGTGTGTGTGTGTGTGTGTGTGTGTGTGTGTGTGTGTGTGTGTGTAATCTGCTGCAGTGTTTTGAGTCTTTAATGACAAGGTTTTCTTCTTGCTACTCAACTGTCAATCTTTCATAATACCAGCAGTACACTTGGGCTGTTGCATTTGTGTTTGAATCCTGGTGGTGCAGAGAGAGGGGAAAGTGAATTCTACATTGTTTTTGCAGCTGTGCATGTCAGTATTAGAGTTGGCAAATAGGGTGAAATTCACTTCATGCAGAGGGCCCACATAAGGCCTGTATATTGCTGAAGTCCAACTTCAACCTTAAGCCAACTGTTAAGTTGTGCAGGGTTCGCCCATAGGGAGTGTAGTGGGGAATTATTCCCTCAGTTTATGGAGGGAGGTGAGGGAAGGCGGCACTGTAATATTTGATAAATATGAAATATCATTCTTCCTAATTAAACCAGTGTATTCAATACTGAGGGTGAGTGGTCTCATGAAATGAGAGATGACCACAGACTTTCAGACTAACTTCTTTGGTGAAGTTGGAGGAAGTCTGGCTAGCTCTTTCCAAAAGGATGCTTTAGTTCTCTGGGTGCCAACATGGCTGGGTTCTTTCTGGACACCACAGCAGTATTTCTGATCTTGCTGAAATTAAGGGGCCCTGGAAATCTGGTGAGAGCCTGCTCTTGTGAGATATCCAGTGCAGCTTTGCAGGTGGGGAAGGCCTGGGTAAGAATCTGAATTTTAGTGCACTCCTCTGTAGTGGACCTATGACTCTTTTCAGGTTTGTCTGTTCTGAGATGTTTAAGATCTTAGTGCCAAGTGTAATGGCCCTTCTTACCTGTGCCACTCAGACATGATTAGAACATATTTGATCCTTTTTAGCTGTTAACTGTACCTTTATGTATACACATTGATGTAATTCCAAAGTGTATCCTTGGTATCTTTGAACTCCTTAGGCAGCATCTGCCTGAGAAAGAGTCACACACAGGGGAGACTTCTAATTAAAAGCAGTACATCAGCATGAAAATTGGCCTTAATTAATATTTTAAAGCTAATTCCCTGAGTCTGTCATCCTTTCCTTTCTGAAGTTTCAGTAGTTTCCTAAGAATCTTTGCCTGTGCTTAGAGGCTGTCACTCTTTGAAAGATGTGCTTCAGGGCTGACAAGTCTTTGTCTCACTGTGCCATGTGAGCGCTTTGTCAAGAAGCTGAGGACCAGACCTTGGGCCACAGAGTCCCCTGATTTGCATGGGGAGGGAATCCTCGATCATTCCCTGTAGAATGGGGACTTAGCCGCTGATGTCTCTTGCGCTTTCCCGTTCTCCCCACCCAATTCTGCCGTAGCGCTCAGTGAAATAATGAGACAGGGACTGGGCAGACCATAGTGGTGAGCTGTATGGGGGAAATGCACATCATCCCCTTTCTAACCTGCAGATCCTATCCAGAAAAGATAATATAACTTCAGACTGTATTAGCTTTTCCTTGTATCCCCCTTGGGGCCAATAGAGGTGTGGATGTCACACTATCAGACAAGCCCACCTGTGGTCCTGAGTGGATGTGCATGCAAAGAGCTTATACATCAATGATCCTGGCCTGTGGATTCTCTGGGATCAACCTGGGGTGTGCACTGCACCCTTTTTGGTGAGCGAGGGAAAAAACCCTACTCCCATCAGAGGAAAAGTCTGAGGGAGTCCTTACGCTAAATTTCTTCCTGTGGCTTTTAATGTATGAGGAGATTATCGGGGCCCTAGCATACATAAGCTCTAGCAAGATGGAGCATTGAATGTTGTGTCCTTTGCATATGGTTTCTTGGGGCTGCAGCTCTGGATTAAAGATGGGAGGTTGCACTTGGGACACCCAAATATATCCCGATTCTTAGCAGAGTAGTCCAGTGGATAGGGAGCCAAGAGACCAGGGTTCCAGCCATAGCAGTGCTGCTGATTCACTGGGTGACACAATGCAGCCTTTGCCTCTCTTCTGTGTCTCATTTTCCCCAGCTGTTAAATGAGGGCACCTACCTTTGTAAAGTACTTTGAGGGTATGTCTACACTGCAGTTAAAAACATGCAGCTGGCCCAAGTCAGGTGACTCAGGTTTGGGGGTCTCAGTTTCGAGGGGCATGTGTGTTTAATTGCAACATAAATGTTCAGGCTTGGGCTGGAGCCTGGGCTCTAGGACCCTGTAAGTGGGGAGGATCCCTGAGTTCGGGCTCCAGCCTGGGCCCAAACGTCTACACAGCAATTTTTAGCTGTGAGTCAGCTGACCTGGGCTTTTATCCCCGTATAGATGTACCCTGAGAGCTACAGATTAAAAGCACAATATAAACGTTAACTATATAATGTTGCTTTATGAGCATATCCACTTCAACAGTTTTAGGGGGACACTCCTCCATAGGCATTTAACCTTTAGATGAGTGACAGACTCCACCAATTTGGTCGATTTTAATATACCTTCTCTACACGCATGTATATCATACATCATTTGAAAGCTTCTTATGTCTACTTTAAGATGAGGTATGATGTGGAGCTGTCTAGTGGTGCTATTACTACATAAATGGGGATAAATAATGACACCATCAACACATTAAAATGACCACTTTGAAATATGGTCATTCATTTCTGTTAGTTTAATGACTCCCTGTATTATTTCAAGAAAGAAATGCGGATTTCTTTGTGACCTTAGAGCATAAAACAAAATCTAATAAATTTGTACATGTGTCATTGAAATGTAATAGCAACCGTGACATTTCTAGTCAACATCATCATCCTGTTCATCATTATGATCTCTGTCGAGAGAGTCCATGGGTTACCACAGTCTTCATTGTCTTGCTGTGTACACAGTTCTGTGCAGGGAAGATTGTTCTTACTACAGACACAGTTGATTATGCAGCAACACTTACTGGTACAGCCATAAATAAGATCTTGTAGACACCCAGGTGCCATTGGTCCCTAGAAGGATACAGGAAGTAGTTCTTCTTCAAGTGATTGCTCATGTCCATTCAACTTAGGTGTGTGTGTGCTTGCCACATGCACTGGTGCTGGAAGTTTTTTCCTCAGCAGTATCCATAGAGGATCATCTCCTGTGCCCCCTGGAGTGGCACACACATGCCGGGTATATAGGGCACCACCGGTGCCCCCCACCCTCAGTTCCTTGCTGCCAGTGATGATGCTGGAACTGTTGCTGTTTTAGTAGCCGCTCGTTTGTATGAACTAATTATCTCCTGTATTATACTGTATATAGTTTTCTATAAGTGTTTATAAATCCCTTTTTCTTGCCAACCGCCTTTCTCCTTTCCTCCTTGCATGGGCATCTATAATATCGGACTGATGGGTCCTCAGTATGGTGGCGCCGGGTTACACCCTTCATTTGCTTTCTACTCCTCCTTCCCACCCTTCCTCCCCCTTCCTCTTATCATAGAATCATAGATTATTAGGGTTCAGGAACTCTTCTCACGCAGGAGGTAGAGGGGTTACTGCATCTAGGTGTGGTCAAGGGTGGCTCCAGGCACCAGCGCAGTAAGCGTGTGCCTGGGGCAGCAAGCCATGGGAGGAGGCCTGGGGATTGCTGTGAGGGTGGCAGTCAGGTAGCCTTTGCCAGCATGCTTGTGGGAGGTCTGCCAGTCCTGTGGCTTCAGTGGCAATTCGGCGGGCACACCGAAGGTGAAGGACCAGCAGATCACCCGCAGAAACGCTGACGAATCCACGTTCTTCTTCGAGTGCTTGCTCATATCGATTCCAATTAGGTGTGTGTGCGAGCGTGCATGTTCGTCAGAAGATTTTTACCCCAGCAACACTTGGTGGGTTGGCTGGGTTTCCCCCTGGAGTGGCACCGTTATGGCACCGGATATATACCCCTGCTGACCCAACGGCCCCTCAGTTCCTTCTTACCGTCCGTGACGGTCATTGGAACTGTGGCGCGCGGCTTTGCTGATCTCCTCTTCCCTAGCTTACTCGTTGTTCTTTACTGTTAATTGTGTTTATAGTTTGAGTTTTTACAGTTATAGTTAATGTTAGTTGTTGTGTATATATAGTTAGTGTATATAGTTGAGGGGGCATCGGGGATTAGCCCCTTTCCTCCACCCCGGTGCCGGGCTCATGCCCAGGTCACTGGGATTCAAACCATGCTCGACGTGCCAAAAGCCGATGCCAATAGGGGATCCCCACAACTGCTGCCTCAAGTGCCTAGGGGAATCCCACCTTCCTGAAAAGTGCCACATCTATAAGTCATTTAAACCGAGGACGAAGAAGGAGCGGGACTTCCGACTGAACAGCTCCTCATGGAGGCAGCACTTAGCCCTGCAACGTCGGTACCTAGTGCTCAACAGCCTGCATCTTTGAGGAGCGCTCCTTTGGCTCCGGACAGCTCTGGTACCGCGAAGGAGCCATGGCACCGACCCTCGCCGGCACCGACGTCTGCTCGGCACCACTCCCTATCCCTGCGACACAGTAAGAAACACAGTGCTCCAGCTGCTTTGGCACCACTCGCAGTCACAGAAGGAGCGCCCGTCGACGACGGATCACCTGGCACCGTCATCTGCTGCGGCACCGCCGAGTGCAGCACCACGGAGTGCGGCACCGCAGAGTGTGGCACCGTTGATTCCGGTCCCGCAAGGGCCGTTGAGTCCGGTGCCCGAAAGCTCCCCGGCTCACGCCATGGTCGAGCTCGCTCTCCCATCCACACCGGAGACCTTCTCCACGGCACGGGAGTTGATCGCGATGACGGAGACCACGCTGCCTCAACCCCTGGCACCGCTGGTGTGGGTCATCCAATCTATTGGCAAGCCTGCCTTGCTGAGGCCACCCTCCGTGGGAGCTGCCGAGAGGCATAGTTTAAGATCTCGGTCCCACCGACGATCTTGGTCACACCGCCGATCCCATTCGCCTGCCAGATACTCACGGTACCAATCCAACTCACGGCACCATTCACGGCACCGCGAGTCTCACAGTCGCTCCAGGCGAAGGGACTCGAGATCCCAGTCGACCTCCCGGCACCGCTACGGTCATAGGTCCCTGTCTCCCTCGCGATACCGTTACAGCTCCCGGTACCACTCCCCGATGCCGTCCCAGGAAAGACCAACCCGAGACATGGCTCCCTCTCAGGGTCTATCAGCACCACCTTGGCCGTCGAGACACACCTCGGTGTCATCACAGGCTGGTAGCATTTCCTCTCCACAGGATCTTGACTCGGATGTCCCCAGCCATATGTTTCCTGAGAGCCAGAGCCACGAGCAAGGACCCCATCAGTGGTCTTTCTGGACATCGTGGGCGTACCACCAAGCCCAAAGTGTTCCCTCAGTTGCACCACGGTCTGCCCCATCAGAACACCGGACACCAGAGGCAACTGTAAGCCGCCCCTCCCCCCATGGGTACAGATGAGGCTTCAGTACCACCTGCAGACACCCAGGTCCCACCTGAGTCTGACGCCACTTCTCAAGAACAGGAGCCCCCACAGGACCCTCTTGTCCCTGGCCTCTCCTCTTCGTCCTCACCAGACGAGGCTGTGGCAGGAACATCCTCCTCCGGCCCTCACCCAATTACCTAAGGGCACATCAAGACCTCTTGAGACAGGTGGCGCAGAATATGAATCTGCAGGTGGAGGAGGTCCCTGAAATAGAGGACCCTGTAGTGGACATCCTATCTGTAAACACACCTACTAGAGCGGCCCTGCCGTTTATCCGCACTGTTCAAGCAAACGCAGACACCATTTGGCAATCCCCAGACTCGATCCCCCCTGCAGCCAGGGGAGTAGAGAGAAAATACATGGTACCCTCCAAGGGGTACGAGTATTTCTGCATACACCCACCTCCTTGCTCCCTAGTAGTTCAATCGGTAAACGAGAGGGCGCGTCATGGCCAGCAAGCTCCTGTTCCCAAGTCCAAGGAGGCTAGGCGCATGGACCTCTTAGGCCGCAAATATATTCGGCTGAGGGCCTTCAACTTAGGGCTTGTCTACATCACAAAGTTGCAGCGCTGGTGAGGGGGTTACAGCGCTGCAACTTAGGAGGTGTACACATCTGCAGTGCATCACCAGCGCTGCAACTCCCTGTTTGCAGCGCTGGCCGTACTCCCGTTTTGTCTCGGGTGTAGAGGATCCAGCGCTGGTGATCCAGCGCTGGTAATCAAGTGTAGACACTTACCTGCCCTTTTCTTGACCTCCGTGGAATAAGCAGGTATCCCAGCATACCTGAGGAAGCCTCTGGTAATCAAGCAGGTCTCCTTCCCCGATTTGCTCTCGCGTTCCCCGAACCCCCGAGCAAGCAGGTCTCCTTCCCTGCGGTTTGCTCTCGCGTTCCCCGAACCCCCGAGCAAGCAGGTCTCCTTCCCTGCAGTTTTCTCTCGCGTTCCCTGAACCCCCGTGCAAGCAGGTCTCCTTCCCTGTGGTTTGCTCTCGCGTTCCCCGAATCCCCGAGCAAGCAGGTCTCCTTCCCTGCGGTTTGCAGGGGGGTTCGGGGAACGCGAGAGCAAACCGCGGCGAAGCTGGTCTCCTTCCCCGGTTTGCTCTCGCGTTCCCCGAACCCCCGTGCAAGCAGGTCTCCTTCCCTGCGGTTTGCTCTCGCGTTCCCCGAATCCCCGAGCAAGCAGGTCTCCTTCCCTGTGGTTTGCAGGGGGGTTTGGGGAATGCGAGAGCAAACCGCGGCAAAGCTGGTCTCCTTCCCCGGTTTGCTCTCGCGTTCCCCGAACCCCCCTTGAAGCCGCCCAACAGCGCTGCAGTGTGGCCACATCTAACACCACTTGCAGCGCTGGTTGCTGTAAGTGTGGCCACTCTGCAGCGCTGGCCCTATACAGCTGTACTAATACAGCTGTAACAACCAGCGCTGCAAAATTGTAGATGTAGACATACCCTCAGAGTGGCAAACCAGCAAGCCCTCCTAAGTAGGTATAACTATAACACGTGGACGTCCTTGGGGAAGTTTACGGGGCTTCTTTCTCAGGAGTCCCGCCAGGAATTTGTGGCCCTGCTTGAGGAGGGTAAGAAGATGATGAGAACCTCCCTCCAAGCTTCTCTTGACGCAGTGGACTCTGTGGCCAGGAGTCTGGCAGCAGGAGTGACGATGAGGCGTATCACCTGGCTCCAGGTATCAGGCCTTCCTCTTGAATTACAACCAACTATTCAGGACTTGCCCTTTGAAGGCCAGGGGCTCTTCTCAGACAAGACTGATCCCAGATTACAAAGTCTGAAGGGCAATTGCATAATAATGCGCTTGCTGGGGATGCAAACACCAGTGACCCAACGCAGGACCTTCCAGCCCCAGCCTCACCATACTTACCCCCCGCCTAGGCCATGACAGGACTTCAGCAGAAGGCATGGCCAAGGGAATCAATGGAGGCAGTCTGGCTCCCCCTAAATCACCGGCAGGACCCAAACAGAACTTTTGATAGGACGGCCCACCAGTTATTTTCCTGGATCCTTCTCCTCCCTTTTACAACCGCCTCTCCCATTTCCTCCCTGTGTGGTCCCACCTAACTTCGGATTGTTGGGTCCTGCACATGGTGGAGTTGGGATACCACCTTCAGTTTGTTTCAACCCCACCTTCCCACTCTCCCTTCTCGTCCCTCTTCAGGGACCCCCCTCACGAGCAATTCCTCTTATAAGAGGTCCAGTCGCTCCTAACCATTGGAGCCATAGAGGAAGTACCAAAAGACCTGAAGGGCAAGGAGTTTTATTCCCGATACTTCCTAAACTCCAAGGCAAAGGGAGGTCTATGACCAATCCTAGACCTGCGAGGACTCAACAAATTCATGATAAAGTTGAAGTTCCGCATGGTATTCCTGGGGATCATTTTCCCATCTTTGGATCCCGGAGACTGGTATGCCGCCTTCAGTATGAAGGACTCATATTTCCACATCGCAATTTACCCACCACACAGACAGTACCTCCGTTTTGTGGTCAACCATCAACATTTTCAGTTCACTGTCCTTCCATTTGGCCTTTCTACGGCTCCACGAGTATTCACAAAATGCATGGCCTTAGTCGCCGCCTCCCACCGGCATTGTGGGGTACACGTTTACCCGTATCTCAATGATTAGCTCATTCGAGGGACCTCCGAGTCACAAGTGAGACATCACCTGTACATTGTCAAAGACCTCTTCAGGAGCCTAGGCCTGATGATCAACATAGAGAAGTCTACTCTGATACCCATGCAGAGAATAGACTTAATCGGGGAGATTCTGGACTCCACTCTGGCCAGACCCTGCCTGCCGCAGCCTCGTTTTCAGGTGATAGCTACAATTATTCAAGGCCTCCAAACCTTCTCAACAACATCGGCTCGCGCTTGTCTCCGCCTACTCGGTCACATGGCTGCCTGCACCTTCGTGACCAAACATGCCAGGCTATGCCTCCGTCCATTTCAAACCAGGCTTGCCTCAGCATACCAGCCGGGCTGGGACAGCCTGGACTCGATACTCACTGTTCCCCCGAATGTTTTAGGCTCTCTAACCTGGAGGCTGACTCCCACCCTAGTTTGTGCAGGGATGCTATTCCACCCACCACAACCTTCGATGGCCCTAACCACGGACATGTCATCTCTGGGTTGGGGTGCCCACCTCCACACTCAAGGTCTCTGGTCAGCTCAAGAACTAACCTTACATATCAATGTGCGGGAGCTGAGGGCAGTTTGTCTAGCGTGCCAGGTGTTTCGAGAGCATCTCCAAGACCGTTGTGTATCAGTGTTCATGGACAACACAATGGCCATGTTTTACATAAAGAAGCAGGGTGGAGCACACTCCTCCATCCTTTGTCAGGAAGCCATTCAGCTCTGGGACTTTTGCATAGCCCACTAGGTTAATCTGGTAGCATCCTTTCTCCCAGGAGTTCAGAACACTCTGGCGGATCACCTCAGCAGATCATTCCTGTCTCATGAGTGGTTGATTCGTTCGGATGTCATCCATTCTGTTTTCCGGAAGTGGAGTTTTCCCCACATAGACGTCTTCGCCTCTTGCAAGAACAGGAAATGCCATGAGTTCTGCTCCTTCCAGGGGCGCTCCCCTGGCTCCCTCTCAGAAGCATTCCTGATACCGTGGACGAACTGTCCACTCTACACCTTTCCACCATTCCTGCTAGTCCATAGGACTCTCCCCAAGCTCCGCAGGGACAGCACCCACCTGATCATGATCGCTCCAGCATGGCCGAGGCAGCACGGGTACACCATGTTGTTCGACCTCTCAGTGGCAGACCCAATTCCTGTACCACTCTGGCCGGATCTCGTAACTCAGGACTTCGGCAGACTTCACCATCCAGACCTACAGTCTCTTCACCTCACAACATGGTTGCTGCGTGGTTAAGCCGGTCCGAGTTATGTTGCTCTGTCTTGGTCCAACAGGTATTCTTAGGCAGTAGGAAGCCTTCCACTAGGTTGACATATCTGGCCAAGTGGAAGCATTTCTCCTGCTGGTGCGCTCAACATAACACTTTCCCCACACAGGTACCAGTTCCTACTGTCCTGGACTACCTCTGGTCCCTAAAAGAACACGGCCTAGCGGTCTCTTCCATAGAAGTGCATCTGGCAGCCATCTGCACCTTCCACCCAGGGGAAAACGGGCAATCAGTCTTCTCTCACCCCATGGTTTTGAGGTTCCTCAAGGGCTTGGAACATTTGTACCCTCAGGTTAGATGCCCTACCCCTACCTGGGACCTCAATCTGGTTCTAGCCAAGCTTATGAGTGCTCCTTTCGAACCGCTAGCCACCTGCTCGCTGCTGTACCTCTCCTGGAAGACGGCCTTCCTTGTCGCTATTACTTCAGCAAGGCGAGTATCCGAGCTTCAGGCCCTGACAGCGGCCCCCCTATATACCGTGTTTCATAAGGACAAGGTACAGCTACGACCACACCCCGCCTTCCTCCTTAAGGTGGTGTCTGCCTTTCATGTTAATCAAGACATCTTCCTTCCTGAAGCCGCACACATCGAGAACAACAGCTGCACTCCCTAGACATCCGCAGGGCTTTTGCCTTTTATAGCGAAGGAACAAAATTCTTTTGAAAGTTGCCTCAGCTCTTTGTAGCAATGGCAGACCGGATGAAGGGCCTGCCGGTTCCTTCCAGTGAATTTCATCTTGGATGACGTCTTGCATCCATGCCTGCTATGATTTGGCTCGTGTTCCAGCTAGTCACCCCACTGCCCATTCTACTCGGGCTCAAGTTTCATCTGCCGCCTTCCTGGCCCATGTTCCCATCCAGGAGATATGTCGGGCAGCTATTTGGTCATTGATTCACACCTTTGCGTCACATTACGCATTGGTGCAACAGTCCAGAGATGATGCAGCATTTGGCTCAGCAGTTTTACATTCTGCAACATCTCACTCCGACCCCACTGCCTAGGTAATGCTTGGGAGTCACCTAACTGGAATCGATATGAGCAAGCACTCAAAGAAGAAAAGACGGTTACTCACCTTTGTAACTGTTGTTCTTCAAGATGTGTTGCTCATATCCATTCCAAACCCGCCCTCCTTCCCGTCTGTCGGAATAGCCAGCAAGAAGGAACTGAAGGGCCGTTGGGTCAGCAGGGGTATATATCCGGTGCTATAATGGCGCCACTCCAGGTGGCAACCCAGCCGACCCACTGAGTGTTGCTAGGGTAAAAATCTTCTGACGAATGTGCACGCGGCACGCGCACACCTAATTGGAATGGATATGAGCAACACATCTCAAAGAACAACAGTTACAAAGGTGAGTAACCATCTTATCAGCAGACCGAAGGCCACCTGACTGCTGTGCTTGGGGCAGCAAAAAAAATAGAACCGCCCCGGGTGCGGTAGAGATCATTCTTCCAGAGTTCAGGAACAAGGGTTCTATTCCTGTTACATTTTAATCCCAAAGGCCAAGAGTGGTCTACGACCTATCCTGGACTTGCAAGACCTGAACAGCTTGCTAGCAAAGCTGAAGTTCCGCATGGTCTCCCTGGCCTCTATCACCCCCTCCCTGGATCCGGGAGACTGGTACGCCACCCTTGATCTGAAAGGTGCGTACTTTCACATCGCCATCTTCATGGAACAGAGACGCTTCCTCTGATTTATGGTAGGTCCCAACCACTATCAGTTTGCAGTCCTCCCATTTGGCCTAGCGATAGCACCGCAGATACTAAGTGCATGTTGGTAGTGGCTGCCTACCTCAGATGTTGGGGTGTCCAGATCTACCAGTACCTCAACAACTGGCTAGTCAAGGGCAGAGCCAGGTCCCGGGTCCGAAGGGCTGTCGCGATGGTGTTCTCCCCCTGCCGTCGCCTCTGTCTGTTGGAGAATGACAAAAAATCTATGTTAGTTCCGGTACAGAAGCTAGAGGTCATTGGAGCGGTGCTCGACTCAACCTGAGTTCCTGCTGCTGGAGAAATTCAGGGCACCGACGGACCTCATCGTGGAAGTCTCCATGTTTCTCCTGACCATGGCCAAGGTTTGCCTGCGCCTACTAGGTCACGCACACCTAAGTTGAATGAACATGAGCAAAACATCTTGAAGAACACCTTTATAGAAAAGGTAACTGTCTTTTCATCATTTATATTTTTCCTTCCATGTTGCAACGGTTTATCTGTGTGTGAAGACATCCAAATCTTTGTTTGCCAAGAAGATATTTTGACATGCTCTTCAAAACTGTCCTTATGTGGTAGGCGTTTGACCAATAACTTGTCCTTTTTGATGGCTAGAGTGAGGAGCAAGCAATTCAGTTCTCTGTGAGTCTCCTTTTCTTTCTCGCTGTAGTCATATTGCACTGGTACCAGTTTCCTTGCTGCAGAAATTGTGGCTCGTTCATCACTCTCCCAATTTGGCAATATCCTTTAAGCCATAAGCTGCCTTTGTTTTGACAACATTGAACACGGATTTTTCCACAGAGCCACATTTATGTTACTGTATGTACAGCAGGCAGTATGTTGCAGAAATCAGGAGTAAGTACATCACAAATAACACATACAGGTATGAGGCAATACTTGTCAGTTGTACTGGTAATGGTGCATGTTTCAATCTACATGTTATCTGTGTGTGCCATTTTTGGAAAGTAGCGAACAGCAAGGACTAAAACATCTGTATCAGATGACCTAATTACTATGGTTTCTTTGACACCAAGAGACCCAAAAGCACAGACATCATGCAGAAGAAGCATCCCTTGTGTCTGCTTCCTCCTGAGTACTGTACAAGTCTTGGGCTTCTTCAGCACCTCTGCTGGTGATGGACTTTGTTACTTCACCATTGGAAAAACCTCCAGCAAGAAGGAGTGTTTGTTTGTCTTGGGTGTGCTCCTACATTCTCAGGTGCATTTTGAACTGTGTATTCACAGAGGAATTTTACAAGTGGCAAGGTCTTCTTCATCATATCAGCAAAAGTTTTTATGTCAGATTTCTGGACTGGTCTGAAGAAGCTACATGTCCCTTCAGAATCAAATGCGCCTCTCACAAATCTCTTCATTTGTTCTTCATCAGCATCTGCTATTTTCAGTAAAGCCTCTTGTACATCTGATGTTCCATGCAGTACAGTAGATAGGTTGATAAACACCTCTGTATGTGAATCGGTGTCAAATGGGTTTTCATATTGTTGATGACAGGGTTGGTAAGAACTGTAACAAGGTCTGCATCCTCTTCCAATGCAGAGACAAGGACTTGTTTTTGGACTTTGTCTTCACCACTTCTTGTTTGGCCATTTCTTTCTCTCATAGCTTTTGCATATTCATAATATGAAGCTGTATATTGTCATCTCTAACACAAATACGGACCTGCACATAAGTGTCACTGTATTGAAAAGCTAGTTTCTAAAATATTTCAAAGACAGTACTGAATGCATTGACAATTACTAATTAAAACCTGCAGCCTAGATGCTACATCAAATGTACAAAAACTTACAAATGGAGAAACATTACAGTGGGAATTCACCTACATTTAAATCTATCCACTATGCAGTACAAACTATTGGCATGCATTCGACTGCTACTGGTGCACAACTTTCAGTATGAGACTGATCTAGTCAGCAAATTTCAACTGAAAATATAGAAGACTGTTATCACTTGTGAGATACTTTGACAATTAACAATATGTGATATAAAACATTTTATGTTAGTATATTGCGAATCGTAGATATTTGCCATTTTTGTGACATGCTAAATAGCTTCATCATTTCTAAAAGAAAAAAGAACTTGCCCATGCAAAACTAATAATATTTTAATACATGTTGTTTGGTAGCTTTGACCAATAACCACCACATTAAGCTGTTGAAATTAACTTAAAAAGTAAAAACCATCATCATAGTCATTTTGCAGTATTATTAGAACTGTGCAAGATATGACACTTTCTCACTTGGGGTACCAGTGTTTCACCTAACCTACAGGCTTATGGCTACAACTGACAGTTCCACATCATACTTCACCTACATGTACATAAAATAAGCTTTCAAATGATATATGATGTAGGTGTGTGTAGGTTGTTTGGGTACATTAAATGACAAAAATATGGCTCTTTTTGGAGAATTGCCACATCTAGAAGAGCACTTCCATGTTTCTGGCTTCCTCCAGTAAGGGTCACACCCAGGAGACATAGAGCACAGACCAGACCCTGTGATTCCATGACAAGGGGTAAAGCAAGTATCTCCCATGATTAGCTTACCCCAGATTCATAGTTCTTTTATGCTAGGGGCTTGTACTGGTGCAGCTACCTCAGTGGCTACCTACTGATGGCTGAAATTGGGGGAAATCCACAATGTAAACAAGACCTAAATCAACATTAATAAGATGGGTTTCCTCCCTATCCATGATGTGTAAACTATGCTGAGAGAGAACTGTAGGGCACAGCTGCACCAGAGCTATGTAGTAGAAGTAGTAGAAAGCTGTGATGAGTGGATTCTGCATGCTGAACTTCCCATCCACTCCACAGGGGAAAAAGCCTCACTCTTCCTCTTGCAATGATAGAGTGATGAATAGGAGGGTCCCCATGCGCAGATTTTCTGTCCTTTTGTCGGAATAACCTGAACAGGCACTTTTGTGGTCCCCAAGAATATCTTATGACTTGGGGTAGGCAACCTATGGCACGCGTGCTGAAGGCGGCATGCGAGCTGATTTTCAGTGGCACTCACCCTGCCCGGGTCCTGACCACCAGTCCAGGGGGCTCTGCATTTTAATTTAATTTTAAATGAAGTTTCTTAAACATTTTAAAAACCTTATTTACTTTACATACAACAATAGTTTAGTTATATATTATAGACTTATAGAAAGAGATCTTCTAAAAATGTTAAAATGTATTACCGGCACGTGAAACTTTAAATTAGCATAAATAAATGAAGACTCGGCACATCACTTCTGAAAGATTGCCGACCCCTGTTATAACTCATTTATTTAGTTAGCAGATATATTTAAATAGAGGGTGCCCACATTAATGTAGATATTTCACTGGCAGTGAAATTCTACTTGATTCATAATGAATGCTAATGTTTGCAATTATCATTTAGTATGTTTCCTTTAAGTCTTTCAAAAATCTGTGATATTTTTATTTTTCAAGATGCAAAAAGAGTGACCCCAATGTGGAACGGAGTCCCCACTCCTCTCCTGCCTTCTTCCACAGTCCAACAGAATGAGTAGTTCAGTTATTTTCTAAACCCAGAGCACCAAATTCTATCCTGACTTACGTTGCATTAAAGTCAGTGACAGTCAATACCACCTAGCTCCAAACAAGGGGGACTGCAACTAGAACATTCCCAAGGAGAAAAACTGCTGCTGAAGTTTCCTGCACGACATCAGATTGGAGTCTGAAAGGAATTTTTCAGCTGTTTTTCACCAGAGCTTCTCCCATTGCTTCCAAGGCTGTTGCTAAGGTCACACTTTCAAGTTATTGCAAAAATTCTTTAGTGCTCTGGGGTTTTCTAGGATGTTTAAATCTGATTAGCAAAGAAGAAACAAACCCATGGAGAGAAATATTCTAACCTATACATGTACTTCTGCTGCTCCTATCCTAACAGTGGCATTGGCACGATGTCTCTTTTAGCAGCAACAAATTGCCCTTTTACTCTTATATTTTCAGAAAAGAATAGACTCCCATAGCCACAAACACGATTCTAGGGGGAAAAGATCAACCTCTTATTTTTTTCCTAGTAGTTAACTATGTGACTGTACTTGTTTTACTTGCTATCCTTTATATATCAAAAAGGTTTTGTTTAGAGAAGGTGTGTAGGAATCCTTGGCATTATTTTTAAATGTCTACATGTTTTGTGGAATGCTGGTGGAAACTTATTTTAATATTAATTGAATCGTATTTGATGTAAGGCTTTAAATGGGCAGCAAAATATATGTAAATTAACGTCTAAAACCCAAACTTTGATTCAAAGGTATTTAAAATTCCAAGACATGTTCAAATATGGATGAAACACCAGAGCACATGTGTGATAATGCACTGAGGATTTACACGTAAACTTTGCATTATTGTTTACACATGCACGCTGATTTAAAGCAGAGTGAGAAGACTACAGCGGCCATGTTATCGCACTCAGAGTGGGTGAAGGGATGAGCTATGCTATATTAGGAGGAGTTTGTTAGACCCCTACCCAAAAGACTGATACATCCATTGTCTGTGCATAGGCAGGAAAATCTTTAAGGGATGAAAATGACAGGTCCATATCACTGCCTTTAATATTTCCTTGTACTGTGTCTGGACATTCCTGTATAGCAGCCTTTGATGTTTCTTTGGAGTGTGTTTTGATGTTGAATTAAAGTCTCTGTCCCAGCAGAAAGTTTGCTTGGTTCACTTGATGACTTAGACCAGGTTAACCATGTAAGTGTCAGCCTTACACAAGGTACAAAATGATGAGTCCCTACTCCCTACCCTGGAAAGCTTAAATTTGAAAAGTCAAAGAGTAGACAGACTACCTTGGAAAGCCCATAGGAGGGAATAACTAGGATTTTGAAACTGCTGCAATTAAATATTTACTTGTCATCTCATTGGCATCACAGGAGAAATGAGGCTTTTGGAGGAGAGGGTAGTGGCTTTAGGGTAATGTAACTGGGAGGCTCTTCGCATAGAGGTCACCTGGAAAAAGGTATAAAAAGACTGTTATGGAAAAAGCAAATGAGCAGGGCATTGATGCTGGCATTAGTGATGGAGCACTGGGGCTGCTGAGATAAGAGATGCAGGCAGGGGTGGCAATGCCCATAATCCTATAAACATTGCACAAAATAGCTGGGAGCGTAAGGGCAAGTGCTGGATTCTTTCCCTCTTTCAAGGCACATTAACTGAATTATCTCATGAACCATGAGCACCTTGGTATTCTTTGGAAGTTTCTCATATATTGGCAGGTCTGACTTGATCATTATTATTTATTTTGTTTACTAGTAACATTGTAACACATTGGGTATGTCTATGCTGCAATTAAACACCCACCGCAGGCCTGTGCCAGCTAACTTGGGCCTGCAGGGCTCAGGCGAAGGGTGTGGACACATGGGCTCAGATTGGAGCCTGGGGTCCAGGACCCCCTGAGAGGGGAGGGTCCCAGAGCTTGGGCTCCAGGGAGACCCCAATGTCTACACCACAATTAAATAATCTCTGAGCCTAAGCCTCAGTCAGCTGGCACAGGGCAGCCGCGTAGACATAGTGATAGAGACCCTAGTCAGGGATTAATATCCATTGTGCTTCTTTTGGGAGACTAAGCTCTGAGACTGACTTAAATGTGCCTTTAAAGGTCAATGTGTGGTGTTGTGCTGGTCCAGTCATTCTAGGAAACATCTTGCAGGCTGCTTGATTCCTGGAATGGCTTTTGTAACTGATACTGAAGACAGCCAGAAGCCTTCTGACCCAGCTGGCAAGAGGAACCTCTCTACAGAGCCTGGATGTCAGAAATGGAGATTCAAGTGGCAACTTCACTGCAGTGACTGGCTGTCATTGGGATAAAGAGCAACTTTCTCACTGACATCTGAGTTGTTGTAGACATGTGTGGTCTGACTCGCAGAGGAAGTGGTGATAGTGGTGGGAACCAGAGTCCAATACCAAATGGGTACATACAACAGGAGCCGTCTTCTGGGTTTTGCAGCTAGTTCTGGAAATAAAATAAGGGCTAACACAGCAGGGTAAGATAGGGTTACATTTGATATGCAGTGCCTGGAAACAAGAGGCAAGTCCCAATTTGTGTCCAGCTGCTTACGGATTACCACCCAACATGGTATTATCATTCTACCCTCAGGGAGCTCATCCTATGAAAAGAGTTATTGATGGCTGATCTCAACATTTTTCAGGCCTGAGCTCATTGTTGAGGATCTACCCAAAGCTTTTCTGATTTCAAAGTAAAATATTTTTCATTTTTGATTTTTTCCCCCCTGTGACAGGCACAGAAGCAACTCATCAGCCAGTACCCCGTTGTGGGTCGGTATGGGGTGATGAGCCTTCTGTCTTTTCTGGGGCCTAGCCCTTCAGCCAGCTCACTTAAAAGTGCGGAGTCTGCTTCTGGGGTAGCCAAGTCCAGCTGTAACAGGTCAGGCCCCAGCTGGCTTCCCCTAGCTGTCCTCTTCCGAGTCCCTTTGCCTTAGCTGCCCCTGGGCTAGCAGCAAAGTCCTGCTAAATCAGAGACTCACCCTCTTTTTCTGCAGAGTTGCAGATCCCAGGGCTTCTCCCTGGTCCCTCAGTAGAACCCCAAAATTCCAAGGCAACTGAATTCTACCAAAACATCTTTCACCTCTCTCTGGGTTTGAGCCTCTCATCCTCTTGAGTTCAGTCAACTCTCATCCCAGTTCAGAAGATTCTCCCAGTCCCCCTTCCTGGAGCTGGGCTTGTGCTTCATATTTTTTTTCTTAAACAGGAGCCGCCCAGCTCTGATTCTCAGAGCTTGGTTGTTAGGTAGCCAGCTGCCCACTCAGCTGGCCCCCTTTCCTAATTAATCCTAAAAGAGGATGGATGGTCAACTGACCAGCCTCCTCCTGCTACTGTCTACTAAGTGATGAGGAGGGAGGAAGCATTATACTGGTCCCTTTGTCCCAGCACATCCCCGATTGGTTGAGTAAGAGGGGAGTCTTGCCCCATCCTCTCTGCAAGACTCTTGGTCTTGGGCCTTTAAAGATATAGTTACAAGGTTTTCTCCCAAGCCTCACTTAATCCTGTTACTGCTTTTCTCTGTCAGTAACTCCTAGGACTTCATATATATACTGCACCTTTCAAACTTTAAGGGGCAAGTCATGTGACAGGGTAGGCTCACCACTAGGCACCACTGCCCTTAAAGGAAGACTATCCTGTCACATTCCCTTTTGCTCAGAATCTAAATTCTGATATAAATCATCTTTTTAAAGCTTTCTATGCAGAGAACTGGGTAGCTATGGACAAATATTTTTAATACAAGTGATTTTATTGAATTGTAAGAAGTTATAATTCCAGTTACATACGGTGAATCAACCTGTTTTTTCATGCCCTGATGGGTCAACCATTCTAGTCCAATTAATTAACTGAATGTCATATTCCATCCTATTGAGCAAGGTCATTTAGTCATCCGCTCAGCTCAGAGCATCAGAGCTGGGATATATGTCACTTGAAGAGTAATTCTGCATCTTTTGTGGAGACAAAGGTTTTCAGATTGTCACAAGTGTTCATACCCAAGGTAAAACAAATCTGGCCTGGTCTACACTACGCGTTTATACTAATTTTAGCAGAGTTAAACCGATTTAATGCTGCACCTGTCCACACAATGAGGCCCTTTATATCGATATAAAGGGCTCTTTAAACCGGTTTCTGTAATCCTCCCCGATGAGAGGAATAGCACTAAATCGGTATTACCATATCGATTAGGGTTAGTGTGGCCGCAATAGTGTGGTATTGGCCTCTGGGCGGTATCCCACAGTGCACCACTGTGACCACTCTGGACAGCAATCTGAACTCGGATGCACTGGCCAGGTAGACAGGAAAAGCCCCGCGAACTTTTGAATTTCATTTCCTGTTTGGCCAGCGTGGAGCTGTGATCAGCACAGGTGACCACGCAGAGCTCATCAGCACAGGTAACAATGCAGTCTCCTGAGAATCGAAAAAGAACTCCAGCATGGACCGCATGGGAGGTACTGGATCTGATCGCTATATGGGGAGAGGAGTCTGTGCTAATAGAACTCCGTTCCAAAAGACGAAATGAAAAAACATTTGAAAAAATTTCCAAGGCTATGATGGAGAAAGGCCACACCAGGGACTCAGTGCAGTGCAGAGTGAAAGTTAAGGAGCTCAGACAAGCCTACCAGAAAACCAAAGAAGCAAACGGAAGGTCTGGGGCAGGGCCGAAAACATGCCGCTTCTATGCTGAGCTGCATGCAATTCTAGGGGTGTCCACCACCACTACCCCACCCCTGTCCATGGATTCCAAGGTGGAGGTGGTAATTTCAGCCATGGCTGAGGATTCTGTGGACAGGGAAGATGAGGAGGAGGAGGAAGAGGAGGACGAGCTTGCAGAGAGCACACAGCACTCCATTCTCCCCAACAGCCAGGAGCTTTTACTCACCCAGACGGAATTACCCTCCCAGCCCTCCCAAGCCAGTAGCTCAGACAATGAAGCCATGGAAGCGACCTCTGGTGAGTGTACCTTTGTAAATATAAAACATGGTTTAAAAGCAAGCGTTTTTTAATGATTGATTTTCCCTGAGGACTTGGGATGCATTCACGGCCAGTACAGTTATTGGAAAAGTTTGTGAACATGTCTGGGGATGGAGTGGAAATCCTCCAGGGACATCTCCATGAAGCTCTCCTGGAGGTACTCCAAAAGCCTTTGCAGAAGGTTTCTGGGCAAGGCAGCCTTATTCCGTCCACCATGGTAGGACACTTGACCATGGTATCATTTCATGACAAAGCCTAGCTACATATGATCCCGGTGATTGCTGGCATTCAAGCAACTTCCGTTCTTTATCTCGCTGTGTTATCCTCAGGAGAGTGATATCATTCATGGTAACCTGGTTGAAATTCAGGAATTTAATTAAGGGGACAGAGATGGCCATTCCTACCGGGCTGTTTGCCTGTTGCTTAAAAGAAATCCTTCCTTGCAGGTAGCCAAGCGGCGGGAGGGGAGGGCGGGGAATGGCACTGAACTTTTTCGTGTTTGGCTAGCAGGGATCTTCCCTGCTACCAGCCGTGCGGTGGGGGGAGGGGGAAGGGGAGTGTTTAGCAGTGATCCTCCATGATACCAGCCACGCGGTCGGGGGAGGGGTAAAGCTATCATCCCAGAGAATTGGATGGGGGAGTGGTTTCTGCTGCTGCATGTTAACAGGAAAGAAGCAGCACTGAATGGGATTTGCTTGGTATTTGGGAAAGGAGGGCACTGTGTATATGAAGGCTGCAGAAGCTGAAAGACAATGGCTTACCATAGCCGCATGCAAGCTGAATTCTGCTGCTTGGACCTGCGTCTGTGAGATCTCTAACACCAGAGTCGCAAGCACTCAATATTAAGATGCAAAATGCGACCTTGTAGTGAAATCACATGTGCTATCTAAGGTGAATAGTGTTGTTCACTGTGAAAGAGTATAACCGTTGTTCTGTAAAATGTATCTTTTAAAATACTTCTCTCCCTTTTTTACCTCCCTCATGCAGCTGCAAATTTTTCAAGCCTCCCTACTCCATCCTGAAGGCTAGCTCAGATAAGGCAGAGTTAAAAAAAGACACGAGATGAAATGTTCTCAGAAATCATGGAAGTAACCCGCAATGAAAGAGCTCATCTGAATGAGTGGAAGGACGTGGTATCAAATTACAGGAAAGATGCCTGTGAACATGAGGACAGGAGGGACGCTCGAGATAAGAGGTGGCGCCAGGAAGATCAGAGATGTAGGCAGGAAGATATGCGGTGGTGGGATGCAACACTGGGGCTGCTGCGTGATCAAACTGATATCCTCTGACGTCTGGTGGAGCTTCAGGAACAGCAGCAGGGTCACAGAGTGCCGGTGCAGCCCCTGTGTAACCACCCTCACCACTCACCACGTTCCACATCTTCCTCACCCAGACGTGTAAGAACGCATGGGGAAAGGCTTCGTGCACCCGCCCACTCCAGCCCCGTGGACAGCCCAACCAAAAGGCTGTCATTATTTTGAAATATTTTTAGTGGCCTTTTCCTTCCCTCCTATCCTCCTCCCAAACCACACCCGGGCTACCTTGTCAGTTCTCTCCCTCTTTTTATAATGACTTTTTAATAAAGAACACATGATTTTTAAACTATATTTATTTCCTTAAGCAAGCTGTAACTGAAGGGGGATGGTGGGTTGCTTACAGGGAATGAGTCAATCAAGGAGGGGGTTCATCAAGGGGAAACAAACACAACAGTCACACCATACCCTGGCCCGTGATGAAACTTGTTTTCAAAGCTTCCCTGATGCGCACCCTTCCTGGTGTGCTCTTCCAATTGTCCTGGTAACTGGCTGCGCATAATCAGCGGCCAGGTGATTTGCCTCAGCCTCCCACCCTGCCATAAAGGTCTCCCCCTTATTCTCACACAGATTGTGGAGCACACAGCAAGCAGCAATAACAAAGGGGACATTGGTTTGGCTGAGGTCTGAGCGAGTCAGTAATGTGCGCCAGCGCGCCTTTAAATGGCCAAATGCACATTCTACTACCATTCTACATTTGCTCAGCCTGTAGTTGAACAGCTCCTGACTACTGTCCAGGCTGCCTGTGTATGGCTTCATGAGCCATGGCATCAAGGGGTAGGCTGGGTCCCCAAGGATAACCACAGGCATTTCAACATCCCCAACTGTTATTTTCTGGTCTGGGAAGTAATTCCCTTGCTGCAGCTGTTTAAACAGAGTAGTGTTCCTGAAGACGCGAGCGTCATGAACCCTTCCTGGCCATCCCACGTGGATGTTGGTGAAACGTTGCTTGTGATCCACCAGTGCTTGCAGCACCATTGAAAAGTACCCTTTGCAGTTTATGTACTGGGTGCCCTGGTGTTCCAGTGCCAGGATAGGAATATGGGTTCCATCTATAGCCCCCCCCCCCAGTTAGGGAATCCCATTGCAGCAAAGCCATCCACTATGACCTGCACGTTTCCCAGAGGCACAACCTTTTGTAGCAGCAGCTTAATGATTGCTTTGGCTACTTGCATCACAGCAGCCCTCACAGTAGATTTTCCCACTCCAAATTGATTCCCGACTGACTGGTAGCTGTCTGGCATTGCAAGCTTTCAGAGGACTATTGCCACTCGCTTCTCAACTGTGAGGGCTGCTCTCATCTTGGTATTATGGCGTTTCAGGGCAGGGGAAAGCAAGTCACAAAGTTCCATGAAAGTGCCCTTACAGATGCAAAAGTTTCACAGCCACTGGGAATCGTCCCAAACCTGCAAAACTATGCGGTCCCACCAGTCTGTGCTTGTTTCCCGGGCCCCAAATCGGCATTCAATGGCTAGAACCTGCCCATTACCAGCAGGATCTCCAAAGCGCAGGGGCCCGCGGTTTGAGAGAATTCTGTGTCCATGTTCTCATCACTCTCGTCGCTGCTCTGCCGTAGCCGCCTCCTCCTTGCCTGGCTTTGCAGGTCCTGGTTCAGCATAGACTGCACGAGAATGCGCTAGGTGTTTACAACGTCCACGATTGCGGTCTTGATCTGAGCAGGGTCCATGCTTGCTGTGCTATGGCGTTTGCACAATTCACCCAGGAAAAAAGGCGCAAAATGGTTTTCTGCTGCTTTCACGGAGGGAGAGGTGAGACTGTACCCAGAACCACTCGCGACAATCTTTTTTCCCCATCAGGCACTGGGATCTCAACCCAGAATTCCAAGGGGCAGGGGAGACTGTGGGAACTATAGGATAGCTACAGGATATCTAACCACAGTGCAACGCTCCGGAAATCGACGCTAGCCTCGGTACATGGACACACATCGCCAAATTAACGTGCTTAGTGTGGCCGCGTGCACTCAACTTTATACAATCTGTTTTACAAAACTGGTTTATGTAAAATTGGAATAATCCCGTAGTGTAGACATACCCTCATTTGCCATTCTCAGGAAATCATCTAACTTTCTGGCCTAATCTGAAAACACCTTATGGAAATTTTATAGCACAAATCCAACATACAGAGCAGTGGTTTTCAAACGTTTTTTGTGGGGACCTAGTTGAAAAAAATTGTGGATTCCCGCAATGCTATGGAGCTGGGGATGATGGGTTTGGGATGTGTGAGGGGGCTCTGTGCTGGGGCAGTGGGTTCGGGTGCGGGTGCAGGAGGGGGTCAGGGCTCTGGGCTTAGTATGCAGGCTCTGAGGTGGGGCTGGGGATCAGGGGTTTGGGGTGCAGGAGCAGGCTCCAGGTTTGGAGGGGCTCAGGGCTGGTGCAGGGGGTTGGGGCGCAGGCTTACCTTGGGCAGATCCCAGTCAGTGGCGCAGTGGAGGTGCTAAGGCAGGCTTCCTGCCTGTCCTGGCACCGTGGACTGCGCTGCACGCTGGAAGCAGCCAGCAGCATATCTGGGTCATAGGCAGAGGCACACAAGTGGCTCTGTGTAGCTTTCACCCACAAGCACCGCCCTCAGTGCCCACTGGCTGGGAACTGGCCAATGAGAGAGCGGAGCCAGTGCTCAGGGCAGGAGCAGCCTGTGGAGCCCCATGGTCCCCCTGGCTAGGAACCAGACCTGCTGCTGGCTGCTTCCAGGGTGCAGCACGGTATTAGCTGGGCAGCACCACCAACGGGACTTTTAATCCACGTTAATCAAATCCATTATCCCCAGAGGGGAAGGATGGGCCTGTGGCTCAGACATTGGACTGGGATTCAGGTATCTGGGTTTAGCTCTTAAGGCTACCACAGATATACTGCCGGACCTTGGGTGCATTACTTAGGTTTTGTCTACATTAAGGATTTAGGGGTGAAATCCTGGCTCTGTTGGAGTCAATAAGGATTTTGCCATTGAGTTAAAGAGAGACAGGATTTCATTGTAGGTGAAGGCATTGATCTCCCAAATGGAGACAAATCCTTAATCTCTCTCTGCCTCAGCACCACATCTGTAAAATAGGGATACTTGCTTCTACGCTGTGTCTACCTTGCCTGTTTAGATTGCATGTTCATCAGGGCAGGCACTATCTCTTATTCTGTGTTTTGTGCCTAGCATAAAGGAGCCCTGATTTTGGTTACGGTCACTAGATGCTACTGTAATACAAATAAGAATGGACGAAATACTAGAAAACATGGATACTGTCAGCATACACAATAATTTAAGAGAACTGTATATTGTCTATGTACCATTCGTTTCTTCACAAATCTATAGTGTGTGCGTGCGTGCGTGCGCACTGTACCAGTGCAAAACATGTGGGCCAAGAATGCCAAATGTCATTCACAGACTATGGCTCTGTGCTAGAGTTTAAAGCTTCTGGAAAGAAATTTGCTTGAATTCCAAAGTTTGTCTTAGGAACAAAGTTCACAAAAACTATTTGGAAATATATAACTTTTCTATTATCCCTGTAAAGAAAGTGTATATTAAAAATCACTGGCCCACAGAGATGACCTTTCTGCATGGAATGTGGAATAATTTAATGAAAGGCTGTCTTCCATAGGGACAAGTTACCTACCACTTCTCCCAAGGAAACGAGGTATCTGAGGTCAAGTGGATTTATGTGCTGGAATTTTTCAAGAATCAGAAAATAGATTATTTTTTTCCTTTCCTCATAACAGCTGATTTTGAACTGAGATATCAAGTGTACTTTTTAAATATGCTACAGATTTATATTTGTAAATGTCATTTCATGATAGATCTATGCAGTGTTGTTGTAGTCAGGTTGGTCCCAGGATATGAGAAAGACAAGTTGGGTGAGCCAATATATCTTATTGGACCAACTTCTGTTGCTGAGAGAGACAAGCTTTCAAGCTACAAGAGCTCTTCTGCAGCTCTGGGAAAGGTACTGAGTGTCACGGAAAAAGTAGTTAGCATATATTCTAAGGGACTATTTGAATATGTGCTAACTATTTATGCTAAACTAGCTGTTGGATCTTGTATTTAGCTTTGACACTCTTACTATCTTTCCCACATCTGAGGAGGAGCTCGGTGTAGCTTGAAAGCTTGTCTCTCTCACCAATAGAAGTTGGTCCAATAAGATATATTGTCTCATCCAACTTGTCTGTAATTTCATGATAGCTATTCATGTAACCTTCTTTCACCACAGGGTGAATAAATAAAACCATAGATATAAAAAATACAAAATAAAACTTGGTGTTGGGCTTGCATGGATGGCATTCAAAAGGACCTGTGCTTCTTTGTTAAGCAGGATTGAATCACTCTAGCCTATGAGAACTTGTTTGTCTCCAGGTGTCTGTGTAGCATTAAATCAGAGGGTTAGATTGGGCCTTGGGCACAGCCCAGGTTATGGGATGATGGAGAGCTTCACTGTCTTCAGTGCTGATTAATTCTATAGTCAGTTGCTTGACCACGCTTTAGTTTGTTATGAAATACACTCAAAAGACCAAATAGGCACTGTCAGTCAGGTTTATTAATACGGTACAGGACAAATGTTCTGTGCAACACCAGTCTGCGACGAGCAATTCCATGCAGTTATGTTACCTTTACCTTATGCAGAATGTGCACTCCCCAAGTTACACATTTCAGCTGGTATTAGTTAAGATGATTTCTCAAGTTACACCTCTTCACACGTCAGTAAAATCCAACCCATCAGTTTCTTGCAGTTCCCTAATTTGTTGTTTTGTTCCTTCCTTATCTTTGTTTTGGATACTAACATTCCAGGTGCTGGTCTGTGAAGGTACCTCCCTAGCTTATACTAAGACGTGGAATGAATGTATCTTGATTTTGACATGTTTCCGATCTGCTGTTGCCCAATGCTTACTTCAGTAAATGCAAGGAGTGAACAGGATTATGGTATAGGCCAGTTTTGGCTGCATCACTGCTACAATATTTGTGCTTAATGTTATTGGTGCTTAATGCATACTAATAAATAATACATATGTATACACACACACACATATATGTAGAGGATAATGCATATTATTAATATGATACATACAGTATTTATATGCTAGCCAGCGTATAATACTCAGCACAAGGGAATCCCATTCTGCCTGAATTCTCTGGCAACTCAAAGGGAACATCTTCCAGATGGGGTAGAGCTGCTGTTCCCTGTATGCCCTAACTCATTTTGGGGGCTGGAGGAAGGTGGGGCCTCTGTGGACTCTCAGGAGAGTAGAGAGGAAGCCATCTTTGTACTCCCCTGAGCATAGGGACTGTCTGTGAAAGGGCTGGGCAGAATCTGGACCAGATGCTGCAATCATCTCTCAGGCACAACTCCTTGAACTCAATGGGAGTTTTGCCTTGGAAGAACTACAGGAATGAGTCTCAGTGGTGGAAAAGGCCTATTAGGAGGAAAGACTAGATAATTGCAGGATTGTTCCCTACATGCACACATTTCATGGAAATTACATTAGTTTTAATTCAAAAATGAAGCTTCCAGACCACTTGTCTCCATGTATCATATGAATAATTAGAGCTATTGCTTTACCAGCCTGCCCTAAAGTGTCTATTATTCAGAATGGGGATAGTGGCTATCCTATCTCATCTGCAGGAATGGTGATGAGGGAATAATTGTAATAGTAGAAAACAAAGGTACTTATTATTGCAGAGATGACCAGACATGCTGAGAATGAATTGAGCTCTGCTCATTCCTTCCCCACCTGGGCTCCCAGGCTCACTTGAGTTTTAATTTATTTTTGTTGGTTTGCATTTGTAATAAAGATCTGGATTAATTTCATGTGGATGGTGATCATTAAAGGACAGCTGCTCTTTTCCACTTCCCGTTAGCAGATAAATGTGTCTTTGTTATTATTTTTTTTTAAAATTCATTCCTTTCCCCCCTTTGGTTTTATATTTGTCAGTTTTTCTAATTAAAAAAATCAAGTGAATAGATTTTATTTTTGAAAAGAAAAAAACCCCTCACCCCCGATACCCTCAGTCACTGTCATTTTACTGTTGAGATAGTTTGCTTTTAAGAAAACCTGGCATTTGAGCGTGTCCTTGGCTTTTGAGATGAGCCAAATGCATAATTTGCTCGCAGTCTCTGTGCACTACTTTTGAATTCTGCTGCTGGTCCATTTGCAAGAGAATAGAGGGGAGGATATACAGTGTCTATTTCTTTATTCCATTTGTGAAACAGAATGAAGGGGTGTTGGTTTGATTAACTATAGGCCACTGAAAGGACAGAGAAAAAAAGGCAAAATGTAAATGAACCCCTTCCCAAATAGTTTTTGCCACTGACAGTAGTGTATAATGGGCCATGACTCTGAAAACACAAAGGCTGCTAAAAATTGGTATAACTTAAAGCTAATTTTTCAACAGTGGACTCTGAAAATGTGCCCATTTGGGTGGACAGATCTCACATTTACCTGTGCCAATGGGCAGCTGTGCGCACAAATTAGGTACAGGTTTTTAGACAGGCAATCATTTACCTGTCTGACACATAGAATTGCACTAGCTTACTCGTTAAATGGTGAGGCATATGAATGCAAAGGAGCATGTGCTCAATTTTGCAGACACACTTTTGAAAGCTGAGATGCTGAGACTTATCCTAGCCATGTATCTCTAAGGTTAAAATCTCCTTCCTTTACTTAGCTTAACCACAAGGCCCTGCAGCTGTGAGGCCCTGGTATAAATAGCTGGCCTAGCAGTTTATTAGTAGCACAATCCATTACTTCCTGAATGGTTTGAGTTAGGGAAGTTATTGAGAACGATCCCCCAGGATGAAAGGCAGGGATGAGGAGCACAGCTGGGACATCCGTCTCAACCTCTGGAATGGGGGAGAAACATCACACCTCACTCTGCTGTAACCCATGGCTGTGAGGATGGTCACCATAAAACAAGGCTCTTGTGATGGTGAGTAATGAAGAAGGGAAAATGGGGGAGATCCTCAGGGTTCTAGGTGGGACGTTCAGTATCCTGAGAAAAGAAAATTAAACAATCTGGTTTAAACTATCCCAATCGAGGAAATCAAGAGTTAAGTATTGTTGAGTTCTTTGAATAGTAGGTGGTTTTCAGATGTCATATACAGTTCCCTGAAATGCAGACAGAGCAAGTGAGTTTCAGCTTTAACTTGGGTTTCTTAGATGATGTTGGCTTAACTCTCTCAGTAGTAAATGTTCAAAACTGGTCATACATCTTTCACTGAATTCAGCGGGAGCCATGCAGCATCTACTTGCAAGTGGAGAAATTATTCTTCCCTTTCCCCTCCACAAAGTCAACAGCATTTTCCGTGTCCTTTGTTAAAATGGAGAGCCTGACCCTGCTTCCATTGAACTCAATGGCAAAAATGCTATTGACTTCTGTGGGTGTAGCTCAAACGTTGAGTAACTGTTATATAGTATTAACAACAATGTAGTGAAATATCATGGAGTCTGCAGAATGGATGTTAAAATCCATCTCGAACATCAGAGATGGCTGCCTTTCATTGCTGGGTGAAGGTGAGCATTTTAGAATCTTTAGGATGGTGGGTAAGGATATATTACTGTTTATAATAACAATCCTAATAAACTTGGCTCCTTTTATATGTGAATATCAAAGCACCTTACACCCCAGTTTTACAGATCTGGAACTGTTCAGCAGGGGCCTGATTTCCACAGGTGCTGCCCATCACAGCTCTAATGGAAATCATTGGCCCGTAAAGCTCTAGAGAAGGACACCCTAGAACAGAAACACTCAAACTAGAGGCCGCTTTTGAATGTGTCTCTAGATTTACACAGGAAGAAGAGGGCAGAGTGGAGACTAATACCTAGGTCTTCTGGCTGTCACCTCTGTGTAGAAAGCCTATATGAGGCTGTCATGATATAATTTCCCACTCTGAACCTTAGCGTCCAAAAGATGGGGTACCAGCATGAATTTCTCTAAGCTCAATTACCAGCTTAGTACTTGTAGCGCTGCCACCAACCAGGAATTCCAGTGCCTGGTACACTCTGGTCCCCCCAAAATCTTGCCCGGGGACCCCCAAGACCCAGACCGTCTGGATCTTAACACAAGGAAAGTAAACCCTTTCCCTCACTGTTGTCTCTCCCAGACTTCCCCTCCCTGGGTTACCCTGGAAGATCACTGTGATTCAAACTCCTTGAATCTTAAAACAGAGAGGAAAATTCACCTTCCCCCCTCCTTCTCTCTCCCCTCCCAGACTCTCCCTGAGAGAGAAAGTAATCCTAACACAGAGAGAAATTAACCTCTCTCTCCCCCTTCCCTCCTTTCTCCCCACCAATTCCCTGGTGAATCCAGACCCAGTCCCCTGGGGTCTCACCAGAATAAAAAAACAATCAGGTTCTTAAACAAGAAAAGCTTTTAATTAAAGAAGGAAAAAACAGTAAAAATTATCTTTGTAAATTTAAGATGGAATATGTTACAGGGTCTTTCAGCTATAGACACTGGGAATACCCTCCCAGCCTAAGTATACAAGTACAAATTAAAATCCTTTCAGCAAAATACAAATTTGAACTCCTTCCAGCCAAATACACATTTGCAAATAAAGAAAACAAACATAAGCCTAACTCGCTTTATCTACTTAGTACTCACTATTCTGAACTTATAAGAGCCTGTATCGGAGAGATTGGAGAGAAACCTGGTTGCACATCTGGTTCCTCTGAGAACCCAGAGAGAACAACAACCAAAAACTAACAACACACACAAAAACTTCCCTCCCTCAAGATTTGAAAGTATTCTGTCCCCTGATTGGTCCCCTGGTCAGATGACAGCCTGGCTTACTGATCTTATTAACCCTTTGCAGGCAAAAGAGATATGAAGTCCTTCTGTTCCATTAACTCTTAAATATCCGTTTATGACAGAGGCCTATCTGAGGCAGAGGTGGTGCACAGAGGCCTGGGAGAACCCTAACAGTTTATGAAGTACCAATTTTTCATCTGGTCAGCCTTAGCTCATGAACACAGTGGGGATGTGGTGAATATTCTATTTGTACGTGATGCACACACAAACAGTACTATTTATCTAAGGGTGTTTGTGTGAGCAATTAAAAGAAACACAGAATCCCCAATAGCTAAAACAGACAGGTACTAGTTGCTAAGATTTGCAACAGTCATGCATTTTAGCATTAAGGTCCTATTGACGCAACACTAAAATAAATGTTTCATGGAGTTTAAGGCCATTATTAAATATTACTGGCTAAAGCCATGGTCCTGCAATGAGTCCTGGACTTGTGTGAGGCCTATAGATATGCTAGTGCTCATTGCAGGATCAGGTTTTGCATTTCTAAAATTATTATTCACATTCTTATTTATGATTCAATTAACACTGGTAGCCATCATTTAATATTAGGCTGAACAGCAGCAATAACTGTTAATGTTTTTATTAAACACTTGTATAAATTAATTCTGTCCAAAGCCAATTAAAAAAAAATATTAGTTACATTTACCCCCCCCCCCACCCTTCTGTCTCTAAGTTACAGACTGGAACAAATGGTTACAGACCCTTACAAATACAGTGGACATGCAGACTTGACATTCGTTTTAGTGGCACCATCAGGAGCTTGAGGAATATTATATACGGTATATCTAATATATATACATCCTGGTTTGCTAGTGGCTTTCTTCTAGTTATTACCCAGCCACTGCAGCCAAAGTAGGGCAGTGGCTCTCTTCGTTCACACTTTTTTTTTTTAAACTGGGCTGTGAACCTAGAATGTGTTAGATCAATGCAGACACCATGAAAAATAACCAGGACATGCCTTAGTGGCTTTTGATGTAGCTATGGCTCTCTCTGAAACTAACAGATGCAAAAGCTAACTGCCAGATCTCTAGCATGTGTGCCAACACTAACAAACCTGCCAGATGCCTGGCAGCTGCTCTTGCCCCAACTCCAGTGGCTCTCTTATATATAAAATGACTTGGGAACAAAAACGTGTTTCTTTGAGCTATCTCATGAAAAATTCTTCCCATAAATAGAGAAATAAATCATTTAGTAAGGTGAATAACCTATTGATTTCAGGGGAGGAGGAAGAAGGAAGACTCCTGAAACTTTGCTGATATTGATATATTTGTCAAACATTAAAGATTCATTTTGGGGGGTATTATCATCAGCGACAGGAATTAGTTTAATGTTCACCATGTAAAAGGTCATTCTGTCCCCACACAGCAAGAGTTGTTATCAATAAGTCAGGATTTACAACTGAGCAGATTGGGGCTCTTTTGCCTATTTGGATTTTTTTATAAACAAAACTTTTGCTGTTGCAGTCTGAAATGCTGAAAGGAAATCAATGTTTTTCCACCTAATGTGGTTTTATCTGAGCAGTATAAACAGTTCAGACAGGATATTGGTGCTAAATTTATTAATGTCTTCTGCAGTCTTGACATTCTGGGAAAAGTTAACCAATACAGCCTGGAAAAGGCTCCAAAATGTTGCTCCATTTTTATCCCTTTACTTCCTGTTTAGGCTCCAGTTAGACATTTGACAGCTTTAACAGCTGAATTGGAATGGAACCCACCATCCAATTAAAAACAACTGAGGCAAACGTAAACCTAAGGAATCCTGATGTTTGGAGATTAGAGTAAAAATGCATCCTGTAGCATGTCAGTCAGCATGATGATGATGACAACACAGTAACAACTTCATGTGCAACTTCTTCTGAACACTTTTGAGGAAATATTTCTTCTCTGTCTTCAAAGAGTGATGAAAGTGGACTTGTTTCTGCATTTGGTCAATAAACTAGTTTCACCTCAAGGTACTTTAAGGTCAGACTTGGCTTAGTTCATGAGTGAAACGATTTGCTGGTCTCAAAACTATGTCCCAAGTGGTCATCTCTGCACATCCCAAAACCACCATGTAGTATCTGTCAGAGTTTGACTTGTTTAGCATACTATGCCCAGGAGAGGCTCAGGACCGGTCAATAGAAGGGGTTTTGCAGCTCATGCCAGAGGTGTATTGGGGAAGATAGCACAGAACCTGCCCACGCTGTCCTGAAGCCCATGATATCAGTCACTTCTTTTCATCACCTCTAACATTCTCTCTGTCTCTCTCTCTGACGAGAAGCGTCAGCCCCTTTTGCAGCATGAAATGTATTACAATCTAAATGTGTTCTTTATTTACAAAATCACTGCAAGGATGTACAGAATGTATGCAGATGGTGTTTTCCAAAGCCTCAGTCCTACAAGTTCTTCTTCGAGTGATTGCTCACATCCATTCCAGTTAGGTGTGCGCGCCGCGCGTGCACGTTCGTCGGAAACTTTTTACCCTAGCAACTCCAGTGGGCCGGCAGGTCGCCCCCTGGAGTGGCGCCGCCATGGCGCCCAATATATATCCCTGCCGGCCCGCCCGCTCCTCAGTTCCTTCTTACCGCCGTGTCGGTCGTTGGAACTGTGGAGCGCGGCATAGCTGTCCTCCATGTCCCTAGCTCTCCTAGTTCTCTATCGTTTATCTATCGTTCATCTCTAGTCCATTATAGTTGTTAATTAGTTGGTTAAGTAGATAGTTAAGTTAAATAGTTGTTAAGTAGTTCTTCGCCGGGGGCTTAGCCCTTCCCGGCACCCGGCGCCAGGCTCATGCCTGTTTCGCCGGGATTCAAGCAGTGTGCGGCCTGCAAGAAGCCCATGCCTACCAGCGATCCCCACGAAGCGTGCCTGAAGTGCCTCGGGGAATCGCACAGATCTGACAAGTGCCGCATCTGTAAGGCTTTTAAGCCAAGGACAAAGAAGGAGAGGGATCAAAGGCTCCGGACTCTCCTCATGGAGGCGGCACTTGACCCGACGGCTTCGCAGGCCGTGATCTCGGCGCCGGCACCGGATCGCACCGGCACTGAGAAGACTCCCCGGCACCGGCCCTCTCCGGCACCGGAGTCAGAACCAAGGCCGTCGAAGTCCAATACTCCGGCCAGGCAGACCCGGCTAGAGCGCCCGGCCTCGACATCGGCCGCGGCGCCGCCGGCACCGTCGACTCCGGGCCCAGCGGGTCCGTCGAGTCCGGTACCGCCGAGCTCCCCCATGAGATCTGGGGTTGAGATACTGGTCCCATCCACACCGGAGACCTTCGCCTCGGCTCGGGACCTCATAGCCCTGACTGAGCCCACTCGGCTGCCACCCCCGGTACCTCCGGTGCGGGTTGTGTCCAGAGGCAAGCCCATGATGTCGGCACCGCCCAGAAGATCTCGTTCACGATCCAGGTCCCGACGTCTTGGGCGCTCCAGATCCCGCCGCCGCTCGCAGTCCCGGCACCGCTCCCCTCAGCGGTACCGGTCGCACTCGCGGCACCGGTCGACATCGAGACGATTGCGGTCAGGTTCCAGTCGCCGAGACCGGCACCGCGATTCTAGGAACAGGTCCCGACGCTACTCGCCGCACCGGTCGACCTCCCGGCACCGAGCCGGTGGCAGGTCTCGGTCGACCTCCCGGCACCGAGCCGGTGGCAGGTCCCGGCACCGAAGCGGCGCCCGGTACCGATCAGGATCCCGGCACCGCGACAGAACTCGGTCCCGATCCAGATCCCGGCACCGTTATGACTCCCGGCACCGGTCCCCGGCACCGAGACGATCCTCCGTGCCGGCCCGCGCAGACCCTTACCATCCAGGGTCGGCCCCTCCATGGCCCTCTAGACAGCCGTCCGTATCCTCCCAGACGGACAGAGGGTATGCGCTGGGCACCGACCGGCAGACGGCGCTGTTCGGTGATCCGCCGCTGCAGGACCAAGGCCCTCAACAGTGGGGATTCTGGACACCCTGGGCATACCATCAGGCCCAGGGCCCCCAGCAGCTCCCTGCTAGGCCGGCGACTGCGGAGCGTAGGGCTCCTGAAGCCTCGTTGTCTCGCCCCCCTCCCTCCCCGGAAGGGGAGGAAGGGTCCAAGCAGCAAGACTCCGCTGTGGCTCCTGAGGCAGAGGCGAGGGCTGAGGAAGACCCTCAGTTAGACACTCTCGTGCCTGGGGTCTCCTCATCCTCCTCCCCGGATGAGGCGGTGGCGGTTACCTCCTCCAACAGTCCCCCCCCGCTGGATCTCAGGGCGCACCAAGACCTCCTCAGGCGATTGGCTCAAAATCTGAGTCTGCAGGCAGAGGAGGTCTCGGAGATAGAGGATCCAATTGTAACCATCCTCTCTTCTGATGCTCCCACCAGGGTCGCCCTGCCCTTATACGGACCATCCAGGCCAACGCCAACACCATCTGGCAGTCCCCGGCCTCCATCCCTCCGACAGCGAAAGGCGTCGAGAGGAAGTACATGGCCCCTTCTAGGGGATACGAATATCTCCATGTACACCCGACTCCGGGTTCACTGGTGGTGCAATCAGTGAACGATAGGGAGCGTCACGGCCAGGAGGCTCCAGCCCCCAAATCCAGAGAAGCCAGGCGGATGGACCTCCTTGGCCGTAAGGTGTATTCGGCTGGGGCGCTGCAGCTCAGGGTCTCCAACCAGCAGGCCCTGCTGAGCAGATATGCCTTTAATTCCTGGGTGGCAGTGGACAAATTTAAGGAGCTGCTGCCACAGGATGCTCGCCAAGAGTTTACGGCCATCTTGGACGAAGGCAAGAAGGTCGCACGCACGGCCTTACAAGCCTCCTTGGACGCTGCGGACTCGGCTGCCCGTACCCTCGCGTCAGGAGTTACGATGCGTCGCATCTCCTGGCTGCAGGTTTCCGGCCTTCCGCCGGAGCTCCAACATACTATACAGGACCTTCCTTTCGAAGGCCAGGGCCTGTTTTCTGACAAGACAGACCCCAGACTCAAGAGTCTGAAAGACAACCGGGTCATTATGCGGTCCCTCGGGATGCACACCCCCGTGACGCAGCGTAGACCCTTTAGGTCGCAGCAACAGCAACAACAACGCAGGCCGTTTTCCCAGTTCCGCCAGCGGCAGGACCTTTACAGGCGCCGCGGCAGGAACGGAAGGCGCAGGCAGTCGGGGAACCAAGGGGGGCAAAACCAAGGCTCCTCAAAACCCCCGCCGGGACCTAAGCCTTCATTTTGAAGGTGCGCCCGAGGGCGCAGTAACAGTTTCCCCTATGGATCCTTCCCCCCCGTTTTCCAACCGCCTTTCGTTTTTCCTCCCGGCGTGGTCCCAAATAACATCGGACCGCTGGGTCTTAAGCATGGTGCAGACGGGATACCGCCTGCAGTTTGTTTCATTTCCTCCTTCCCGCCCTCCTTCCTCGTCCCTCTTCAGGGACCCCTCTCACGAGCAATTCCTTCGGCAGGAGGTGCAGACGCTCCTCAGCAAAGGAGCTATAGAGGCGGTTCCGGAAAACGAGAAAGGCAAGGGGTTTTATTCCCGCTACTTTCTGATCCCCAAGGCCAAGGGGGGCCTCAGGCCTATCCTCGACCTGCGAGAGCTCAACAAATACCTCGTGAAGTTGAAGTTCCGCATGGTATCCCTGGGGACCATTATTCCATCCCTGGATCCGGGAGACTGGTATGCCGCCCTCGACATGCAGGACGCGTATTTCCACATTGCCATTTGGCCGCGCCACAGACGCTTTCTCCGCTTTGTTGTGGGGGCTCTTCATTATCAATTTGCAGTCCTCCCATTTGGCCTGTCCACGGCCCCGAGGGTGTTTACAAAGTGCATGGCAGTTATCGTGGCGCATCTTCGGCGCAACCGTGTCCACGTGTTCCCTTATCTGGACGACTGGTTGATTCGGGGCACGTCGGAACAACAAGTCAACAGCCATGTCCGCGTGATCACCGGCATGTTTGCAAGTCTGGGCCTCTTGATAAACGCAGACAAGTCCACCCTGAGGCCCACTCAGAAGGTGGAATTTATCGGGGCCGTCCTGGACGCCACTGTGGGCAGGGCCTCGCTGCCTCTGCAACGGTTCCAGACCATGGTGGCGATCGTTCAACGTTTGCGGTCAGCCCCATTGACGTCAGTGAGGACATGTCTAACCCTGCTAGGCCACATGGCGGCTTGCACCTTTGTAACCGACTACGCTCGGCTCCGCATGAGGCCTCTCCAGCTGTGGCTTATCAGTCATTACAGGCCGGCAAGGCAACCGTTAGACATGCTAGTCACAATCCCCCAGAAGGTCTTAGATTCTCTCGGCTGGTGGCTAGACCAGTCCGTATTATGTGCGGGTCTTCCCTTCCACCCCTCTCAGCCCTCGGTATCCCTGACAACGGATGCCTCAGATCTAGGCTGGGGTGCCCACCTAGGGACCCTGCGGACACAGGGCCTGTGGTCCCAGGAGGAGGTGGGGCTACACATCAACATGCGGGAGTTGAGAGCGGTCCGCCTTGCTTGTCAAGCGTTCTGTCATCAGCTTCAGGATCGTTGTGTCGCCGTGTTCACGGACAACACGACGACCATGTACTATATCAACAAGCAGGGCGGCACCAGGTCCTCCTCCCTGTGCCTCGAGGCGATACGACTCTGGGACTTTTGCGTAGCCCACTCCATTCACCTCAGAGCTTCTTTCCTCCCTGGAGTACGGAACACGCTGGCGGATCGATTGAGCAGATCCTTCCTGTCACACGAGTGGTCCCTTCGCCCGGACGTCGCTCTCTCCATTTTCCGGAGGTGGGGTTATCCCCGGGTGGACCTCTTCGCGTCCAAGGGGAACAGGAAGTGCCAAGCGTTCTGCTCCTTTCAGGGCAGGGAGCCGGGGTCGATAGCGGATGCCTTCCTCATCCAGTGGTCGACCCACCTGTACTATGCGTTTCCCCCGTTCCCTCTGGTCCACAAGGTCCTCCTGAAGGTGCGCAGAGACAGGGCTCTCGTGATCATGGTGGCCCCAGCATGGCCCAGGCAACACTGGTACACGATGCTGCTGGACTTGGCCGTAGCCGGCCCAGTTCCCCTGCCCCTTCATCCGGACCTGATTACCCAGGACCACGGGACCCTCTGTCACCCAGACCTGCAGTCGCTGCACCTGGCGGCGTGGCTCCTGCGTGGCTGACTGGTTCCGAGCTGCGCTGCTCCACGCCTGTGAGAGAGGTGCTCTTGAGCAGCAGGAAACCGTCCACAAGAGCCACATATTCGGCGAAATGGAAACGCTTCTCCTCTTGGTGCGTAGAGAGAAATCTCCGCCCTATGGAAGTTTCGGTAACCGAAATCTTAGACTATGTTTGGTCCCTCAAAGGGCAAGGTCTGGCCTTATCGTCGTTGCGAGTCCACCTAGTAGCTATCTCCACCTTTCACCCGGGTGCGGACGGTCGCTCCGTTTTTTCTCACCTGACGGTGTCGAGATTCCTTAAAGGGCTGGAACGTTTATTCCCTAACGTCCGTCCCCCTGCTCCAACCTGGGATCTTAACCTGGTGTTGTCCCGGCTCATGGGGCCCCCCTTTGAGCCGTTAGCTACTTGCTCCCTGCTTTACCTCTCTTGGAAGACTGCCTTTCTAGTAGCTATCACCTCAGCTAGACGGGTGTCGGAGCTCCGAGCTCTTGTGGTAGACCCCCCATATACGGTCTTCCACAAAGACAAGGTGCAGCTGAGACCACACCCTGCCTTTCTACCCAAGGTGGTCTCAGCCTTCCACGTCAACCAAGAGATTTTCCTCCCGGTTTTTTTCCCGAAACCTCACTCTTCGGGCAGGGAGCAGCAGCTCCACTCGCTGGATGTCCGTAGGGCTCTCGCGTTCTACATAGAGAGGACCAAACCCTTCCGAAAATCCCCCCAGCTTTTCGTGGCGGTAGCGGACCGTATGAAAGGGCTTCCTATCTCCTCCCAGAGGGTATCCTCTTGGGTTACGTCCTGTATCAGGACCTGTTATGACTTGGCCCATGTCCCTACGGGCCGTGTGACTGCGCATTCTACCAGGGCGCAGGCGTCGTCGCTGGCTTTCCTCGCCCGTGTGCCCATCCAGGAAATCTGTCGGGCAGCGACCTGGTCATCGGTCCACACCTTTGCTTCCCACTACGCCCTGGTCCAGCAGTCAAGGGAGGATGCGGCCTTCGGAACTGCAGTGCTCCGTGCCGCGACTTCTCACTCCGACCCCACCGCCTAGGTATGGCTTGGGAGTCACCTAACTGGAATGGATGTGAGCAATCACTCGAAGAAGAAAAGACGGTTACTCACCTTTGTAACTGTTGTTCTTCGAGATGTGTTGCTCACATCCATTCCACACCCGCCCTCCTTCCCCACTGTCGGAGTAGCCGGCAAGAAGGAACTGAGGAGCGGGCGGGCCGGCAGGGATATATATTGGGCGCCATGGCGGCGCCACTCCAGGGGGCGACCTGCCGGCCCACTGGAGTTGCTAGGGTAAAAAGTTTCCGACGAACGTGCACGCGCGGCGCGCACACCTAACTGGAATGGATGTGAGCAACACATCTCGAAGAACAACAGTTACAAAGGTGAGTAACCGTCTTTTCCCTGAACAGAGTCACAAGCACTCTGTGAAGATGCTAGGCTCTGCTCACAAAGATCCAAGTGCAGGATTGGCGTCTTACATTGGAAGTTAAGGAAAGTTCTAAAGTCAGGGATGCAAATGATCACATCAAGTATTATTATTCATTATAGTGCTATATAGGTTTTGTGTAAATGGGAGTAACTCCACTGACTTCAAAACAATTACAATGGTGTGACACCAGCATCAGAGGAAAATGAGACACAGTTTTCACTTCTTGTCACTTGCAGCTTTAGGCTGGCACTATTCCATTTATTCTACTACAAACTTTTCAAAGCCCCTTGGCTTTTTGCCAAATTTGCATTTAGCCAGACTGAAAATTGCAAACTATACCAGCTCATCTTGCACTTCTGATGATATCTCTGTTTACTTTAGGGAGCATTAATGGGGATGTTTCAAATTAGAGTGAAAACTCCCAATGAACCTAGCAGTATTACTCAAGTTAGGGTAACTAGCATATTTTTTTTCTCTGACACTATTGGAATCAGCATGAAGGGGAGAATCTAGCTGCTCTGTGCAGGAGATATTCTACGTATTAAAATCAAGTTTTCATAACTCAGTGCATGCGCTTTAACCTAAGTTACCAAACACGCTAAAAATGAAAGAGCCCATTCAGGGCTGTGTCCCTGCAAAGTTATGGCAATGTATGTTTCCCACGACCTTGTTTACTGGTGAATTCCGTCTTCCCAGACTTGTGTAAGTTTCAAGGACATGACATTCTGAAATGGGATGAAAAGAATCACTTGTTTGCCCAACCTGTTAAGGACTGTTTAGCGGGATCAGTTTGAGGGTTTTTTGCATGTTGAGTCTGTACTGCTCGTTGCTTACCCCTAAAGTTCAACATTTGGGGCTTAACTCAAAAATATTTTGGGTAAATGCTGCCCTGATTTATACCCTTTGCACCTCATTAACTTCAGTCAGATTAGCACATGGTGCAAATTAGAGCAAGATTTGGCCTAACTCCTTGTGCTTGCCACCACTTTATTACATTAATTATTTTAACATGGAAACCAGCATTCTGTTCACCTACTTCTGCAATCTACTTCCTCAGTTCACTGCTTTTTTTGAGTACCTGCAGGAAGTCTTAAAATTAGAGGGACCTGCTTAGATAAAATGCAAACCAACCCCAAATTCACCCGGAATTCTTAATTTAACCTTTTTTTGAGGTTCAGAAGAGTTTGCTCAACATTTCTCTCTCATTATCGTTAATTGTCTATAGCCACTGCCCTTCCTGGGTAGGGTGACCAGATGTCCCGATTTTATAGGGACAGTCCCAATATTTGGGGCTTTTTCTTATATAGGCTCCTATTACCCCACACCCCCTGTCTGGATTTTTCACACTTGCTGTCTGGTCCCCCAATTCCTAGGTCTGGCCAGAAGTGGATATATGATGAGAAAGGCAGGTGACCTGGTATTTCTGCTGATTTGGAAGCAGGAAGCATTGGAAATCTCACAAGAGAGCCTGTTCTTTGTAATCTTGAAGATCTTCACATACAAAAGCGTGTCTCATTTGTTTTCTGTGTCAGCCAACCCCACCCCCACCCTCAGCCATTTGTTTGTCACTGCTTTAAAAAGTTAGTCCTTTGGAATGATGGTCTTTTTCTTAGCAAATACGATTGTTTTGGATACCACCAGAACTCTTATTACTTATTTAGGGCTTGATCCTGCTCCCATAAAGGTAAATGACAAATTTCTCATTGAGTTCAATGAGCCAGTCTCAGGCCCTTATTGCTAATGGTAATTTATTACCCACAGCGGGCAGAGTGCAGAGACCCTTACACTGAACTGTGCAAATGGAGTTAATAGCAAGTCAGGTGCTCCAAGGAGGGGCCATTAAAACACCTGCTCCAGGAAGAATAAGGCAGAGACTACCTGGGAGAACACTGTTCTCTCTACCAAGGCTGGGTAAGAAAGCCTGACTTGAGGATGTTTCTCCATGACCTCCATGGTGCCCAGTCTGTTCCCCTATTCTCTTGCCTCCATCTAATGCCCTCTTAGCGGGAGAAAAGCCTGAGCATTATGTGTATGGCCCCCTGCAGGAACAGAAGTCAGTAGCCGCTCAGCAGGCCTTTATCCTGCATCATCCCAAATCCAGCAGGATAGAAGACCTCTTAGTGCACTCCCTCCTCCTGGTGGGCGGAATTGCTGTTGGATCAGGGCTGCTGCTCAGTGCGGCCTGGAAAACTAAATTGAATGGAATGTGGCAGAGTGAATATCAGGGTCACTCAGCAGTACAACCCACTTTGAACACTTGGAAAGGGAAGAAAACCCTTTCTGGGTCCAGCACTCCCCTGAAGCATTCAGATTCAAGTGACATATCCTGCCCCCTCCTCTGCCGGTGTGGAGATCCCCATGAGTAGGGCTCCGTCTTTGTCATGTAAAAGTAGCAAAGAATCCTGTGGCACCTTATAGACTAACAGACGTTTTGGAGCATGAGCTCTCGGGGATGAATATCCACTTCCTCAGATGCATGTAATGGAAATTTCCAGGGGCAGGTATATATATGCTAGCAAGCAAGCTAGAGATAACGAGGTCAGTTCAATCAGGGAGGATGAGGCCCTGTTCTAGCAGTTGAGGTGTGAAAACCAAGAGAGGAGAAACTGGTTCTGTAATTGGCAAGCCATTCACAGTCTTTGTTCAGTCCTGAGCTGATGGTGTCAAATTTGCAGATGAACTGAAGCTCAGCAGTTTCTCTTTGAAGTCTGGTCCTGAAGTTTTTTTGCTGCAGGATGGTCACCTTAAGGTCTGCTATAGTGTGGCCAGGGAGGTTGAAGTGCTCTCCTACAGGTTTTTGTATATTGCCATTCCTAATGTCTGATTTGTGTCCATTTATCCTTTTCCGTAGAGACTGTCCAGTTTGGCCGATGTACATAGCAGAGGGGCATTGCTGGCATATGATGGCGTATATTACATTGGTGGATGTGCAGGTGAATGAACCAGTGATGGTGTGGCTGATCTGGTTAGGTCCTGTGATGGTGTCGCTGGTGTAGATATGTGGGCAGAGTTGGCATCGAGGTTTGTTGCATGGATTGGTTCCTGAGCTAGAGTTATTATGGTGCGGTGTGCAGTTACTGGTGAGAATATGTTTCAGGTTGGCAGGTTGTCTGTGGGCAAGGACTGGCCTGCCACCCAAGGCCTGTGAAAGTGTGAGATCATTGTCCAGGATGGGTTGTAGATCCTTGATGATGCTTTGGAGGGGTTTTAGCTGGGGACTGTATGTGATGGCCAGTGGAGTCCTGTTGGTTTCTTTCTTGGGTTTGTCTTGCAGTAGGAGGCTTCTGGGTACACGTCTGGCTCTGTTGATCTGTTTCCTTATTTCCTCGTGCGGGTATTGTAGTTTTGAGAATGCTTGGTGGAGATTTTGTAGGTATTGGTCTCTGTCTGAGGGGTTAGAGCAGATGCGGTTGTACCTGACTGCTTGGCTGTAGACTATGGATCGTGTGATGTGTCCGGGATGGAAGCTGGAGGCATGAAGGTAGGCATAGCGGTCGGTAGGTTTTCGATATAGGGTGGTGTTAATGTGACCGTCACTTATTTGCCACTGATCTGGAGATATATATTGTCATCAAATTTGAAATACCAAATTCTACAAGCCACTTCCCTCAGATCCCACTGAGGAATACACTAAGAAACTACAGCATCTACTCAGGACACTCCTTACACTAACACCAGAAGAAATCAACATACCCCTAGAGCCCCGACCAGGGTTATTCTATCTACTACCCAAGATCCACAAACCCGGAAATCCTGGACGCCCCATCATCTCGGGCATTGGCACTCTCACTGAAGGACTGTCTGGATATATGGACTCTCTACTCAGACCCTATGCCACCAGCACTCCCAGCTATCTCCGTGACACCACTGATTTCCTGAGGAAACTACAATGCATTGGTCACCTCCCAGAAAACACCATCCTAGCCACCATAGATGTAGAGGCTCTCTACACAAACATCCCACACATAGATGGAATACAAGCTGTCAGGAACACTATCCCTGATGATGCCATAGCACAACTGGCTGCTGAGCTCTGTGCCTTTATACTTACACACAACTATTTCAAATTTGATGACAATATATATCTCCAGATCAGTGGCACTGCTATGGGCACCCGCATGGCCCCACAATATGCCAATATCTTTATGGCCGACCTGGAACAACGCTTCCTCAGCTCTCGTCCACTCACGCCCCTTCTCTACCTACGCTACATTGATGACATCTTCATCATCTGGACCCATGGGAAGGAGACTCTGGAAAAATTCCACCATGATTTCAACAGCTTCCACCCCACCATCAACCTCAGCCTGGACCAATCTACACGGGAGATCCACTTTCTTGACACCACGGTGCAAATAAGTGATGGTCACATTAACACCACCCTATATCGAAAACCTACCGACCGCTATGCCTACCTTCATGCCTCCAGCTTCCATCCCGGACACATCACACGATCCATTGTCTACAGCCAAGCACTGAGGTACAACCACATCTGCTCTAACCCCTCAGACAGAGACCAACACCTACAAAATCTCTACCAAGCATTCTCAAAACTACAATACCTGCACGAGGAAATAAGGAAACAGATCAACAGAGCCAGACATGTACCCAGAAGCCTCCTACTGCAAGACAAACCCAAGAAAGAAACCAACAGGACTCCACTGGCCATCACATACAGTCCCCAGCTAAAACCCCTCCAATGCATCATCAAGGATCTACAACCCATCCTGGACAATGATCTCACACTTTCACAGGCCTTGGGTGGCAGGCCAGTCCTTGCCCACAGACAACCTGCCAACCTGAAACATATTCTCACCAGTAACTGCACACCGCACCATAATAACTCTAGCTCAGGAACCAATCCATGCAACAAACCTCGATGCCAACTCTGCCCACATATCTACACCAGCGACACCATCACAGGACCTAACCAGATCAGCCACACCATCACTGGTTCATTCACCTGCACATCCACCAATGTAATATACGCCATCATATGCCAGCAATGCCCCTCTGCTATGTACATCGGCCAAACTGGACAGTCTCTACGGAAAAGGATAAATGGACACAAATCAGACATTAGGAATGGCAATATACAAAAACCTGTAGGAGAGCACTTCAACCTCCCTGGCCACACTATAGCAGACCTTAAGGTGACCATCCTGCAGCAAAAAAACTTCAGGACCAAAGTTCAAAGAGAAACTGCTGAGCTTCAGTTCATCTGCAAATTTGACACCATCAGCTCAGGACTGAACAAAGACTGTGAATGGCTTGCCAATTACAGAACCAGTTTCTTCTCTCTTGGTTTTCACACCTCAACTGCTAGAACAGGGCCTCATCCTCCCTGATTGAACTGACCTCGTTATCTCTATCTTGCTTGCTAGCATATATATACCTGCCCCTGGAAATTCCCATTACATGCATCTGAGGAAGTGGGTATTCACCCCCGAGAGCTCATGCTCCAAAACGTCTGTTAGTCTATAAGGTGCCACAGGTTTCTTTGCTGCTTTTACAGATCCAGACTAACACGGCTACCCCTCTGGTCTTTGTCATGGAGGTCGCAGAAGCAGGGCTAGCTCCAGGCACCAGCGAAGGAATCAGGTGTCTGGGGCAGGCAATAGAAAGGGGTGGCAGTCCGTCCATTGTTGGGGCAGCATGTCCGGGTCTGTGGTGGTAATTCGGTGGCGGGTCCTTCAGTCCCTTGCTTCCTCTATGCCGGCACTTCGGCGGCAGCTTAATCGGTCCATTTCAGTCTTCGGCAGCACTTTGGTGGCAGCTCAGTTACTCTGCTTCAGTCTTTGGCTGCAATTCGGCAGTGGGTCCTTCACTCCCTCTCCTCTTTGGTGGCAGCTCAATCCGTTTCTTTTTTTTTTCTTCTCCTCTTGGGGCGGCAAAAAAGCTGGAGCCGGCCCTGCATGGAAGTCACAGATTCCATGACTAACTGTGACCTCTGTGATTTCTGCAGTGGCCAGTGTGACTGCCCCAGGGGCCGGCTGCTCAGGTGGCCCTGGGGCTAGTCACACTGGCTGCTCCTGGAGCTTCTCTGCAGCCAGTCGCTTAGGCGGCCCCTCAGCCAACCGCACTAACTGCTGCTGGAACGGCCTCGGCACTGGGGCCAGCACTGGCAGCTGCTCTGGTGGCCCCAGGCAGCTGGCCCCAGGGACCACCTGAGCTGCAGTCCTGGGGCACCCAGAGCAGCAGGTGGCCCCGGGGCTCCCCCCCAGCCACCGGTGCTGTGGTCCTCCTCCCAGCAGTGCCCCCCTCCCCCCAAGATTCAATAGGGGGTATTTATGGTACAGCGTGTCATGGATAGATCATGGGCCATGATTTTTTGTTTCTTGCCCATGACCTGTCCATGACTTTTACTAAAAATACCCGCAAATAAATCATAGCCTTACCCATGAGCAGTGGATGCAGAGGAAGGGGCAGGATTTGGAAAGGCTCCTGCATGGCACAGAGCTCTGTGGGGGTTACACTCTGTGCTCCCTCATGCAAGAGAAGAGTGGGAGAAATGGTGGTGGGAGGGAGAGGGGGAAGTAGACTAGCATCTGCCCCTCTGTACATCCTCCAGTCTTGTGGGTGGTATTAGATGCTTTCCTGCCACTGAACTATGGAGCAACTGCACTACCTGAGGGGTCGGAGATTCCTCCCCACACCCTGCTCAAAGTCCCCCAGTCACTTGGGGGGCTGTGCCTTAGGTGAAGGATTTTAGCCTAAGCAAGTAAGGCCCAGGCCAGCACAGAGGAGAGAACCATGGAAGGCATCATGTTATAGGAGGCGCAGTGCCTTGCCCAGCTCCCTGATGTGCACCCATGCTTCCCCATTATTTCAGCTAGTGTGGCCTACTTCCCCTGAACTGCTTGTTCCATGCTGTAGGCCAGTGCAGAGATGCTGGGGAGAGATGGATGTCCTTACTTCCTCCCTGTGTTTGCTGAGGCAACTTTCACCCACAAGGGCTCTAAGAGGGAGCAATCTGTGTGCTTCCCTGTCCAGGGCATACACTGCTTCTGCCACTCACCCCCCCCCCCCACAGAAGGGCCAAGGGCACTTTATTCCACTGGATGGGAGACGTTCTGCCCTAACATACACCGAGGAAGCTGCGTGCATGTGGTGGAGGACAAAATCTGGCCAAGAAGTGTATCTTGTTTTCTTTTGTACTTCTCTTTCTTAAGAAGCCCCTCCACACATTCACAGAGTAATGGGGGGTGGCGGAGGGGGAAGCCTGACTGATTCACAGTTCTTCTTATACACGTCCATTCATCCCCAGTGACCTCAATATGAGCCTTCAAAGGGCTTACATGTTGAGCTTTATTGTAGCATTTCAATCTGCAAGGGAACAAAAGGCCAGTTCCCTCTCCAGGGGCAGTGAGTAGAGAGGATTTCTGTTTGTGAATAGGCTTTGGGAGAGGATGGGTTCTGCTGTATGCATGTGTGCGAGAGGGAAGCCCCTTATGGTGATCAGGTCTCCCCTGGGGAAGCGCAGCTCTTGCCCAGATTGTCTGTCTCTCTCAACACAATGCAAAATTTCCTTCACCATCAAGGACCTGTCCCCAGGAGGAAGCTATTTAACAGCAAATTGGCCTGGTAATTTTTAGTGATGATCTTATGTTAATTACAAGTTGCAATATTAGTAAATCCCCTCTGAAGGCCAGCTGTTGTGTTGGCATTAACTCCTTGATGCAAAATCAACTGTTTGTTTACTAAATCCCAAGACAATTTTTTTTAAATGTTTTCTTTTATTGTTTTTATTTCAGTCCAGTGCAGCCAGGTGAGACGCACACCCCCTGTTGCGTATTGTTGTCTACCCACTGGGCAGAGACTACATTTAACAGAGGCTGGGTTCTCCTGGCTAAAACTGGATACTTTATATTTATTTATTATTGGATAGCACCTTGGAACCCCAGTCGTGAACCAGGACCCCAGTATACAAGGTACTGTACAAACTCTGCCTCAAAGAGCTTCCATAATTAATATTTGATAGTCACCCTGGGAGACTTCTAAAAAGGAGAAATTATTCCAGAACAAAGTCACTTTTACTCTGGAATAGAATGTCTCAGAGTATTGCCCAGAGGAGTTATACCAGACTAGCTATAGTGGAATAGTTATCTCATTATGAGCTGGGTCAGTCAATTTCCCCATGTAGACAAGCCCTAAGGGAGAGGCTGACAGGATCTGATCCTTAATGAGGAGGGTGGGAGGGGAATCAATTTGTATTAAGCCCCATCACCCACCCATTGTATAAATAATCATTGAAGATAGATTTCTGTACCATTAGTCCCAAGCTGCTTTGGGTGTTGTGGGGATGGTGAAGGTAGACAGGGAAGGTTTTGAAACATACTCAGGACAAACAAACTGGTAAATATCAATCCCTGGCAGGTGAGGAGGCTTGCATGAAAGTGCACTTTGATGGCAAAAGGAGACTGGAGCTAAAAGACTCTAACAGCAGGTGTGTTACTTCCTAACTAACAGATCATACTGCATTTACAGAGGGAGCTTTATCCATGAGTCTCAAAGTGCCTTAGAGAGGAGGGTATCATTGTCTCCAGTTTATAGATGGGGAAACTGAGTCACAGAAAGGCCTAAGTTTTACTCAGTGAGTGGATTGCTAATCCCTGAAGACTCCTCCTGTTTGGTGTCCCATTTGGTGCCTCCTCACCTCTCTTCTCCCCAGGGCCGGCTCCAGCTTTTTTGCTGCCCTAAGCAGTGAAGTGAGGAGGGGAGGAGAAGCTGTGATCTATCGAGAGGGACTGAGGGACCTGCTGCCGAAGACCCGGACGTGCTGTCCCCATCCATGGGTGCCCCAAGTCTCTCACCATCACAAAGCAGCTTGTGTCAAGGATTGCAGCAAGTCCAAAGGAGAAAAGAGTTTTATCTGGATACTGATTTTTTTTTTTCAGTGCTTTGCCTTCCCCTTCTCCCACCCCACCCTGCCAGAACACCTAGGCAGAGCCACTACAGGGCTTCTATTTTACTAACCTATGTTTCTCCTCCCTCAGTTCTCAAGGAATATATATGGAATTTGGGCAGGATTGTGGGGTTAACGCCCCTGTTCTTGTGAAAGTATTGTGTGATCTTTCATGACTACCATGTTGTTATTATTTATTTGTATTCCCAAAGCACTGAGAAGCTCTTTGTGCTAGGTGCTGTACAAACAGAACAAAAAGACAGTCCCTGCCCCGAAGAGCTTCAATTCTCCTTCTCAGCACAGTGCCCCCAGCCCCCACGGCTGAGTTGCTGGTTCCATAATGACCTAGAAAGAAAGGGCATACAGGCATAGATTAAGAGCAGAAGGAGCTGCCTGCACAGTGCTCACCCAATCTGACCTATGTATCACAGGCCACCACCACCACCCAAGAGCAAAATTAGACCAAAGTAGTATAACCTACACAAGACTAGACTGTTATGTGCCACAGGCAGAGAAGAGGTGGGTCTAAGGGACACCAGTGCCTGAGGCCCCTGTAGTGGAAGAGAAATTATTTAGGGAGATTTAGCCAGATATTCCTGGTAAATGACCTGCAACCCATGGCGAAGAGGAAGGCAAACAACCCCAAGCTCACTGCCAAGCTGATGGGGGAAATTCCTTCCTGACCCCACACATGGCGATCAGTTAGATCCTGAGCGCGTGAGCACAGTTAAGCACCTGAGAGAGAGAGAGAGAGAGAGTGCTGGGTGCCACCGCAGAGCCCTAGCCCTGCCCATCCAACGTCCCTGGCCCTGCTCTTGTGGCCATTCCTGCTGAGGAAGGATGGGCCATGTAGTGATTCACCACAGCCTCATCTCACAGCAGGGTGGATTTTTCTACTAGATCTCTCCTCCAAATGCTGACCTGACCTGACACTGCTTAGGCCTGGTCTACACTGGAGGGTGGGACGGGGGGGTCGATGTAAGATACGCAACTTCAGCTACGAGAATAGCATAGCTGAGGTTGACTTACCTCCCGTCCTCACAGCGCGGGATCAATGGTCACAGCTCCCTCGTCGACGCCGCTTCTGCCTCTCGCCCTGGTGGAGCTCCAGAGTCGACGGGGAGCATGTTCAGGGATCAATTTATTGCGTCTAGACAAGATGTGATAAATTGATCCCCGATAGATCGATGGCTATCCGCCGAGCCAGCGGGTAGTGGGGATGTACTCTTAGCTTTGGATATGTGACTAGCTTGCTGCTTGCAGTGGGATAGTGGCAAGGCATCCTTGTAGTGCATCCATATAGGGTGCCTGCATATGTTGGCCTTGTTTACTGTAGTGCTTTTCCCGTGTTGGTCTAGCATAGGTGCAGTTCTACCCATGGAAGCACTAGTGTAAGCAGGGGCACAGGGACGTCAAGTGGTATGGAAACCAGAGTGACATACACTGGGTCAAATGCCAGCCTCCTCAACCCTCCCTACGACCCAAGTGAAAGCAGTGGGGTTGAATGGGTGGGATCTTGCTTGGTGGCTTGTATGTCTACTTTGGAGAATCAGTTCACATGATCAAAGCTCGCAATGTCCCTCACACAACTATTTTTCATGCACTGTTGGCAGAGTGACTGCAGCATATGAGGACCTCTTGTGCACCTGTATAGAGAACTGGTAGCTCATCCGCACTATAAATGCTGCAGGTTAGGATGGAGCAAACACAGGGAATGAACCCACACTTCTCAGGCTCAGTGTCAAAGTTTTAAGTTGGGTTTAAGGCCTTGTGTGAGCCCTCTGAAATAGGACAAAATTCTCCCTATATTAAGCGGTTAGGACATTAAAGCAACATAGGAGTCAAGACAAGTAGGAGAATGACACCAAAAGCGTGTGTGTATATACTTCAATGACATGTAGTTTCCTCTTTATGAGGTGATTAATTAGTCACATTCCACATGCCTAGGGGTAGGTCTCACTTCCTGTTGCCATTATTTTCTGCAGCAAAAACATCTTCTTCTCACTACAGATCAGTGCAAAAATCTCATGCTGTTTCACAGCAGCTAAAGTAAGTGCTATCACCAGTGTCATTTATGTGACCCATCACTGAGGAGAAAAAAAAATCTACTTGCTCCAGAAATGTTTCCTCCTTCTCTGTCCCCAAATGTGGACATTTCTCCCCAGATTACCCCAGGCTGAAACCCAGGCTGGAGAAGATTCAGTCCTGGGCTACTGAGAGCTTTTCTATCTGTAGAAATATCAGAACTTTGACATTCTTGCTACCCTGCACAGGTAGAAAAGGGAGCTTCATATCATTGAGTAACGTGGCTATCCCAAACTCAGGCTGATAATGCACCACTCCATCCTATGTTATTATTAATCATGTTTATTAGAGTAGTGTTTAAGGGTCAACTGAGACTGGGGCCCTATTGTGTCAGATACCATACAAATACAGAATGGGGATGCGCCTTGCCCTGACACGCTATAATCAGCTTGCAACAGTGGGGGAAGAGGTAGAACACACAAGCAGTGTGACCAATGTGATGGCTGCAAATGTCATATTAGTGCCACAATTGTGGGGGAAGGGTTTACTTAGGCTTGATGAGGTGTGTACCCTTCACAGGCAGAGAAAGGGTTAACAGGAGCCTGAATCCAATTAGGCCAGTGGGTGGCATCTGCAGGGATGTTTGTTTGGTATAATTGGTGATCCAATCCAGCTGGGAAGGCACTGGGTGTTCATAAAGGATGGAACAGAGGGCAGTGGGAAAAGAAGGTTAGGGAGGGAGAAGATATGGATGAGAGGTAGTTTTCTTTGATGAGCTAAAAGCTGAAAGAAGCCTGGGGCTAGATATGGGTCCCTCTGAGCTAGAAGCAGTGAAACCTGGGGCTAGAGGAGGGTTGTCCTGAGTAGGAACAAGCTGGAGGTAGTGAAGTTCAAGAGGCAGTCATAGTAAAGCCCCAGCTATGTTTGGACTGCAATTTGATGGGCTGCAAGGAGAGAGGGGAGGCCTCTGCTATCTTCCTCTTGGCACTAGAAAGTGGAGATCCTTCAATTCTGTGCCTTCCAGGTATGCTCCTGTGGCTGACCCTCACAAAAGGGGAGGAACTGTATCTGTGGGGTAAAGTTGTGGGAGGTATTGCATGTTGTGACTGCAGGAAGGGTTTGGGGAAAGGGCCTGAGGAAAGACTAGCGGTAAGGAATCCAGGTCCTGACACAAGGCCTTGGAATTATTTGTTGGATTTTTGTTTCTCTAGACTGGGAGAGACCTTGATGTGACCTGACTGGAGGGTTAAGTCCTGAGGTGTGGCAGGCCACCATGAGAGTGGAGCAACTATCAGCACAGGCTGCTAAAGAGAAAAGAGTAGTTATGCAACACCAAGCCCTGAGGGGCCCACCAGTGGTGAGTCAATCCTGCTACAGAGGCACTAAACAAAATGGGAAAGGATGAGGCTGTAAAGGACAGGGAAGGAAGACTCAATCTGTGGCCCCATCTCTCTCCTTATCTCTTTCCCCCAACCTCTTGACTCCCCACACCTTTAGCTGCTAAAAACTAAGTCTCCTGAGTATGTGCAAAGTGCAGTTTTTAAAGGTTTATAACTTTTTGCTAAATTTGGGTAAACTTCTCCACAGTAGTGGGCAACCTTCGGGCTGCATGCAGCCCTTCAGGGTAATCTACTGGTGGGCCACGAGACAGTGTTTACACTGACCATCCACAGGCATAGCCACCAGCAGCTCCCAGTGGCTGGAGTTTGCCATTCCTAGCCAATGGGAGCTGTGGCAAGCAATGCGGGCTGCAGGGATGTGCTGGCCACCACTTCCCGCAGCTCCTATTGGCCAGGAATGATGAACCGCAGCCACTGGGAGCTGTGGACAGGTAATGCAAATACTGTCTCATGGGCCACCAGTGGATTACCCTGACAGGCCCACCACTGCTTTAGCAGGAACAGCAAAACTCACATACCTGACACAGCTGCCACCACTCTGCAAATTAAAAGTCCTTGGTCCAAAGTCTATAGTTGCTAGAGCTATTCAAAGGAAAGGTGGACAGAAACTTCTAAAATGGTCAAAACCTTTTTCCTTATCCTCATTCTTTGAAAGAGCTGAACTATTTTGGCTGAAACTTTCCAAAACATTTCAGCCTGAGGTAGACCCCTAGTATGAGAAACTTCAGTCCAAATGGTTAAAGTTTTTAAGCAGTTGAAAACCAGACCTTAAAATGGGATTATAACCTTAATAATCAGAGATACTATCAGCTCTGACTAATGAGATGTGAGATAACAAATATAACAGATGATATATGAATACATGTGTCTACCTATAAACACAGTTATGGCCTGCCCCTGCTAAGGGATTCATCTTCACACCCACTTGACATTCCATTGTCTTCACTAATCCAACAAGGGGTCTGGTGGCACCTTAAAGTTTTTAAGATGCCTCTGAACTCCTTGTTGTGTTTGTGGATCCAGAGTAACACAGCTACCTCCTGATAATTGTTTTCACTGGGAACAGGCAGCAGGGCCCTTTCCAGTAATGGAGTCTCAATTATGATTGATCAAATGCTCTCACATGCAAATGTGTACGAGCCAGAAAATGGAAAAAGGTTACTCTTCAAATAGTAATAACTCACTCACGTTGCACATGTAACTGGTGGAATTCTTCCCCTCCACAGCCCATGTACACCAGTGCAGTAGAATACGGGCTAGAAACACCTCAGGGAGCTAGTTAAGAATTTCCTCTGTGTGGGCTCTGCATAGGGCTGCTATAGTCAGCTCAACACAGGCTCCTGTTATAGGGCAGGGAGGATCGGTCTCACAGTACCTTCTGTTGTAGGACTGGGGGCAGTTCTAGCTTGCAGTGCAACCCCCTGGTTGCCCAGACATGGCTGCTGTAACTTAGAGCAGCTTCAAGGGTAGCGCTAAGTCATGTGGGGGCTGTACCAGCACCCATGAAAGTGTTCAAAGGCGTCTTAAGGACATCATTGCCCCACCTACCTATCAGCTGTCTGTGGTGCACCTGCAGGGGCACAGCACATAAATTGCCAAGAACATTTATATTTACTAGTGACTATTAAATGTTAATCTTCAAAAATAGTTACTGAGACAAACTACTTATTGCCTGTAAATTAGTTGCATTTGTGCATGTTGTATTCAGTTGCTTTATTTTTTGTTGACTTGGATATTTAAAAGGAAAAATGAAACTGATTTTAAAGTAAAATTTGTGAAGGTTAGGTTTAAAAGTTTGTTCTGTAGGTCTGGATGTGCCTCTTATTGTTAACTTGGCTGCATATTGTGTACTTTAGTCTCATCCACACAGGGAAGGCCAACCTATATGATGCCTGACTGTATTTCAGTCCTGTCAGCTCCCACAATTTCTTTGTGAGTCACAGGACTTTGGCTGGGGCTAGAGCCAGTCTGGCAATTACGTTAGAACCTCCAGCCTACTATGAATTGCCTGGAAAGGAAACCCCGTCTGATAGGCTGCTTTCCCCACTTCCCTGCCTCCAGAGGAAGAGCAGTCAATCATGGTGGCTGCTGCAGGAAGCAGATTGAGCTCTTCTCCTTCCTCCTGCCCCTTGGAACTGACACTCCACTCTCAGAAGGAGAAGAGGGGAGGAGAACGTAGAAAGAGTCCAGCAGCTCTGCACCCTCTTTAGCTCCTTCATCCCTGCAATACCCAGCCTGGCAAGGGGAGAAGAGGATACTCTGGTAGCACCCCCAGACTTGGGAGGGTGCATGTGAATGGTGAAGAAAGGCAGATGAGGGAGCTGAATTTACAGGGGGGCCCTGGGAACAGGCAGGGTGGGGAGGGAGGGAGAGGAGGAGGGAAACAGCACAGAATTAATTAATTGGAATGTTGAGCTTTGGGGGGAAGCTGGAGGCTCTGCATCATCATGTAGCCAGCAAGAGTTCCTGCAAGAGTGAGGTCAAAAATCACCAAACTCCGACTTGGGGGAGTTTGACAACATTAATTCACATTCACTGGATGTGGGCAAGGGGGGTTCAAAAACCAAGACACACCAAACTATCACAATATAAACTACTTACAAATGCCTTTTGTGTTGTATTGGTTTTGGTCTGGCTCGTGACTTTTGGGCTTGGCAATATTGTATCAACCATGCTTTATGATGTAGATTGAACAAAACTGTTCTCAGCCCATGGTAGTGCTTGGTATTGCCAATTCCAAGAGCTGAAACATAGAATCATAAAGATTAGGGTTGGAAGAGACCTCAGAAGATCATCTAGTCCAACCCCCTGCTCAAAGCAGGGCCAACACCAACTAAATCATCCCAGGCAGGGCTTTGTCAAGCTGGGCCTTAAAAACCTCTAAGGATGGAGATTCTACCACCTCCCTAGATAACCCATTCCAGTGCTTCACCACCCTCCTAGTGAAATACTGTTTCCTGATATCCAACCTAGACCTCCCCCACTGAAACTTGAGACCATGGCTCCTTGTTCTGTCACCTGCCACCACTGAGAACAGCCTGAAAGAATCTCATGATTTCAGACAATTTTTTTTTAATTGGGTTGTCTACTGGCTTTTGAGCCTTTAGGGTTTGTGTCTTCTAGCTCTTCTGCAATCATGGAGATCGTAAATGTGTGCGTTTTTTTATTTTTATAGCTGATAGTCTCAAATAACACAACTCCAGGAGCTGGGGCTTTAATAAAAACACCAAATATCTGCCACATGATAAAAGTGAGAGTTGGTGACACTATCGGACAGAATTTCAGTGTAACTGCCTTTTGGAAAAGGTCTCTGGAAAAAGCCCCTCAAAAGCTAAGTAGCTGTCCAGCCAATTTCTATATAAATGGATGACTGAGGTTTTCAATTTCTATGGAAAATGAAAAAAACTGCTTTGTTTGGTTTGAAGATTGTATAACGTCATTTAAACTCTGACACATGCTTCCTAGCCTAATAAAGCAGCACTGCCTAGAATTTAAGTGTAAACATCACATCTGTTGAATATGTAAAAAATCCATTTGTGGAAGTGACTTTATTTTGTTTAATTTAAGCAGGGTGACTTCAACCTGAGCCACCAGTAACCATTCTGTCTACAACCCTGTTGAACAATGTATTGTCTTTAAACTTAGGGCTGGCTTCCTCATTTGCCATTAAATAACAGGGCTCAGGAAAGGAAATCGAGAGGATACCCAACTACATTCTCACCCTTAGAGTTGGCTGTTTGGGATACATGAGTGACACAATGGGAGTAAGCTTTCACTGCCTCTACCCAGGCTATGAAGGCTGTGTGGATAAATGGAGTGTTTCATATTTAATACACTTAGAGAGCGATTCATTTAAAGTACCAGACTAAGCTCCATTTAAAAAGCTCTTGGGAAACCACATTGGCCCTGCAGCTTGCACAATTCAAGCCAAAGGGTAAGAGCAGTTAGGAAACATTTCTTATGAGCATAGTTGGTGCAGAATGTCAGTTGATTCATGGATCTATGAAGGGGGAGGCCCATGCTTGAGGCCAGATTCTGTCACCTATACTCACATTGAATTGTGGTATCATCCACAAGGAGCCCTATTGAAATAAATGGAGTCAATGCGAACGGGCCCTATGAAATACCCTTTGTTGAAGGGGCTTTCTCCACTGGTGTAGAGGTGTGGGACAGGCCCCATATCAGCTCTGCTCCTGGGCCTGTCAGGGGTTGGCTGGGAGGGAGCTTGTGTGTTGGGGAAGAATGGACGGGTAGAAAGAGTGCACTGTCACAGCACTTTCTGCTTCCTAGAACCCACAGGGGATTGTGGGAAGCGGAGCATAAGCTGAAACAGCCCTGAGATTGCTCTAATGTACGCTGGAGAGAGGACAGGCAGGCCTCCAGCTGCTTCAGAATATGGTGAATGTGATAGTGGTTTAAAGTCACGTTTGTCCTGTGTTCCTGCAATCAGCACTGGAACAGAGGAACTCTGGGTTGGAACTAATATGACTACTTGTGGAGTAAGATACTACTTAACATGAGTAAAGATGGCAGAACTGGCAACCTAGAGAGGTGCCTCCAAGCATCAGATTGTGTCTCTGAGATTAAAATGAGGCCTGGCCCCTGAGAGTTAGGGTAGGGGGGCAGAATGGTTGTCTCTATAGCCAAAATGCAGGCTGTCATGACAACCAGGGAACAAACCACATGTCCAGGAAAGAGACCATCAAAACGTTTTTGACAGCTTTGTTTCAATGTAGATTGCATTGGTACTGACAAAAGCAAAATCAGGATATTAGCATAGTTCCTTGAAGAGTTCAGGCTATCATTGATGCTAAATGGTGTGACAAAGCATAAGTGACAATTAGGTCTTGCATCAAACGTGCTTGCTGTTTGGTAGGTCAAATGACTGCCACGCTTCCTAAAGCTATATAAAATATAACAGTGGTGTATCTGTAATATGGAGACCTTTGGCTAAGTCAGCGTTGATGCCTGAATTGTGTTTTTTCCCTCTGCTTCTCAGACTATTTAGAATGAGGAACCAGCGATATACAAAAGTCTTTATTTTACAGATAATTGTCCCTTGATGTTCATCAAAGCTTTTAGTGTTGAATGTAGTGAAAGAACCAAGCCTTTTTTTTTTTGTACATAAAAAAAACACCCTTGTCTTGAGGTTTTATATGCTCCATCAGTTGTTGAATCTAGTTTTGACGATGACTATATCTAGTTGTATTTAAAGGGATACCCTCAACTTGAAACCTAGTCAATTTCAAAGTCTAACTTAAAAGCACTTTATGGGCCTACCCTTCCCTATTTTAATTTCTGCCTGCCAATTTTTGTTGTTTTACAAACATGTTCTCTGATTTTTTTTTTCCTCCCCCAATTTCCTCACTATAGCTAATGCTTGTGGCACAGACAGTGTAGTCAAATCTCCCAGAAGTGCTGGTGTTTTGTCACTGTGCTTGGATGAAGGTAAGATGTCAGAGTGGCTAAAAAGCCCATCACTGCTAATGCTCCATGCTCCCACCAATCCCTAGTACCAATGGGGCTGCCTCAGTGCCACAGGAACAGTGGGAGAATTTCAGACACTCCTAAGTGTACAGTAGGCCACAGAGGATTTAAAATACTTGGAATTTCCACAGTAGCTTCTGCCCAAAACATTTCACTAATATTTATTAAGTTTCACAACATCCTTGGAAACAGCTAAGTATCATCTCCCTGTTTGTACAGATGGGAAACTGAGGCAGAGAGGTTGTCCAAATATTCAAAGGGAGCCACAGATTTGGGTGCTTTCCTTTAAAAATAAAATAAACCACCAAGGAACCTGATTCTGATCTCACACAGGTGTAAATAAAAAGGCAGAGGAGTGACTCTGGTGTTTGAGAGATCAGAATTGAGTCCAAGAGAAACACAGAAAAACTGACACACAACATCAGAGTTCACTTTTGAAAAGCTAGTGACTTGCCCCTGTCAATTTCAAAACTGGGATTGGAACCCAGTCTCTTTGCTCCTAATCCAGGGTTTTTATCAGTAGGCCATGCACAAATCAAGGATTCAGTCATTTCATGTTGGTCTGTTGCCACTGAGTTTCACTTTGAATTTTGGATGTGACAGATCTCTAAAACTAACAGCAAATGGAAGCTGCTGAAATCTGTATAGTTTTGACCAATAGCCACTTGCAGAGACTCTCCTCAAATCTCTCTTACTTTCTGGTGTGCTTGGGTGGGGAATCCAGTGGCCTGCAACTCCCAGGCCTCCGATGGCTTGCAGGAGCCAGTGGGCAGCTAGTTGACTTTAATCCTCCCAATGTCTTTTGGGAAGGGGTTACGTATGTCCAACTCCAACAGGCCTTAGTGAGGCCAGTAAAGTCATCTTGTTCCCCTAGTGTCCACATACATCATCTGCTGGAGTTGAAGGCTGCACATTCCAACACCAACTCTTAATTCAGTAGACATGGGATTTGGCACAAAGGCTGACTTCCACTATGGGACAGTAATCATTTTCTCCTGGGTGTCTCAGGAAGTTTTATGCCATCCTGAGTCATACCCTTGTCTGTCCCTTCAGTGCCACAAGGTTCAGTGCTACATAAGGTAAAATCTTCAAAAGCATTTTAGAGCCTAAGTCCCATTTCAAAAGTGAATTAGGCTCCTTTGAACCCTGAGATTGAGGCTCCTAAATCTCTTAGATGCTCTGAAAGTGTTACCTGCAGTCCCAGCAGTAGCCACTCTGCGCCAGTGCCACAGCAGCTGATTCCTCCTTCGCCTCAGTTACAGATTTTAAATTCTGATTCCTCTTTAATACAGCTGCTGGATGGTATTTGTAGGTAGGACAGTTTTGTTAGGAGATGGATTGTGAGGAAGATAGTGCTGTGTCCCTGATCCCTAAGCTGAACACCAGTCTATTGAAAATGTTGCCACTTACTGAGGTTTTTTTCGTTCAGATATTTTTGGTGTTGGCCTTGCCCCTGTAATCTCTGAGTGCCCGATGTGTTGGAGATTTGTGGACGAGGGGTTGCCTTGCTATTCCTGGCCCGGTTTATTATTGGTTCAGTTGTTATGGATCACTCATAAATAGTAGCCACCCCGAACATGCTGCAGAACAATATAACCGGGCCTCTGCTACTATTGTATGTTCATGGGTCACCTAATAGTGAGGGACCTCTGGCTTTTAAAATAAAATATGATGATAAAGTAATTCCCATTGCCCAGAGAGATGAAATATTATTTGTATTAGGGTAGTGCCCAGAGGCCCCAATGAGGATCAAGGCTCCACTGCAAGATGCTGAGTAAACATACAGGAAGAGACGGTCCCTTTCCCAAAGAGCTAATACTAGTGGAATTTTTGTCAAAGGTCAAATCCATCCTCTATAAAAATCTCTTCCCTCAATTCCACTACTCTCTGCCAGCCTCACTCTATACTTACATCTATAGCCAGACTATGCCCGTTGGGCCCAGGCCACGCTTGGGGGCTGTGAGAAGAGGCGCCATAACAGAAGGAGCTTGTGTGCTTCTATGGGAGGGTGTTATATGCCAGTGAGATCTGCTGGAAGATGAGTGTCAGGTTCTGCCTCCTCTGGGCTTGTCTGTGCTGGTCCCTGCACTGGGGCATAAAGGGACAAAGCTCCTTGCACAGCATCAGAGGGGTAGCCATGTTAGCCTGGATCTGTAAAAAGCAACAAATAGTCCTGTGGCATCTTACAGACCAACAGAAGTACTGGAGCATAAGCTTTTGTGGGTGAATACCCAATTCACCCACAAAAGCTTATGCTCCAATACTTCTGTTGGTCTATAAGGTGCCACAGGACTCTTTGTCACCTTGCACAGCAGTGAGTCAGATTCGGCCCATAATGATTTAGGGCCAGATTGCCTGCTGGCATTACCGCGTGAAACTCCCATTCACTTCAGTGGAGCAGCACTCACATTGGTGGTGACTGTGGCCCTAAGTGCAAAGAGAGTTACAAAACGTGTTGTGTGTGTGTGTCTGTAAGCAGAATTCTGGGTTGCCAACTCTCACAATTGTCACAAGTCTGGTGATGTTTGGTGTTTTTCTTAAAGCTCAGCTCCTGGAATCAGGTTATGACCTGAGAATAAATGTAAGTTTCTAGCCTCCTGACTGTGGAGAAAAATAGGAAAATGTGACTCCTAAATGTGTCAGCACCGCTGACAAACCAAAAGAACCCAACATTTATTATTTTAAACATTTCATGATATTTAAGATGCTCTCAGAATTTTTTTTTTTTTTGGGGGAGCCTGACTCATCCTATTTGAATGCTGGGGGTTGGCAAAACCGTGATCAGCTAAACACAGCCCTTCTGTGTGGAGACCAGACCACAAATAGCAGGATGGCTAGCCGCATGGCATCACGTGAGGTAGGCTCATCCAATCAAGGACCCAGAGGATCTGCCATGTAATAAACATCATGTGACTTTTCACAACAAACTTTGATCGAACCCAAAATGAACCAGCAACACTTGGGCTTCAATAGAGTCACGTCTACCTAGAGAGGGTTTTGGTTCTGGCTTTGCTGAAGGGTTTGCAGGCCTGAAAAAAGAGTTTGAAGGAAACCCAGCTAGTTCAGTTTTTGAGTTAAATCTGAAATCAGGTAGAGTTTTGGTTGTGCAATGAAGGTTTTACACTGCCCTTGTTCCTATAGTCGAGTGGTTCTCAAACTTCTGTACTGGTGACCCCTTTCAAATAGCAAGCCTCTGAGTGCAACCCCCTCAACCCTTATAAATGAAAAACACTTTTTTATATATTTAACACCATTATAAATGCTGGATGCAAAGTGCGGTTTGGGGTGGAGGCTGACAGCTCGCCACCCCCCCCATGTAATAATCTCGCGACCCCCTGAGAGGTCCTGACCCCCCAGTTTGAGAACCCCTGCTCTAGTCAAAGCTGAGATATTTTCAGTGTAAATAATTGCTTCTAAAAGAAGAGTTTGATTAATGAGTCAATTATCCTTTAGCTGGCTGGGCATTTCAGTTATGCCATACTGATTTTGCATCATCCTGTCTGCTGAAGCAGGGTGGGTAGGTACCTAAGTGGTGCCAAAGAGCAAAAATAGCTATGCTGCTCACACACTGACTTTCTTTTAATGGACCGTCCTGTAAACTAAAGCGTTAGGATTTCATACAAACCTGCCACTTCCACCACATCAGCAGCCAAGCTCTGCTGCACTGAAGAAGGAATTTTTTTTAAATGCAGTTGCACTCCATTGAAGCTACAATCATATTTTCCACTAATCACAGACCTGAAACTGCTGACATGTCTGTTTTAAATAAAACTGGGAGGAGAACTGATGTAATCCTCTCTGGGTTATGTGTGCATGTGGGGGTTTGGGGTTTTTTGTCTTCTGCATTTTTAACCCTCAATTTCCCCCTGACTCCTGCAGACTCACTTTTTGTTTGTTTAAATTCTTTCCTGATCACAAATCACTGGGGAAACTGAATAGCTATTGCAGCAAACAAGAGCCTGTAATGTCAAGTGGAATAGACAATGGATTTCTTTAAAGTCCTTAAAAGAACAGAATGCTCTAATGGCCTGGTCTACTTTAATGTTTTTTTTTTCGGCCATTTCTTTCTTTCGTTCATTCGTTCTTTTTCTCCCTCCTTAGGGATTTTGGTTAGTTTAAAATGATGGTAGCACAGATCAAATGTAGTTAATGTGTGTGTTGTTTGGTTGCGTGTTTAACTGGAACATCTTTTATTTTGTCAGCAAGATCATGAAAAGTTTTTGAAAGGTGTTTAAGTTGTATTTTAATAAACGGCAGCAAGTCTCCTTCTGGAAGGATAATGAAATCTATTGTTCTACTTTTTCTACTGTTGCCTGTGATTAGAATAGTTTAGTTCTTGCTTACAATGGCCTGTTTGGGAATGCTATATTGGATTTCTGTATATTCAGCATGGGGTGGCCCACGTTCTTTTTTTTTAAAAACGACAGACAAATATTATCAGAGACCTTCTGTACTGATTAGGATCTGTGTATCTCAAAGACCTTTACAAACACTATTCATCTGAGGAACTCCACCCTGGCCCTCTGGCTCCACTCATGTACCACTGGCCCAAGTACCGGCCCTGCTGCCCCGGGCCGCTGGCTTCAAGGGAGAGGTGGAGTGAGGGCATGCCACAGTCTGGGTTAGGGCAGGCTTAGCCTCCCCTGGCCTATGATATCTGCCGCTCAGGTTTGGCCTGGCTGCCCTGCACACTGTATTGCAATGCCCAGAGTGGGGATCCAGGCTCAGTTCTGTGGGACAGGAGCTGCTGCTGGGGGGGGTGGGGTTTGGGGTGGGTTCACTCTTCAGCACGGCTACCCCCCGGCCTCCTCTCAGCAGTAATATTTTTTGAGAGATTGAGGGGGCCTCAGCTGCAGATTTTGCCCTGGGCCCCCAAAAACTTCTGTGTGGTCCTGTGGGCTTCTATGTGACTGGCGCTTCTGAAAATGGGAAGTAGGTTCCTAAGTCATTTAGATGCTTTTGAAAATTTTACCCTAAGTCCCACAACACTCATATAAGACTGTAAGGATAAGATAATTATTATTCCCATTTTGAAAATGGGGAACCTGAGGCGCAGAGTTTACTTGCCCAAGTTAACATGAGTAAGTGACAGAGTTGGGAACAAAAGCCAGAATCACTAATTCTCAGTGTGATGCTCTCACCAGTAGACAAAACTCTCGGTCCTGACCACCCATGAAAACAATTCAACAATAGCTTTGTGATCTTTCTGCTGGGGTTGAGGTTGATGGTATCCATGGAAAGGAAGAGGACAGAAAGAAGAGGAAAAATTTTGGACTGTATAGGTCCAGGGCCGCCCAGAGGATTCAGGGGGCCTGGGGCAGAGCAATTTCGGGGGCCCCTTCCATAAAGAAAAGTTGCAATATTCTTGTAGGGGCCCCTGCTGGGCCTGGGGAAAATTGCCCCACTTGCCCCCCCCACCCTCCGTGGCAGCCCTGTATAGGTCAAACTCACAAGATTTAGGTATAACACTTTGTGTTGCAAATGCTCAGTTCCCCTCCCCACTGCAAAGCTCTCTTTCTGTAGCGTTAGCAGAAACATACAACTAGCTAGGTCTTTCTGTACATTTTATACCACTGACTGACAATTCATTTTGGCAGCTTACATATAGGAAAAATTGAAATACTGAGCTTGGTTTCCTTTGTCTCCTGCTTAGGATCTCTCTCAATTACAAGACAGACTGTGCTAAGAACCCATTTTAAAACAAGCCATGTTTAATTGTTTCAGCTAGGACAGTTTGCCTTCTCCACACTGGGTGAAAATCCAGACTGGTAGAAACCATTTTTTAAACTTAAAACAAAACAAAAACAAAACAAAAAACCTAACAAAACCGTAAATCTTTCCTAGCATAGTCATTTCTTTTTGTCTAATTTTTTGATGGGAAGTAGTATAAATATTGGAAGTTATTCATAGAAATTAGAGAGAGAAAAGGTCTTTATGTGACAGATGTAGCATTGCAACTGTTTTTAATGGACTGCATCTTTTAAGATAAAAGTGTCGCCCGTTCCCTGTGAATTAGTCCTAACTGGCAGCTGCTGGTAGATAAGTAGCATGCACCATGTGTTTTCTCTCCCTCTCTCATGGAGACTTTGTATTTGTTCCTTCCTTTTTTTTTTTTCTTAAATCCAAGAATACCCTCTTTTCATTCTGGGTAAATGTTTATTACTTTTATTGGAGGCCAGAGGGAACTAATGCTATTAGGCCATCTTTTTCCCACTTTTCACTGGGCTGATGCAGGATTGTTGGCTATAGGGTATCCTGTCAACTTCTTGATAACACACCAATATTTCTGGGGCAATTAAAAAATCAACCTGTGTGTGCGCCTCTGCAACCAGAGGAAGAGAAAATTTTGGCCTTACGTTGTCACTTGGTTGACAGACCAGCCTGCCTGCCATCAGATGAATTTCTTGTCTTTGTGTTTTAACCGCTGTACATTTTTGCCCTTTTTTACTTTAAGATCAAATGTTGGGTATGTGTGTGGGGAGGGCTGAGGAAGCTGCCAAGCTATGTTTTATGTCTTAACACACCCTCTTACTATTAACGGGGGCAAATGGATCTAGTCCACAGGAGCTGTGAGTGAGAGACCAGCAAACAAAGTGAGTCTATCTTCATACATTTCATAGCACTTAAGCTTTATTGTTTATCAATGTAAACAAAGATTAACATTGCCATGGTTGGTTACTGGAGTGAAGGTCTGGGAGAGAATTCCCCTGCTTTCTGGGGAAGGTGGAACAGGCTTGTCCCAGACTCACCCAAGGTGCTTCAGGAAGCTCTGTGTTAGACCAAGAGAGCTTGTTTTACCTATTGGGCTTCTGGGAACTCCGCCCGCCCATTGCTAACAGATCCCCCTCCAGCCTAAGGGGAGGATCTACAGGACCTCAGAACCCCACTGATTTTGGGGGACAACTAATAAAAGAACAGGGACAGGAGTGCGGTCAGAGGGTCAAAAGAAGAGAGCCTGATGGGGACACCAAGCCAAGAACTCCAGACAGCGCCCACTGCTCCTCGAAGGCAGTAGGGCATGTTAAACTGTCCCAAGCCTCCAATAGCAGCACAACATGTGGCCATGTATGCAATTCAAAACTGGGACCACGTGTGTATGGAACAGCTCCAAACGCTTCAGTGTTGTTACTGTTCAAAACTCCATTGTGTGCAATTTATATTAATGTTTTTCCATTCTCAAGGTGCTTTTCAAGTCTTAGACCTCACCTCATCCCCCCGTCAGTTAGTGAAGTACTGTATTATTTAGGCAGAGTGAATGCTAAGTTATCAATTTATTCCCATTCGATAGCTGGGGAACAGAAAGATGTGAAGCAACTTGTCCAGGATTACACAGCTAGTCAGTGACAGCTGGGACTAAAAGCCAGGAGCCCTGAGTGCAATTCTGTGACTCTATCCACTAGACAACAGTTCATCTCTAGAATACTGTAGTATCTTTTTACAAGGGCAGTGGAGTGGCAGGAGTGGGAGCTGTAAAGATACATATCTTGGGCAGAGGGGGAAGAAACAGCACCATATCCATCTGCAATGACCTCTTTGACTCAGGAAGCAATATTGACAGATTTGGACAATGAAGAGACATTGAGGGAGGGGGGGAATAAATGCACACACTCAGGGGCTGCCTTTCTTCTGTGACTGGTAATGGCTAGCGGAAAGAGTTGCTTTCTTCTAACACTGAACAAGGATTTTTGTTAGAATAAGGGAAACAGTATTATCCCTATAGCTGCTCTGCTTCAGGGCAGAGATCCTGCCTGATTTCTGCTACAGTGAATACATGTTCTGACAGACTCTTGAGCCTCTGAGAGGGGTATGGATGAACCTCTGGCATATCCTCCCCAGGGGAAACTAAATTAAACTGTTAACAATGCAAGGATCTAGTTGCACTACATAAGAACTAATAGTGGGGTCATGGTATGGTATTTAAAACACACATGCTTCATGCCTCTCTTAAAAAAGCCAAAATAAATCAGCACAAATAAATAAATACAAGTAGAAGGATATTGAGCTACGATCCATGCAACGAATACTAGCAAAAGCAATATTTCTTGTTATACAGTGGAGTCCACTTAGAACAGATACGTTGGTAAGGCACCACAAAGGACACTAGCAATTTTCTATAACAAAGCAGTTTCCATTTGGTAAATATTTTCCATGTGCTAATGTTCAGAAACCGGTTATTCAAGAGATACTTTCTGGTATTTTATAAGCACTACTTGTGCTCAGGGGAGGAGAGGGTCTTGATGAGATGAAGGAGCTCCTGAGCTCAAATTCCCTGCAAAATAATTCTCTACAACCTCTGTAAACTTTGTTTAGTTAAACAAATACCGTGAAAGACAAAGAGATCACATTTTCTTTGCGATCCTCCCAGTAAGAACTGGCTGGGTTCTTGGTGTTTAGGCTCTATTTACAGCCAGGCCAGCAGATTTATCCTTTCCCAGTGGCAGTGAATTTGCCTTAAAATGGTGCAAGTCCCACAGCAAACTGAATTTAAACAAAAAAAAAAAGTGACTGGTAGGATTTTGAATACTTGTTCATCTATAAAATAGACTGAGCATCTGATTCTGTTTACGCACCACTGTAAATCAGGAGCAATGCTAATTAAATCAGTGGATATTAACTGGTGTGGGATAATAATTAGGCTGTCAGTTACCATTAAGATCATGATGATTCATAAAATCTGACACTAATATAACGTCTTCTACAAGCTCTTTGAAAAAGTAATTCTCCTACCATAACTCTACTGAGTCTGAGCTTGGTGTTCATATCTAGACTCGTTAGGTAGAAGTCGATGAGCGATTTACATCTATAAATTTGCAGGCTTGAGCCATATATAAAAAGTACCTGTACCTTTATTCCTATGCTGCAGGATCAGGCCATATGGTAATTGTATATCAGTTCATCTACCATATAAATGCAGCTGTCTCTGGAGTGGAATATTGAATCGCTTCACTAGCATACAGCAGTGCTATACAAGTAGTATGTAAAAGGGCCTTGATGTAAATGAAAATTGAGTCTGACATGCTCGAAGTGTCCTAGATAGTACATGTGAAATGATTACCTGTCTACAAATTATGCTCAAATAAATTTGTTAGTCTCTAAGGTGCCACAAGTACTCCTTTTTCTTTTTGTGGATACAGACTAACATGGCTGCTACTCTGAAACCTACCTGTCTATTAATAATCCTCACAAGCTCTTTTTCTTCATGGAGTCCCTCAAGACTTACATTTTTTCTCAGCTAATCCAGTGAATCCCAAAGGCTGTAAACTGGAGACATCTCAGGGAGGGTTGGAGATAGGACATCTGGTCACCCTGATTTTATAGGGACGGTCCTGGTTTTTTGGTCTTTTTCTTGTATAGGCTCCTATTACCTCCCACCCCCTGTCCTGATCTTTCACATTTACTGTCTGGTCACCCTAGCTGGAGAATACAGAAAACATAAACATCAATCTTTAATAGTGGACAACAGCAGAGCAGGAAAGAGGAGAGAGGTTCTTGAACTCATGTCTGTGTTCCATGGATTTACCATGAAATGGGCTCAAGTTGCAAAATTTGGATCAGGTGCAGATTTCAAACACCCCAAAGTTCAGAGTTGTATGTATTTGATTTTTGCTTCGGGGCTATCTCCAATTTAAGCGTCAACTAAGGGCCTGCCAGCATTCAGAACTCCTTGCCAAAATTCACTCTGGGCCATAACACTAGCAAAAGATCTCAGCCCAAAGCACACATTTACCTACACATTTTAAAGAAGAGACTCCACTTGGCCGTTTGAATGTAATAGCAGTGGGGAGGCACTAAATGAATACAGCTTTCCCAGCTTCTGGTGTTCTTCTGTGCTCCTGCAATTAAAGGGAAACTGAAAATCACGTTCTTGTGTGTAACTCACTCTTTGTTTATAATGACCCCTTCGAAGCTTGAAGTTAAATCAAGTCCCTTTGTTTACTGAATTGTGCAGGTTATTACACGATTATGAGGGCTAGGCTTTAGGCATTTTTCTTTAAAACAACAAAACCCAAACTACAAATCATTGAGATTTAAAAAGTAGCTGTGTTATGCCTGTGCAGTGATTCTACTTCAGGGAGTCTCCACTGCCCTGCACTTTATGTAGCCATTTACACCAGAGCAAAAGTGGCTGTAAAATGCTAGTAAATCAGAATAGTAGCATTTTACACCTGGCTTGTATTGGTGTAAATGACACAAAATGAGCTGTGTATCCCGTTGGGCACTGTGGAGATAAACACCCTACTGCACATTGTCGAAGGAGATATATTTAATATCCTTGATAAATACGCACGTGTCTTGTTCCTGAAATGTCCATCAGCTTTTCAAATTGAAGCCTGCGAAGTGCGGTGAGCCCAATTCAGCTGGACAATGCACTAGATCTGGACATGCCTATGCAAGCTGCACTGTCCCTCTGTTTTGTTCACAGAGCCGGGAGGGTATTTAAAGAGAACAAGATTCTTGCCAGTTTCAGTGTGTTACTCCCAGGAAGGAGGAGGGACAGCGCGACACACTTGTCTGCCAACCAAAGCAAAGTGAGTAGGTCTAATTTTAGGACTATCAACCTTGACAGTGTTCCTGATCTATTGTACTTCAGTACTGCAGGCAGTTCCATGTGTGTAATGTCATATACTGTGGCACGTGCTTGCTGCAATACCAGCTTCTGTGTCATGGAAGATGGCTTAATGGCAGACTCTCAGACTTTGCTCCAAATGTTATAGGGTTTTGTTTCATTTATTTGTCAGGCCCTCCAAGTAATTTGAGCACTCTGTGCATTTTTTTGTGTGGAGTTCTATCCAAAAACACAGGAAACAGTTAATTAGCCTTTTTTGCAGTATCTGGTTTAATTTATTTTCAGCTGCAAGGTGAATTACTTTGCATCATTCTGTGCTCCTCTGCTGCTGAGTAAAATAACTTCAAATATTGCAGTTAAAATGGACTTGGCTTGATTTACGGGAGCTGTGCTTTCAACTGCTAGCTTCAGCATTAGAACCACCACTCTCCCATCTAGCTGCAGTCCCTGCTTTGGACTCTTCCTGTAGCTTTGATGGTAGAGTTCTCTGGGATCAAATTAGTTTTTGGCAATCTCTGTTTTAGAGCTGGATTCACTGCTTGGTTATTGGATTCCCAAGACGTGGAAATCCACCCGCAGTGGATGCTGCAAACCATGCTCATAGGGACTGCACCTGGTTGGTGAAGCCCAGAAAGTGGATGGAGACACTCAGGGACAGGTTTGGGCTGGGACCTCTGAATGATTTGCTGAATCAGTACATCTCTCAGTGGCCTCTGGGTGCTACTGCAATATAAATAATAATGCAGGCGCTACCAGCTACTCGGATGCTCCCTCCGCTGGCCCACAGTCCATTTAAAAACATTCCCATAGCAGGGCTCATTTTCACATGGATGCATAAAGAAGAAAGGAAACTAGAGGGGTCATGTTAATTTGAAGTGTCAGCAATAAACTAAAGGAGGGAAAGTAGCACTCTGATTTCTAATGGAAAAAGGCCAGTATCTATAAGGAAAAGACTATTACAAATGACGGGCGGAAAGATAAAATCAAACTGTCTCTATACTATATACATACATACGCGCACACACACACATTTATTCTGAGCTTACATTTTTTACTGGAAGCTGCTTGGGCTGATTTTGGAAATGTTACCTGAAGAGAGAAAACTACTGGCCATTCACGATTCATCTAGAAAAATAAGAGTTTACTGGATTATTTGCTTCACAATGTGAACAGAGCATTTGTGGACCTTTCTGTAGTTGGTGGAGGGCAGGAGAGCGGGAAATCTTCCGTTTTGTTTGCGAAATGGAACAGTGGAAGAAAAAAATCCTTTTTGTTCATTATTTTTTCTCAAATCTGAAGACCACAAGACTCCCCAATGAGTGAAGACAAAATACTGTAACAGCAACAAAATGCAAAGCAAAAAATCCCCACAGAAAAGAGTAAACAAAAGCTGACAAACTTAGGGCAGAGTGAAGTCTATCTACTTCACTGTGGCTGTTGCTATGCAAATCTGGATGACTGTGTGAGATGTGAATTCAGATATCGTTGTCCTCAGGCAATGCCTCAAAGTGGGAAAGGAAAGCAGCTGTTGCAGCACTGTTTGGGCTCTCTATAAAGGTCCCTGAATCAGCAGAGCACTGAAGCACGTTTTAAGTTCAGCATATGCTTAAACACATTGCTGAAGAGTAACTTTGCTTTCTTACCTGCAAGCCTAGTTTGAGGCTCCTATGGGCCTTACTGTACACAGTTCATTAGTGATATGAACAGTAGAATGGTAGCATTTATGTCCCAGCACTGTTTTGGAAATAAGATTTCTCGCTATGAGTCAAGTATTGTTTCCTTCAGTAACCAAAGGGATAACATGCCTGTTGTGGGGGAGAAGGCAGGTTATGTTATGAGTTGACAAGAGGGAACCAAATGGTAATGCTAATTTCTCAATCTTATGAAACCGGAAACAGTGTAATAAAAGCTGATGAGGGGGTGGGGACAGAGAGGCCAAAAAGCCCATTAGAGCAGGGGGTGCCAAAGGGCATCCTATGAGCTATCTGGGGCTCAGAATTTCTGCAGTGTAAAGGTCAGTAGTTGCTCTCGTTCCCGATAAGAGGCTTTTGCAGATGGAAGATGCTATGTATGTGCAAAGTACTATTATTGGTGTCATTAAAAACAATGCGCTGTAGCACAGGGAAGCTACAGGGTCCAGCACAGGCATGCACCACTCTGCCCAATTCAGGCTGCTCAGTGAAATAATCCAGTGTTTCTCAAACTGGGGTCGCCACTTGTGTAAGGAAAGCCCCTAGCGGGCTGGGCCACTTTGTTTGCCTGCCCCATCCGCAGGCCCAGCCTATCGCGGCTCCCTCTGGCCACGGTTTGCTGCTGCAGGCCAATGGGAGCTGCTGGAAATGCTGGCCAGTATGTCCCTCGGCCTGCACCACTTCCAGCAGCCCCAATTGGCCTGGAACAGCGAACTGCAGCCAGTGGGAGCTGCGACTGGCCAGACCTGAGGGCGGGGCAGGTAAACAAACTGGCCCGCCCGCCAGGGACTTTCCCTACACAAGTGGCAATCCCAGTTTGAGAAACACTGAAATAAACTTTCTGGAAGATAGTACATTTGCTGCGCTCTGCCCAGATTGTCCCTTTCTACTGTAAAAGTAATGCTCAGGGATTTTGTACTTGGGGAAACTCTTTAAGGGCACCTCCTTCACCTCATCCATGATTTTAAATCTGACTGGCTCCTCAGAAGCAACAGCTATCTGTGCAGATGCCCCATAATCTAGCAGCAGCACTGTGCTCTAAGCACCCAGATCCTGCCTGCTGGGACTATCTCTGTCTAGGGTGGCTGCTGTGGAACAGCAGGAGTGGGATACAGATTATGGATGGCTGTAATATTGCCAATTATCATGATTTTGTCATGAGTCTCATGATAATTATTGTTTTCCTTAAAGCCCCAGTTCCTGGAGTCAAGTGGATGTGATGATTTCAGCCTTCATTCTTAAAGAAAAAGTGAGCTGCTAGCCCTCGTGGCTGTGGAGAAAGCATCAAAATGTGATCCTAGTGCACCCTAAAGGCTCAAAAAGCAGAAGACAAATAAACACCAAATCTATTGTTTTTACAAAATCTCCA